>NC_137026.1:29560807-30303307 GCF_032717465.1 Coenobita brevimanus
CTGCTACCAGTACTGTACTACTACAACAAAGATTGTCTCCGATAAATTAGACCAAACGGTGTCACAGTGTTCCTATCAGCAGAGCCATATCCTGTTACACCATGTTGTGCACGGAGCCTGTCCTCCCAATCACCTAATCCACAGGACGTTACGGTTGGTCAAAAACTAAACGCTCTTTATTACCTAAATTTATACCCCTCACCCCCCGTTTTCTAATCAGTACAGGAAGCTTCGTACCACCTCTTCCTAAGCGATTTATTTCGATTTATTTTGCACATTACACCTGAGCAGTCTCCTCCGTGTTGGGTACGTCGTTTCTGTATCGACATAACTTTACATCAGTAACATAAAAGAGACACTAAGATGTAAGGTGCAGAACAAATTGCTTAGTAAATGGTGCTACGAAGCCTACAGTATCACTCAGAATACCGCCTAGCAATGCCAACCTCCAAACACATTACATAACACAACTGACCCCTCTACCTTCCTGGACTCACCATCATCTAACTAACATGCAGACGTGGCCAAGACCCTAAAACTCGTACCAAACTTCGAATGTGTGTGTGTGTGTGTGTGTGTGTGTGTGTGTGTGTGTGTGTGTGTGTGTGTGTGTGTGTGTCTGTGTGTGTGTCTGTGTGTGTGTGTGTTTGAATTTCCACGATGTAAATAGTAATGGACTTGGTAGTTACGTTCTTTGTATTAGGCGTGAGTCCCATTAGTTGTTTGTGTTGTTGCTCAATCCTGCCGTCTGGCCGATCAGACCCGTCGATCACAGGTAAGCAACTGCTTCTGTGAGCCCGTCCCACGGGCACAGTACAGTACAATATACAATAGTCCAGTACATACACCTTGTATGGAACTGGCGCCCTGTTCTGGTAGACAGCGTCTCACCAGGATCCTTCTCACCGTTAGGTTCAGGGAAATACACGGAGGTTTGGTTCCTGGGTGGATGCCGCAGCTGTTGTAGCCAGGGTACACAGCACCACACGGATATGCTCCTCGTCAGTGCCATTACAAATAGGCTGGTCTTTTTTTTTTTTTTTTTTTTGTGCCAGAGAGTACTGTCATCACGACCATCATATCCATCAGTACAGAGGATAATTAGGCGCGGGAGTAGTTATATTCTGTAATTTAACTTGCCCAGGTTTTCGTCCTTTTACAGCGTACTTCACGTAGCTCGGTGTCAGAAAAAGACAGTGCAACGTTTCTGCTTTCTTTTTCATAGCACTTCGTGATATGCATATTCTTGTGGTTATAATTTGCTACAACTCAGCATTCAACATGAAGAGGTGACAGTTTTAGGCATGTTAGAGTAAAACTAGTATAGTAACAGGCTTGTTTTGCACGAGGGGACCATATCATCACACTCATATCCATTAAGGCAGATTATTATTTTTTTTAGTAGGTTTAGCGCTGTGGCCATATGATAAATTAATGTACTGTAGTCCACACCGATCAAAAAGATTACATCTGTATTACCCTTACTTTATATTTTACTGTTACATAATACTTCAGACACTCCCCACCCCCAGAAACACATCGTAATACTAGACTTAATACACCTCCCTCAGCTTTATCAAAATTTGCTGCACATACTGGGACGACCAGATATAGTGCTTGTCCCTAACTGTGTCTTTCATTCACACACTGAGTTACTGTACATTCTTGAAGAATGGGATTCAGACATTATGATGGGAGTGTTAGGAAAATGGAATTTGCACAACAGTAGACCTCCTCCCAGACCAGGCTTCAGATAGGGTGGGACCCCCGAGGACCATGGGGGTCAGCTCAAGGGTGTCGCCCCAAACCTTTCGGCACGACCAGTTTTAACGTAGAAACACGAGTTTTTGCACCTTGGTAGAGCTTCACTTACACCAGGTTATAAGCATGGTGTGACCCCTAAGGGCTGCCACACACAGGGGGAGTCTCCGTCGGTGGTGTCGGCCGAAGTTGTTATGCACGGCCAAAGTTTTTGACCGAAAAACATGAAATTTTGTATATTGATAGATGCCCACCCCGGCCACGTTTTGGGAAGGGTGGGACCGCCGAGAGCCGCTCTTGGTGAAAGAAAGGCCAGACCCGGGGGTCGCGGGAAAGCCATTATCTATGGCCCTGACTTTTAACCTAGGTACAAAAGATTTTGCAGCTTGATAAACGTTTATCATGGCTATGTTTTAGGCAGGGTGGAACCCTGATGACCATCCCCCCCCCCCTCCTTACAGACGGAAGGGAGACCCCCAGGGGTGACAATACCATACTTTTTTATCGAAGTACCTTTCATTTGGCACAATGGTAGATCTTCACTGGGGCCATGCTTTAGACAGGATGAGATCCCCAAAGGCCCCAAGAGAGAGGGAGGACACGGAGTCGTGGCCAATACATTCATTTACTGTTGTGGTTTTTAACCTAGAAACACGAAATTTTGTATAGCGGTATATCTTCAACCTGGCCACGTTTTTATGACACCCACAATAGCCACCCCTCATGGGGGCACTGCCTCCAAGGGGGACAACGCCATAGTTTTTACATAGACACACGAAATTTTGCACAGTAGTAGACATTCACCCGGGCCAGAGTTTATAGAGGGTGGGACCCCCGAGGTTCGCCCCTCCCCCTCCCCCGTAAAGAATCATTTTTCCCTAAGAATATTGTAAAGGAGGGTGCGTCTGTCAATGGTGTCGTTTGTTTTATTGCATTGCCCATTTAGGTCATATTTTAGCAGGCTTGGGAGGCTTCATTGCTACTTAGTCTGTGCTCTTTGTGTTGCACATTACACCATATCATTCTTTTGTGTGTTATGTATGTCTTATCACGATCGACGTAGTTGACATTGGTAGCTTACAAGAGGATATTAAAGTGTAATGTGCAGAATAAATCCCAAAGGAAGAGGTGTTACGAAATCTCCAAAATCATTAGGAGTGCGATTTTTTCTCCATTTTATTCTTGGCATCGACAGACAAACTTCCGACCGATTGCTCATGATAGTTAATTCTTGGTGTTGCCAGACGTTTGTAGTCAGCTCAGGAGAGAGTTTTCCAACTGGCGAGGTTAGATACAGCCTTTATAAACCCCTACCCAACAAGGAATCTCTTAATAATAATAATAATCAATCCATCCATCATCCAATCGTACGTTGCCCCATAAGGAGCGTAGGAGGCCGGGGCTAGGCAAGTTGATGCTGACAGTTAAGATGAGAGTGACCAGCCTCACTCATCCCTGAGTGGCATTACGTGAGCAGTAAATCTTTCCACCCCTTAGATATAAACCTGCACAGGCTCAATCCGATTAGAGCGCCTTAATTACTCATTAAACCACCAGGCGCCATAATTTAGTTATACGGTTACCACCCAGCGTGGTAAATGGTTTCCTGGTGTACAGGAAACTATTTGGCTTGTCACTCAGTGTAGAGTCACCCACAAACAGAAGATGAGGAAAGAATGAAGGAAAGAAAGACAAGTGGGAACGTAAAGTTACCCGTAGGCAGAAGGACGAGGAAAGAACGAAGTAAAGAAAGACAGACGAGGATGGAATGAAAGAAGGATGGAGGAGAAGAAAGGGCAGACACCTGAGAGCAGCACTACATCGATTGAGTGGACGGTGAGCTCCCCCACCTATAATAATAATAATAATAATATTAATAATAATGATGACGATTATGATGATTCGCAGAACTTGGCAAGAATTATATATATATATATATATATATATATATATATATATATATATATATATATATATATATATATATATATACACACACACACACACACACACACACACACACACACACACAGTACATGGCACAGGGCAGCAATACAGACATGGAGGCGGGGGTTCCCTTTATTCTACAACGTTTCGCCAAGTCACAGCTGACATCATCAGGCTAAAGGAAGAACAGCCTAGCATAAGAATAATAAATAAAAAAACTGTGCCAATTGTTAAACAGTTGGCGTAGTATTTGAAGAGGTCAGGAAGTGTCAATTAATATGTCACGTGGTGGCAATGGATATGCGTTATCAATTGATAGCTCTGCGCTCGAGATAATCTATCGCAAGCACACAAAACCCATCCCTTAGTTACAGTAAAGTACAGTCAACCAAAAAAGTATAACATCCCTGAAATTCGGTGGATGTGAAAATGAGCAAATTTCACAGACACATGAACTTATTAACTGTGTGCCAGAAAAACTGTAGCAACCAGTATGTGAAGTTTTATGCGATTTCTGGCACTAATAATTACCAACATCAGTATCTTCACTTATAATCTCAGGGTACCCTATATATTGCAATGTTTCGTCTGTATTTCAAAATGATGCGTGCGGTAAGAGGGCCGATAATTTTTTGGCTGAGTGTACACGGGATACCAGAAAAGACAGCAGGCACTGGGTCTCTTTTTGGTTATGGGTTCAGTGTCTCCATTGGCAACTAATGGATATTTTCAAACGCTTTCATGGATTTCAAGTATCGACTACGGGCACATATTAAGTTGAAGTTTGACTACAGACGTCTCCACCATAACACATGAGGCAGTTTCTTCACGTACAGGATTTGCAATACCCTTGATCTGCTCCCAGGAGAGGCAGTTGATAGTTCCTCAACAGAACAGTTCTGGACACGGTTAGAGAATGTTGTTAGGCCTAATTTAGTGTAAGTTGATTAACTCCTTTTTACCCAGCCTATCAAGTTTCATGCCCTGCGTTTTTCCCCCAGGTTGGGTGTACTTCCGTTTCCGTGGCCGCTGCAAGTGGGACAGGTGAGTACTGATGAGCCCTTATCTTTGCTGTAAGAGACTAACTAGGAGAGTGTAAGTGTGATGAAGGGGAGGGGGAGACCGAGGATGAGATAGAGGGATGGAGTAAAGAAGGGGAGGTAAGCTAGGGGGAGGGCAGCGAAAGGACAGGGGACAGGGCGACATGGAGGCAATATGTTTGTGGCCACCTCTCACTGGTTTAAGGCGCCTAGCTATAGATAGAAACTCTTTTCCCTCACTGTTAGAGCATCACCGTGTATCCAGTAACTTCATCCCAGTACAGCCAGGAGCAAAAGTTCGTCATTTCTCTTCCGACTGTGACAATGGAAGGCGATGTATGAACTATTTATATCTGACAGCGATACAAAGCGCACACACACACACACACACACACACACACACACACACACACACACAAAAGTTTGAGATAGAAGGATGCTACGTGCCGTCTGGGGAGGAGTGACAACTATGGAAGACCGGGGATGTAAGACCTACTGAAGAAATACTTGTCTCTGTTCTCTCTCTCTCTCTCTCTCTCTCTCTCTCTCTCTCTCTCTCTCTCTCTCTCTCTCTCTCTCTTGTAGTATGATAAGCCGTTTAAGTCACAAGGTTAATGCAGCTGCGCTAACCATGTACGAGTCCTGTGCTGATTTTCCTCCTGTCGAAACACACACACACACACACACACACACACACACACACACACACACACACACACACACACACACACACACACACACACACACACACACACACGATACGAACCTTGCTTTATTCATGTACAGTATATAACAAAGTATTTACACACACACACACACATAGATAGTTTATTGACCACTATTTTTTTTTCCACACAACCTATAGCATATAGTACACTGTAATAACACTGTGCTCATGCACATATGAACACTGATAAAAAATAAAAAAAAGTATAATGACTCAACTGTAGTCCAGTTACATGCAAATATATACCTTCAGTGAATTTAAACGTTCATTCCTTCAGTTGCACAATTGTAAGTTTTCGACGTCTCATAAATTACTTTACACATAACATCTGGGGCTACGTTTTGTGAGAGTAAATCTTGAATCGTGTTTAATCCATACAGTAAGCTAAGGTGTTGTGTGTTGGGGCAGTGTTCCACGACATGCACCTCTGTCTACACCAGACCACATTGGCAGACTTTCATGTTTTGGCAGGCCACCTCGACCGCGCCTGTTCCATCGACCCGTCTCACACGCCAGGCTGTGATCACTTACCCGGAAACGTGTAAACGCCATTCTGTGAGATTCATTTATTGTGTCTTTTATTATAAATAGCGTGAACGCTGAAATTAGCATTTATCTCTGCGTAGCGTCACTTCTGCGTCTGGACAAGTTGCTGTTCACAATATATGACACTTTTGTCTGTCAGCCTGTGTGTCTCTTGTCACTCATCACGTACACGCTAATGAGTCTGGATGTAACTGTGTTGCCGGTAATCGCTGTTTTTATCTCAAAAGCAAGAGGATCATCGTTCATAGTTGGTCTCTCTTCCTGGATCTTACGGAAAAACCTGTCTTTATTTTCACCAACTGGAGAAGTGAAGGGTTTACCTTTACCGAAGTGCCGGTCATGTGACGTTAGCGGCCATGGAGCGCCATCTTCCTCTATCCTCAGCTATCCTGATTAACTCCACATTGCTGATTCTTGCTTGTAAATCGCCTCTTATAGAATCCATATACTTTAATCGTTGTCTTCCTCATGCTTTTCTTCCCTCTATTCTTCCAAGTAAATAGTCATTTTCAAGTTCTTTTACTCTTATAACATGTTCCAAAAATTTGATCTGTCTTTTCCCTATAGTCTTCATCATTTCTCTTTCCACTCCTGCCCTTCTCAGAACTTCTTCTTTAGTTACTTTTTCTATCCATGATATTCGCATCATTCTTCTCAAAAACCATACCTCAACTGCTTGTAATCTCTCTCTCATTTTCTTCTTTACTGTCTACGTTTCGCACTCGTATAATAGCGTTGACCTGACAAAACATTTCAACATTCTTATTCGTGTCCTCATATTCATAGTTACTTTAGTTAAAATTTTTCTCATTCGTCCGAAAGCTCCTTTAGCAATACCAATTCTTCTTATAATTTCCTTCTCACTTTCTCCGTCATCTAAGAGCACCCAAGTATTCGAAACTTCTCACCTGCTCTATATAGCTTCCGTGGATATTAGTTTAGATATTTATCGCTTCTCTCCGTTTTGTTGGTACCATTGCCTTTGTTTTCCTGATGTTAATCTTCATCCCTTTCTGTTGACATGCTTCCACTAATCTATCCACCAGTTCTTGCAGTTTCTCTTCTGAATCCGCTGCCAGAACCGTGTCATCAACATACCTCAGATTATTGATGTTCTTACCACCAACCTTGACCCCTTCCAATTCCTTCAGTTCGTCCATTACAACTTGTACGTATAAAGAAAACAAGTCTGGCGACAGAACACATCCCTGTCGTACTCCTTTTTTTATCGTCACCCACTCCGTCTTCTCCTCTCCAACTCTTACAGCAGCCTTTTTATTCCAGTACAGGTTTACAATGATTCTTATATCCATATTATCTACCCCAACCATTCGCAACATTCTCACCATCTCTTCATGCGTCACGGTGTCAAAGGCCTTTTCAAAATCCACAGAACACAAGTATAAATCCTTCTGTATTTCCAGAGATCTTTCTATCAACATTCGCAATGCAAAAATAGCATTTCTAATGCATTTGCTCCTTCGAAATCCATACTGTTCCTTTGCCACATAGCTATTTATGTTTCAGCTTATTCTTTCCCCTGTCACTTTTAACAATACTTTCCCCACTTAACTCATCACGCTTATAGTTCTATGCTTATCACATTCCAGTGCGCCATTTTTCTTTGGTATGGCCACAAAAACACTTTCATTGATTCTTGGATGTTTCCAGCTTATATTCTGTTTGCCAAAGTGGTTATTTTTTCTGATCCAGATTCTCCGTTTGCCTCCATCATCTCAACCACCACTCCATCCTCTCCTGATTTATTCTTACCTCTATTTCTCATAGCTTTCTGAATTTCCTCTTTTATAGTGACTGGTCCATTCTTTTCACCGTCAATCTCGGGCTTGACTCCCTTTTCATCTTCATAAAGCTCATGAATATATTCCTCCCATCTCTTTTACTTCTTTTTTATCCGTTAAAATGTTTCCATTTTTATCTTTTATTACTGAACTTCTAGCACATCTTTTTCTTCCGCTTATCTCTTCAATAACTTTATACATCTTCATAGTGTTAGTTCTCTGTAATATTTCCACTTGTTGGCATTTTTCATTCAACCATTCCTCTTTCTTCTCTTTGCATTTTCTTTGTATTTCAGCATCCAGTTCTCTATATCTACTTTCATAATGTTTTTCTCTTCATCTTTCCTCCATTTTTGCTAAAATGTCATCAGTAATCCACTGTTGTCTTCTTTCCTGTTCCTTTTCTGGTATTGTTTCCTCCACTGCTTGCAAAATAGCCGTCTCCAAGTGCTTCCACTCCTGTTCACTCCCACCTTCATTCAGCTCCTCTTCGCTTAGTATATCATACTCATTTCTTAACGAGTTCAGACTCATTTCTTCTCTCCTCCATTCCAAAATAACTTCACTCTCTTCTTTTGCGCCTCATTTTTCTTCCGACTCTCTTGAGTTTAACTTTAAAGGTTGCTACCACAGGACCATGATCACATCCGATACCACAGTCTGCTCCCGAGTAGGTCTTAACATTTGTAACTGAATTCCTGACCCTGTTATATACTGTAATATAGTCTATCTGGTTTTTGTAGATGTTGCCAGGGCTTCTCCACGTCCAAAGGTTTCAAGGATGATGTCTGAACCATGTGTTCATTATCGCCAAGTACTGCAAATTACACCATTCTCTCCACCTTTCTCCGCTTTCATTCACGTCACCCAATCCAAACATTCCCACCACGTCTCCATATCTTTCTCTTTCAGCCTTTGCATTCAGATCTCCCTTTAAAATCTCATGTTCCTTACATTGTGCTACTGCCTTTCAACATACTGATAAAACAAATCCATTTCTTCATCATATTCTGTTGTCGGAGCATACACCTGTATAATATTCAGTTTCAGAGGTTTAATACAAATTTTCACTAACAGTACTCTATCATATATCGCCCAGAATCCCTCAGCACTCTTCGCCACCTGCGCCGTCATCATCACTCCGACACCTGTCTGATGTTCGTCTCCTCCAGAGTATACAATCTGTACCTCTGAATACTTTTCGCTCCAGACGCCAGCCATCGAACCTCTGAGTCCCATTATATCAGTTTCCATTCACTTCATCTCTCTCTTTACATTTTCGAATTCTCCAATCTGATTCATTGTATTTACATTTCAAGTAGCAATTCTCATCTTGTTGTTGGCAATACGGACAGTCGCTTGATGACGGTCGAGTGCTACCTGTCGCACATAGTCCTCCCGACCGAGCGAGGCAACACCTGTAACTGCAGGGCTCCCATTCACGCCGTTCCGATTTCTTTCTTCATTGTTTGGCTCCATGGTTGTACTAGGGTAGATAAGTGGTAAGGGTCCCACTCCTCTTCCACTGGTTTTATATCAGAGTTTTCCTTCTCCTAGCCTTCGTCTATAAAGACTTATCCAGCAAGGCAGCAGGAGGCAGTTGGTCCACGACAGCTTATTCACCAGGAGGGTGTGCATCACCCTCCAGGTTTATTCGAAGCTAGCCTGTATATCTACAGGCCGTTCAGCTATCCGCCACCTGCCGACGCGCCCCACAGCAGATGCCAGTTGCCTACCTTTCATATTTCCTCATTCTTGGTGGCCCGAGTTTCCAGGAGGTAAAGACCTCATTACATGTAAACTATCTGACTCCTAGTAGCTCCTTAAGACACCAATAGTACAGCTTTACCATAGATTGTAGATCAGCAGTCAGCCAAGATTCACAGCCTTACGGTAATGTGGACACTAGTGCGGCATCAAACACTCGTCCTTTTACCGTAAATGGAATGTCATTATTTTTCCTCGTAAATGATACGACTTTGAGCACATGGGAAATCTCTAATGTTGCATGTGCTTTGGCAGCGGATGTTGTGGAGCCGCCTCCCGTAAATCATGAAACCGAGTACACGTACTTGTCACACCACGCCACCATCAAGTCACCTACACGTAGTGGCTTCTCATTCTCCTTATCTCCATTAACTACAAAAAACTTCGTTTTCGGTGCATTCACTTTCATCCCGTACTCAGTGCCGTAGTACTGTATAGCAAGACTTTAATTTTCTTAATCATGTTGGGTCTTCCTGTAGCTACCAAAACTGTGTCGTCCATGAGGACTAAAACATGAAGCCAAGACAAGAACCCTTCTATCCCCGCCCCCTGCTTTACCATCTTAATGCGATCATTAACAAATATAATGAAGAGAAGACGTGAGGTGGTTGAGCCCTGGTGGACCCCCATCGTTACCGTGACCACCACTGAGCCGAGAACGTTTTCTGTGACAGCATGCATGGCCACCAGGGCCACCAGCATCACTGCACCGCACCTCAGTCATCTCAGCACGCGGCACAGTACATTGCGAAGATTCAGGTTGTATGCCTGAGAAAAATCTGCAGAAGTAACATAGAGTTTATATCTTTTCCTTCCTGCAATATAATACAAAATACGTAAAATAAAAATGTACTCCATACAATCTTTTTTTCCCCCTGTGTGCCAGGTTGCTGCCTATATGGTTTGAACAAACTTTACAGCCGTGAACATATCTATCTATCTGTCCATCTATTGCCAGACGCCTCAATCCAGTAAGGGGTGGCCACAAACAAATCGCCTCCATGTCGCCCTGTCCAACGCCAATTCACTGCCCCGCTCCCAGCTCACATCCCCCTCTCACATATACCTCTCCACTCCACCCCTCCATCTTATCCTTGGCCTCCCCCCTCCCTCTCCCCTCCTCCACGTCACTCGCATACATTTTCCTCGTTAGTCTCTCGCTCTCCATCCTCTCCACATAGCCAAACCACCTCAGTGTATTTCTGCTAATGCTTTTCTATCACATCCACTTCCACACCACAACGCTCCTTCACTTCCTCATTTGTCAGTCTGTCTCTCCACGCAACTCTCACACTCTTGACTTGTGTCCCTCCAACAAGGTCCAGGCTTCTTTTCCAGACGTTAGCGTTGGTATCACAGTACTATCATGCAGCGACTTTTTACTTCCATACTCACTTAATATCACATCATACAATTTAGCACAACTGTTTATTACACTCATGCCCCGGTAATTTTTCGGATGTGACCTCTCTCCCTTCTTAAATATTGTAAAATACTTTGCACGAGTCCAAGCGATGGGATACAAGCCTTTGCTGAAAATTATGTCAAAAATTATCGTAATGAGAAGTAACCAGGGTCTGTGTAACAATCTACAGACTCCAGGAGTAAGACCTTGTATTGTCTCATACATCAGGCTTCTCCCTCCACTTCAGTAACAGTTATTCGTTCATCTAATACTGGTATGGTTACCCTGCTTACAATATCATTCATGGGAAGTTGCAAGTGGACTGTTGAATTCTGTTCACTTTCAATGAACACTTTGAAATCGTGATCTGATGGTTTGTCACAAGGATTATTATCTGCCTTGAATTCACCACACCAATCCACAGCTCCTCATTTTTCTAGATCATCCTTATTGCTTAACATTCTCTCCTATCTACTCTGACTCACATCCTCATTGTGATTATCATCACATATACAGTACTTTATACCCGGCACTTCTCACAAACTCATACAGTGACTCAGTTATTCGCATCACACACTCATACAATGACTCAGTTATTCGTGACACACACTTATACAGTGACTCAGTTATTCGTGTCACACACTCATACAGTGACTCACTTATTCGTGTCACACACTCATACAGTGACTCAGTTATTCGTGTCACACACTCATACAGTGACTCAGTTATTCGTGTCACACACTCATACAGTGACTCAGTTATTCGCGTCACACACTCATACAGTGACTCAGTTATTCACGTCACACACTCATACAGTGACTCAGTTATTCACGTCACACACTCATACAGTGACTCAGTTATTCGTGTCACACACTCATACAGTGACTCAGTTATTCACGTCACACACTCATACAGTGACTCACTTATTCGTGTCACACACTCATACAGTGACTCAGTTATTCGTGTCACACACTCATACAGTGACTCACTTATTCGTGTCACACACTCATACAGTGACTCAGTTATTCGTGTCACACACTCATACAGTGACTCACTTATTCGTGTCACACACTCATACAGTGACTCAGTTATTCGTGTCACACAGTTATTCGCGTCACACACTCATACAGTGACTCAGTTATTCGTGTCACACACTTATACAGAGACTCACTTATTCGTGTCACACACTCATACAGTGACTCACTTATTCGTGTCACACACTCATACAGTGACTCAGTTATTCGTGTCACACACTCATACAGTGACTCAGTTATTCGTGTCACACACTTATACAGTGACTCACTTATTCGTGTCACACACTCATACAGTGACTCAGTTATTCGTGTCACACACTCATACAGTGACTCAGTTATTCGTGTCACACACTTATACAGTGACTCAGTTATTCGTATCACACACTCATACAGTGAGTCAGTTATTCGTGTCACACACTCATACAGTGACTCAGTTATTCGTGTCACACACTCATACAGTGACTCAGTTATTCGTGTCACACACTCATAGTGACACAGTTATTCGTGTCACACACTCATACACTGACTCACTTATTCGTGTCACACACTCATACACTGACTCACTTATTCGTGTCACACACTCATACACTGACTCACTTATTCGTGTCACACACTCATACAGTGACTCACTTATTCGTGTCACACACTCATACACTGACTCAGTTATTCGTGTCACACACTCATACACTGACTTAGTTATTCGTGTCACACACTCATACAGTGACTCACTTACTCGTGTTACACACTCATACAGTGACTCAGTTATTCGCGTCACACACTCATACAGTGACTCAGTTATTCGTGTCACACACTCATACAGTGACTCAGTTATTCGTGTCACACACTCATACAGTGACTCAGTTATTCGTGTCACACACTCATAGTGACACAGTTATTCGTGTCACACACTCATACACTGACTCACTTATTCGTGTCACACACTCATACACTGACTCACTTATTCGTGTCACACACTCATACACTGACTCACTTATTCGTGTCACACACTCATACAGTGACTCACTTATTCGTGTCACACACTCATACACTGACTCAGTTATTCGTGTCACACACTCATACACTGACTTAGTTATTCGTGTCACACACTCATACAGTGACTCACTTACTCGTGTCACACACTCATACAGTGACTCAGTTATTCGCGTCACACACTCATACAGTGACTCAGTTATTCGTGTCACACACTCATACAGTGACTCAGTTATTCACGTCACACACTCATACAGTGACTCACTTATTCGTGTCACACACTCATACTGTGACTCAGTTATTCGTGTCACACTCATACAGTGACTGAGTTATTCGTGTCACACACTCATACAGTGGCTCAGTTATTCGTGTCACACACTCATACAGTGACTCAGTTATTCGTGTCACACACTCATACAGTGACTCAGTTATTCGTGTCACACACTCATACAGTGACTCAGTTATTCGTGTCACACACTCATACAGTGACTCAGTTATTCGTGTCACATACTCATCGGCATCGGCATCCATATCGGGAGTCTCACTCTTGGCCAGCTTATGTTGTGACAACTGTATATCAATGTCTTTTACACTGATGGGTTTAATTGTCTTGTTCCTGGGCACATGTTGATGTAAAGCAGCATGATCACCTGACCCTCCATTATGAGTTTTTAACTCTTCCAAGTTTGTTTCACGGATTGGTTACTGTTGGGGGGGGGGGGTGAGCCTTGATCACTAGGCAAATGACCTTGCTCGGTAACATGCAGATCATTCACTACTCTTACTATATAAGGGCTCAGGATGCAACTGCCTAATTCAGACACCCACCCTTCACCCTTACGATACGTTGTGTCTGCTCTCCAGTGACGATCATGTACCTTTCAGTTATTCAGAATTATCTTTCCAGTTTCTATAGAGATAGCAAACAGGATGCTTGCATTATCGCTTGGGTACTGAATGGGATCTGGTTCGGCAGCTCTGCCAGAGTGGCGATCTCCTTAGCAAGACCACCCAACCTCGCATACAGTCTCCAGTTAAAAGGAAGCTATCTTCTGTTGCCGACATCTTTAAGTTCTCTTGAATCAGTGCAAAGGAACTATTCGTATAAGTCTGAGAGTCGGCAGGTAGGACATAGCAAAAAGCATATAATGTTTTAGGTGCAAAACAAAGTTGCACCCATACCTGATCCTCAGTACTTGTATCAACACCTGTGACAGTATTAGTAGTATCGTTTTTAATGAGAACCACTGAAACTCCACGATGCGATGACCCTCCCACTGTACTTCTACAACTAACATATCCTGGGAAAGATACTGGAAGGTCAGTCTTTACTTCATTAAGGCTGACCATCATAGTTCAGTAATATGCTTTGGACTTCACTCTTTTCCTATTTCGTCTCGCTGCCACATATGTTCCGTGACAGTACTTTAAGATCCTGATACTTCGTGGTCTTACTGAAAAAACTTAGGGTTCCATATGTCAGTAATTACTCCGTCTCGGTATAATTTCTTTTTCCTAGTATCAAGGCATATCACACATCTCTTGTTTTCTGGTCGCTTCTTCTCACGTGCCTCGGCATCCCGTAGTCGTTTCCACTCGACGCTGACACACACACACACACACACACACACACACACACACACATGGTGATACGAACCTTGCTTTAATCATGCTTGCAACAAAGTACACACACACACACACACACACACACACACACACACACACACACACACACACACACACACACGGTGATACAAACCTTGATTTAATCATGCTTGCAACAAATTACTTACACACACACACACACACACACACACACACACACACACACACACACACACACACACGGTGATACAAACCTTGATTTAATCATGCTTGCAACAAAGTACTTACACACACACACACACACACACACACACACACACACACACACACACACACACACACACACACACAGTTTTCAAATGTGTCGTTCTTATAGTACAATAGAGCAGTCAGGCATTTTCACAAGCAGAATTAACTAAGTGATAATGTGTGTGTGTGTGTGTGTGTGTGTGTGTGTGTGTGTGTGTGTGTGTGTGTTTTCCGAACCTTTGTAGCAGCCGCTTGAATCGTGAGACTGTTTTTGTACTGAACACATATAAACACTTGAATCTTAGGACAATGTTTCTATTTTGAACACTTATTAGCACTGTATTGTTAGACCTGTGTTTTGAACCCTTATAAACAATTTAATCTTAGGACAGTGTTTTTGTGGCTAAGTTCATAAAAACACTTGAATCTTGGGACTGTTTTTATTTTGAACACTTATTCACAGAATCAGAGGACAGTGTTTTTGTGGCTGAACAGTTACGAGTACAAACACATGAATCTTAGGACTGTTTTTTTTTTTTTTTTTTTTTTTAAACACCTATAAACACTTGAATCTGAGGACAGTGTTTCTATTTTTGAACACTTATAGACACTTGATTCTTGGACTGTTTTCGTTATAAACACTTATAAACACTTGTATCCTGGACTGCTTTCATTATGAACGCATATAAACACTTGAATCTGTGGAGTTTTTGTGACAGAACACTTATAAACACTTGAATCAGAGGACTTTTTAGTGGCAGAACACTTATAAGACACTTTAGTCTCAGCATATTACTATTTTTTTACACCTGCAGCTGCCACTTGTTTCATGATATGGTGTTTTTATTGTTGAACACTGCTTACATACTTTCTGTGGCATTTCATGTTTAGCGTCATATTCTAGTATTAATCTCAAGATGGAGAAATGTCAATTTTAGGCTAAGTTAGAGTGAAAGGAGTATAATATGCGGCATGCGCTCGGCTCTACAAACTTTCCACATCACATCTTTGTGACCAGCACCATATGCTAATGCCAGTCTACAACTCAGCATTGCAGGTGGAGAAATGGCAATATTAGGCAAAGTTACAGTGAAAAGAGTCCAGTAATCGTCACGTACTCGACCCAGTGTACATTCTATGGCACTTCTTTGTGACTAGCATCGTAGTCTATACCTGCTGTCAGGCATCTTGTGTGTATAAGCCCTGCCTCCTTCCTGAAGTCGTGACCCCGCTTCTCCGCACCCACTCCGGGCACTGAGTGAGGAGGGGCGGGGCATGTTACCTGACGGTAAGTATAGTGCTGAACTACTGTTACAATTCAGCACTGAAGATGGAGAGATGGCAATAGGCCGTTAGAGTAAAAAGATAATAGTAATCATCACGAACACCGCTCTACATACTTTCCGTAGCACTTCTTTGTGACTAGCACCAGCTTCTAATGCAAATCAACAACCCAGCATTGAAGATGGAGAGATGGTAGTTTTAGGTCAGGTTAGAATTAAGAAAGAACAGCAGTCGTCACGATCTTGTAGTTCACTTTCTGGTTTATTGTTGCCAAAGCCTGAACTGTCGTGGCTGTTCAGTTGGTCTTTTATTTCCTAGGCACAGTGAAGTTCAAACAGACTTGTTTGTTTTTCGCGTGTGAGATAACTTACGGCTTCGTTATTCAGTTCTTGTTTTTTCTTTCCATTTTTTTCTTATATTATTTTCTTTTCTCATCATCACCATTATTATTATTATTATTATTATTATTATTATTATTGTTGTTGTTGTTGTTGTGGTTGTTGTTGTTATTATTATTATTTCATTATTATTAATATTATTACTGTCATCATTATTATTACTCCTCCTCCTCCTCCTCCTCTTCCTCTTCCTCTTCCTCCTCCTCCTCCTCCTCCTCCTCCTCCTTGCTTGTGGAAGGAAATAATAAAAATCCTACAACAAAAAGATGAGACATAAACTGGACATTTTTGTACAGTATAATCACTGCTTTTTTCCTTGGACTGCCACATACATCATTTTACACTTTCACCTTAACTTGGCCCAATTTTCCGTCCTTTTGTAGCCTGTTTCACGTAGCTCAGTGCCAGAATGAGACTATACAACGACTCTATATTCCGGCCGCGGCACTTCATGACTAGCATCATTTTGCAATGTTAATCTCGGAAGCTAGCATTCAAAATGGAGGAATAGCAATTTTAGGCCACGTAAGTCAAACAACAATAGGCATGTGTCTGTAGTGAAATTTTTTGCCCGGCTAGTTTTTCAGAATTAACAAGAACATTTAGCCTTGTTTATTAATCTTTTCTGGTCGTTTTTTCTTGTTTTCGAAGGCAGCGCGATAATTTGACAGTTCATCTACCATCTGTGTAAATTCCGCACAGTTATCGATGTCAAAATTCTGTCCACACAGCTCAGTATGCAGTGGATCCGCATTGTCGTGTCCAGAACATGTACAAGACTGGAGAGCTAACAGACCACTTGGCGCTCCTGAGTTATCTGATAGCGTCTGTGGCGACTTATCAGGTGGGCGCCGCTGCAGTCACTTGTCTAAGCATCATCGAATTGTGAGGGGAAAAAAAAAAATCTCCTTTTCAAGTCATTTTTTCAGCTCCGAAATGTTAAATTTCAGTGCCTCAGTTATGTTCTTGGAAGCGAACCTATATTGACCTGGTCTTAGAAGTGAGAAGTGCAATACATTAAGTTTGGAAAGATGTATCATACAGGTAGCAGATTTTAGTACTGCAGTTTATTCTTCATCCATGAAATCGAATGTTTGTTTTGAGCCACTTTGTTGCAAGCAGCATGAGCTGCCTACATCTGTAGGATCTCTTCACTGCAACTCCTTTTAATAGCATTGCACTTCACTGTGACTTTGCAGTACAAAACAGTAACTTGTCTCAACTGCCTGGAGTTTTAAAGACCAAAGTAGCTTAATAAACGTGGCATCATTGATATGTCACAAGCAGTTGACTTCATGTAGTTTCAAATCGTTGACCAAAGTATGTATGGTCATTGGCTGTGTAAGAAGTACTTATTTGATCGTGTCACTGCGTGGCTTTATATAATGAATACCTTGACTCTGTGTGTGGCCGATGGACGGCAAGCACTGATGATTGTTAATCCTTGCTGACAAATGAACTATTCCTTTGACTCTGTCCACTCAGAGTATTTAATAACAGACCCAGCTCCTGACTGTTTGAATGTTAGCCATATTGCTTGCACTTCCCCCATTTCATGGAACACTGTATCGCTGTAGTAATAGTAGTAATAGTATATGCTGTTGTTGCAGCCTCAGGCTCACTGAATGTGAACTCTGTTGACTTCTGGCTGATGTTGCCCATCTCCTGCAGTCTGCCATCCCCCGCGTGGTGGATTGGGAGGAAACTGAGGGATGCGTGTATGACCAGGCAGTGGAGCCACCGGGTCATATCGGTGCCACCACGTGAAGGCGTCCCTCTCCAGCACCTTTCACTATTGTAAAGGGCAGATGTGTTTGTGTTAACAACGCATCAACACAGCGACGCAAGCAAAAAAATAAATGAATAAGAAATTATGAGGGAACGCTGGATTACCTTTTATCTGAATGATTTAGGTCAACTGACTCATGTAGTTTGTATCACAGTGAAGGTGAGAGTCGCTCCTTGAACCTGTATTCTCGTCGGTTAAGGAGGCTCCCTAGCACCTCTTCCTTAGCTATTTATTTTTGGATATGGCTGGTTAATATCCTTTTGTACGTTATCTATGCAGAGTATGGAGATAGAATACCGGTAATTATTTACGTAACACGAAGAAGGAGAGTAAGGTATAATAAGCCAAGTAAATCGCATAGGAAGATGTGTTAGGGGCTTCCTTAACTGATGAGAATACGGATCTTGGTCACAGTAGTTCAGCGGAACAAATTTCAGTTCTGTCTCATTTTTGCAGTTCCCAGGGTGGTCATTCTCCCACTCTTTTTATATATCTTTTCACTCTAACTTAACATAACGTGTCCAGAAATAACCTAAACTAACAGATTAACCTAACTGACTAACAAACCAGCCTAACTGACTAACAGACCAACCTAACTAATAACAAACCAACCTAACTGACTAACAAACCAACCTAACTGACTAACAGACCAACCTAACTAATAACAAACCAACCTAACTGACTAACAAACCAACCTAACCAACCCAACTGACTAACAAACCAACCTAACCAACCCAACTGCCTAACAAACCAACCTATCTGACTAACCAACCAACCTGACTGCCTAACAGACCAACCCAGCTGCCTAACAAACCAACCTGACTCCCTAACAAAGCAACCTAACTAACTAACAAACCAACCTAACTGACCAACAAACCAACCTAACTGACTAACAAACCAACCTAACCAACAGACCAACCCATCTGACTAACAGACCAACCTATCTGCCTAACAAACCAACCCAACTGCCTAACAATCAAACCCAACTGACTAACAAACAAACCCAACCGACTAACAAACCAACCTAACCTGATACTAAGAAAATAAGCCTAACCCAACCTAACCCAGACTTTCCAGAAGAAAAAATATAAAAAATGAGTCAATAAAATCATCCACCGAGCCTCACTGTAGTCCGTTCATCTTAACTTGGCGGAAATTTTCGTCCTTCTGTTTATATTCCGTAGCTCAGTGGCAGACTAATATTTCGGCTATAAATCCTTTTCTTAGCACTTCTTCGTGACTAGCATCATATTCTAGGGCTAATCTCTTGTTACAGCTCAGTGGCAGGATAATACAGCAGCTCTACGTCGTTTCCGTAGCTCTTCTTCGTGACTAGCACCATATTCTAGGGTTCATCCCGTAACAACTCAATGGCAGAATAAGACGATACAGCGGCCCTACATCCATTCCATAGCACTTCTTCGTGACTACCACTACATTCTAGTCTGTAGCACTTCTTCGTGACTACCACCACATTCCAATCTATAGCGCTTCTTCGTGACCACAACCTCATTCTGGTATGTAGCACTTCTTCGTGACTACCACCACATTCGAGTTTAATCTCATGTTATAATTCAGCTTATGAGATGTTTAGATGACAGTCGTAGGCCAAGTAAAAATGAAATGAGTATAGTAGGTGGTTTGGGTCACAGGCTGGGAGACACTGCTGTACACGATGTTATTTAACCCTTTTACTGCTATGACGCGATTTTCACTGCTATTTGCTGCTGCCAGACGATTTTATTCAGCTGAAGAGCTCCAGAGTGATGAAGGGGTTAATAAAGCCTATATCAACTCCTGTATGTATCTGTCTGTCATCCAGTCCCTTATATCCAACTCCTATATGTATCTGTCTGTCATCCAGTCCCTTATATCCAACTCCTGTATGTATCTGTCTGTCATCCAGTCCCTTATATCCAACTCCTATATGTATCTGTCTGTTATCCAGTCCTTTATATCCAACTCCTATATGTATCTGTCTGTTATCCAGTCCCTTATATCCATCTCCTGTATATATCTGTCTGTCATCCAGTCCCTTATATCCATCTCCTGTATGTATCTGTCTGTCATCCAGTCCCTTATATCCAACTCCTGTATGTATCTGTCTCATTCTATCCCTTTATACCCGATCAGGAGCGTAGGGGTCCAGGGCTAGGCTATTCAGTTTTGATATTTAAGGCGAGGGTGACGAGCCTCACTTTCCCGTGAGTGGCATTATCTGAGCACTGAACCCCAACCATTCCTTGGTGTAGCCTTCACGGCGCCCATCCACTGCAGCACCGTAACCTGCTAAACCACCAGGCGTCATTCTGTTGTATGTATTTCCTCCAGGTCAAAGTCCCTCCCAGGCTGAATTAAATAGTGTGGTGACAGCATGAAAACAATACCTATGGCGTTGTTCAGGTGAAAGGGTCAGTGAAGGCTATGTAAGACCAGGTGCTGGAGAGGGACACCTTCACGTGGTGGCACCAATATAACCCAGCCGCTCCACTGGTCCAGTATGCTAACGTACCTCAAATCCCTTTCTAGCCAGTGTAAGGACAGGCACTTCAATCTGCTGCTCCAGTAGTTTATCAGTCCGTCTGTAGTTTTATCCATCTCCCTTTTTGTCTGTCTATCTGTCTCTTAATCTGTCTACCTGCTTATCTGTCCATCGATCTATATATATCATTAATTAATCGTATATTTTCAGTAAATGATATGGAAACCAGCACAGTTAAACGAAATATTATAATTAGTATCACATAAACATAGAAACTAATATAATATCTTCTGACAGACTTCTTACAGGTCTAAAAATCACCAGTTGTATTTAAGGCAGGTCATGGCATATTGAATACATGATAAGTGTACACAGTGTACATAATATTAATACCCTTTATATCACAGACATCATTGTAAACACATTATATGCGCACAACATTGAGACAGTCTTAACAAATTATAGACACCATTGCCAGCACATCATTAGTTAACACATCTTATGTGTAAATCATACAAGTGTGTGTGGATTTTTTTCTCTGTAAAAATCACAGATGCCACTGCAAGCACATAATAATAAATTAACAATCCTTTAAGCATATCATTCAGGTGTGTGTATTTTTTGTATCTTAAAAAATCACAGCCAACATTGCAAGCACGTCATAAGTTACAAATCCTTTAAGCGTATATTACATGTGTGGATATTATTTTTATCTTTGTAAATCACAACCAACAGTGCAAGCACGTCATAAGTTACAAATCCTTTAAGCGTATCTTACATGTGTGGATATTATTTTTGTCTTTGTATATGACAACCAACATTGCAAGCACGTCATAAGTTAAAAATTCTTTAAACGTATCATACATCTGTGTGGATATTATTTTTATCAATGTAAATCACAACCAACATTGCAAACAGGTCATAAGTTACAAATCCTTTAAGCGTATCAAACATCTGTGTGGATATTATTTTTATCTTTGTAAATCACATCCAACATTGCAAGCACGTCATAAGTTACAAATCCTTTAAGCGTATCTTACATGTGTGGATATTATTTTTGTCTTTGTAAATCACAGCCAACATTGCAAGCAGGTCGTAAGTTAAAAATCCTAAGCGTGTTATACAGCTGTGTGGATATTATTTTTTTAAATCACAACCAACACTGCAAGCACGCCATAAGTGAACAAAACGAAGCGTATTATACAGCTGTGTGGATATTATTTTTTTAAATCACAACCAACACTGCTAGCACGCCATAAGTGAACAGTCCTAAGCGTATTATACAGCTGTGTGGATATTATTTATATTTTGGTAAATCAGCCAACATTGCAAGCACGTCATAACTGAACCCTTCAATACACCGTATCATATGCACGTCATGTATCATAACAAATCTCCGATAACGTTATGAACACATCATATAAGCATAAGTGCATCATAAATTCTTACATATTACTGATAACACAGTGAGCACATCTTGTCTATTATGAAAAGACGATGAGTGGCGAAACGAAGAGACAACCACCATATTTAGCAGTTGGCCAGCTTCTGCTTACAGATGAGGTAGCAGTTGGCCAGCTTCTGCTTACAGATGAGGTAGCAGTTGGCCAGCTTCTGCTTACAGATGAGGTAGCAGTTGGCCAGCTTCTGCTTACAGATGAGGTAGCAGTTGGCCAGCTTCTGCTTACAGATGAGGTAGCAGTTGGCCAGCTTCTGCTTACAGATGAGGTAGCAGTTGGCCAGCTTCTGCTTACAGATGAGGTAGCAGTTGGCCAGCTTCTGCTTACAGATGAGGTAGCAGTTGGCCAGCTTCTGCTTACAGATGAGGTAGCAGTTGGCCAGCTTCTGCTTACAGATGAGGTAGCAGTTGGCCAGCTTCTGCTTACAGATGAGGTAGCAGTTGGCCAGCTTCATTGGCAACGCCAGGGGAGTGGTCCAGCCCCCTTCCCCCCAACTTTTCTAAGAATAAAGTGAACCGGAAGGGGATAATTCTCTCTCTCTCTCTCTCTCTCTCTCTCTCTCTCTCTCTCTCTCTCTCTCTCTCTCGTGGTAATTATTTGCTGGGTTATTCTTTTTCAACACAAGGAATATTTTAAATCACTCTGAACACTAATATATACACCGGCAGCAGCTGTATCTCCAGGTTGATAACCAAAATTCAGGAAGCTCCTGTAACAAAATCCTGGATGTGGCCTCGTCCTGCCTCATGTGGCTGATTGAGCGTTTGGCAGCTTCTCCAGTGCCTGGGGTGTTTGGCCTCCTTGTCCTGAGAGTCAGTGTTTGGTCGACTTCTTGTACATGAATCACGACTCTAGGGACTTATTCTGTAGGTAACGTTCAGCTGACATCTGATTTCATTGTTAGAATTCGATCTACTGGTGGCAGAATCTCCAGGTTGTAGAGTTAACATTCAGCAGACTTCTCGTTGTTGCAGAGTTAGCATTCAACAGACTTGCGGTTGTAGAGTTAGCATTCAACTGACTTATCCTGATTGCACCTTCAACATTCAACCAACTTCTTGTTGTAGAGTTAGCCTTCAGCCGCTCCTGGTTGCAGACGTAGCATTCAACCGACACATGGTTGCAAAGTTAGCATTTGACCGACATCTCTTTGTAGAGTTAACATTCGACTGACTTCTCCTGGTTGTAGAGTTAACATTCGACTGACTTCTCCTGGTTGTAGAGTTAGCATTCAACCTGCTCCTGGTTGCTGAGTTAACTTTCAACCGACTTCCGGTTGCAGAGTCAGCATTCAACCGACTTCTGGTTGCAGAGTCAGCATTCAACCGACTTCTGGTTGCAGAGTCAGCATTTGACCAACTTCGTGTGGTTGCAGAGTTAGCATTCGGCCGACCCTCCCGGCAGCAAAGGTATCATTGCACCAGCGGGAGCCTCGCCAATACGAGTATCTTGTTTGACACGCACAGCAAGGACACCAGTACATGTACAGTAGCTTGTTCTCCCCAAACCTTTTTGAACAACTTTCCCATCACTTTCCACCGAAGGCTTAGAAGTCGAAGGCGAACTTGATCATAGCGAAAGGAGTACCACTGCAGGGAACTCTTCACATTTACCAAGTGTTTTTCACCTTTATCCATACAACTCCTTCACCTTCTGTAGTCTCGTGCAGGATACAGGTCTTGGGGGTAGTCGATCTTCCTGTATTAAATAATGTTGATGGGAGAACTCTGTACTTTTCCCAAGTCATTTTCACCTTTTTCCGTACAGCTCCCTCACCTTCTGCTGCCTGGTGTGGGGTACCGGTCGTGGGGATACTCGATCTTCCTGTACTGAATAGTGGATGTGGGAATTTGGGTGTAGTAGTTTGGTTTCTCGTTCATGTAGGGGGTGAACTCCACCTTTTTGTAGAGGACATCTTTCATGGGAATATCGGCATAGCGGTCCTCATCCTCAGTCTCTTGTTCTTGGCTGGGGGTGTAGTAGATGGGTGCCGTGGTCTTACGTAGAATCTCCTGCTGTTTCAACCACTGGATCTGTCTCTCCCGCTCCGTTAGAGGTTTGGGCTCAGGGTCTGGGCTAAGTGTAGGTGTTCCCAAGAGATGAGCCATGGTGAGAGCTGAGATGATGCAGCCAGGACAAGCAAGGGTGAACTGACTTGCCCCCGCTGTCCAAGGCTATTTATACCCCCGTTTGTGTGTATGTCATCGGGCCTCTCTTAATATTGCACCACTTAGGGTAACGTGTGCCACAAACGTTTTCCTCATCCAAGCCGTTTTCTCCAGTTCATGAGAGACTGCCTTTTTTTTTTTTTTTTTTTTTTTCAGATATTTTCTGTTTATTTGCAGTCCTCTTCTTTTTTTCTTTTCTTTTTTTCATTTCACAGTTTTTTCCCTTTGTGTCATACTGTTGTTCTATACAGTATGTTGTTTGTATCGTACTAAAGTTGGAATATTTTGACAAAGACATTAAAGCTGTTTTATCCTTGGTATTTGGAGACTGCATTTTTTTTCCTTTTTTTCTGATATATTTTCTCAATCATATTCTCATATTTTTTTTCTATAAATTATTCATTCGTCTTCTTTTAATGTCAACGCAGTTTAGATTATTTAAAATAATTCGCCGAGGGTGGCATGTTACGAAATCTTAGATAACGAAAATTCGGCCCTAACGTATTTCTGGTTTTTATCGGAATTCGTGGAACACACACACACACACACACACACACACACACACACACTCTCTCTCTCTCTCTCTCTCTCTCTCTCTCTCTCTCCAGACTTCTTACCACTACTCTCAGCCATTTAGTTTTTCGTATGCTTCAGCCTGCAGTCCACTAAGTTCACATTCAAATGAACCCGGAACTACTACTACTACTACTACTACTGTACAACTATTACTACTGTACTACACTACTACTACCATTACTACTACTGCTGTTACTACTATACGAATGTTATTACTCCACTTCCACTACTACTACTACTACAATACTACTATTGCTACAGCTGCTGATGCTGATGCAACTACCACTTCTGTACTACTACTAGTACCACTACTAATGCTTTACTGCTGTTACTACTACCACGTACTGCTACTACTACTACTACTACTACTGCTGCTGCTGCTGCTGACTGCCGATTCTAATACAATTCTACTACTACTACTACTACTGCTGCTGCTACTACTACTACTACGACTACTACTGCTGCTGCTCCTGCTGTTGCTGCTCATTGCCGAGTCTAATACAATTCTGCTACTACTACTACTACTACTGCAGAACTGTGCTTCGGTGCTTACACCCTGCCTAAGCAAACTCTTTCGCCTTTGTCTATCAACTTGTACATTTCCTTCTCGCGGGAAGTTTGTTATCATTCAGGCCGTCCCAAAGAAGGGTGACCATTCCCAGTCCTCAACCTATCGCCCAATTGCTCAAACATTGTGTATTTTCAAGACTTTTTAATCTGTTCTTAGTAGAAATTTCAAAGCATCTTTCCTGTCACAACCTTCTTACCGATCGTCGGTATGGGTTCCTCCAGGGACAGGCGATCTTCTCACCTACCTTTCAGAATCCTGATCATCCTCCTTTCGGGACTTTGGCGAAAGCTTTGCCATTGCACTTTTAGCATCTGGAAGGTTTTCGATATAGTCTGGCATAAATTCTTAATTTCCAAGCCTTCATCTTACGGTTTCTATCCTTCTGTGTCTTCATCTCTTGCTTTCTTTCTGGTCATTCTTTAGCTGCTGTTGTAGACGGCCACCATTCCTCTCAGAGCTATCAGTAATTGTTTTCCTCAGGGCTCTGTCCTATCACCAACTCTCTTCCTTTTAATCATCAATGACCTTCTAAGCTGTACACAGTACATCTAACCCTATCCACTCATACGCCGATGATTCCACCCTTCATCTTTCAATTCGCTCCACTCAGCGTCCATCTCAGCAGTTACTTAGTACACAAGGCAAGAGGCTACGGTACACTTACTGTCTGACTTGGTTCATATCTCTGATTGGGGTAAAAGAAATCTTGTTTTTAATGCATCCAAAACACTGTTCTTACATCCTTCAATCCAACCAACTCAATCGCAGGAGTATCCTCTACATTTTAACAATATCCAACCCTTTGAACATACTTGGGGTTTCATTCTCACAAGATTTATCTTGGAAAGATCATATTACCTCTCGTAAACATCAGCTTCCAAGAAATTAGATGTGCTAAGCCGACTCTGCCGTGGTGACCTTACACACGGGTTTTATTAGCCCCTGTGTAGAGTACAACTCTCATGTGTAGGGAGGCATCCCACATGCAACTCTTCTTACCTTTGTGGAGTCAAAGGCTTTTCGTCTCATTAACTCTCCTTCTCTTACTGGCTCCCCGTAACCTCTCTCTTTGCCGCACTGTTGCATCTTTATCTCTTTTTTATCGTTACGCCAGTGGTCACTGCTTCTCTGAACTGTCTGCTTGCATCCATCCACCACAACGACGAGTGTATAACATCCATCTAGCAACAAACTCTCATCCTTTTTTTGTCCATCTGTCTAATGCAAAAGTTAACCGTAACACCTTCATGTATGCAACAGGTCAACTCTGGAACTGTCTTCCTCTTTCTGTTTCCTACTGCCTATGATCTCCAGTCTTTCAGTCGCAGTGTGTCCAGGCATCTCGAAATGAACAGACCTTGAACTTCACTCTCTGTTATACCAGGGTATTGTTTTCGTTTTTTCTTGGAGGACTTACGGCTTCTGGCTTTTGGTTCCTTCTTCCTTGCATCAAAAAAGTCAAGCAGCCGCAGCAACAGTAGTAGTAGTAGTAGTAGGAGGAGAAGGAGTAGGAAGAGTTGGAGTAGATGTAGTGGTAGTAGAAGTGTAGCAGTAGTAGTAGGAGGAGGACGTGGAGAAGGGGTTGTAGTAGTAGTAGTTAGATGACGATGAGTAGCAACAGTAGTGGTAGTAGTAGTAGTAATAGTAGTAGTAGTGATGGTGGTGGTCGTAGTATTGGTGGCAGCAGCAGCAACACTAGTAGTTCTATCCACAGGTTCATATCAACGTGAACCCGGTGGACTGCAGGCTGAAACTGCCCTCCTCTTGTAATCCACCATCCTCCTTTAGGGGCATAGGGAGGGAGCTGAGGGACGTGTATATAACCTGGCAGTGGAGCCGCATGGTTATGTTGATGCCACCACATGAAGGCGTCCCTCTCTAGTACCAATTATCTTGCTTATACAACTACTTACAATACCATGCCTATTCGTTTACTATTAGGCCTATATAAACGTTTCCTCGTATAAACGTTTTCTCTTTTAAACGTTCGCCCTTTTAAACGTTCGGTCTTATCTTCCCTGGTAGGGTGTACAGTCGTCTTCAAAAGTCCGTTTACATCTGTCTCTTTCATCGTTGTACTCGTAGACATATCAAGGTGCTGGAGGGGGATGCCTTCACGTGGTGGCACTTATATAACTGGGTGACTTACCTGCCCGGTCATTCAAACGTCCTTCAGTTCCCTCCCTATCACCCCAAAGGAGGATGGTGGACTTCAGGATTAAGACTTCAGCCTGCAGTCCACTGGGTTCACGTTTTAGATGAACCTGGGACTACTACTACTACTACTACTACTACTACTACTACTACTACTGCTGCTGCTACTACTACTACTACTACTACTACTACTGCTGCTGCTACCACTACTACTACTACTGCCGCAGTCGTTGCAGCTGCTACTGCTTCAACTGCCACTACTCGTACTACTTCTGCTATTTCTACTACTACTAACTAACTAACTAACTAACTAACTAACTAACTAACCCTTATGGCCTCAAACTGACTGGAGCGCCGTAACCCACTAAGCCACGGCGTTGTTTGGTTATATGGTTACCATCCAGCGTAGTAAATAGTCCTTCGTCTGTGCTAAGTCACTTTCAAGCAACTGAGTCTAGCGATGAGAGAAAGAGGGAGGAGACGCGAGGGAATTCCAGTATTATGATTAAACATACCGCATATCTCTGTATTTATCTGGCATCTCTCACAGTACACACGTCAACACCATCTTTGTCATACACCCCCTCACTCTTATCTTTCCCAGATATCATACACTGTTCCCCAGTGTACATACTGTACCTGGCTGCCTTGTTACACCATCTTTAATAATGCTGATATTTTTACTTTATTATCTGTACACCCATCTAAAAACAAAAAAATATTGACCCTCTTACCGCACGAATAATTCTGAAACAAATACGAGGCATTGTGATATTTGGGGCAGCTGTAAAGTGCAAGTATTGTCTTTGGTAATTATTAGAAATCGAAATCACATAAATCGTCACATACTGGATGGTGTATTTTTTAAGGCAATATGTTAATAGATTCATGGGCGTCAGCAACACTCGCTCATTTTCACAACCATCGCTGCCCAGGTGTGCCATACTTTAGTGGCTGACTGTACATGTGTAGCTGATTTACTGCACCATCTTTAATAATGCTAAGCTTACGTGTTTATTAATTATTGTTTATTATCATTGCACCGTCTTTAATAATGCTAATCTTATGTGTTTATTATTATTTATTATTATTTATTACTAATGCAGTATCTTTAATAATGCTTAATCGTATATTATTTATTATTATTGTACCATCTTTAATAATGCTAATCTTACATGTTTATTTATTATGTGTACGACTCTAGGCAGAGGTTTTACAACCCTTTCCCTGAGGTCTAGCAGTCCGCCTACTTACCATGCACCACATGTCACCACTTCGGCGCTAACACCCACCGTCCATACTGAATACATGCCATGGTTGTCTCATGCAGGGCTGGTGTATCGGTATTGACGGAGCTGTTTTTACATGCTGGTGGGTCTTATGATAGATCAGTAAAGTCTGCTGAACGTAATTGAAATCCTTAAATTGTTCCCTGCCCCAGCCGGGACTCGAACCCTCGTCCATTGAAACAGCAAGCCACCTCCCGTCCGACTCTGGCCATCTCATAACTTTCCCGGATGCGAACAAAGTATAAATTCACTTGTGCAGTTATATCATATCGCTGCGTGACTAATTGTGCCGCCTTGACAACACTGATATGGTAATAGAACTGTCTTGGCGTGTCTGACAAATGTTCTCTCTTATTTTATTGGTTGCGTCAGACATGCATATTTCCCCTGTACACGTATCAAACCTGTATATACTCACATATCGTAACTCACTAAGCTTCATGATAGATAGCACAACAGTTCTTTTACCTTAGCTAGGCCCAGATTTTCGCCGTTTTGCAGCAATTTTCCTCCAGCTCAGTGGCATAAAAAGAGTGCTACGGCTCTACATCCACTCCATTGCACTTCTTCCTGACTAGTACCATATTCTAGGGGTAACCAATTGTTGAAACTCAGCAATGACGATGGAGAGATAGAAGTTTTAGGCCAAGATAATGTAAAATGAGCATTCACCGTCCATACTGAATACATACCAGTGGTGCATCATTCAGAATTGGTATATTGGTATTAGATGGGGTCTTGTCGGTGGATTTTAAGGTAGCTTAGTCTTTTTACGATATTCAGATCCTTAAACTATTTCCTGCTCCAGCTGGGAATGGAACTCACGTCCTTTAGAATAACACACCACCTCTCTGTAAGTCCATTTTACAAAAACTCAGATCCTTAAACTGTTCCCTGCCTAATCGGGAACTGAACCCGTATCCTTTACAACAGCACACCATCCCTTTCCAACACCAGCAGACCATCCCTTTATAACACCAGCAGACCATCCCTTTATAACACCAGCAGACCATCTCTTTATAACACCAGCAGACCATCCCTTTATAACACCAGACAGCAGACCATCCCTTTATAACACCACACCAGACTGCAGACCATCCCTTTATAACACCAGACAGCAGACCATCCCTTTATAACACCAGACAGCAGACCATCCCTTTATAACACCAGCAGACCATCCCTTTATAACACCAGCAGACCACCTCTCTATAAAGTTTGTGTTAAAGAAATTCAGATCCTTCAAATATTCCCTGCCTAACCGGGAAATGAACTCGCGTATATTAGGACAGCAGACCACCTCTCTATGGACTTGGCCACCACCTCCCGTTTTAAAAAGTGCACTGGGTTTACGTCCAAAAGAACTTAGGCCACAAAGAACAACAAGAACAACAGCAGTAACAACCACCACTAACAACAATGCCAACAACACTAACAATAAACTACCACCACCACAACAACAACGACAAAAACAATAATCATCACAACACCACCATCAACAAAACAAAAAAAACAATAATAACCACAACAATAAACCACCACCAATACAACAACAGAAACCACCACCACCGCCACAACAACAAAAACCACCACCACCACCACCACAACAACAACAACAACAACAACAACAACAACAACCGTATCTGAACACATACTATACCCACTCACTGTATGTATCCTTTTCACCACAACTTGGCTGGGAATTTCGTCCTTTTGCGGTTCATTTTACGTAGCTCAGTGGCGGAAAAAGACAGTGCTACGACCCTGCATCATTTCCATAGCACTTCTTCGTGACTAGCACCATTTTCTAGTACTAAATCTCTTGCTACAACTCAGCATTCAAGATGGAGAGATGGCAATTTTAGGTCAAGCTAGTGGACTGGCTTTACGGCCCACACATTCTTGCTTTACGTGTTATGTGATAAGCTCTGAGTCACATTTCTCCTCTTATCTCTGCTGATTAGAGGGTATTCATGGCATTTACCTGCAAGATGTGTGTGTGTGTGTGTGTGAGTGTGTGTGTGTGTGTGTGTGTGAGAGAGAGAGAGAGACTTCATTCAATGTATATACTCCGTTCACTTTAAGCAAGCATAAAACTACCCTCCGTCCATCTTGAATCCTGAGCTATAACAAGAGACTGACACTAGAATATGGTGCTAGTCACGAAGAAGTGTTATGGAAAGGATTTAGAGCTAAAGTATTGTATTATTTTGCCACTGACCTAGGTGAAATAAGCTGCAAAAAACACGAGAATTCCTCCCTGGTTAAAATGAATGAACTGTAGACCGAGATGACTGAATACGACAATACTACAGCATTATATAAAGTTCCACAGCACTTCTTCGTGACTAGCATCACATTTTATCGTTCTCTTATTACGGGATTCAAGATGGAGAGGGTAATTTTATGCCAAGTGAAAGTGAACAGGTTATAGGTAAGAACACAGGATAACACATTGTCTTACGTAATCAGCAGTGAGATAACAGTGAAAGTTTTTATCAGCTTAACTCCCTAAATCCTGTAACTTAGTTTTAAGTTATACAAGAGCCACCTGCCCAAAATAGAGCTGTTTCTGCATAGCTACCATCACCACCACAGTTACTACAATCATCATCACAGCTACCAGAACCACCACGACCATCATCAACACCACCACCTCCAATATCACCATCACAACTACCACGATCATCATCAACACAGCTACCACCACCACCACCACCACCATCACCACCACCACTACCACCACCACAGCTGCCCCATCACCACCACCGCCACTGCTATGACCGCTTTCCGCAGAATATAATCGTCTGTTCCCAGCATCAATGAAGTAACAGACATTGACGTGTGGACGTACCCCCCCCCCTCCCAGTCTCTCTCTCTCTCTCTCTCTCTCTCTCTCTCTCTCTCTCTCTCTCTCTCTCTCTCTCTCTCTCTCTCTCTCGACATTTAGCTTCGGAAAATCGTCTCGTATTGAAGGGGTTAGTGAGGGCTTTGGTCCATATTATCATTGGTTAAGGAAGCTCCCTTACACCTTCTCCTATGCGATTTATTCTGTTTATTACACCTTACTGTCCTCTTCCGTGTTTCTTAAATCATCCTAATATCACCACACTGCATAAATTACTTACAAAAATACATTAACCACCTATAGCAAGAAATAAATCGGTAAGGAAGAGGTGTTAGGGAGCTTCCTTGACCAACAAGAATACCAGCCTATGAATAGTTAACGAGAAAGGCTCTTACACCTTTTCCTTAGATATTTATTTTTGGATACGGCCAGTTAATATAATTTTGTACGCTATTTATGAAGTTATGTTGATATGGGAAGCATTTAAATAACACAGAAGAGGAGAGCAAGGTGTAATGTGCAAAATAAATTGCTTAGGAAGAGGTGTTAGGGGCTTCCATAACTGATTATACCGAAATGTGTGTGGAGTGCAGAGAGTAACTTGTATAAGGAATAAGTGTTTTGTGAGAGAGAGAGAGAGAGAGAGAGAGAGAGAGAGAGAGAGAGAGAGAAAGAGAGAGAGAGATCTAATACAGTATAATCATGGGCACGTGTGTGTGTGTGGAATGACATGTGGAGAGAAAAATTTTTATTATGGCGGTAAAAAGGCTATATGTGAGTTTGAAAGTGAGATGGGGAATGACAAGCTAAGAAAAAGGTGTATAGATGTGGTAAATGTGTGAGTGTGAGGTATGGAGGCTATGAGGTTAGGGCACTGACAGTGGATCAAGCCGTTTGGAAGAATTTTGTATGGAGGGGTGCAAAGGATGTATGTGAGAGAGTCTGATGGTGGGAGAGGGAATGGCAGACTGAGAAAAAGGTAAACAGATATGGTAAATCAGTGAGAATACAAGGTTGGGAGATTAGGCTAGGAAACTGACAGTGGATCGAGCTGTTTGGAGGGATTTTATAGAGGAGTGACTGACAAGGGCTGGGCATCCCAATTTTCACCCGAACTGACTCCTGACAGGCAATGTGAAGCGCGTAAGTGGGGATGGCAGGATTCTAGGGGCTTGCATGGCGAGTGAATGAGTGTGTGGTCCATTTAACTGGGCTTACTGTTGATAGCTCTGCTTCTATCAGTTATTTTCTTGCTGTTTGCATCCTATTTCACCCCAGTCTTGGGTAAGGAAAAGAGGTCGGGGTGGTGGTGGTGATGATGATGATGATGATGATGATGATGATAATAATGATGTTGGTGATGATGATGGTGATGATGATGATGATGATGATGGTGAAGATGATGATGATGGTGATGATGATGATGATGATGATAATCGTGATGATGATGATGTTGATGGTGATGATGGTGGCGATGATGATGATGATGATGATGTTTATGGTGATGATGATGGTGAGGATGCATAAAGTCGGTATGCATGATGTAATGAGTTTAGTGGATGGCTGTGACTTTTTTTTTTTATGCGCTCGACTTTGGGCATAAGCTTAAAAGCCCGTTCCCTGAGGCCCAGCAGTCCTCCTAAGACCATGCACTTTCCACATGTCACCACTTCGGCGCTAACACCCACCGTCCATACTGAATACACGCTAGGGCTGCTTCATACAGGACTGGTGTATTGGCATTAGCAGGGTGCTTTTACATGTTGGAGGGTCTTATGGTGGATCAGTACAGTCTGCTTTAACTACAATCAAGTCCTTAAACTGTTCCTTGCCCCAGCCCGGAATCGAACCAGCGCGCATTTGGACAACAGATCACTTCTCTGCCTCCCCGTGTGTAAAAGAAAGATACAACAAACTGGCAAGACACGGCAAAGATTTCGTTAACCAATACGTAAATCTTAAATAGGGAATGATACAGTACTAGGAAACATTTTAACAGCCCTACACACCAAACGTAAACCCACGTAACCTCACGCCTGATGCAATGGAGGGTTGTGACGTGTGTGTACAGTATGAGAGACGTAGACAAGGGGTTTTACGGTGATCTGACGTTAACAGCAGAAGTAAGAGCAAACGTACGAGACAGGAAACGTTTTATGAGTTTAGTGAAGGTGACGTGTGTATATCTTTCGGTGTGTGACAAATGTAAGAGCGAAGGTTTAAACAGGAAACGCAGTAAGGGTTTGGTGACAGTGACGTGACTATATGTAAGGTGTATGATACGTAGTTTCAGGGTTGTATAATCATGTGTAATTTATGATGCTAAGGGACTAAAGTGAATGTTTATATAGGAAATGGATTTGTTTGAATTTTTATGCATAACGTTAGGAATTTAGCGCATGTGATATGTGTATATCCTAGAAGGTACACACACACACACACACACACACACACACACACACACACACACACACACACACACACACACACACACACACACACACACACACACACACACACACACACACAGAAACAACTCTCTCTCTCTCTCTCTCTCTCTCTCTCTCTCTCTCTCTCACACACACACACACACACACACACACACACACACACACACACACACACACACACACACACACACACACACACACACACACACACACAAACTCTTGAAATGGATAAATGTGACTGTTATTAAGAGAAAAAGGTGTTTCTTAAGTCTCTACATAATCATCCTATTCTACCTTACGCCTCCAGTTAGTAAAGTCTCTCTTAAAGGCTATATCGATACCATCTCTTAGGATTCCGAAGCTCCCCGTCACCTTTTCCTAAGCGATTTATTTTGCTTATTACACCTTGTCCTATTCTGTGTTATATAAATCCTTCCAGTCTCGCCACACTATGCACTGATAACGTACGAAAGGATATTAACCTGCCGTACCCAGAAATATATCGCTAAGGAAGAGGTGTTAGGGAGCTTCCTCACCATAAGACCATGGCTTGTATCCTCACCGGTTAAAGCCCCCTAACACCTCTTCCTTAACGATTTATTTTTGGACAGGGCTGGCTAATATCGTTTTTGTATGATTCTTATGCAGAGTATGGTGATATTAGAATGACTGAAGTAACACAGGAGAGGACGGTAAACTGAACCAAGCAAAAGAAATCGGTTAGGAAGAGGTGTTAGGAAGCGTCCTTATCCACCGAGAATACGGACCCAGGTGACTCCCTTCAACCTCTGTCTCCTCGCCGCACTGTTGCATTTTTATTTTTTTCTATCGCTACTTCAATGGTCACTGCTCTTCTGAACTGTCTGCTTGCATGCCCCCTTCATTACCACGGGGGAGTACGAACACCAGTCTGGCAGCAAACTCTCATTCCTCTTCTTTCCAACTCTCTGATGCCTGAGATAATCAGTACTCTCAGTCCTTCATGTATGCAACAGAACTGTCTTCCTCTGTCTGTATAGAAAAATGTCTGCAAAAATTTATCATGTTTTTTTCTGATTTACAGTTTGAAAAATTGAAAATGTTAAAAACATTCCATAGAAGAGTTTTATTTTGATGCATTTACCCTAACCTGACAAAGATCTGTAGTCAGAGTGGAGGGTCGATTTCACTAGTAACCAAGGAGACGCATTCCGACCTTATAACTAGGGTTGATCGAAGTTTTATGCAACCACGACTTAATATTCAGGGAGGCTTGATTTATCTAGTAACCAAGGAGATTCCGACCTCTTTACTAGGGTTGATCGAAGTTTTAGGCAACCATGACTTAGTATTCAGGGAGGCTCGATTTGACTAGTAACCAAGGAGACGCATTTCGACCTCATAAGAAATCCTGATCCGATTTTATGCAACCATGACTAAAGCCTGTATTCTAGTCGGCAAAGGAACCTCCCTAACACCTCTTCCTAAGCGAATTATTATGCTTATTACACCTAGCTGTCTTCTGTTACTTAAATAATTCGAATATCACTATACTTTGCATAAATCGTGTACAAAATTATGTCAGCCAATCGTATCTAAAAATAAATCGGTAAGGAAGAGGTGTTAGGGAGCTTCCTTAACCGCCGAGAATACGAACCTTAGTGTTAAGTTGTGTGTCCCGGGTTCGTATTCTTGTAGGGTTAAGGAGGCTTCCTAACACCTCTTCCTTAGCGATTTATTTTCGAAACTACTCATTAATATCCCCTGGTTTGCTTCTTATGTCTTTTTAATGTCGACATAGATTGCATGAATAACACACGAGAATATAGTAACGGAGCAGAATCAGAAATAATCTGTAAGGAAGAGGTGTTAGTAATGCATAACACACAAGAATGTAGTAACGGAGCAGAATCAGAAATAAATCAGCAAGGAAGGGGTGTTAGCAGTGCATGGCATGAATAACACAAGAATTTATTAACGGAGCAGAGTCAGAAATAAAGCGGTAAGGAAAAGGTGTTAGTAATGCATAACACACGAGAATATAGTAACGGAGCAGAACCAGAAATAAATCGGTAAGGAAGAGGTGTTAGTAATGCATGACATAATAATATAGTAACGCATCAGAATCAGAATCCCTCCACCATTAACCCTCTCATGCCCTGGACAACTCAGGTATTCTCAGCTAAAGCCAGACAATTTTACACAGCTAGGGAGACGAGGAAGGCGCGAGGGGGTTGATGGGGGCTTGTCCCTAACCCTCAAAATTTTAAATAGTTTTCCAAAATTAATAAAATCGTCAGTTGGTTGCAAGAAGTTAAAAAAATATCGAATGAAAGGGGTTAAGGGCCCTACAGTATATTATTCCTTAGCGCCTCTTCTTTAGCGATTTATTCCGTACAGTACATCGCAATGTTATGTTAGTAATGCAGGGGAAGAGAGTGAGCGGGATGGGCTGTATTAGTAGTAGGGGGGTTCAATGTGATGGGATAAGTATGTGTTGCGTAGATGGATGCTGTAGGTAGGATAAGGTGTAAATCAAAGGTGAGGGAAGAAAAAAGTGGGTGGGATGGGCGAGATGGGCTGGGTTGGTACTAGGATTTGCTAGGGGGAGTGTTGTATATGTTGTGTGTACATGAGTGATGTGGGTACATTATAAGATATGGCACACACACACACACACACACACACACACACACACACACACACACACACACACACACACACACACACACACACACACACACACAGAATGGGTGGGAAGGAGTGGGTGGTGTGGGGCTGGATGTTCTCCCGGGCTTTCCTCGAATTGGTGAGGTAGGCGCGTGTTATTATGATTGCGTCAGTGTGACTCAGGTGATCTGCGCATGTGGATGTACAGTACAGCATGGCGCAATGGGGTGCCACTGTGATAGATCTTGTGTAGCTACCAACCTTTCACTACGAGGGGGTCACGTAAGGAGTGTGAAATCTTTCGGTGGTTGGCAGAAAAAAAAAAAAAAATGTATCGTAGTTCTGAGAGTCTTGTGAAAATTGTAATCGTCATAGGCAAAGGCAGTGGTTTCCAATCTTTTTTGTAAGGGGCACTCAAAAAATGATAATCATATATTATTATGGCGCACATACCCATTTTTCATGAAAATAATAATTAAAAATTATATATATATATATATATATATATATATATATATATATATATATATGTATCTATCTATCTATCTATCTATCTATATCTATCTATCTATATATATATATATATATATATATATATATATATATATATATATATATATATATATATCCCATTGGAGCCCAGTGTCCCGAGTATTGGACAGAACTGGGATTTTTCAAGTCTTTATAAAGTAGGGAACCCCCGGGTAGGGACCTATGAGCTTCGCGACTATGAGCCGATAGGCGGAGGGCGGTACGCTTAGTACCCTCCCAGTGCAGTGCCTCGCCCAGCACCCCTGGGATCCAATGGGATATATATATATATATATATATATATATATATATATATATATATATATATATGTGTGTGTGTGTGTGTGTGTGTATTAACGAGAGCGACAGTCATAATCAGCCAAGATATTTACAACAGTTTGATTGCACAGATCAACATCTTCAGGAAATTTTTGCGGCACACTAAGGATATAAAGGCGGCACACTGGGAATCACTGGTGTATGGGAATGCGTTAGCAGTACTCATCATCATCGGAATGAGAAGAGGAAGGACGAGGAGGATAAGACTTTAATAATAATAACTATGATGATAATGGGGATCGTTAATAACTTCTTTATTGCGAGTGGTCTTGCGAAAGGAGAATCAAGTCATCTGTTGTTAAAAGGAATATATCAAAAAAAAAAAAAAATACTGATGATGATGGTGGTGGTGGTGGTGGTGGTGGTGGTGGTGGTGGTGGTGATGATACAGATTGATGATGATTATGAAGGTAGTGTGATGGTGGAGGTGGTGCTGACGATGATGATGATGATGTGATGTTGATAGTGATGACGATGACGATGATAGTGATGATGATGACGGTGATAATGGTGGTGATAATGATGATGATAATGTTGATAATGATGACGATGATATGGTTGATGATGGTTGATGATGCTGATAGTGATGATGATGATGGTGCTGATAATGATGATGGTGATGATAATGATGACTAAATAAAATCGTGTGGTCGGAGGCAAAGAGAACAAAAATAAGTTAACATACAAAACACGTTAATCCGGGGTACGATACTCAAACATATTCTGTTTTGTGATTTATTCCCTCGCGTAACTTAGATTTACAAGAATAACTAAACAAGGGGAAGATTGGACAGGGGACAGAGGAAGATTGGACAGGGGACATGGGAAGATTGGACAGGGGACAGAGAAAGATTGAACAGGGGACAGGGGAAGATTGGACAGGGGACAGGGGAAGATTGGACAGGGGACAGAGAAAGATTGAACAGGGGACAGGAGAAGATTGGACAGGGGACAGGGGAAGATTGGACACGGGACAGGGGAAGATTGGACACGGGACAGGGGACAGAGAAAGATTGAACAGGGGACAGAAGATTGGACAGGGGACAGGGGACAGGGGAAGATTGGACAGGGGACAGGGGAAGATTGAACAGGGGACAGGAGAAGATTGGACAGGGGACAGGGGAAGATTGAACAGGGGACAGGAGAAGATTGGACAGGGGACAGGGGAAGATTGAACAGGGGACAGGAGAAGATTGGACAGGGGACAGGGGAAGATTGAACAGGGGACAGGGGACAGGGGAAGATTGAACAGGGGACAGGGGACAGGGGAAGATTGAACAGGGGACAGGGGAAGATTGGACAGGGGACAGAGGAAGATTGAACAGGGGACAGAGGAAGATTGAACAGGGGACAGAGGAAGATTGAACAGGGGACAGAGGAAGATTGGACAGGGGACAGAGGAAGATTGAACAGGGGACAGGGGAAGATTGGACAGGGGACAGAGGAAGATTGAAAAGGGGACAGGGGAAGATTGAACAGGGGACAGAGGAAGATTGAACAGGGGACAGAGGAAGATTGGACAGGGGACAGAGGAAGATTGGACAGGGGACAGAGGAAGATTGGACAGGGGACAGGGGACAGGGGAAGATTGGACAGCCTCCTTTGTCTTTCCTGCAATTGAAAACCCGAGTTACGACACGGAATTGACCGTTTTGTGCGTCTCTCTCTCTCTCTCTCTCTCTCTCTCTCTCTCTCTCTCTCTCTCTCTCTCTCTCTCTCTCTCTCTCTTCTCACATCTGTCTTGTCCTATAATTCTTTCACCTTAACTTGCCCCAGATTTTCGTCCTTATGCAGCTTATTTCACGTAACTCACTGGCAGAAAAAGACGATGCTGTGGCTCTGCGTTCTCTTCATACCACTTCTTCGTGACTAGCATCATATTCTAGTAGTAATCCATTGTTACAACTCAGCATGCAAGAGGGAGAGATGGGAATTTTAGGCCAAGTTAGGGTAAAAAGAATATCTCACAGCAATATTTTATAATAGTAGTAGTTGTATCAGCAGCAGTAGTAGTAGAAGTAGTTGTTGTAGTAGTAGTAGTAGTAGTGGTGGTGGTGGTGGTGGTGGTGGTGGTCATAACAGTAGTAGTAATGGTAGTAGTGGTAGTAATAGAGTAGTAGTAGTAGTAGGCTAATAGTGGTGGTGGTAGTAGTAGTAGTAGTAGTAGTAGTAGTAGTAGTAGTAGTAGTACCGGTAGTAGTAGTGGTGCTGTGGTGGTGGTGGTAGTAGCATCAGTAGTAGTAACGGTAGTAGTGGTGATAATAGCAGCAGTAGTAACGGTGGTGGTGGTAGTAGTAGTAGTAGTAAAAGTATGTTGGCGGTGGTGGTGGTTGATGATGGTAGTAGTGGTAGTAGTAGTGACAGTATATGTAGTAGTAGTAGTAATAATCGAAGTAGCAACCTCAGGCTCATCTGAACGTGAACCCAGTGGACTGCAGGCTGAAAGTACTCTTCTCCTGCACTCCACCATCCTTCTTGGAGCAGATAGGAGAGAAATTTGAGAATTTTGTATAACCAGACAGTTCAGTTGCAGAAAAAGACAATACTTTGGTTTTACATCCATTCCATAGCACTTCTTGACTAGTTGGGAAAAAATTAAAGGAAAAAATTGAATATAAAGTGTTAATTTTGTTGTATAGCGCTCCACTAGAAACTCACATGACTGTATATTATTTGTGTGGATAGCTCAGTCTGCTGGTGTGGGCGTGGGTATCACATAAGTATACACGGTCCTTATGTACCCTGTTCCACTTCACTAGGCGCTCTCTCGTGTGTTGTGGGGACGTCTTAGTCGACATTATCAGTGTTTCTCCTGCATCATTTATTCATTTCCTACTCCCACTGCCACACCCACGCCCATAGCAGCAGTGAGCCATCTCCCAACACGTAAGAGACCGCCAGGTGAGTTTCTAGTGCAGTGCTATTTATAAACTACCTTGTATATTAAACACAGGCAAAAGAAACGCGAAGAAAATCTCATTGTTCTTTACAGGGAAAATAACTGAAAGACCACACCAAAATCTTACATCACCATTTCCTTGCAAGTCACATGGGCGTTACTTGGCCTGTCTGGGTGGGGTTGGTGGGGAAGGGTGGGGTTGATGGTAGGAGGGTTGGGGTTGGTAGTGGATGGTGGGTTGTGGGGTGGTAGGATGGATGGTGGGAGGGTTGGGGTTGGTGGTGGGTTGTGGTGTGGTGGGGTGGATGGTGGGAGGGGTGGGGTTGGTGGTGGGTTGTGAGGTGATGGGGTTGATGGTGGGAGGGGTGGGGTTGGTGGTGGGTGATGGAGTTGGGTTGGTGGTGGGTGGGTGGGGTTTGTGATAGATAATGGGGTGGGTGGTTGGGTTCGTGGGGAAGGATGGTGTTGCTGGTTTGGTTGGTGATGGGTGGAGTGGGGTTGATGATGGGTAGTGGGGTGGGTGGTGGGTGGGATAGGGTGATGATGTTGGTGGTGTGTGGTGAGGTTAATGATGGAGAGATGATAATTTTAGGTCAAGTTAGAATGAAAAGATTATAGCAACCAACTCTGCCATATTTAACCTGACCTAAAGTTGCCATCCCTCCATCCTGAATACTGAATCATAGCAAGAGAATAACACAAGAATATGTTGCCAGTCACGAAGAAGTGCTGTGGAAAGGAATGCAGGGCCGTAGTATTTTCTTGTGTCACTGAGGTACGGAAAACTAGATGCAAAGAGACGAAACTGTGAGCCTTCAAGGTAACAAGAGTAATTTAGGAAAGGGGTTTGAACATTCTCCCCTGGGCTGAGTAAAATCGTCTAGCTGATTTCTTTAACCTGTCAGAGGCTCGTATTCTCATCGTTAAGAATGCTCCCTAATACCTCTTCCAAAGCGATTTATTTATAGATATGGCAGGTTAATATTTTTTTGCATGTTATGCATGTAAAGGGAGGTGTTAATAAAAGAATTTACTTAATGCAGAAGAGGACAGTAAAGTGTAACAAGAAAAATAAGTTTCTAAGGAAAAGGTGTTTGGGAGCTTCGTTAACGAAGGAAAATACGGATCAAATATTTCACTTTTTTCTCTTCGGTTTGATGGCCAAGTGTAGTCAGATTTCAGGGTCGCTTTGACTAAGCCCTTTCTATTCCAACTTGGCCTAAAATCGACATCTCATGTTTGTGAATGTAGAACTGCAACGATTGATCAACACCAAAATATGATGCTAGTCATGAAGAAGTGTCATGCAGAGAATATAAAGCCGTAGCACCGTCTTTTTCTGCCATGGAGCTACGTGAAATAAGCTGCAGGAGGACGAAAATCTAGGCCAGCTTAAGGTGAAAGAACTATAGTAACCAAGGAGACTCATTGCCACGGCGTAACAAAGGTTGTAATACGTCATCGTTAGGAAACTATTAGCCTTTTTAACCTGGGGATGCCTTCACGTGGTGGCACCGATATAGCTGGGCGACTCCACTGCCAGGTTATACAATGGTCCTACAGTTTCCTCCTTCTCTCCCCCCCCCTTAAAGGATGATGGTGGACTGCAGAAGAATGGTAATTTCAGCCTGCAGTCCATTGGGTTCACATTTAGATGAGTCTGCGGTTGCAACCACCACCACCACCACTGCTGCTACTACCACTACTACTACTACTACTACTATTACAACTTCTCCTTTCGGCTCTCCCCTTAGGGGTCGCCACAGCGGATCACCCGTCTCCATCTTACTCTGTCTTCTGCATCTTCTTCTCTTACACCTACCACCCGCCTGTCCTCCTTCACTACATCCATAAACCTTCTCTTTGGCCTTCCTCTCTTTCTCCTGCCTGGTAACTCCATTTCCAGCATCCTCCTCCCGACATACTCCTCATCCCTCCTCCGCACATGTCCAGACCATCTCAGTCTCCCCTCTCTAGCTTTGTCCCCAAACTGACTTACGTGTGCTATCCCTCTAATATGTTCTAATTTTGTCCAACCTCGTCACTCCTAGTGAAAAACGCAACATCTTCAATTCTGCTACCTCCAACTGTGCCTCCTGTCTTTTTGTCAGTGGTACTGTCTCCATTCCGTACAACATGGCTGGCCTTACTACAGTCTTATAAACTTTCCCTTTCATTTCTACAGAGACTCTTCTGTCACAGATCACTCCTGTCACCTTTCTCCACACACTCCATCCCGCCTGCACTCTCTTTTTTACCTCTCTACCACACGCTCCGTTACTTTGTACAGTTGATCCCAAGTATTTGAATTCATCTACCTTTGCTACCTCTACACCTTGCAGCCTCACGGTTCCCCTGTCATCTCTTTCATTTACACACATGTACTGAGTCTTGCTTTTGCTTACTTTCATTCCCTTTCTCTCCAGTGCATATCTCCATCTCTCAAGCTCTGCCTCAGCTTCCTCCCGGCTCTCACTACATATCACAATATCGTCCGCAAACATCATTGTCCACGGAGGCTCCTGTCTAATTTTATCTGTCAATCTGTCCATCACCATTGCAAACAAGAAGGGACTCAAAGTCAATCCTTGATGCAATCCCACCTCCACCTTGAAACCCTCAGTCATTCCTACTGCACATCTCACTGCTGTTACACTATCGTCGTACATGTCCTTCACCACCCTCACGTACTTCTCTGCCACTCCTGACTTTCTCATACAGTACCACAGTTCCTCTCCCGGTACCCTATCATAAGCCTTCTCCAAGTCTATAAACACAGAATACAACTTCTTCTGGCCTTCTCTCTACTTCTCCATCATCATTCTCAGAGCAAATATGGCGTTTATAGTACTTCTCCCTGGCATGAAACCAAATTGCTCCTCGCAGATCCTCACTTCTCTTCTCAGCCTAACTTCTGCCACTCTTTCCCATATCTTCATTGCATGTCTAATCAGCTTTATACCTCTGTAGTTGCTGCTGCATTGCACATCACCCTTGTTCTTGAAAATCGGAACTAGAATACTTTTCTCCACTCCTCCGGCATCCTCTCACCCTCCAGGATTTTGTTCAACAATCTTGTAAACCACATCACAGCCATCTCTCCCAAGCTCCTCCATGTTTCCACTGGTATACCATCTGGGCCCACTGCCTTGCCATCCTTCATCCTCTTCATGGCATTCCTCACTTCCTCTCTGCTGATCTCTTGCACTTCCTGACTCATTACCTCCAACTCTTCCAACCTTCCCTCTCTCATATTTTCTATATTCATCAACTCTTTGAAATACTCCTTCCACCTTCTTAGTACACTCTCCTCACTTGTCAGTACATTGCCATTTGCATCCTTTATCATTCTAACATGCGCACATCCCGCCCAGCTCTGTTTCTCTGCCTGGCTAATCAGTACAGGTCTTTTTCCCCATCTCTACTATTCAACTTCTCGTACAGCTTGTGGTATGCATTTTCTTTTGCCTTAGCAACTCTTTCTTGGCTATGTTCCTCGTCTCCTTATATTCCCGAATGTTTTCTTCGTCTCTATGTCTATCCATATTCTTCTTTGCCTGCTTCTTCCTAGTTATGCTATCCTGTACTTCGTCATTCCACCACCAAGTCTCCTTGTCTTCTCTCCTCTGTCCCGATGTCACCCCAAGTACCTTCTTGGCTTTCTCCCTCACCACTTCCGAGATAACTGCCCATCCGTCCTCGTCTTCCCTGCCTCCGAAAGCCTGGCTCACCTCATCCCTAAATTTACTACTGAAGTCTTGCTCCTTCAGCTTCCACCACCTAATCCTTGGTTCAGCTCTCACTTTCCTCCTTGTCTTCACTTTCAGACTCGTCTTTCTAACCAACACCCTATGTTGTCTTACTACACTCTCCCCTGGCACTACCTTACAATCACTGAATTCTTTCAAATTGCATCTCCTGCATAGGATATAATCTATCTGCGACCTCCTTCCCCCACTCTTATACGTAATCCTGTGCTCCTCCTTCTTCTTGAAATAAGTGTTTACTACTATTACAACTGTTACCACCAAATTATCCCCTTCACAGTGTGACACCTCCCCTTGACTATAATTTACTGACAGCAACAAGAGTAAAACAGAATTATTAAATGTCTAAATAGAATTACCCCAATTTCTCTTTCATTCATTCTTTCTTTCTCCTTCTCCTCCTCCTCCTCCTCCTCACCAAGCATTTTTCTCTCCGATAAGGAGGGTATGTTTTCACCCTTATTTGTTTATTTTTTAGTTTGTGTGTTAGGATTACTGAAAAACTAAAAGAGAAATTTGGACCAAATTTGGTGGGCAGATAACCCATGTCCTCTTGGGACTGATTCGGATCCTATTACAGATTATGGATCCGGAAAACATTTTTTGTGAAACCTTAATCAGTGATGAGAAAACCTAACCCATTATGAAGAGTGGTTTGGAAATTATGTTGCCCCTATCGGAGAGGTGTGCTCCACTGAGTGCCCCTCTACTTCATTTTGGTGTCATTTCTTTGTCTTCACCAATTCGCTTCAGACTTGACCTAATTTTTCCACAGGTAAAGACCCACAGTTTTTATTATTAATTTGCTTATGGGGTCAAAGATCAACCATAATTTCTCTCTCTCTCTCTCTCTCTCTCTCTCTCTCTCTCTCTCTCTCTCTCTCTCTATCTATCTATCTATCTCTCTCTATCTATCTATCTATCTATCTATCTATCTATCTCTTGCAAATTAACATACAGTCTCTCCATTACAGAGTCAAGAGCTTCACTTAACCCAGTAAAATGTCGTCTATGGAGAAAGTAGAAAGTGGAGGTGATATACAGGACAAACCCAGCAGCTCCATGGAAAGTGGGACCATTGAAGCCACCATTACTACTGCCAACACTTCTGCCAACACCACTCCCAACACTTCTGCCAACACCACTGCAAACACCAACGAGGAAGATGCCTCACAGCTGGATGCATCAGCTCCTGTCGATCAGTAAGTTCAATTATATGTTTGTTATGATGTGGATGTGATTGAAAGTGCTAAGAGAAATACTTTGAGGTCGTTTGGCCATGTAGAGAGAATAGAGAATGAGAGACTGACTAGGAGAGTGTATGTGAATGAGGTGGAGGGGGAGAGGAGGGGGAAACCAAGGATGAGATAGAGGGATAGGATGGAGAGGATGATGAATGAGAGACTGACTAGGAGAGTGTATGTAAGTGAGGTAGAGGACGAGAGGAGAGGGAGACCAAGGATGCAATGAAATGACGGGAGGAGAGGGAGACCAAGGACGAGATGGAGAGATGGGATGGAAAGGGTGGGAAGAGAGAAACTGACAAGAAGTGTATGTGAATGAGGTGGAGGGGAAGAGGACAGGGAGACCAAGGATGGAGAGGATGGAGAATGAGAGACTGACAAGAAGAATGTTATGTGAATGAAGTGGGGGGGGAAAAGAGGAGAGGAAGGCAAAGGATGAGATATAGGAATGGGGTGGAGAATGAGAGACTGGTTAGTGAAATGTATGTGGGTGAAGTGGAAGGAAAGAGGATGAAGGAGAGACCAAGGATGAGGTGAAGGGATGGGGCAAAGAGTTTGAAGATTGAGAAAAAGACAGGAGGAGTGTATGTGAGTGAGGTGGAGGGGGAGAGGAGAGAGAAATCAAGGATGAGGTGGAGAGGTTAGAGAGAGAGAGAGAGAGAGAGAGAGAGAGAGAGAGAAGGGTGTATGTGAGTGAGGTGGAAGGGGAGAAGATCTGAAGAAGAGGGGGAGACCAAGGATGAGATGGAAAGATGAAGTGGAGAGGATGAGAGATTGACTAGAAGAGTGTATGTGAGTGAGGTGGAAGGATAAAGGAGGAGGGGGAGACCAAGGATGATATGGGAGGGATGGGATGGAGAGGGTGGAGAAAGAGAGACTGACAAGAAGAATGTATGTGAGTGAGGTGGAAGAGGAGGAGACCAATAGTGAGATGGAAGGGTGGAGTTGAGAGATATATGAAAGATAGAGATGTGGGTAAGAGGGAGGTCAGGCAAATGGCAAAGGGCAGTGCAACGTGGAGGTGGTTAGTTTGTGGCTTACTGGATTAAGGTGTCTGGCAGTAAGCAGATAGATAGATGCAGTTCTTAATTTTGGATGCCACTGTGCAGTTACATGTGCATGAAACTCTGCACTTTTCATGAGTAACACTAAGCAACAAACTTCAACTTTTTTTTTTTCTGTTACAGACATGCAAACTACTATTCTCTACTAAATGGGTGATGCTGAATTAAGATCTGATAACCAGATTTCCCCATCACGTCCAGATTTTGTGTAACCAAAGACCCCCCTTTTTCCCTCCCTCCTCCCTGGCATCTAATACGTAAGCAGACTATCAAACTTTTCTGAGCCATATTTTGTGTTAGCCATGCTTAAATAATGTTAACAGGGGTGTCCTTCTTCCTTTATTCTGGCTTAGGACAGACAGTAAATTTTCGCTGGCGGAGTTACCACCCCTGCGCCCAACCATCCACCCAAAGCATGTAGATGTTTAGTTGTTACTACTGAAAGACAAATTCCTATTGTGAAGTGAAACTCTGTTGTAGTCTCTTCCTTTGTCGTTTATGGGATAAAGTGCTGTCTCGTTGCAGGAACCAACAGTAATCAACCATCATATTTGGGTTGAAGCTCCCTTGATATCTGCATTCCATAACAGTGATCTGGTGAAAATGCTCACCGTGCCCGTCGCCTACAGCACCAAGGTTCACAGGGAAGAAGTCAATATTGAATGTAAAAAATTCATTTTAAGAGACATCCTGCATCCCATTCTTTCATAAGTTTTCAGCATGTTATGCATCAATTCATGGTAGTTTTCAGCTCTGTGGTTCCAAGAAAATTTTGAACAACTTGAACAAAGATGCCCATCCAGTTAGTTCCATCACATTTAGTTTAGGGGGGAACGATAGGTTGCAGATGTTTTTATGGATCTGTGGTCCATTGAAAACTCCAGCGTCTAACTTTGCATCTGTCAGAATTCCATTGAATTGGCCCTTTAAATATTGAAAACCACTCCCCTGGCAATCCAAACGTTTCTCAAAAAATTTTCATGAGCCAAAGTTAAACGTGAAGTGGTGAAAGATGCATTTTCAGTGGATCTACCAGTCCTGGATGTTATGCATTATCTTCGCCAACAACATTTTCAGTTCTAGATGGCCAGTCATGCTTTTTGTAGCGGTTGTTATCATCTCTGCCATTCCAAAGACACAAAAGCACATATGCTCTGTGTAGCCCAACTGTAGACCAAGGAGCAAGGATATATCTAAGGTAGCCACAATATTCCATGTGTGTTCCTTGTATTTGATGAGCCTTAGCAGTAGTTCCATTGATTTGTAAGTCTCTTGAAGACCTGTGGCATGTGCTAAAGGTATTGAAGGTTTCTCATTGCCATTGTGCAGTAAGACAGCTTTAAGACTCAATTTACTGGAGTCAGTGAAAAGTCTCCACTCTTTTGGAGCATAGTGACACCCAGTCTCTAGCATCATACCACTGACATCACTGCAGAAACAAACAATTTTCCCCTTTAAGTAAAATGAAAACTTCAACTGACGGTGATGAAAATATGAAACTTTGGTGCTCGGTTGTAAAAGATTCATTAATGAAGTCTGGATCCAAGCAACTCTGCCTTTTGCTTTTTTTAATTCCATATCGCGCACCAAGTTATTTAACTCTGCTTGACTAACCAGATGTGGGGAACTATCTGCATGTGAAACATATGGGTTATGTCTCTCTGCTTCCATATCACTAGCCGAATCTTTGGAAGGACTTTAAGAAGAACTGTTGTCTGTGGCCGTTGATGGTGGAACTGGCAGTGGATTTGCTTTGTCATATGGTACTGGTTTTAAGTCTGTTTAACAGTTTGGATAGTTGATCTTTGATTTATTTTTCTTTGAAAAAACTGCTGTCTTTGTAATACAAAAATAATAATCATCATGGTGATTTGTGGGCCCACGCCAAATCATGGGCATTGCGAATGGCTTAGCTGTTAACATTACATTGCACTGAGCACTGCAAAAATGTGGTTCCCAGTCCATCTCTTGGTCTCCTACATTACAGCCAAAATATTACTTGTAGGCAAGTTTCATCCTTGATGCTGTCGCTATATTTCTTCACTGGTGTATAGGTGTATATTGTCCACAGACATAGCAGAAGTTGTCTGAGTTATTGAAACAAGCATGTCTGTTTGATGCCATTCGGAAATGCCACAGAAGTTTCTTAATGTAAGCTGAAATTTACAAAAATGAATTAGCCCGTAAGTGGCCAGGTAGCCAAGAGTAAGTACTGTATACCATTACACAAAATCTGGACGTGATAGGAAAATTCTGCATACAGATTTGAAATCAGCGTGCTAAAATTACAGTACCTAGAAACACCCAAGTTTTCTTTTGTAACAAAATTTTTGTTGCCTAGTGTAATAATATCATTGAAATATGAAAGGTAAGCATGCATATATATTCCTGTTTGTTTTGCACTGTAAGCACAATAAGTTGATAATAGCGGTATGTTATTGCCCTTTTTGTGGTAAACTTATAGTTCTACTCAGAGCACGCACGCACGTGCGCGCGCGCACACACACACACGTGCACACACAAACACACACACACACACACACACACGAACGAACAGCCGGAGAGAGCAGACGTCCCAGCCATCGCTGCTAACCTTAAGTAGTTTCAGGAATTTTGTCTGTCCTGTCTCCTAAGGTCTTGTTTTAAATTTAAAATAATGAAAGTTAATAGACTACCAAAAATGTAAAGATTTATTGGCTAGAATATACATGAATGTTTGTAGTTTTTTTCGGTAACAGCTGTTTTGGTACTTTAACCAACATCAAACATGGCCGAAAATGTAAACAATGAGGGACTCGAATTTCAAGGATTTGAGACAAATATCAATGTCATGGACCTGGTTAAAACATTAATTATGAGGATTAGTGAACTTGAAAAGAAAGTAGAGAATCTAGTGATAAAGGATGTGTCTGAAAATACGGAGACTACCGTACAGAGTCTGATCCAGTCCAATGAGATAGCGAATGAAGATTAGAAATTTGAAGCATGAAAATGTCGAATTGAGGAGGAAACTATAAGAGAGTACTAATAAAACGGAGGTGAGTAGTGTAGTAGAAGAACATAAGGCAAAGTGGGCACACGTAGAAGAAGAACAGAAAGAAGTGGTCAGCTTAAGAGAGATCATCCAGGAAGAAAGGGAAATGAACAAGAAAGAAATGGAAGAAAATGTAGTGAAAATACTGAAGAAAAAAGAGAAAATAGCGAGAGAAACTGTAGAAAGGAACAGATGTGTGGTAATATTTGGAAATAGGGAAGAGGAAGAAAAGGTTAGGTTCATAAGACTCGAGAGAGACACGAACCTGGTGAGAGGAATATTAGGCAAGATTGACCCCGAAGGAGACAAGTGGGTAAAAGAAATTGAAGAAGTAAGGAGGATAGGGCCTTATAAGAAAGGGGAAACAAGACCAATGAGAATCAAGTTTACATCAGAAAGTGTAATAAACGAGATACTTAAAGTGACCTGGAAATTAAGCAAAGAGCCGGGGATGGAAAATATTATAATAAGAAAAGATCTGAATGAAGAAGAAAGAGAAGTTTTAAAATCATTAAAGGAAGAAGTAAAGGAAAAAAATGATAAGAGGACAGAGGAAGAATGTAATATTTTTTTTTGGACTAATGGATATGAAAGTAAGGAAGTGGTATTTAAGGAAATAGAAGTGAAGGAAACTAAGGGGGATGGCGTGAAAGATCAGAAGTTGAGGAAGTGGTACGGACAGAGAGTAGGAGAGAAGAGGGTATTAAAAACGTCAAAAATAATTTGAAGGTGATATATACTAATGTTGATGGTCTCATTAACGATTTCTTGAGAGAACCTGAACCTGATGTCATGTGCTTTGTAGAGACCAAATTAAGAGAAAATATTGATGTTCATTTGGGAGATGGTAAATACAAACTGTGGAGAAAAGACAGAAAAGAAAAAAAGGGAGGAGGAGTGATGATAGCAGTGAAGAACAACAAAAATGTAGATACTGTGGAAATGGGAGAAGGCAGGGTTGAAGTGATATATATGAAATTAGAAACTGGAGAGAATGTTAAGAGAGATATGGCGGTAGTGTATGTTCCCCCAAAGACGAGAGCATGGAAGGATGATGAATACCATGAGATGTTGTCAGATATGGCTAGCTATTTGCAAAAAATAATTGAGAAAAGCAATAATATAATTTTGGTGGGTGACTTTAACTGTAAAGAGGTGAACTGGGAGGAATGGTACTCGGGAGGCGGCGAGGATTCATGGGGCACTATGTTACTAAATATAATAATGAATAATGTGATGACGCAGTGGGTCAAAGAAGAGACTCGGTTTCGAGGTGAGGACATACCGGCAAGGTTAGATTTACTGTTTACCAAAGAACCCGATGTAATAGAATCATTGAAATATCTCTGTCCTATAGGAAAAAGTGATCATGTGGTCACTGAGTTCCAGATGTTAATAGGGAACGTCGAGCCAAGAGACGAGCTTCATAGACAGGGAAGATACAACTTTGGGAAAGCAAATTTTACAGGATTGAGGAACTTTTTTGAAAATGCAGATTGGAGAAAATTCAGAGAAACAAGGGAGATACAGAGGAAGTGGGCTATCTTTCTAGACCTCTATAATTTGGGAGTGGAAAAATTTGTACCAAGAGTAAGAGGGAAAGAAAACAGGAAAAAGGAGTGGTTTAATAGAAGGTGTATGATAGCAAAAAAAGAGAGAGAGAAGTCGTGGAACAATTGGAAAAAGAGAGGTAACAACAAAACAAAGGAAGAATATAAAAGAACAAGAAATGAATACACAAGAATACGTAGAGAAGAAGAAAGGAATTTTGAAAAAGGTATAACAGACAAATGCAAGGATGAACCCAAACTGTTTTATAGATTTGTTAATGGCAAACTGAAACAAAAGGAAGGAATCACCAAACTGAAAGTAGAAGGAGAGGTCTTTAAGGATGCGGCAATGCAAGCAGAAATAATGAACAAACGTTTCCAGTCAGTTTTCACTAAAGAAAATGAGCTTGTGGAAGGGGAGGGAGTGATTAGAAATGTTACGGTGATAAAAGATATAAAAGTGGAGGTACAGGAAGTGTATAAATTACTGGAAACTCAAGATGTAAGGAAAGCCCCAGGACCTGATGGAATTTCTAATTGGGTACTGAAGGAATGCAGAGAACAACTGGCGGATAAAATTCACAGTTTAATCGTATGCTCACTGGAAGAGGGAAAAGTGCCACAAGAATGGAAGAGGGCAAATGTGGTACCAATTTACAAGGGAGGAAACAGGGAAGAAGCCCTGAATTATAGACCAGTGTCTCTAACCAGCATGGTCGCAAAATTGTGTGAGAGAATCCTGAAAGACAGATGGATAAAATATCTGGAAGAGATGAATATTTTGGCTGAATGTCAGTTTGGATTCAGAAGTGGAAGGTCATGTGTTTCTAATTTGTTGAGCTTTTACTGAAGAGCGATTGACATGGTACAGGAGAGAGATGGTTGGGTGGATTGTGTGTACTTAGACTTAATTAGAGAAGGCGTTTGACAAGGTACCTCATAAGAGACTAATGTGGAAACTAGAATATATAGGAGGACTGAAGGGGAAACTTCTGGAATGGATGAGAGACTTTTTGAGAGACAGACAAATGAGGACAGTAATAAAGGATAGGATGTCTGGATGGAGGGAAGTAACAAGTGGAGTCCCTCAAGGCTCGGTGTTGGCGCCAGTAATGTTCCTGATTTACGTAAATGATATGGTAGATGGAGTGAACAGTTATGCAAGTCTGTTTGCTGATGATGTAAAGATCTTGAGGAAGGTAGAGGTTGAGGAGGATTGTAAAATACTGCAGGAGGATTTGGATAGGATACACGATTGGAGCCGGACGTGGGAAATGAAATATAATGTAAAGAAATGTAAAATATTGGAAATGGGTAAAAGTACCAGGAGGCCATCACTGAATTATTTGTTGGGTAATGAATTAATCACAAAAAGGAGAGAAGAGAAAGATTTGGGAGTGCTGGTCCAAGATAGTTTGTCACCAGAAAAGCACATTAACAAGATAGTTGGAAAGACTTATAAACTCTTGAATAACATAAGAGTAGCATTTCATTATATGGATGAGGAGATGATGAAAAAATTGATAGTGGCCATGTTCCGCCCGAGGTTAGAATATGCAGCGGTAGTGTGGTCCCCACACAAAAAGAAAGATATAAACAAGATTGAGAGAATACAAAGAACAGCAACCAAGATGTTCTCCAGTCTGACAGACCTGTCATACAGAGAGAGGCTGGAAAAACTGGATTTGCCTTCCTTAGAGGAAAGGAGAAAGAGGGGAGACATGATTGCAGTGTTCAGGACCATGGTGGGAGCAGATAAAACTGACAAAGAAGATCTGTTTGTATGGGATAAGAGAGCAACAAGAGGACACGGAATGAAATTGAAAAAGTCAAGCTGCTTGAAGGATATCAAGAAATATAGCTTTCCTTACAGAAGTATAGACTTATGGAATAGCCTGGACAAAGAGATCGTCCAGTCTAAAAACTTAAACGAGTTAAAAGCTAAATTTGACTTATTGAGAAACAGCGACAGAAACCCATGAGCATAGTACATTCCGTGTATATCACAATTAGGTATATTAGGTAAATACTTAAATATTTGGAACGACTTAGACAAAGAGGTGGTGCATGAGAAAAACATTCATGTGTGTAAAGGTAGACTTGATAAATGTGAATATGGAGACAGGACAACACGAGCATTGCTCAATTCCTGTATACTACGAATAGGTAAATACAAGTAGGTAAATACACACACACACACACACACACACACAGGCTGCATACATTTCCCTAATCAGACCCATTTTTGGTGTCTTAGTGTGCTTTTTTTCTTCTTTGCAATTGCATTCCTGCATTTGTGTGTGACCCCCACTGTTGCAGCAGCAGTGTGAATACGAGGGAGTCTACCAAGCCCACGCCAGACTCAAGTGATTCAAGATGGCTGGGAAAGGGACAACCGATTGAAGAGTAAGTAACAAAGAAAGAAAGCAAAAAGTAAGTAAGTAAGTAAGAAAGAAAAGTAAAGCAAGTTTGAGATAAAGGTCTGTATTGTATTCTCGTCGGTTGAGGAAGCTCCCTAACATCTTTTCGTAAGTGATTTATTTTGTTTACTACACTTTACTCTCCTCTTCTGTGTTATATAAATCCATTCAGTATTGCCATACTCTGCATAAATAACCTTCTGAAGAATTCAAAAATAAATTTGCAAAGGAAGAGGTGTTTGGGAGCCTCATTAACTGAAGAGAATATGAGACATACGAAATCAAGGAAGCGATAATAAAATAGAATAAAATAAGGAGAAATAAGAAACTAAGAAATAAGGACAGTAAAAAAATTATAAGCATCAAGACAGGTAGCTGTAAGTCAGGGATGTTTTGCAAATTATTTAAACTCTTTCCATGCTACGCTGCTGTACTCATTTTACTCAGATTTAGCTGAAAAATGTCTTTTCTCTATCAAATACAAAGTTGCAACATTAGATTAACACTGGAATATGATACTAGTCACGAAAGAGTGCTATGGAAAGGATGTAGAGCCATACCGTTGTCTGTTTCTCTCACTAAGCTACATAAGAAGCAGATAGAGAAGAAATTCTAGTCCACAATAATATGAAAGAACTGTAGGAAATCAGCATATTGAAGTGGAACTTTAGTAGTTACTTTCGTGATTGGTAACCATTATCTTATGAAACACACACACACACACACACACACACACACACACACACACACACACACACACACACACACAATGCTCGCTGGTGCAGTGGTAATGTTCTCGCTTGCCAACTGGTGGACGGGAGTTCGCGCCTCGCTCAGGTTGCGAAAAGTTTCACTGACGAAGTGGGTGGTTACTGTCCCCCTTGAGCAAGGGGACGGGTGTGTGCGTGTGTGAAGGTCACAGCCTTGCCCTTAGATCGGACTATATGAGCTCTCAGCTCCCTTCCGGGAGGGTAAAAGCTGACGATCACGACCATCAAGTGATCCTGACCGACCCGGTGAATTACAAGGATGTCAGAGAAAGTGACTTACAGCTACGATTATCTCTATTTCCACATCCTTTTGGTGGTCTATGGTTGGAATGCACCTTTTGGAGTGTCAGCCTTTCCCCAAGACTTGACTGGTAGCCTTTCAATCATGTAATACCAGCAGAGGAAATTGACTGGACATTGGATAATATTTAGCTGAATCCACTAGAAACCAAGTATCCTGAGTTGTTCTGTTTATATTAAATTGCTAACACTGGTCTTCCATGACACTTTAGTTGCAAATGGCCCCTTGGGTGGATTGGAAGGGGAGTTAATTCACGATCAAAATGTCATTGAAGAAAAGTTTCAGCAAATAGTGAAATAATAAGCAGGGAACACTTGAAAGTACCTGAATTATACTCATAGTTGTAGCTTCTGATAAATGTTGACCTAGAGTTGGGTTCTCAAACATAATTACAGTTGTTTCCCTGTCCTAGCTTAGATATGTTTTACAGGAAGAACTAGACAAGGAAAGACTTTTTTTTTTTCTCTCTCAGTCCTTTCCCTGATCTTCCCGCAGAAAACAGTTATAACCCGTGGTAATTTTTGTCCCGTGGCTAAGATTATGAATTTAGAATAGGAATCAGGGTGAGATTCAGCAGCCTTCTTGCCCTTCCTGCATATCAAAACCTGAGATATGACAGGAGATTGATCGTAAGTGCGTTTGTGCATCCTGATCATGTGGAAATGTTGAGTGGGAATGGTAATTATACAGGCTAGTGCTTGAATTCTGTATTTTCTCTAACCTACATTTCCACCCATCACAATGGATCATCTGCATTCTGGTCATCTATCACAAAATGTACAGAACTCTGACCTAGCCCTGGACCCCTACTCTTCCATGGGGCTAGTAGGCGACTTTCATGGTTAGGATTATGTAATATCTATAAATATAACCTTTGTAGCTAAACTTAATAACAAACACAGTAATACAATGAAGATACCAGACTTGACATAAAATTACCATCTCTCCTTGAATGCTAAGTTGTAACGATAGATCAGCATTAGAATATGATGCTAGTCACGAAGGAGTGCTACGAGAATGATATTGAGTCATAGCTCTCTCTCTCTCTCTCTCTCTCTCTCTCTCTTTCACTGAGCTACATGAAATAAGCAGCAAAAGATTGAAAATCAAGGCCATGTTTAGGTTTAAAAAAAAAAAAAGTACACTGTACAGTGCAGTTTTTTTACTTTTTTGCAGCTTATTTCCCATAGCTCAGTAACAGAAGAATACACTGCTATGCCACTACATCATTTCCATTGCACTTATTGTCACCTAGTGTCGTAATCCAGTTGTTGAACTCATTACAAGTCAGTGGTGGAGTAAGACAGTACAGTATTACGGTTCTCTATCATTTCCATAGCACTTCATGACCAACACTGTATTCGTAGTGTTGATCTCATTACAGCTCAGTGACAGAATACAATATAGTGACCCTGTTTCCTTTCCATAGCACTTCATACTAGCATCATGCTCTAATGTTTCACCCTTTGCTATACTGTACCTCATTATGCGTGATACAGTAGGCAAATGTAAGTCAGGTTAAATTGAGCAAAGTATAGTTTTCTGCATGATGTATTTTTATGTTTGTAGAGGTATACAGTATATGAAGCTGAACCCTAATTTCCATGCACTGCTTTTGCTGAAGCTCCCACTGCTTTTAATTGTATATTCACTGAGTTCTGCGGCACACACCATCCACTCATTTAATATAGTGCTACATTCAGGTGAACACACTAAATGACCAGCTTTTTTTTTTTTTTCTCCTGATGAATCTCCCATTGCCTTTAATTGTATGTTCACTGTGTTCTAGGGCATACACTATCCACTCAGTTGGTGTATTGCTGATTTCAAGTGACTATACACTGAAAGACCCATTTTCTTATTGTAACCCCAGGAAACCATTTATTACACTGGGTGGTAACCATATAATTAAGTGAGTGCCTGGTGGTTTAGTGGGAATATTTTTTTTCTTATGCAAGGAAGAAGGAACCAAAGGCCATGAGCCCGCAGTAACAGTTCCCTCCAAGAGAAAAACAAAATACAATAGAGAACCAAATTCAAGATCCGATCATTTTGAGATGCCTGGACACACTGCGTTTGAAAGACTGGAGATCATAGGCAGCAGGAAATACAGACAGAGGGAGACAGTTCCAGAGCTGACCTGTTGCATAAATGAAAGACTGGGAGTATCGGTTAACTCTTGCATTAGAAAGTTGGACAGAAAAGGGATGAGAGTTTGCTGCCAGACGGGTGCTACGCGCCCGTCGTAGAGGTGGAGGAATGCAAGCAGACAGTTCAGAGGAGCAGTGACCATTAAAGTAGCGATAGAAAAGAGATAAAGATGCAACAGTGCGGCAAAGAGACAGAGGTTGAAGGGAGTCAGTAAGAGGAGGAGAGTTAATGAGACGAAAAGCCTTTGACTCCACCCTATTGAGAAGAGCTGTATGTGGGGAGCCTCCCCACACATGAGAGTTGTACTCCACACAGGGGTGGATAAAACCCCTGTATAGAGTCAACAGTTGTGCAGGGGTAAAGAAAGAGCGGAGTCAGCTTAGCACACCCAATCTCTTGGAAGCAGATTTTACAAGAGATGTAATATGATCTTTCCAAGATAAGTCCCGAGTAAATGAAACCCCAAGCATGTTCAAGGATGATGCAGGATTAAGCTGAATATTATTAAACATTAGTGGGTATACCTGTGGAAGATTTTGTCGGGTTGATAGGTGTAAGAACTGAGTCTTAGATGCATTAAAAACAACCATATTATTTTTACCCCAGTCAGAGATACGAGCCAAGTCAGACATTAGGTGTGCCATAGCCTCATCCCTTGTTTGTTGAAGTAACTGTTGAGATGGGCGTTGCGGGAACCGAATGGAAAGGTGAAGGGTGGAGTCATCAGCGTATGAGTGGATAGGGTTAGATGTACAGCTTAGAAGATCATTGATGAATAAAAGGAAGAGAGTTGGTGATAGGACAGAGCCCTGAGGAACACCACTGTTGATAGATCTAGGAGAAGAACGATGGCCGTCTACAACAGCGGCTATAGAACGACCAGAAAGGAAGCTAGCGATGAAGGCACAGATAGAAGGATAGAAACCGTAGGAGGGCAGTTTGGAAATTAAAGATTTATGCCAGACTCGATTGAAAGCCTTTGAGATGTCAAGTGCAATGGCAAAGCTTTCGCCAAAGTCCCGAAAGGAGGATGACCAGGAGTCTGAAAGGTAGGTGAGAAGATCGCCAGTGGAGCGTCCCTGACGGAACCCATACTGACGATTGGAAAGAAGGTTAGGAAAGATGCCTTAAAATTTTCTATTGAGAATTGACTCGAAAACTTTTGAAATACAGGACGTTAAAGCAATTGGACGATAGTTGGAGGGTTGGGAGTGGTCACCCTTCTTTGGGACCGGCTGAATGAGAGCAAACTTCCAGCAAGAAGGAAAGGTACAAGTTGACAGACAAAGGCGAAAGAGTTTGCCTAGGCAGGGTGTAAGCACAGAAGCACAGTTCTTGAGAACAACAGGAGGGACCCCATGAGGCCCATATGCCTTGTTAGTACTGAGGCCAGTGATGGCAGAAAATACATCAACTGAAGACATTTTAATGTCAGCCATGAGGAAGTCAGAGGGGGGAAGTGATGGAGGAACAGCACCGGAATCGTCCAAGGTGGAATTGGAGGAGAAAGTCTGTGCGAAGAGATCTGCTTTATCAGTAGAAGAAATAGCTACGGAACCATCAGAGTAGAAAAGAGGAGGGAAGGATGATGAGGTAAAGTTGTTAGAAAGAGATTTGGCAAGGTGCCAGAAAGAGCGGGAAGAATTCGAGTTGGAGAGTTGAGAGCATTTAGTATCGATGAAATTATTTTTAGTAGAGCGAAGAACAGCCTTAGCACGATTCCGGGCAGAAACGTTAAGATGATGTGATTCAGGGGTGGGTTGGCTCCGGTACCTTTTGTAGGCCCTCTCCTTGTAGCGGACAGCATTAGAACAAGCGTGATTAAACCAAGGCTTTCTTGCGTTAGTCAAAGGATATGAGAAAGGAATGTATGCTTCCATGCCCGAGAGATTAACCTCCGTAATGCGCAAGGCACACTCAGTTGGCTCCTGGCCATGGAAGCAATAATCATTCCAGGGAAAATCAAAGAAGTACTGCCTGAGGGCCTCCCAGCCCGCGGCTCCAAAATGCCACAGACGACGTTTCCCTGGAGGGTCCACAGGCCGTACCGGAGTGATAGGACAGGTTAAGGTAATAAGGTTGTGATCGGAGGAGCCCAACAGAGAGAAAAGATTAACAGAGTAAGCAGAAGGATTAGTTGTGAGGAAGAGGCCAAGTATGTTGGAGCTCTTTCCAGGGCGGTCAGGGATACGGGTAGGGTGCTGTACAAGCTGCTCTAGGTCATTAAGGATAGAAAAGATGTAGGCTTGTTCACCAGGTGGATCCGTGAAAGGAGAGGAGAGCCAAAGGTGGTGGTGAACATTGAAATCTCCTAGAATGGAGATTTCAGAGAAAGGAGAAATGGATAGAATGTGTTCCATCTTAGAAGTAAGATAGTCGAAGAATTTTTGATAGTCAGTAGAATTAGGGGATAAGTAAACAGCACAGATATATTTAGTCAGAGAATGACAGGAAAGCCGAAGCCAGAGTGTAGAGAATTCAGAAGAATCGAGTTTAGGAACACGAGAGCAAGATAAGTTGTTGCGTATATATACACAAGAGCCACCTTTGGCTATGAAATGAGTATAGAGAAAGTAGGAGGATACAGGAAAGGGTTTGCTGTCAGTTGCCTCAGACAGCTGAGTCTCCGTTAGAAAAAGAAGGTGAGGTTTAGAGGAGGAGAGGTGGTGCTCAACAGAGCGAAAGTTAGAGGAAAGGCCGCGAATGTTGCAGAAATGAAGAAGAAGAGAGTCAGACAGTGGTTCCAGGCACCTCGAGTCGTCATCGGGAGAGGGGCGGATGGTGGGGGCATATATGGTCCTCCCCCCTGGGGACTCCGAGGCTTGATGAAGAGGCGCCATTTTTGTTAAATTTTGAATAGGAAGTGTAGTATGTACTGTGCATGTAGTTTGGTGTAGATAGTTAGAGAAATTTGTACTGGAGAGCATGCTGGCCTACTCTCTGTGTAACTGAGACACTGAAAAAGTTCAGCAAAGGGGGATGGTCAGGAACTAGTCCTGAGGGCTGATGAAACGGGAGCTCCAGCACTCCCTGTCATCAGCCTTCCATCCACCTTGGGAGTACTGCCCTGCTGGACTGGTTCTACAGTCTACTCCCATATGAACCATATGGGTTTGAACCTGAGGGCTGGCTTGAAATTATTACTTACATAATAATACACAATTTTATTCAGCTTTGGGGGGGTATGTGGTAATGAAAGGATGAATGTAGGCAATCTAAAACTCCTGTAATTTCAAAAATCTCCCCAAAGCTGAAGAAAATGGTCTGAAGGTAGTGAGAATGGAATATTGGATTAGTCATAGCACTGAAGAGACTAGCAGGAACCTGGTCACTGTGAAGGAATGAATGGCAATCTCCTCTAATCCCTTAACCGAGTTGTCTTGTGTGTATCATTGTCTTTATTTTTCTACCTGCTGTATCTATTTGCTTTTCTGTCTGTCTGTCTATACAGTATATTTGTCTGTCTTTGTCTGTATGGCTAATTATCTGTCTTGTCCATCCATATCTCTGTTATCTGTGTTACATAGCCTATGATTTCATCATCCTTTGTGTAATTTTAACGCACAGTATGCTGCATGTTTGATCACAAGCATGTTCTGCCTCAGTCCCCCCCTTCTACCGTTATAGTAGAGTAAGTTGTCCTTTCTGTTGTTCAGAGCAGGATTTTCAGCTCTTTGTCCCCATGGCTTCATTTGCGCGTCCTTCTTACAAGTTGTATCAAGCTCTGCTGGCCCCTATATAATGAGCTCAGTCTCTGCATCATTGCCACTTAGATCTGCTCCTCATTTTGTTCACATCTCTGCCCTCCCCTGTACAGTTATTGTTGTGAGTGCTCCGGAAGTCTCTAACCATCTAGCAGCTGTGTAATTTGAGTATAAGTGTTATTGCATTTGGTCTTGTACTGTGTAGCATAAGTTGTTGGTTTGTAGGCCTAGTGAGGTTTTTGTAATTCATGTAGGGTTCTTGTTGTTAGCCATTCTTCATAATAGTTTGTATCTGTAATAATTTATCTTGCATTAACTGAGCATTACCCAGTGTATTTTCATTTTATTAGGGCTGACTTAGATAAATTTACTCTTGCTAATTTCGTGTTAATAGAGGCTATTGCAGTTAACCATATATTTAACCTGTTTTTTGCCATTACATTATCCTTATGAGTCCTGAATGTTTTGTTGTTAGTTTGAGCATTAAACTTTAACTTGTAATTTTACCTAACTCTTTTGTTTTGAACCTGGAACTTTATGGGACAGTAGTGACTCTTAGTATTCTCACTTAAAGTGTACATTATCTTTCTCTGTTCCGTAACATAAATTTGGCGACCTCGCCAGGATATTCAGGATTTTATCATAAGGATATTGCTTGATATTTTGTGACTGTTACTTATTCATGATGTCTATTATTACTACACTTGATGAAGCCAAAGATTTTTTGTCAAATGTGCAAACAGTGTGTGATGTAGAAAACAGAACAAAGAATGAACTTAAGCTTGTTGCTCAACAATTGGGAATTGCTGTTCGCTCTCATCATTCTAAAGATCAAATTGTTGACATGATTAATGAAAGCTTGTTTAATGTAACTCCTCCAAATGAGCAAATGCAGATTGAATTAGCTAAGTTACAGCTAGCCCTGCAGGAGGCTCGTGTGAAGGAAGTGAATTTCAAGCGCGTGCTAAGGAGGCTGAGTCTCAGGTTAAGGAGGCTTGTGTTAAGGAGGCAAATGCTCGTATTCAAGAGGCACAGGTACAGGCTCAGGCACAAATTGAACTTGCCAGGATTCAGGCAGACCATGAGTATCGCATGAAACAAGGTGGAACTGGATCATCTAGCTCTGATGATTTTGATGTGGCTAAAAATGTTAAACTTGTCCCTCCTTTTAATGAATCTGATTTAACAAAGTATTTTCAGTTGTTTGAGAGGGTAGCTACAGGTTTTAGTTGGCCCAAGGAGTATTGGCCAGTACTCCTTCAAACTGTTCTCACCGGTAAAGCTCAAGTAACTTATGCATCTTTGCCTCAGGATCAATCTGATAATTATGATGTAGTTAAGAGCTTGATTCTTAAGGCCTATGAGCTTGTTCCTGAAGCCTATAGAGTAAAATTTAGGACAACTTACAAGCAAGATAAGCAATCCCATGTTGAGTATGCAAAAATCAAAGAAGATCTGTTAGAGCAGTGGTTAAATTCTAAGAATGTGGATTCTGATTTTGGTAAATTTAAGCAGATGATTTTGCTGGAGGACTTCAAGAGGTGTATTTATAAAGATGTAAGCCTATATCTTGATGAGAGAAGAATAGATAATTTGTCTGATGCTGCAGTTTTAGCTGATGAATATGTTCTCACTCACAAGAGATATTCTAAAGAAAAAGGGAAAGCTGAGAGTAAGTACGTTGCCTCTACTCAGAGTACAGGTAACAGGAAAGAGAATAAAGATGATGTTTCTCAGGAAGTAAATACCAGCTTCACCTCTAGATTTCAGAAAAGTAAATGTACTTATTGTAGTAAGCTTGGTCATACTACGGAGAAATGTTTCAGGAGACAGCATGATGTGAACAAAAAGGAGTCTTTAAATATTCAGTCAATTGGTCTAGTGTCCACTCTTGAGAGTTCCCCGAATTCTTTAACTGAGTTAACTGAACCTGCTTTGAGGGGTAACTTAAAATCTCATGATGGAGCTCCTCTTTTGAGCAGTAACGTGGGTGACACTCTCAAGAGTTCATGTGCTAATTTCCTGTCTGATGGTTTTGTCAGTCCTCTGGACAGTAATGACAGGAAATCAGTTCAAATATATCGTGATACAGGTGCTTGCCAATCCCTTATGCTGACCAGTGTTCTAGGCTCTAATGTTAATTCCTCTGATGAAACTGTAATCTTACAAGGTGTAGGGAATACAGTAATTACTTCTCTGTCCCTCTGTGCAGAGTGAATTTAGAGTCTGGTTTTGTTAATGGTTCCGTTATGGTTGGGTTGGTTGAGACATTCCCAATGTCAGGTGTAACTTTCTTACTTGGAAATGATATTGGTGGAAGTCAAGTGTGTCCAGCTCCTCAGTTGTCTAGTGAGCCAGTGGCTGCGTCCCAGGATTGTGATGTCCCTGATGTGTTCCCTGCATGTGCTGTCACTAGGGCTAAGTCTAAAGTTACTGGTGATTTTGAGGATAATGATGATGATGATGTTATCCTAGCTGACACTTTTCTTGCTAATTTGGACCACTCACCAGATGAGGCAGTACCGCGTAGTGTTGATAATTTGTCTTGTCAAGAGTTGGTTGAGTTGCAGGTTGCTGACCCTGAGTTGAAAGGTCTAGCTAACTCTGCTTACAGTGAAGAAGAGTCAGCCGGTGCTTCTACTTGTTATTATGTGAAGTCAGGAGTACTTATGAGGAAGTGGAGACCCCCAACAGCATCAGCCGACTGTGAATGGGAGGTTGTACATCAAGTTGTCATCCCTCGTGTTTGTAGGCAGGATATCATTAGAGTGGCTCATGATTCCAGTTTGGCAGGACACCTTGAAGTGAGGAAGACTGTGGCACGCATTTTGAAACACTTCTACTGGCCAGGTATCTTCAGGGATGTTTCCTGGTATTGTAAGTCTTGTCACACCTGTCAAGTTGTGGGGAAGTGTAATCAGACCAAAAAGGTTGCACCTCTAGTTCCCATTCCTCCTTTTGAGGCGCCTTTCACCCGTGTGTTGGTGGATATTGTGGGCCCTCTTCCTAAGACTTCTTCAGGATTTTCTTATGTGTTGACCCTGATTGATATGGCTACTCGTTATCCTGAAGCCATTCCACTTAGAAATATCTCAGCAAAGAACGTGGTTAAGGAAATGCTAGGGTTCTTCACAAAGTTTGGTCTGCCCAAGGAGGTACAGTCAGACCGGGAAAGTAATTTCATGTCAAACGTTTTCAAGCAGTCTCTGAAAGAGTTGAGCATCACCCAGATCACGTCTTCAGCTTACCATCCCCAGACCCAAGGAGCGTTGGAGAGATATCATCAAACACTCAAATCGATGCTCAAGAAATACTGTTTGGAACATCAGAAAGACTGAGATAAAGGTCTTCCATTCGTTGTATTTGCTGCAAGAGAATCTCCAAATGAATCACTGGGCTTCTCACCTTTTGAACTACTGTTTGGCCATGAAGTAAGAGGACCCCTTAAGTTACTCAAGGAATGCTGGCTGTCGGAGGAAGATGACGTCAACTTGCTGGAGTATGTGATGAAGTTCAAAGAACGGCTGTCCACTGCTTTACAGCTGGCGAGAGAGAATTTAGGAGCTGCTCAGGAGAAGATGAAGACTTGGTATGATAAGAAGTCCAGGTTACGCCACTTTCAGCCAGGAGATCAGGTTTTGATTCTGCTACCAGTGCATGGGCAACCTCTTCAAGCCAAGTTTAGTGGTCCTTATTTCATGGAGAAGAAACTCAGTGATGTCAACTATGTCATCGCCACACCAGATCGTAGAAAGACCCTAAGCCAGGTGGGTCACAGCGGCTTTGCATTGACTACAGACGTGTTAATCAGATAACCAAAACAGACACTTACCCTCTCCCTCGCGTAGAAGATTGCATAGACAAGATCGGAAAGGCTAGGTACATAAGTAAGTTTGATTTGTTGAAGGGATACTGGCAAGTACCTATGACTGAACGTGCTAGGGAGATCTCATGTTTTGTAACATTAGGAAAGGCTTTTGCATGTTCTGTAATGCCATATACAGATTGTTTTAGAGTAATAAGAAATTTCCTTCGTAAATTTCTTTTTTCTTTGTGGGGAGGTGTTACATAGCCTATGATTTCATCATCCTTTGTGTAATTTTAACGCACAGTATGCTGCATGTTTGATCACGAGCATGTTCTGCCTCAGTCCCCCCCTTCTACCGTTATAGTAGAGTAAGTCGTCCTTTCTGTTGTTCAGAGCAGGATTTTCAGCTCTTTGTCCCCATGGCTTCATTTGCACGTCCTTCTTACAAGTTGTATCAAGCTCTGCTGGCCCCTATATAATGAGCTCAGTCTCTGCATCATTGCCACTTAGATCTGCTCCTCATTTTGTTCACATCTCTGTCCTCCCCTGTACAGTTATTGTTGTGAGTGCTCCGGAAGTCTCCAACCATCTAGCAGCTGTGTAATTTGAGTATAAGTGTTATTGCATTTTGTTCTTGTACTGTGTAGCATAAGTTGTTGGTTTGTAGGCCTAGTGAGGTTTTTGTAATTCATGTAGGGTTCTTGTTGTTAGCCATTCTTCATAATAGTTTGTATCTGTAATAATTTATCTTGCATTAACTGAGCATTACCCAGTGTATTTTCATTTTATTAGGGCTGACTTAGATAAATTTACTCTTGCTAATTTCGTGTTAATAGAGGCTATTGCAGTTAACCATATATTTAACCTGTTTTTTGCCATTACATTATCCTTATGAGTCCTGAATGTTTTGTTGTTAGTTTGAGCATTAAACTTTAACTTGTAATTTTACCTAACCCTTTTGTTTTGAGCCTGGAACTTTACGGGACAGTAGTGACTCTTAGTATTCTCACTTAAAGTGTACATTATCTTTCTCTGTTCCGTAACATCTGTCTGTTATCAATAGCTGTCTTTCTGTCTGTCAGTGTATGTATCCGTCCATCTCTCTGTCAGTCTGTCTATCTTTCTCTCTCTCTGTCTGTCTATTTAAAGTCAGATGCTGTAATCCTGGAAGCCCCTGTTTGGAGTACAACTCTCATGTGTGGGGAGGCTCCCCACATACAGCTCTTCTCAATAGGGTGGAGTCAAAGGCTATTCGTCTCATCAACTCTCCTCCTCTTACTGGCTCCCTTCAACCTCTGTCTCATCGTCACACTGTTGCCTCTTTATCTCTTTTCTGTTGTTACTTCAATGGCCACTGCTCCTCTGAACTGTCTGCTTGCATTCCTCCACCTCTACGATGAGCACGTAGCACCCGCCTAGCAGCAAACTCTCATCCCTTTTCTGTCGAACTTTCTAATGCAAGAGTTAACCGTTACTCCCAGTCCTTCATTTATGCAACAGATCAGCTCTGGAACTGTCTCCCTCTGTCTGTATTTCCTACTTCCTATGATCTCCAGTCTTTCAAACACAGTGTGTCCAGGCTTTTCTAAATGAATGGATCTTGAATTTGGCTATCTTTTGTATTGTTTTTTTTTTTTTCTTGGAAGGAACATTTTGCGGGCTCAGCCTTTGGTTCCTTCTTCCACACATAAAAAAAAAAAAAAAGAAATGAATCTTTTCCTCATCACCAAACCCTTACTCATATACCCCACCACCTCATCCTCATGCTTCCCCTTCTCTTCTCCTCCACCTCGTTCTCATTCTCCCCCTTCTCCTCTCCTCCACCTCATCCTCATTCTCTTCCTTCCCTTCTCCTCTACCTCATATTCATTCTCCCCCTTCTCTTCTCCTGCACCTGACCAACAGGTTTATGACAAACTTCATAGTATTAACCCTCTGTTCTTCCCTGGCACACATCAACCCACACCAATTGTCAGTGGGAGATAATCCTTGCTCGTCTTCGCTTGGGTAATACCCACCTAACCCATGATCATTTGATGAGCCATGATCCTCAGCCCACCTGCTCACACTGTAACTACCCTATGACTATCCGTCATCTTTTTCTTGATTCCCCATCTACACTCCAACTTGCAGTGTTCCCCTTCCTGTCCACACTTTGTCGGTCCCCACAACTTAACTGATTTCCTGGGTGACTTTCCCACTGTTTCTGTTTTCAGTATTATCACTTTTCTTACTGTGCTTCATATCACACATGTAATATGACTATTTATCCCACTCCCTTCTACTTTAATACTGTATAACCATATTATGGCTTGTGCTAGTTCTCTGTTATTTCTTCTTTCCTTCTTCTCCACCTCATCCTCATTCTACCCCTTCCTCTCTCCTCCACCTCATCCTCATTCTACCCCTTCCTCTCTCCTCCACCTCATCCTCATTCTCCCCCTTCCCCTTCCTCCACCTCATCCTCATTCTCCCTCTACCCCTCTCCTCCAGCTCACACATACTTTCTTAGTCAGTCTCTCATTCTTCATGCTCTCCAGCACATTCACATCATAGCTGTAAGAAAGGAATTGGTAATCATCATCCTGCTTCAGTACAGTGACAACTTTTCCGGTGTGTTCTTGCTACCACCATATAATTCATAGCCAGATCCAGCCCTTAGGAAAAGAGGGATGAGGGATGTGATTCTTAGCTGCATTCCCATAAGTTTGGATGAGGGATGTGATTCTTAGCTGCATTCCCATAAGTTTGAACCAATGCTGACTCATAACCATGTTCCTCAAAGTATACTATGGTACGAAATTGCTGTCTACATTGAAATGATTCTGAGGTAACACTGATGTAAGATATTTATTTCATCAGTTTTGGTGAAAGATATATATATATTTTTTTAATTAAAACAGTATTATCATCAGTCTGCCAAAGTACCATAGGTGGAGTGTATGCTCCCGTACCAGTGGTGTTATGCAGCTTAAGAGAGAAACCTTTAGTCTATCTATCTATCTATCTATTGCCAGACACCTCAATCCCGTTTGGGGTGGCCACAAACAAATCGCCTCCAAGTCGCCCTGTCCCCCGCCATTTCACTGCCCTGCTCCCAACTCACACCCCCCTCTCTCATATACCTCTCCACCCCATCCCTCCATCTCATCCTCGGCCTCCCCCTCCCTCTTCCCCCCTCCACCTCACTCACATACACTCTCTTCGTCAGTCTTTCACCCTCCGTCCTCTCCACATGGCCAAACCACCTCAGTGTGTTCCTCATAACACTTCCTATCACATCCACATCCACACCACAACGCTCCTTTATATCCTCATTCGTCAGCCTGTCTCTCCACGTGACTCCACAGGCTCCTCTTAAATAACTCATTTCCACTGCTCTCACTCTTGACTTGTGTCCTTCCAACAATGTCCAAGCTTCACTTCCGTACGTTAGAGTTGGTATCACAATACTGTCATGTAGTAACTTTTTCACTTCCATGCTCACTTCCCTGTTTCTTATCACTGCTTTCAAAGAACCAGCAACCTTTCTTCCCTGCTGTACCCTTTCAAGCACTTCACCCTCCAAACCCTCCATCCTTACTCATCACACTGCCCAAGTACTTAAACGTACTCACATTTTCCAATTCCTCACCATCCAACCTCACTGTACATTCACTAACTTCACCTCTCTCAAAGACCATCAATTTACTCTTCCCTACATTCACCTTTAGATTCCGTTTCTTACACACATTCTCAAACTCATCCACCAAGCCTTGCAGCTCCCCTTCGTCTTCACTCAACAACACAGTATCATCTGCAAACAACAGTACAGGGAGTTTCCAAACACTATCCTCTCTCACCAGGGCCACTCCAACATCCACTACCCTACCTTGTACCTCTTTTATTACCCCATCCATGTACAGATTGAACAACCTTGGAGACATGACACATCCCTGTTTCAAACCAACTTTCAAAGAGAAAAATTCACTTAGTTCACCATCCACACGCACTGCAGCCTTCGCACCATCGTACATACTCTTCACAGCATTCAACAACTTCCCATCTACTCCATATATTCTTAACACTTTCCACAATCCTTGTCTATCCACCCTGTCATATGCTTTCCAAATCCATGAAAGCCGCATACAACTTCTTTCCCTTCTCTAGAAACTTTTCCGCTAAAGATCTAAGAATGAATTTCTCTGTTCTTTCTCTAACTCTGTCTATAAGTATCCTACCAAACACTTTTCCTATTATACTCAATCAATCAATCAATCATTTCCTGTGGCACCCTCGGGGATGCATAGGGCCTCGATGAACTCACACCACCACATCCTATCTTGTGCTAACTCCTCAAGATCTCCCCAACACTCATCTCCAGCTTCCCGTCTCATTGTCCTCACCCACGTCTCTTTTGGCCTTCCTCTACCTCTCCTACCAAGTGCCACCCACCCTGGTGTACCTCGTACTATTCCCTGTCTCCTATACACATGTCCTAGCCACTTCCATCGTGAGAACCTAACATATTCATCGACCAGCTGCACTCCCGTTATTTCTCTAATTCTACTATTTGGTATCCTTTCCCACCACTTAACTCCTAATATTCTTCTAAGTGCTTTGTTTTCAAACACCAAGAATTTATTTTCCATAGTCACTGTGCTGTACCAAGACTCGTGTCCATAAATTAAGATACTCCTAACCATTACCTTATAAAGTTTGATTTTTGTATGCACAGAAAAATTGTTATTATTCCAAATATTTTTAAGCATTCCCATTGCCTGATTAGCCTTCTTTAACCTTTCCTCGAATTCAAAGTTCAAAGAACCATCCTTGGCTAAATAAGTACCTAAATATTTAAACCTATCAACTTGCTTTACAACCATACCTCCAGTTACACATTCCTGCGCATTTTCCATATTCATATTGATTATTTCAGTTTTTCCACAATTAATAACCAAACCCACCTTGCGACCTTCACTCACCATACAGTCCAACACTCTCTGCATCTCTTCTGGCCCATCACAAATCAAAACTATATCATCTGCATAATCTAAATCCAAAAGTTTCCTGTTCTCTCCCCAAAGTATACCTGTACCGGTTTCTGTTCCAACGCGTTTCATAATGTAATCAATGACCAATATAAATGGTAAAGGCGATAGAACACCACCTTGAATTACTCCGGACTTGACTTCAAACGAATCACTCAGACAACCATCAACCATCACTTTACAAAATGTGTCCTCATGCATGTTCATAATGACCCTCACAAACTCCTCTGGTATTCCATAATGTCTCATGATCTTCCCCATAGTCTCTCTCGAAACACTATCAAAAGCCTTTTCAAAATCAACAAAACAAAGACTTAACGGTACTCTCATTTCATTAACTTGCTGCATCAAATGCCTAACTATAAAGATCTGATCATTGCAACCACGTCCCTTTCTAAAACCAGCCTGTTCATCCCTCAGAATACCCTCAACCACCGGCTCCAACCTATTTAACAATACTCTACTGAAAACTTTCAGAACTATCGGTGACAAAGAGATTCCCTTCCAATTACCACATTCACTCAGGTCTCCCTTCTTCGGAACTTTAACAATTACACCGTTCTTCCAAACTGATGGTAGTAACCCCGTCACCCATATTTTATTGAATAGCTTGGTCAAGATCATTATTAATCTATCCCCCTCCACTTTAAACATTTCCGGAAATAAACCATCCTACCCTGGTGCCTTATTATTCTTTAACTGTTTTACTGCTTTCTCCATTTCTGCAAGCCTCAACTCTCCTGTTTCTATATTTAAATCTTCCCGAGCAGACGGTATATCCTCTTTTGGTGGTATTGGTCTATTAAGAACTGTCTCAAAATGCTCTTTCCATCTATTTTTAATATCTCCATCTTTGGTCAATAAATTTCCTTCCCTGTCTCTAACTGGTATTTCCTTGCGTTTACCTGCATTACCACTCAGTTCTCTAATCGATTCATATGCTTTTCTTTGACTCTGTCCATCATTTTTGTTTATTAAGATTTCAGTCTCTGCAACCTTTTCATCCACACATCTTCTTTTATCTCTCCTAGCTAACCTTCTTACTTCTGAATTCAAACTCCAGTACACAGCTCTTGCTAATTCAATCTCTCGTTCATCAACGCATCTCTTTTTTATCATATCACACGTTTCCTCTGATATCCATTTCTTTCTTCTGAATCTATGTCTCCTTCCAATCGTACATTCAGCAGTCTCATGCAAAACTTTGTTCACATCCTCCCACATCTCATCTACACTTCTCTACCCCTCTTCCAACGTTTCCAACATCAAAAACCTATTTCTACATTCTAATCTGAATTCCTCCTTTTCTTCTCCTTCCCTTCTAAGCTTAACAATATCGTATCTACCAACACCAGATTTTTCCTTCTTCTGATTTTTAAGTTTAAACCTTATTTTTGCAATGCTGAGTTGATGGTCACTACCAATATCCGCTCCCCGTTTAACATGAACATCTAGCAGAGAACTTATATACCTCCTACTGATAGCGATGTGATCAATCTGATTTTTATATTTTCCACACGGCGACACTCAAGATGTCTTGTGTATATTGCAATGCTGAAAGTGTGCCCCCGATGACTAAGTCATTTGCTAGATAGAAGCTTCCAAACCTCACTCCGTTTTCACTCATTCTACTACCAACTCCCATCTTACCCATACATGCCTCAAATCCCTCATTTGAACAGCCCATTACTGCATTAAAGTCTCCAACGCAGATCAAAACATCATGTCTAGGTACCCTTCCTACTCCTTCTTGCAACTTTTCATAAAATGTGTCTTTCCTTTCATCGAGTGCATCATTAGTAGGTGCATAACACACAAACAGACTGATGTTGCCATGATTTGATTTAAACCGTGCGTATGACAATCGCTCATCTATAGGATCCCACTCGCATAAAGCCTTATTTGCCTTACAACCCAGCAACAGTCCTACTCCCTGATAATGCATTCCGTCCTGTCGGCCAGATATCAATAAACGTATACCATCCTCCAAATCCAACTTATCGACTCCAGTTAATCTAGTTTCTGTCAGAGCACAAATATCAAGTCTGTAATTTTGAAAAACCTTCACTAACTCATCGATTTTACCGTCATGATTTAGCATTCTCACATTCCAGTTACCAATTTTAATTGTATTTTTTGCATTAACAAAGGAATTAGATTGTAATTGAGGCAACCGTGAGATTCTTAGCACCCCCCGCCCACCCAAGGGCTGCACGGGACTGGGGGCCATTGTTGTTCTTTCAGACAAATGCCCCTATGATTACCACACACTTCTTTTTCCCCTTTTCCTTTGTACAAGGGAATAATTATACCTGACTTCCAATCCTCCGGGACTCTACCTTCCTCCCAGGCCAATCTGCACATCTTCCACATCCATTCTACTACTATCTCTCCCCCATGCTTCAGCATTTCACCACACACTCCATCAATTCCTGGGGCTTTCCCTGATTTAACTTTCTTCATTGCTTCCACAACTTCTATCCTACTGATTTCTTCCTGTCTTCTCACCTCCCTCCTTCTCCCAGCCATTCCCCAGCCACTTATACTCGCATTACTTCCATCCTCTACGTTCAACAATTCCTTAAAGTGTTCTCTCCATCTGTTCACTTTTTCTCCCTTCTCCACTAGTAATCTACCATTTTTATCTTTCACTCCCCTGCTTACTTCACTTCCACCCTGTCTTACTCTTTTCACTTCTCTCCAGAACATTTTCTTACAGTCCCTTCACTTTACACTCAAATTCCTTCCAAATTCCTCATCCACTCTCTTCTTACTCTCTCTTACTAATCTTTTCACCTCTCTCTTTCTTTCCACATATAACTCTCTCTTCCGCCTCTCGACTTCTTCCACGCCCCTATTTCTCATCCATTCATTGTATGCTTTCTTCTTTTGTGCCACAGCCTGTTTCACCTCTTCAGTCCACCACGCTGTTCCTTGCACCCCCCTCCGTCTTCTCTTCCTTCCACACACCACATCACATGCTGCACATATTTCTTCTGTAAATATCCTACAGAAACCTTCCACGTCTCCCATCTGCTCCAATTCATATTTGCCCAAGCATTCCTTCACTTCTCTCTTATACTCTGCCTTTTTCTCATCCTCTTGTAACCTTTCCACTCTCCTTGCAACTACTCTTTCCTCTCGTCTTTCGCTTCTTCTATTCCTCCATCTTACTTGCATTCTAATTCTGGCCACCACCAAGTAGTGGTCAGAAAGTCCACTCCCCGAACCTCTATACACTCTTGCATCCTTTACACATCTTCGCATCCTTTCATCCACACACACATAATCAATCATTGCCTTCCTTTCATTCAGTTCACCACCCACCCTTCTCATCACTCGCCATGTATACCTGTGGATCATTTTATGCCTGAAGTGGGTATTGGCTATCACCAACCCCCTCCCAGCACAAATGTCCACTAACGCACTCCCATTCTCATCTATCTCAGCAGGCACACCCCACTCACCAACTATTCCATCCACCTTCACATTCCCAACTTTACCATTCATATCACCGATCAAAAACACTCTCTCATTCCTTCCAAACTTTTCCATGCACACTTCCACATTTGTCCAGAACTCTTCTCTCACTTTTCTAGTACGATCTTGCATTGGTGCATACACACACGCAATCGCCCACATTTGTATTCCAACTTTCAACTTTTCCCACACAATCCTTGACCCAACTGATCCATACTGTCTTATGCTCCTCTTCCATCTTTTACTCACAACTATACATACTCCTTCCTTTGCCCTCTCATTCTCACCTACTCCTGGACATATACCCCATCCATACTCCCATTCTCTCACACTTTCTCCTCTCCATTTTGTTTCAGTTATTCCACATACATCCACTTTCGCACCCTCAAGCACCTGGACAATCTCTCTCTCTTTCATCTCATCATTCGCTCCTCTTACATTCCATGTACTCATTACCAAGTCCTTTGTCCGGTACTGGGTCGTCATCGTTTGGTCAGTCCTTATCCGAGGCTTCTTGTTTGTTTTTTTTAGTTAGTTGTTTTCCGGGGAGGGGCACTAACCCTTCGCCAACCCTTTTAGTCGCCTTTTACGACAAGCAGGGATACTGGGGGAGTACTGGGGGAGTATTCTTGAAAACCCCCCTACCCCCTTTAGTATGATGGTGAATTATGTACGTTATTTCTACTACAGTACCAACAGATGATTTTACTCAGCTTAGGATATTCTCACTATTCCCTTTCTGTGTTTGCAGTGTGCGGCCTCTTGCTGAAATGTCTGTTGGCCGCAACAGCCATGAGTACAACATGACACACAAGCGTCGAGGCTTAGGACTTATCATTGCTTATGACCACTTTGCCTCCAAGCTGCTACTACAGGTAAAGAAGTTGTGCAATGGCTATTTTCTGTTCATTGTACCATTTTTGCATATTTTCTTATCCAGGAAAGTCTAGGTTAGGTTGGTTTTCTTAGTTTCTAGTTAGGTTAGTCAGTTAGGTGAATCTTGTAGGTTAAAGTGAAAATAAAAATGGAAGTGTTATCTTCCTGGAAAATATCAGATTTAGTACTGTACATAGTGCAAAAACAATGATACAGTATACAGAATGGAAATCTGCTGCCCTGTGGACTAGTGGTTATGGCACCCCAAGTATGGCATGTATGAGTCTGGGGGAAATAGCAGTCAGATAGATTATTTTCTGGTTAGGAGGGCCGATAGGAGGTTAGTGAGGGATGTTAAAGTTATAGGAAGTGAGGAGTGTGTGCAGCAGCACAAACTAATGATTTGTGATATGGTGCTTAAAGAACAAGTGATGAAAAAGAGGACTTATGTACCTAGGAGGAAAATATGGAAGCTGAAAAACCAAGTAGTAAGGGATGCCTTCTATAGCGAGTTGAGGAGAGTGGTGGCTGAACAGGGAGCTGTAGACAGAGGCGTTAATGAACAGTACAGAGCCCTCAAGAACAATTTCTTGAGAGTTACTGATGTAACATGCGGCTGGACAAGAGGACCACCAAGACATAAAGTAACTTGGTGGTGGGATGAGGGTGTAGAAGCTGCAATTAAGGAGAAAAGAAGGCTTTTCCGGGAATGGAAGAAGGGTGGTAGCAAAGAGGAATATTTGGCTGCCAAGTGTAGGGCTAGGAGAGAGGTATACAGGGCAAAGTCTGAGTCACAGAGACAATTACTTGATAACCTAAATCATGGGGAAAGGAAAAATATATTTAGGGTGGCAGGTCAGGTGAAGAGGGATAATCGGGATATCATAGGTGAGCAGTGTGTGAAGAATGATGAAGGAAGGGTAGTGGTGAACAGTGAGGATATTAAAGATGCATGGAGAGAGCATTATAACCAGTTGTTGAATGAGGAGTTTGATTGGGACAGGGAAGGTTTGGAGCCAGCAGATCCAGTGTCTGGCCCTTGGCCTTTGATTGATACTGCTACTGTGAGTGAGGCAATAGGCAGGATGAGGGTGGGGAAGGCAGCAGGTGTGTCTGGGTTGACTGCCGAAATGTTGAAGGCCTCAGGCAATATAGGGGTGAGTTTAGTCACTGACCTGATAAATAGGATTATTTATGAGTGTGTTGTCCCAGATGATTGGCTGAAGAGTGTAATTGTAAATGTGTATAAAGGGAAGGGTGATGCCCTGGAAAGAGGAAATTATAGAGGTATAAAGCTTTTAGATCAGATAATGAAGGTAATGGAGAGAGTTTTAGAAGGTATGATTTGAGAAAGAGTGAATATTGATGAGATGCAGTTTGGGTTTATGCCAGGTAGGGGGACCACTGATGCCATATTCATTGTTCGACAGCTTCAGGAAAAATATATTGGTAGGAGAAGGGATCTTTATTTTGTGTTTGTTGATTTGGAAAAGGCCTTTGACAGAGTCCCTAGAGAGGTGGTGAAGTGGGCAATGAGAAAGCTTGGCTTGGAGGAGTGGCTGGTTAGGGTGGTTATGGCCATGTATGTGGGTGCTCACACCCAGGTGAGAGTGAATGGAGATTTGAGTGATGAGTTTTCCGTGAATGTTGGTGTGCATCAAGGGTCAGTCTTGAGTCCCTTGTTGTTTATCATGGTACTTGAAGCCCTTTCACGTGACTTTAGAAACGGACTCCCGTGGGAGTTGTTGTATGCTGATGATTTGGTGTTGATTGCAGAGAATGAAAGGGAGGTGGAGGAAAGGTTTAGGAAGTGGAGAGATGGTATGGGGCAAAAGGGTTTAAGGGTAAATGCAGATAAAACAAAAGTGATGATATCTAGGGTTGGTGGCGGTACTGTCAAAGATGAGGGAGAGTGGCCATGTGCAGTTTGCCACAAGGGCGTGGGAAGTAATTCCATCTTGTGCGGTGTGTGTGATAAATGGGTGCATAAGAGATGTAGTGGTATCAGAGGTAGACTGCGAGATAATGCTGATTTTATGTGTACGGCATGCCGGGGTGACCAGGTGGAGATTGTCAGGCGTGAAAGGATTGAACTTGCTGGTGAATCTCTTGAGTGTGTGGAAGAGTTTTGTTATTTGGGAGACATGTTGTGTGCTGGAGGTGGGGCTGGAGCTAGCTCTGTGGCTAGGGTGAGAAGTGGTTGGAAGAAGTTCAGGGAGCTCTTGCCTCTCCTGACATTGAGAGGACTCTCCCTACGTGCTAAGGGGTCTTTGTATGCAGCATGTGTTAGGAGTGTAATGCTGTATGGCAGTGAGACCTGGGCAGTGAAGGAGGAAGACATTCGCCGGCTCAGACGTACAGAAATGACAATGATTAGGTGGATGTGCAGTGCGTCCCTGCGTCCAAGGCCTGGAGGGGCTGGGTTTACAATGGAAGAGTTGAGAGGTAGGATGGGACTGGAGTGTATTGGTGTTGTGATGAGGAGAGGTAGATTGAGGTGGTTTGAACATGTGGAGAGGATGGGGGATGATAATTGGGTGAGGAAGGTGAGAAGTGTTAATATTGGGGGTGGGGTTATGAGGGGTAGACCGAGAAAGACATGGGACGAGGTCATTAAGTGTGACCTTAGGGTTAAGGGATTGAACCGGGAGGCTGCAATGGATCGTGCAGCGTGGAGAGCCGCCATTAGGTGACCAAGGCCGACACATGCAAGCATGTGGGAGCCTTTAAAAACGAAACGAAACGAAACGAACTGGATGTGGCGTTAACCTCTTTGGTCCAGTGACACGTCATTTATTTTATTTTATCACCAGATGATCATTATTCAAATTAGGAAGAATCTCTATTAACCCGCCCCGTCCCGACGACGTATGGGTACGTCACCACGATTTGCATTTGCAAGTCCCGGCAACGTACCAGTACGTCGTGCAATTGCAAGGTACCTAATTTGCACAATTTTCAATTTTCGCACGTGATTTTTCGTATGTATACACGGGACACCTTCCTCTATTCCTGTACAAGAAACCAAGCAGGGACAATGCCTTACACTGCATAACCTCCCCCCTCCCCCCCTCATGCCATTGTCTTGGCAAAGGACCTGTTACCAGTGACCTGGCTAATAAAGTTATTCAGGGCCAGAGTGATTCCCCAATCGATGACAATGTGGAGGACAATGTTTACATAGCATTAGAAGAAGAAACAGCCAGAAATAATGATCAGGTACTGTGGCAAAAATAGGTCAGGTATGGTGATTAGTTAGTGAGTGAAACAATGCTTATAATGCCTTTATTACTGCTTGAAAACCAATATACTGTCATACTACATATACATTCGTACCAAGTAAATAAATAAATACCGTTTATGAGTGGATAAAATAGTTACCCTCCCATAGAACTCGTTTTCTTTGGTGCCAGCATGTCAGAAAACCCACTCAGGTAAGGAGGAACTCCTACCTGGATTGGGCACTTTAAACCTCAGGTGAGCGATTTCTCTATGAATTTTCGATGTTTCTCACCAAAAGCGAAGGTTTTAGCCTAAAAAAAAAAAATCGAAAATACCTCGGGACTGGGGGATGTCGGAGGTGCGGAAAACCTCGGGACGTGACGGGTTAATGAAGGGATTAGTTATGCATACAGTAGATGTAAGCCGTCCAATTAGAAAAATCTCTTTTTAGCTGACAGACCATCTAGAGATATCAAGATTAAGATAGAAACTGCATCATTGAATTGAAGGGCCTAAGGATTTAAGTCATAGGGGTGGTAAGAGTTTATTGCACACATCATGCCTCTCTAATATGAGTGGATCCTGGGGTGTTGTCCATGCTGCCCAGGCAGCACCCCTGGTTTATCACACTAAGATAGTGTCCAGTACTGTGCATGTGTAGAATGCAACTTTTATTGCCAAATCTTACTTAGCTGACTAAGAGCAAGGGGATGTTGAACCCTCATTACTTCAGGATATGATATGGGCAACACTTCAGAAATAGTCTTGGACAAGCTCCCGGCAGAGAAGGGCAACGGGCCACTCTCCTTAAATGTGTGCTCAGAGTTGTCTTGCCCATGGCCCCAACACTCAAGATTGGGTTGTTAGAATGAAGGAATAGAAAGAATCCTCAGTCTGCCTATCTGTCTTTTGTTCAATGCCCCAGTTATGTAGTTATGTAAGGGTTGGTCACAAACAAATTACCTCCATGTCACCATTTGCTGTGTGTGTGTGTGTGTGTGTGTGTGTGTGTGTGTGTCCCTCCCTTCAGCTTAACTCCTTCACCTCAATCACATTCTCCATGCTCTTCGCATGGCAAAACCTTTCAAAGCTTTCCTTTTGACACTTTCAGTCACATCGACATCAACAGCACAATGTACCTTTACTTCCTCAGCGACTTCTTTATATTGTATGCAATGAACAGATGGATTATGTATGAAAGTAATTGAATTATTGAGGTTTGAGGTTGGAGATGGACGTTTACTGTACTATATTCATTGGGGCCAGAAACAGTTCTAACACTGAAAACTCCCCTAGCGATACCTGATGAATTGTTGGGATGGCTCAGTCTGCTGTAGTGGGTGTGGGTGTGGCAGTGGAGGTAGGAAATGAGTAAATGGTGTAGGATGGACATTTATAACATTAGCAGAAACATCACATCACCACAGCACATGAGAAATTACCCCATGATGTGGAAGTGTTATGCATAGACCACCGTGTATAATAGTTTCTCATTGGTGGTTTATGATTTGTTTACCACTGTTTTCCTCTCTCTCTCTCTCTCTCTCTCTCAGCCAATTTCTTGTAGCCAAGTATTCTCATAGAGGATTTTAGTTTCTTTATTTTACACATCATTATTCACTCTAATTTGACTATATACTCAAAAGTGTGAAAGCAAAACTACAGCAAAGCAAGTTTAAATGCAAAACTTAAGGATAGGGGAGCTTGTAAATTTGTCTCTAGATTTACAAACAAACTTACAGTCATCTCCCTTTATTTTTCATTCACCTTAACTAGACAGAGATTTTCATCTTATTGCAGCTTATTTCATGTAGGTCATGAGCAGAATAAGGCAATACTTGATTGTACATCCCATCCGTAGGGCTTATTCATTGCTGGCATCATATTCTAGTGTTACTTTCTTGTTACAGTTCATCATTCAAGCTACGGGCATGACAGTTTTAGGCCAAGTTAAAGTGTAAAGTTTAGTAATAGTAACTGAGATTGATCAGTGCAGTTACAGATGAGTTTCCTGTACCAGACAACTGGTGAAAATGTGATTATGAGTGTTTGTAAGGGAAAGGATGATGCTCTTGCCTAGAGTAACTACTGTATTATGAATGTCATAGAGAGAGTTCTACAGTGTATGATTATTATAAATGTCATGGAGAGAGTTCTACAGATTATGATCAGGGAGAGAGTGACTGTGAATGAGATACAGCTTGGTTTCATGCGTATCACAGGAATCACCTTTGCATATGTATTGTTTGGCAACTCTAGGAAAAGATCTTTGGTAAAAATAGAGAAGGAGAGGGAGGGGAGCCTTACATTGTTTCTTTTGACCTGGAGAGTTTTCAGCAGGGCACCTAAAGAAGCAGTACAGTAGCAGTGAGGAAGCCGACTGTTGAGGAGTGGATCATTATAGTCATTATGACTGTATAAAGGTGCAGGTATGCGTGTTGAAAGTTATTGGTGGCCATAATAATAAATTCTTAGTAAATACTGGAGTGGGAGAGGAGGAGGGGGAGACTAGGGATGAGATGGATATATATATATATTTATATATATATATATTTTTTTTTTTTTTTTTTTTTTTTTTTTTTAATGCGAGGAAGAAGGAACCAAAGGCCATGAGCCCTCAGTAACAGTTCCCTCCAAGAGAAAAACAAAATACAATAGAGAGCCAAATTCAAGATCCGTTCATTTTGAGATGCCTGGACACACTGTGTTTGAAAGACTGGAGATCATAGTCAGCAGGAAATACAGACAGAGGGAGACAGTTCCAGAGTTGACCTGTTGCATAAATGAAAGACTGGGAGTAACGGTTAACTCTTGCATTAGAGTTGGACAGAAAAGGGATGAGAGTTTGCTGCCAGACGGGTGCTACGTGCCCGTAGTAGAGGTGGAGGAATGCAAGCAGACAGTTCAGTGGAGCAGTGACCATTAAAGTAGCGATAGAAAAGAGATAAAGATTCAACAGTGCGGCGAAGAGACAGAGGTTGAAGGGAGTCAGTAAGAGGAGGAGAGTTAATGAGACGAAAAGCCTTTGACTCCACCCTATTGAGAAGAGCTGTATGTGGGGAGCCTCCCCACACATGAGAGTTGTACTCCACACAGGGGCGGATAAAACCCCTGTATAGAGTCAGCAATTGTGCAGGGGTAAAGAAAGAGCGGAGTCGGCTTAGCACACCCAATCTCTTGGAAGCAGATTTTACAAGAGATGTAATATGATCTTTCCAAGATAAGTCCCAAGTAAATGAAACCCCAAGCATGTTCAAGGATGATGCAGGATTAAGCTGAATATTATTAAACATTAGTGGGTATACCTGTGGAAGATTTTGTCGGGTTCATAGGTGTAAGAACTGAGTCTTAGATGCATTAAAAACAACCATATTATTTTTACCCCAGTCAGAGATATGAGCCAAGTCAGACATTAGGTGTGCCATAGCCTCATCCCTTGTTTGTTGAAGTAACTGTTGAGATGGGCGTTGCGGGAACTGAATGGAAAGGTGAAGGGTGGAGTCATCAGCGTATGAGTGGATAGGGTTAGATGTACAGCTTAGAAGATCATTGATGAATAAAAGGAAGAGAGTTGGTGATAGGACAGAGCCCTGAGGAACACCACTGTTAATAGATCTAGGAGAAGAACAATGGCCGTCTACAGCAGCGGCTATAGAACGACCAGAAAGGAAGCTAGCGATGAAGGCACAGATAGAAGGATAGAAACCGTAGGAGGGCAGTTTGGAAATTAAAGATTTATGCCAGACTCGATTGAAAGCCTTTGAGATGTCAAGTGCAATGGCAAAGCTTTCACCAAAGTCCCGAAAGGAGGATGACCAGGAGTCTGAAAGGTAGGTGAGAAGATCGCCAGTGGAGTGTCCCTGACGGAACCCGTACTGACGATCGGAAAGAAGGTTGTGATAGGAAAGATGCCTTAAAATTATTCTATTGAGAATTGACTCAAAAACTTTTGAAATACAGGACGTTAAAGCAATTGGACGATAGTTGGAGGGTTGGGAGTGGTCACCCTTCTTTGGGACCGGCTGAATGAGAGCAAACTTCCAGCAAGAAGGAAAGGTACAAGTTGACAGACAAAGGCGAAAGAGTTTGCCTAGGCAGGGTGTAAGCACAGAAGCACAGTTCTTGAGAACAACATGAGGGACCCCATCAGGCCCATATGCCTTGTTAGTGCTGAGGCCAGTGATGGCAGAAAATACATCAACTGAAGACATTTTAATGTCAGCCATGAGGAAGTCAGAGGGGGGAAGTGATGGAGGAACAGCATCGGAATCGTCTAAGGTGGAATTGGAGGAGAAAGTCTGTGCAAAGAGAACTTCTTTATCAGTAGAAGAAATAGCTACAGAACCATCAGAGTAGAAAAGACGAGGGAAGGATGATGAGGTAAAGTTGTTAGAAAGATTTTTGGCAAGGTGCCAGAAAGAGCAGGAAGAATTCGAGTTGGAGAGTTGAGAGCATTTAGTATCGATGAAATTATTTTTAGTAGAGCGAAGAACAGCCTTAGCACGATTCCGGGCAGAAACGTAAAGACGATGTGATTCAGGGGTGGGTTGGCTCCGGTACCTTTTGTAGGCCCTCTCCTTGTTGCGGACAGCATTAGAACAAGCGTGATTAAACCAAGGCTTTCTTGCGGTAGTCAAAGGATATGAGAAAGGAATGTATGCCTCCATGCCCGAGAGAATAACCTCAGTAATGCGCAAGGCACACTCAGATGGCTCCCGGCCATGGAAACAATAATCATTCCAGGGAAAATCGAAGAAGTACTGCCCTGAGGGCCTCCCAGTCCGCGGCTCCAAAATGCCACAGACGACGTTTCCCTGGAGGGTCCACAGGCCGTACCGGAGTGATAGGACAGGTTAAGGTAATAAGATTGTGATCGGAGGAGCCCAACGGAGAGAAAAGATTAACAGAGTAAGCAGAAGGATTAGTTGTGAGGAAGAGGTCAAGTATGTTGGAGCTCTCTCCAAGGCGGTCAGGGATACGGGTAGGGTGCTGTACAAGCTGCTCTAGGTCATTAAGGATAGAAAAGATGTAGGCTTGTTCACCAGGTGGATCCGTGAAAGGAGAGGAGAGCCAAAGGTGGTGGTGAACATTGAAATCTCCTAGAATGGAGATTTCAGAGAAAGGAGAAATGGATAGAATGTGTTCCATCGTAGAAGTAAGATAATCGAAGAATTTTTGATAGTCAGTAGAATTAGGGGATAAGTAAACAGCACAGATATATTTAGTCAGAGAATGACAGGAAAGCCGAAGCCAGAGTGTAGAGAATTCGGAAGAATCGAGTTGAGGAACACGAGAGCAAAATAAGTTGTTGCGTATATATACACAACAGCCACCTTTGGCTTTGAAATGAGTATAGAGAAAGTAGGAGGATACAGAAAAGGGTTTGCTGTCAGTTGCCTCAGACAGCTGAGTCTCCGTTAGAAAAAGAAGGTGAGGTTTAGAGGAGGAGAGGTGGTGCTCAACAGAGCGAAAGTTAGAGGAAAGGCCGCGAATGTTGCAGAAATGAAGAAGAAGAGAGTCAGACAGTGGTTCCAGGCACCTCGAGTCGTCACCGGGAGAGGGGCGGATGGTGAGGGCATTTATGGTCCCCCCCCCGTGGACTCCGAGGCTTGGTGAAAAGACGCCATATTAGTTAAATTTTGAATAGGAAGTGTAGTGTGTACTGTGCATGTAGTTTGGTGTAGATAGTTAGAGAAATTTGTACTGGAGAGCATGCTGGCCTACTCTCTGTGTAACTGAAACACTGAAAAAGTTCAGCAAAGGGGGATGGTCAGGAACTAGTCCTGAGGGCTGATGAAACGGGAGCACCAGCACTCCCTGTCATCAGCTTTCCATCCACCTCGGGAGTACTGCCCTGCTCGACTGGTGCTACAGTCTACTCCTAGCTATGAGTGAGGGGGGGTGTGAGTTGGAGGAAGGGTAGCCAAATAGCATAGGAAACAGTGCTATAGAGGCTGTGTTTGAGGCCACCCCTAATAGGATTAAAGCATCTGGCAGTAGATAGATAGATAAGTGTTGGAGTGTGCCAAGGACATGTTCTGTCCTTTTTTTTTATTATATTTAAGGCACTGTCACCTTACCTCAGAACTGGCTACCCTTGGAAACTGATGTAAGTCAGTGATTAACTTGATTGTAGAGAATGAGTGGGATGCAGTAGAGATTTAGGAGGTGGAGAGATGGAATGGTGTGTTGTTGTGTTGATGAGGATGTGATTGATAGTGTTAAGCAAGTTTCTAATGGGACATTATTTTGCAGACCACCCTATATTTGAAATTTGTTCAGTAGGCTCACAGAAGTTGATATAGCCAAAGTTTGGGTTAACAAGGTTTCAGTATAGTAAGGATTTACTGTAAATTTCTAAAAAACAGGTGCTGTAAAGTATCCTATGCAAACTGAAATGTGACCCTTAGACCAACACAGCCTCATGATTGTATTTTATCCCCAGAAACATCCCTACACAGCCTCATGATGGTATTTTATCCCCAGAAATGTCCCTACACAGCTTCATGATGCTTTTTTATCCCCAGAAACGTCCTTGTGCCAGGCATGATGCGAAGATCACAAAGGAAGCATTCAAGAGTCTCGGCTTTGAAATTGAAGAGTACTGGAATTTGGATAAACGCAATTTCTTGTTGGTTCTGGAGCAAGGTTGGTACTATGATGCCACATTATTTTGGTAGAACAGTGCTCTGTTTACCATAACTTGGCCCAGATTTTCATTCATTTGCAGCTTATTTCACCTAGCTCAGTGGTAGAAAAGGACATAACTAAAGCTTTTTATCCATTCCATAGCACCTTTTCTTAACTTGCATCACATTTTTCATTCAGTGTGTTGTTATAGCCTAGTAATCAAGATGGAGTGGTGGCAGTTCTAGGCCAAGTTAGAGTCAAAAGGGCATAGTCATAGTGATTTAGAAAGGAGGTTTGAGCCAATACCTCACAAAGCTGGCTAAGGCAGTTATTGCAAGGGGAACACATTTCACCTGGTCTTTAACAGTGAACCTGTCGAGTAAGGTAGCACCTGATTAAACCCTTTTTTATTCTGACTTGGCCTAAAACTACCATCTCTCAATCTTGAATACTTAGTTGTAACAAGAAAGTAACTCTAGAATATGACGTTAGTCATGAAGAAGTGCAGTGGAAGGGATGTTGAGTCATACTAATGTCTTCTTCAGCCACTCAGCTATATGAAATGAGATTCAAAAGACCAAAAACTTGGGCCAGGTTAAGGTAAAATGAATATAGTAAAGCTCCACTGATCACTGGGATGTACAAGCTTCTTCACCATGTCAAAGCAGTATTCCTTTGTGGTGTAGTGGAAAGAACATCTTAGTTGGTGGAAGGGCAATGGCTCCTTTGTACCCTAATACAGTGCTTTTTTTTAACATGGCAACCTATCATTATCATTTAACTGTGCTACTGGAGGCACATTATCATTGGGCAAGCTATTGATAGTACTCCCACTTTCAGTTATTCTTTGTCCTTGTGTACAGGATCTTACCTTAGCCACTTCATAGTTGGGAGAAAAAAAAAAAAAAAAAAAAAAAAAAGAGGATGATGATGACGATTACTACTTCATTTCAGCTTCCAAACAAGACCACAGTGACAGAGATGCATTAGCTGTTGTGTTTATGAGCCATGGAGGGCTGGATAAGGGCACCAACAAAGAGTTTATTTGGACCTATGATACAAAAGTGGACACATCAGAACTCTGGAAGAACTTCACGCCAAATAAATGTCCTTCACTTGCTGGCAAGCCTAAATTGTTTTTTATTCAGGTAAGTAAAGTAGGTGTTTCTTGTAGCCCAGGAAACTATTTACAGTACAAATTCTCAAATCCAAAATGCTTTGGTGGAAAGGCTTTTCAGGAAATTTAATATTTTGGAAAATACAGTACCCTCGCATCCAGCACGGTAATATTGTCATGGTTGGGTCACGTGTTGGACCAAAAACATGTTGGACTAACAATAGAGCTTATGGAGAAAAATGAATTATGTCAACAACCCTCAGAAAAGTCACCCTAAATACCTACCATATACCTATACATATATTGGTACTATTGTAATTATAATAAATGGTACTGTGCTATGAATGATAACTAACCTTTTAGGATAGTGTTGGTGGGCTTGCTGGGAATGGAAGGTGGTATCCAAGGCTGTAGTTAGTCCTACTGGGTCCCCGGAGGATGGCTGCTGGCGTCACTAGCAGGTAATGGCTGTTGCTCCTCCTCAACCTCCCTCATAAATCCTTCGAAATCAAACCTCCCTCATAAATCCTTCGAAATCAAACCTCCCTCATAAATCCTTCGAAATCAAACCTCCCTCATAAATCCTTCGAAATCACACTCAGAATCACTATCTTCATCCATTAATCCTCGGCAAAGTGCATGCTTCTCACACTGTTGCCAGAGCCCCGTCTCGTGACTGTGGAAAGTGACCGCTGTCTCTGACTCGGTAGAGAATAAGGAGAAGCAACTTTGTTTATAAACTGGTACGCACGCCGATGAGAAGGGTTTCAAAACGATTGATATTTATTCTAAAATATTAATATGTATTCAGTGTCAGGCTAAATATTCAGTGCTGTAGTACGATACATTCTCTGTCGAGTCACCTGGGTTTTGGTCACACTGTTTTCCCCATCGTATCCTCAGCAGGAATCCATCCAGATGAATTCCAAATGCCCGTGGTATCGTCGGCAATTTTACCACATTACTGTTCCAATTTACCATTGTATCCTCGGCAAACCTGGTATGAAGTGCCGTGTGATAGCCTTCGACTGCCAGGATCTTGTCTTAAGTTTTTTATTATGATCACGTTGGCTTCATTCATGTCGTAGGCCTTGGCAACGTTAACTTTCCTCTCCCCTTTCTTCTTCCTCTCGATGCTTTCTAGCTTGGTGGCCTGAGGGAGGTGCCGACGCTTCTTGGGGTTCTCAGAAGGCTTCCTAGGCATCGTAAGCAGGGTAAAATGCTGTAACAAGGGCAGAAAATGCAGCAAGAAAAAAGCACCTTCCAATGCAATTATGCGACTGAGTGGTTCTGTGGCGGGAGAAATGTAAACAAAACATCACGTGACACCAGAAGCGTTTTTAATTGGGCGGCATCACGATAACGGGCGGGGAAGGCTACTTGATCAGAAGTTTTTCATTGGCTGTCATCATCATGGGAATGTCCAGCATGGCCGTGTTGGACCGGGGGTGATCGTGCTAGAGTGAACTCTGCGGATTTGGCCCACTTCTCGGAGCTCTGTGCGTGTTATGCTAACACACTCGTGTTGCAGTAATTAAATCGTATTAAATTCATTCATTCATTCATTCATTGCCAGATGCCATGTATCCCAAACAGGGTGGCCAAGGGCTTAGAGTTAATTGTTTTACAGGGAGGGGCACTAATCCTCCACCAACCCCACTTGACACGTATTAAATAATACTAATTACAGTAATTGCTCACTGTGCTGGACTCGAATCGTGCTGGACTAACACGTGCTGGACGCGAGGGTAATGTACAATCATAATGATCATCATCATCATCATCTGGACCTCCTTGCCCACCCCAGGGCAGGGTGAGGAGTTGCAATGTCCAGACAGCCCGTTTGCCCAATCCAATGGGCCACGCTTCTATTCACTCGTCATTCAAGCCCCCAGAATCCTGGCTTTAGCTGATATGCCTAAAAACTTTTGCCACATTCTGTAGCTTCACATAAATGTAGCCAATAGAGTCAGTCTGAACACTGTCACGTTAAAGTGAGGTGGCAAATCCCTAATCATAATGATAACTATGAAAATCATGGAAAAAATAGTCTACACCACCGTGAACAGTAACTGCAGTGAAGTACCTTGTATTATATCATCTGCTATCCACAAATAAACTTGTCTTGAAATATACATAACATTATAAAGACACATGATATCAACACCCCCTATTGCTTGAAAAAACATTTTGGAAAGTGGAGGTTTTTGGAAATTAGATGTTCAGATTTGGGAGGTAGTGCTATGCTACATTGGCAAGTAACTATATAACCAGATGTATGCCTGGTGGTTCAGTAGGTTGAGGCAGTCCAGATGAATGTGGCTGCTCATATGGGTTTATATTCAAGAGATGATTGGATTTTATTGCTCACATAATCCCACTGGCATGGGTGACTACAACCTTTTTGCTCTAACTTGGACTAAAATAGCCATCACTTGATCTTGAATACTGAGTTCTAACAAAAGACTAACACTAGAATATTGTGCTATTTACATGCAAGTGCTAAGGAAAAGATGTAAAGCTGTAGTACTGTCTTATTCTACAACTGAGCTTCATGAAATTTGCCGAAAAAGGACACAAATCTGGGCCAAGTTACAGTAAAGAGAGTATAGTCACTCTTGACTTAAATGTATAGATTGAGTAGCCTCACCTCAGGTACTTCCACTCATGTGGGGAAGTAAAGGACTGGATGATGATGACTGTGGTCATGATGACCATGACTTATGGCCCTGTTATTAGATGGAGAAAAATTATCAAGGTGATGGTGATGAAAGTGAGGTTGTTTGATGCAAAGCATTTTGGTTGTTGTTTCGTTTAAATGTATTTTGTTAATAACCTGCTTGATGTAGTGCTGCCTTCAGGTGAATCCACAGAACACTTAGTGTCAAGCCACATGGTTTACAGTAACCTAGGAAACCATCCATTACACTGGGTGATAACTATATAACCCAGTGATGCCTGGTGGTGTAGCGGGTTAAGGTTGTATCCCACAAGGATTTACATTCAAAAGACAGTTGGGATTTAATGCTCACTTGCTGCCACTCAGGGACAAACGAAGTTGACCACCCTCGCCTTAAGTGTTGGGACAGAGTAGCCAATCCCCTAAGGCCTTTACACCTTGATGAGTGGTGTAGGATTGGATAATAATGGATGGATGAATTAACCTGCTGTTGAATTAATGCCTTTCCTTCACTTACAGTTGCTTATGATGCCCTGTAAAGTTGTTTTGAAGTCATAATTAATGCATTTTGTGGTGCTTTAAATCCTCACTCATGACTCAGGAGCATGAAACTGTTTCACTTAAAGTAGCATTTTACTTGCACATATCCTAGAATTTTTAGTTAGTGTTGACTGTACAAACAGTTCATCTTTTTGTGCAGCTTCATGTTGTAGGCTAATTATAAAGGAGTATTTCAGGCACAAGCCCCAAATTAGAAGTTGCAGTTTTCACTCATTATTTCACTTTAATCTGTTGTGAACAAGGATGTCATTTGTAGTTTGTTCTCTCTACCAGCCAGAGACATCCTAGCGCTGATGAGAAGCCTACATGTGGTGGCACTATGCATCCTGGATGGAGCAGCTGCCATGTCCAACCAGGAACCAGATCTCATATATCCCTGCACCTAGCTGTGGGATGGACCCTGGTCCAACCCAGGTGAGGTGCTGTCTACCAGAAGTGGCCACTAGCTCCTTACACAATGTATGTACAGTACTATCCTGTATCTGTAGGACAGTCACGTAAAAACTATTGTGTACACTTGGCTGATGAGTGTGCTTGGCCAGATAGACTAGGGTTAAGCAACAACCAAAGAGTTGCTGTTTACAGGATGTCTCTTTTAGTGAAGGGATTATTGTTGGCTGTATCTAACCCCTCCAGATCAAAAAGTCTCCATTTAACTGAGCAAATTAACCTGGAGGTAGTAAGAATAATAATAATACAGGTAACCTGTGAGTAGTGCTCCACAAGAATCTCATGTGGCAGTATCTTATGCGTTGTGGGGATGGCATAGTTGGGTAGTGTGGCCATAGTTGTGGTAGTGAGGGTAGGAAATGTATGAATGATGTAGAGACAGGTACTGATAATGCTGACTGAGCCATCCATACAACACATGAGAAACTGCCCAGTGGAGTGTAACTGGAGCATTATCAGTATATGAGGCACCCTTTACATCACTGACCTGAAGGGATAAAGAGTTCCAAATAAGTGCTGTATTCAAGGTGACATAAAAGGCTTAGTAGCATCTCTTCCTTTACAGTTATTTTGGATAGAACTCCTTAACCCCTTACCCACGGGCTGTCACTACCACGACACTCATTACATAAGTACCATACCGCATGGCGTCACTTCTGTGATCCAGTGATTTTTTAAATCTCCCAGGCTTTCAAGTGCAGTCTTGTATCATCCATCAGTATTGTCGGTGTGTAGCTATAGGCAGCGCTGCTAATACCACTAGTACTTGCATCCAGTGTTACCAGTTTAGCCATTTTTCTGTGTTTGCCTCACGTCCCGACCTCCCATCCCTAACCCCCTCCCCTGCCATGCTACAACCTGGCTGCGCAACGCAACTCCCAGCCGGTTTTTTCCATTCGCTTTTTCTATAGAAATGTGCCCTATGCCCTATTCTCATGCTAAAAAATATTTATAAAATATTGGCCATGAAGTAGCTAATTTATCACCTGGCAACACCCTATGTGCACATGGTCGCTAATTTTCCCTGTTCATTACCCATTGAAATGTCCCTTATGACCTATTCTCATACCAAAAAGTATACACAGTATAAAAAAAAAGGGAAAAGGCTAAGTGATACTTCCGTTGACCTGGAAGTAGCTAATTTATCGTGCACTGCTATCCTCGCTGGAGGGGCACAGCGTGGTCCAGCGATCCCTGCTGGTAAGTGGTTAATCTTAAAATATATATACATATATCATTCATCGTCATCATCTGGACCTCCTTTCCCACCTTAGGGCTGGGTGAGGAGTAGCAACATCCAGACAGCCTAAGTTTGTTCAGTTCAATGGGCCATGCTTCCATTCACTCATCAATCAAGCCCACAGAATCCTGGCTCTATCAGATAGGCCAAAAATACTCTGCCATGTTCTGTAGCTTCACATATACCCATCTGATAGCGTCAATCCAAATGCTGTCGCGTTATAAAGGGGTGCCAAATCCCTGTCTTTTGCTTTGCACAAAATTCGTCCAGCCATCTCGGTCTCTTGTCAGTCCCTTAGCCACACCAAATTCCATACCTCCCTTCCTCACACACTCATCCACCATATCCCTCCACCTTCTTCTTGGCCTACCTTGCCTCCTCCCTCCTGCAGATTTGCTCAGATATACCTTTTTCACCACTGTGTTGTCATCCATTCTCTCCACATGGCCAAACCATCTCACTACACACTCTTCGATTCTGGTGTCCACAGACTTCCACACTCCACATCTTTCACGAATCACATTATTCCGTATCCTATCCACTCTCAGTACTCCACATACATTCCTTAGCATTCGTATCTCCACTGCTCTTACTCTTGACTCTTCATTTTCATGCCACACCATAGTCTCATATCCGTATATTAAAGTTGACACTAACACTCCTTCATGAAAGCCTCACGCAGCTGCAATATGCAAGCCTCTGTTTTTTATCAAAGCCTTCATAGCACCAACTACTTTTCATCCTTGTTTCACTCTACTCTCCACTTCTTTTGCACATTTTCCTCTCTTTTCTGTCTCAGTACCCAGGTATTTAAACTCTCTCACCAATTTCAGTCTGTCTCCATTCACTGTAACATCACACTGGGAGTCACCTTCTCTCTCAGTAACCATCACTTTACTCTTCTCTGCAGTTACACTTAAGGCACAACAATCACAGACACCTACAAAACTCTGCACTAGTCTACCAAGCTTTTGTCAGGTACAGGCCAAACCTCAGTTTAACGATGCAAATGTTAAGTAGAAACCCATCGCTAGGTGGGCTATCGTAAATCGGAGATGATTTAATGTGTAAAGTATAGGAATTCACTTATGAGCTATGGGTTGCCCCCCATCCAAGTCCCAAACCCACCCAAATGAGTAAAAAAAAAAAGAAAAAAAGAAAAAGAAAAAAATTAAAACCAACTTAAATGGCCTAACAGCTGCAAAAGAAGCTAACCTAAGCCTAAAACCAGTGCCCGTCTTGCTTATACCCAGTCAAGGTCAATGGAAAATGCAATCTCCAGCTCATATTCAAACTCAGTAGAGAAGAAGCAGCAGCATTGCATGCAATCCCACCATCAGATAGTCCCGAGACAATTAAATAAACATCTTTTATGCATAATAATAAGGTATGAATGGCGCAAAATCATCCAACGTGTGAATTGTTGCGACGAAGAATTGTTGATATTTTGACGGGGAATTCTCTTGAGGGGGAATGCAAGTGATGATGCGATCAGGATGGCAAATTCAACTGCCCCTCTTTATATCTTTTTAGTTACTGTTCTGGTTACTGAGCCCCGTTATTTTCTTCTCTCTTATTTTCCAACATCTATTTAGAAATTCCTTTGTATTTTCAAAACGTTTTCCCTTGAACAGCCCGAATGTAAACACATGATTTATTGATGTCACAGTTTTCATCAGTGCGGGAAATATTTATTCTTTAAGCCTTTTATAATTATTAATGTTTATTTAAAATTATTATTGTGTACTCCATGATTGGTTAGATGTTCCATGGTCAAACACAGTATTCTTCGTTGAGTCGCCTAGTTGTCCACACTGTTTTGTGCCTTGTATGATGGATGAGAATCTGTAACCCAAATGACAATGTTCACTCTATCTTTGACTATATCTATCTATTGCCAGACGCCATAATCCCGTAAGGGGTGGCCATTCGACTCTGAGTTATTTGTTTTACAGGGAGGGGCACTAACCCTTCACTAACCCATTTGTTGACATGTAGGGAGCACGTATGGTTTGGTTATAAGATTACCACCCAGCGTTGTAAATGGTTTCTTGGCTTCCAGGAAACTAAAACATAATAATCTAAGTCTAAAAACAGTTTCTAAATCAACGTGAACACAGAATTTAAGTCTAAAATCTCATCAAAATTGTAAAAAAACAAAGAACAAAAAACAAAAAAAATTAAACCGGGGCTCGGCCATCATCAGGCAGGGTAGAGTGGTATTTCTCCGCCCATCACTATTCTGGGGTATGGCATATAGGAGTATCGTAAACCGGGGTTTGCCTGTATTTGCTAGTAGCACTGCATCATCAGCATTCAACAAATTTCAGATATTCCATCCATCACCATTCATTACCAATGCCATCCCTCTCTATATTGCTCGTGTGTTTACTTCTCTCATCACCCCATCCATATATATATGTTGAACAACCATGGGGACATCACACAACCTTGTTGGACGTCCACATTCATTGTGAAACAGTTGCATAGATGTCCATTTACTCCATACACATGCCTTACTAAAATCATAAAAACTCTTGATGGCATCTAGCAGCTTACCATCTACTCCATACATGCACAAAACCCTCCACAATCCTTCTCTGTCTACTATGTCGTATGCTTTTTTTCAGATCCATAAATGCCATAAACACCTTATAGTCCTTCTCACACACACCTTCTCCACTCTCTCTTTTCCTGCAAATATTTGATTCACACATTCTGTGCCACTCCTAAAGCCACCCTGTTCATCACTCACTAGGACTTCTGATATCTCTCTTACTTTCTCCATAATATTTCTTCAATATACCTTTCCTACCACTCAATAGACTTATGCCACGATAATTCTTGCACTCACTTCCTTCACCTTCGTTTTTGTACAGGGGTACAGCCACTGCCTTTTTCCATTCTACTGGCACAGTTTCACATATCCTTGCCTGCTTACATATCTCCAACAAGCACTTCATTCTGCTCTCTCCACTACACTTAATCATCTCAGCATACACCTCATCAACCCAGCTGCCTTCCCATTTTTCAGCTGCTTCTCAGTGTTCTTCACCTCTGCAAGTGTCATGTTTCCTGGCACTGCATTCTTTCTCTGTATGCCCCCCAAACCAGTCATGTTAACAGTCGCATTGCTCTCTCCAGTCCCATTCATCAGACTTTCAAAATATCGTATTCTTTCCATCTGATCCTTACTTCATCTCCATGGGTTAATAATCTACCTTTTACATCCTTCACACTTGCACATTTCTTTCCACTGTCACTTCTACATTTCCGCACCTCATTCCAGAATAACTTCCTATTTTCAAAGTAATTTGCATTCATTTTTCTTGCAAGATCATCATTTACCTCTTTCATTTTCCTCTTCACCAGTCTCTGTACGTGTTTCATGATGTCAACATATTCATTTCTTATCTCAACTGAACCCCTGTCCTGTATTCACTCTAGCCACTTCTTCCTCTTTTCCTCCCCTGCTCTCTTAACCTCTTCATCCAGCCACCATGCCGTACCTTTCTTCTTTGTTGTTACTCTTTCCACCAATTTAGCATTCCTAACTAAGTAGTCCCTATATACACTCCACAATCTGTCTAAATCCATTTCATTCCAATTCACTGATTCTGATTCCTCCCGTATTTTGGCCCTGTATTCATTTGCCATTTCTTTGATCCACAGCTTCCCAACTTTCAGTCTCTCTCCCTGACAGCTTCTCTCTCTCTTGGTCCACTTCATTCCCCTCACCTTGATCTTGCATACCACAATCATATGATCTGACAAACCTCCACATCTTCCTCTCACAGCCCTCAAATGAGCAACACAACCCAGCATCGATTTCTGTACAAGCATGTTATCAATCAGGCTCCTTTCAACATGATCTCCATTCCTTCTGTACCAAGTATATTTATGTGCCTCTTTGTGTTTAAAGTAAGAATTACAAATGCACAATCTCCTTTCCTGGCACATATCCTTCAGTCGCTTCCCATTATCATTCTCTCGTGGCACTCCATTATTACCCATTCATATTGCCCATTACAATCACTTTATCTTCTGGGCATTTCTCCTCCTACTTAATCCAGCTCATCCCAAAATCTATCTTTCTCTGTCTCACTCCTGTCCTTACACAGTGCATACACAACAATCACTGCCACTTTCACCTTCACAAACTTGAACTTGACATACATACATCTCGAGCTGACACATTTGTAATATCTCATTCCACTCTGCCACACTTCATTCATCAACCAAGCAACTCTTTCCTTGCATCTTCCTCGCCCATTCATGTCTGACCTTATACACTTTACACCCTCCAACTCCTCCACTTCACACCCTTTCATCTTTGTTTCACACAGTGCCATCACAGCATATTGTGCACTCTTGAACACATTCACTACTTCCACCCTCTTGCTGTCCTCATTCACACCTCTCACGTTCCACAAGGCCATGCGAATTTGCTCATTTGGTTGGGGCCCTGGGCAGGTATTGGGCCCTCCGAGGCTCTCTAAATAATTTGTCATAATTTAGTGATTTTAGGTTTTGCATATATACAGGCATACCCCAGTTTAATGATCTAATTGGTTAGGTAAAACCCCATCGACAGCCGGGGTATCGTATATTGGGGTACTTTTAACATGTTTTTCAATGTGGACCGTTTACCAGCCTTGGGTTTCCCCCCAAACCAAGTCCCAAACCTACCCAGATGAGCCCAAAAATAGGTTTAAAGGCAATCTAAATGGCTTAACAGCTGTCAAGGAAGCTAATCCAAGCCTAACACCTGTAAACAACTCACTGAAAGCAGCAAGTAAAGCCTGAAAATCTTAAGGAATAGGTTAGAGAATATCAAACACCTCTCATCACTTACTTCTTGTAAGTCCATGTCTGGTCCTGGTCATCATCCTTGCTCCTCCCCCCAAGGCCAGGGGACATGTGGTGTTCCCCAACACTCAATCCTCCTTATCAAAGTCCTCAAACCCCATCTCCAGGGGAGGGTCAGAGGAGGGTGGCGATGGAGTGTGATGCGATGACTCGGGCGGAGGCGATGAGTCAGGCGGAGACGATGGAGTGCGATGTGATGACTCAGGCGGAGGCGATGAGATGTGATGTGATGGCTCTGTGGGTGGCAATGGAGTGCGATGCAATGACAGAGGAGGTGGTGAGGGAGACAGCTGCAATGACCGGTGAGGTGGCAAGGGAGACCGCTGTGATGAATGATGCGGTAGCGATGGAGTCATTTGCAATAGCTCACATCGTGGCGAGGGAGACGGAGACAGTGGCTGAGGTGGTGTGGGAGATGGAGGGTGGGACGAGGAAGGCAGCAATGGAGTGGCAGAGTGCCTAAGTAGAGACACAGGTGACACAGGAGACGGGGATCAGCCGGAGGTTAGGTCCAGCACAGTAGGCCGAACACATCCTCAGCAGGAGGTGTCCCTTGGTGTTTCTCTGGTGGTTGAAGGTTGGGGAGATGCTCTGCTAGTTGAAGGCTGGGGAGTTGAGCTGCTGGTTGATGGCTGGGGAGATGCTCTGCTGGTCGAGGGCTAGGGAGATCCTTTGTGACTTGCTGGCATGATGAGGGTCTGCTTGAAGAAGGCTGTGATTGTGGTCTGCCCGGCCGCCCTCTTCTTCTCCTCCAGCATTGTCCTGTAGACTTTCATCCCCTCCTCAAGCTGATTAGCCGTATCCCTGCTTCATCCATGGGAGGGGGTCGTGTGTCTGCATAAGGTCAATTATCTCATCCAGCTTTGTTAGCATCTCCTTTAGGATTTTGATTTTCAGAGCTCGGACCTCAGGGATGACCTCCTCCTCCTCCTCCTCTGCCTCCTGGTGTGCCTGCTGGATCTCCATGTTGAGAAGCTCCTTCGTGTGGCTCTCGAGAACCTCCTCCACGCCATCCTCGTTGACCTCCCTGAAGCCTGCCTTGTGCGACAATTCCACAATATCCTGCCGCACATGCTGGACAGATGGAGCTTGCACGCCCTTGGGGAAGCCGGTGAAGGAGTGCATGCACTCTGGCCACAGCTTCTGCCACACACTGTTCATGGTCGTCTGGCTAACCTCACTCCATGCTGCAGTGATGTTCTCTAGGGCGTGGCATATGTTATAGCCCTTCCAACAACACTGCTGCACTGTTGTCCTGTCATCACTGTCACAGGCCCTTACCAACTGCTGCATAGTGCAGCAGAGGTAATAAGCCTTAAAGAAAGCGATCACCCATTGGTCTATCAGTTGCAACAAGGACATGGTGTTAGGGGGCCGGAATACCACCTCAACATTGCTGGCCCATTCCTTTATCGCGGGAGGGTGGCTAGGTGTGTTGTTCACCACAGTGAGATATCTGTTCGCCAAATTTTCACGCGAGGCATACCTCTTCAGCACATGAGAGGTATGAGTGGAAATATGACAAACTGATATCTGAAGTCAGCCAGGCCTTCTTGTTCGACTTCCAAATAACTCCAAGGTTCTCTTTAACATACCCCACCGGAGCCCTGGGGTTCTCGGAGTGGTAGGCAAGGAGCGGCTTCAACTTGAAGTCGCCCTCAGCTTTGTCCCTCAGCAGCAGTGTCAGTTGATCCTTCGAGAGCTCGAATCCTTTCCTCCTCTCATATATCTCCATCTCATTCTCAGTCTCTCCCTCTCCCTTCCCCTCCCCTCCCCCTACCTCCCCCCTCCACATCACTCACATTCACAGTTCCAGTAAGTCCCTTATCCTCCATCCTCACTACTTGTCAGTGATGTGTTCCATAATATCATACTGTCCTCTCATCATATATTTCTATTGGGGTCATTGGCAGAGCCTTCTGGTCAGAGTCTGCTGTGATCTACGTGTTATGGCTCAAGTCCAAAAGGTGGCCAGAGATTTTTCTGTCGTGTTAATGCTACCAGCAGGCAAGGTCAGTCATGTACCCTTAAATGTTCTGGACTAATAGTAGCCTAGTCTCCAGCCCCTGCATGTGTAAGCAGCAACATGGGATATGATAATTATCAGTTTACTCTCCTTACAGCAGGCAATATAAAATGGGGGACACTGTTCAATCAGCTTTGATGGGACTTTAATAGACAAATATTTTGTAAATTGTGGTAGGCTTGATAGCAAAAAGAACAAAAAAAAGGGCAACTTATAATGAAAACTTAGTCAGTTAGCTTATGCGTGTTGCTTGGTGATACAATGGTTAGAAAATCGTGGTCAGAATGATGGCCTTCCTTACATTTGATCCCCAGATGACTGGAGGCCTTTTGATTATGTAATGCTATCAAGGGAAGTAGACTGACCATCGACTGTTAAATGTTGTTATTGTAGTTGCTAAACTCTGGTCCCTGCAGTCAAGCAGACCCATTGACCACAGGTAAGCAGCTAGTTCTGTCAGCCATTCTACAGGTATAGTACAGAACAGTACATACACAATGTAGGGAGCTGGTACCCTCCTATGGTAAACAGTACCTCACCAGGATCGGCCCAAGATGCAACACAGGGGAATACGAAGAGGTTTGGCGCCCAGTTGAATTTCATAGTTACCCAGCCAGGGTGCACAGTGCCAATATATATAGAGTACTTGTCAGCATCTCCCTTAACTGTACTGGACTCTAGTACTTTAGCTTCAGACCCCTACACCATGAAGAGAATGAAACGGGATTGAATTTTATCATTTTTACCGTTGTGTTTCAGGCATGTCGAGGTGAAGAGACTGACAAAGGTGTGCAGCTGAAGCGACCCAGAGGTCTTCTGGTCTCTACTGATTCTTATGTGCCAAGAGACAAGGAAGAAGATTATGTCATCCCACAGTATGCTGATATGCTCTTTATGTGGGCATCTTATCCTGGTAAGTGAAATGGGAATGGATGTCTGGATAATGGTGATGATGTGAAGTTTGTTTTAATCTCTAGACTCCATCCATCCATCCATCCATCATCTAATCCTGTATTGCCCCACGAGGAATGTGGGAACCCAGGGCTAGGCAAGTTGGTCCTGACATTTAAGATGAGAGTGACCAGCCCCACTCATCCTTGAGTGGCATTACGTGAGCAATAAACCCCAACCCACCTTTGGATACAAAACTGCACTGGCTTAATCTGATTGGAGCACCTTAATTACCCACTAAACCATCTGGTGCCATAATTTGGTTATATGGTTACCATCCTGCTTAGTAAATGGTTTCCTGATGTACAGGAAAACATTTGGCTTGTCACTCAGTGAAGAGTCACTGATAGGCAGAAGGAAGGTGAAAGATTGAAAGAAAGACAGACAGAAGAGGGAGTATAAAGTCACCTGCAGGCAGAAGGAAGAGGAAAGAATGAAGGAAAGACAAGGGGAAGGAAGGAAGAGAGGAAAGGGCAGACACCCAAAGCAGCACTACAAGAAGTGAGTGAATGGTGAGCATTACACTATTATTACATAATTTTTATTTTAATAAGGCTTAGGTTCAGCTTCACACACTGAAGGAGCTATTCTGGACATTATCTAACTTCTTGCATTTGAAAAGTCTTTCCTGAGTTGGATAAAAGCCTCTGAAAATACAAAAAATAAAGTAGTATATGCTTAGGGTGAAGTGGCTAACCCAGTGAGATCAGGGATCATTTTGTTTCATTTATAAAGGCTCCAGTATGAACACATGTGTCACCCTTGGTCATCTGATGGTGGCTGTCCACATTGCTTGATCTCAAGAAACCTCTTTGTTAAGTCCTTTATCCCTGAGGTCACACTGTATGGGCTTGTCCCAGGTCTTTTTTTCAGTCTGCCCCTTGCAACTCTACCCTCATCATTCATACATCTTATCTTCCACGCCCAGTTGTCATCCTCTATCCTTTCCACATGGTCATAACAGCTTGGTCTACCCCTTCTCATCACATAACTAATACATTTAAGCCCAATCCTTCCCCTCAGCTCTTCATTCACAGTCCTAAACTCCCCGGACCAGTCATTCAGATACACACTACACATCTCTATGATGAGAAAGAGCACAGGTATTACCTGTGCTTTTAACACACACACACACACACACACACACACACACACACACACACACACACACACACATCAGAAAGAGAGAAGGACCTAGATGTGATTGTCAATAACAGACTATCTCCGGCTGACCACATCAGTGAGAAGGTACGGAACATGTATACACTGCTTGCCAATATGAGAATAGCATTTACATACATAAATGAAGCCATGCTAAGAAAGATAATAACATCATTCATCAGACCAACCCTGGAGTATGCATCAGTAGTCTGGAGTCCTCATCTCAAAAAACACATAGACAAGATTGAAAAAGTTCAAAGGGCCGCTACAAGATGGGTACCAAGCTTAAGGGATCTAAGCTACGAAGAAAGACTAAATAAACTGAATCTACCAACACTACAAGAGAGAAGGAAAAGAGGTGACATGATTATGCTATATAAATGCATATCAGGAAAGGAGAAAATAGACACAAATGATTACTTAACATATGGGGAAGTATCAGCAAGAGGACACTGCAAAAAAATGCATAAAAAGAGAGGTGATAACGACATAAGGAAATTTAGTTTCCCAAATAGAGCAATTGATCAGTGGAATGCACTACCGAATGAAATAGTGTGTGCCAAAACAATTCACAAATTTAAGGATATGTACGATAAATATGGTTTAAGACACGGGACAGTACAAGCTTGACTCATTCCTGTAAAGATACAATTAGGTAAGAATTATGTAAGAACACACTCACAGTGGTAGGTGGGGGTGCTCACCATCCACTCACTTGATGTAGTGCTGCTTTGGGTGTCTGCCCTTTCCGTTCTTCCATCCTTCCTCGTCTGTGTTTCTTTCCTTCACTCTTTTCTCTTGCTTCTGCCTATGGGTGACTCTACACTGAGTGGCAAACCAAATGGTTTCCTGTACACCAGGAAACCATTTACTAAGCTGGGTGGTAACCATATAACAAAATTATGGCACCTGGTGGTTTAATAGGTAAGTAAGGTGGTTGGGGTTTATTGCTCATGTAATGCCACTCAGGGATGAGTGAGGCTGGTCACTCTCATCTTAAATTTCAGAACCAACTTTCCTGGGCCTGGGCTCTTACGCTCCTCGTGGGGCAACAGAGGATTGGATGAATGAAAAAACATATACAGTATATACAGTGAACTTCCGATAATCCGGCATCTGATGGTTCGCAAAACCCAATGGTTCGCACTTTTCAACCTAGGGTCATTTCTAGCGTTTTTGGGTAAAAATAAAGAAAAATTAGGAAAAAATAAAAAAATAGCCGAAAGCGGTGCTCTGAACTATCCAGTTGATGTGTTGCCAGTTCTGGGTAAACATGGCAAGTGCACTCTGCCATATACTTAAAAACTTACGGTAAATGTATCTTTTAATTTAATTTATCATTTGCACCGAACATGACGTGATAACTTTAATTCTTTGAGGCTGGAGGGAAGCAGCTGCCATATTGGCGATGATGTCATTATTCATACTGCAGATGAAGCTGCAGTCCATCACACAATACTTTACCAGTAACGGAGATAATAGTTGTACCTATATGGCCACCATAGATCCAAACTACCCCCTTCAGGTATGTTGTGAAGGAATACTTTTCATGGTTTAAATTGATGGTACCTGTTAGATAAGTAAATTGTGGTGAAATTGACCAGAAGTAGTTTACAGCTACACCATTCCCGAGTGGTGCTCATACCTCACGAAGTGGAAAGTGTTAAATGTATTCCGTACAGTATCAGTTGTATGAGTTTATAATGGTATTATGCTCTTGAATATTTAATATTTGACCTCATCATTATTAGTTTTCTGAAAAAAAGTTTCAGTGACTCTGAGCTTGATTGTAAAGTACCTTCAGGGGAATGTGATGAAATACCAAATCGGCGGTCATTTACCGAATCAACACTGAATTGGCACTTTTTAATTGGTAAGTGTTATAGATTTTATCACCATAGAGGTTCATACACATCTAATTATCCTAAATCTGGTCAAATTTTTGTGTTTAATTTTACCTTTTAAAAAATCCGGATTCACTGCGAAAACGTGCTAAAATTAGCGGAAGTGTTTCTCCTTTGGCTCAACAGCTTGCCTTGGCAGACTTTCGCTTTGTATAAATATTAATTTAACATACAGATGCATTTATTTGCACTTTAAATCAGTATCTGTGCAAAACAGAAGTCTGTCAAGGTATGTTGGCGATCTGTAGTAGAAATACCTGCTAACCTTAGCACATTTTTGCTCTGACTCCTAATATAAATAGTTAAATTAAGCATAGTTTTTTTACTGAATTTCAGATAAATAGGTGTGTATGAACATATATGGTGAAGAACATTCACAACAGTAAAAACTGCATTCCAGCACTGGGATCTTCCGACGAGCAGCCAGCCACCATTGCTTTCGTTTATTGTTTTTGGCTGGTATACAGAGGAATAATTTCCCTACTGTGCTTTTGTCAGTGCACCTACACATTGGAATAAAACATTAGCAATTATTCCTCTTGTCACAGGACATTATTAGAGGTCAGAAATAAGCACAATGTATGCTGGCTAAATGAAAACAAAGCAGACTCTGCTGCCTCAGTGTCAGTAGTGACGTCACAACCAATCAGACGCCATTTCAGAGTCACGTGATTTTTCGGCTACTTTATCTATTATTATTTCATGTTTCTGCTCATGTTTTTTGGAAATAATGGTTGACATAGTTATTTTCTGCGTATTTTTACCCATACAAGTATCTGACTTCAAAAAACTCGTCTATTCCACACCTCAAACAGCCTACATCTGCACTATACTACAAAGGTAAGAAAAGAAACCTATCATTTTTTTAATTATTATAGTTTATTTTTATTTTTTGGGATGTGTTTTGAACAGGTACCTGTCAGATAGTCCGGAAAATCTGATAATCCGGAAGATTCATGGGCTACTGCATTCCAGATTAAAGGACTTTTACTGTATATATATATATATATGTAAGTAATCCCTCCACTATCCAATGTAATAGAGCCAAAGGCATGTCCGGAAAGTGGTCCCATCCGGAAAGTGGGCCTCTGACTGCTGGACTGGTACTTAAGGACCCTAACCCAGCCTAACTTTGAAAGCCACCTAAATAACGCCCTACCTGACATGCATAGCACTTATTTAAACCTATTTAAGACCCTATTCACACCAAAAATGGACATAAAGCATGAAATAGATGAAAAGGAATCAGAGAATTAGAAGTGAGTATGGAAAATACTTAGGCCTAGCAGTGTACAGGGTACTGTACTTACAGCATGTCTGTGGCTGCCTCCTCTAACTATCTAAGGCTCTGGCAATTATGAAAATGCTCTTGAAGCATGTACAGTAATCCAGTGATGTGCTACACTTAATTCTTTGCACTGTGAGTTATAATTGTTTAACACTGCACATTCTTCGTAATTGAACCACGCCAGTTTGAACCGCCACTTTGCACTCCACACTCACTCCACACTTAATCCTTTGCACTCTAAATTCTAATTTCTTAACACTGCACAACACTGTAAATCCCCATGTGGTCTAGTGGTGAGGTATTGCAGTTTATTCACTGTTTAGTCATAAAAAACGAGCACGTGCAGCATCGATTACGATGGACATCTTCCCTGAAGGAAGGTTTGGCATAACTGAGGACAGGGTTGCCAGATCTGAACTCGGTCACATTACCAAACTCTTCAATTTTCATTACCAAATTTAACATTTCATTACCAAATTCGTAAAGGAAGCATTTATTCTTCACTAATTATATACAGTATACAAGTGGAAATACATGTAATCACTCTCCTTATAATTAACAGCATGTTGATTATATTCACGCAATGTAGGCTAGCAGATTAGTCAGAGAGAACAAACAATCCGCCATCTCCATCCTGTGTATCCTCATACATGTGAAAAAATCCTTCTTTTTTTTTTTTTCTTTTTTTTTTTTTTTTTAACTCTGGGCATAGGCTTCACTGCCTGCTATCAAGGCCCAGTAGTCCTCCTACATACCATACACCTCCACATGTCACCACTTCGGCACTAGCACCCACTGTCCATATTGAATACATGCTAGGACTGTCTTATACAGGACTTGTGTATTGGTATTAGCGGGGGTATTTTTACGACATGTCGGCGGGTCTTCCGGTAGATCAGTAAAGTCTGATTTAATGAAATTCAAATCCTTAAGCATTTCCTTGCCCCAGCGGGGATTTGAACCTGGGTAGGATTGCAGGCCACCTCTTTACTGATTCAGCCGCCCTCTCCCCCAAATGCATTATTCTGATGCATATTAATGCATTTGGTAATGCATTATTCTGATTCATTACCAAACGAATTTTTCATTACCAAATTGGTCCACATTTGGTAATGAAAAATACCAAATGGCAACCCTGACAGGGGAGGGGGGAGGGGGGAGGAAGGAAGAGGTGAAGGGGCCATAGTATAAACAGCTGTTCGGCGCCGCGCGGCAATTTCATATTACGAGTGGGAAAAATTTCGGATTTTGGGGGGATTTTTTCTTTTTTTGGCCAATTTTGGGTTCCGAAGGTTCAGGGCCACAATGTCCGGAAAGTGGGCATCCGGAAAGTACAGGGATTACTGTATATATATATCATCATCATCAACATCATCATCATCATCATCGTCATCACCATCACCATCGCCATTGCCATCATCATCCAATCATACATTGCCCCATGAGGAGTGTAGGAGCCCGGGACTAGGCAAGTTGGTTCTGACATTTAAGATGAGAGTGGCTAGCCTCACTCATCCCTGAGCGGCATTACGTGAGCAGTAAACCCCAACCTCCCCTTGGGTATAAACCTTCACCAGTTCAGTCTGATTGGAGTGCCATAACTACCCACTAAACCACCAGGTGCCAAAGTTTGGTTATATGGTTGCCATCCAGCATAGTAAATGGCTTCCTGGTGTACAGGAAACCATTTGGCTTGTCACTTATTGTAGTCACCCACAGGCAGAAGGAAGAGGAAAGAATGAAGGAAAGAAAGACAGAAGAGGGAGTGTAAAGTCACCCGTAGGCAGAAGGATGAGGAATGAATGAAGGTATATATATATATATATATATATATATGTGTGTGTAATTCACCGGGTCGGTCAGGATCACTTGATGGTCGTGATCGTCAGCTTTTACCCTCCCGGAAGGGAGCTGAGAGCTCATATTGTCCGATCTAAGGGCAAGGCTGTGACCTTCACACACGCACACACCCGTCCCCTTGCTCAAGGGGGACAGTAACCACCCACTTCGTCAGTGAAACTTTTCGCAACCTGAGCGAGGCGCGAACTCCCGTCTACCAGTTGGCAAGCGGGAACGTTACCACTGCACCAGCGAGCGGTGTGTGTGTGTGTGTGTGTGTGTGTGTGTGTGTGTGTGTGTGTGTGTGTGTGTGTGTATATGTATGTATATAATCCCAAAGCATGTTATATGTAATATTGTTTCAGTTAAAATCCTCAGAATGAAGGGGTTAAACTAAGCCTCCAACACTGATAAAAGCATTGCTAGTTTCACAAGCTCTCCAGATAGTATATTAGTTGACTGTCATTCTGCAAGGCATGTAACACAGATGGAAGGACACAAGTCAAAAGTGAGAGCAGTGGAACTGAGTTATTTGAGAGAAGCTTGTGAATTACATGGAGAGACAGATAGACAAATGAGGAAGTAAAGAAGCATTGAGGTATTGCTGTGGATGTTATTGGAAAGTGTTAAGAGAAATATTTCAAGATGGTTTGGCCATGTGGAGAGGATGGAGAATGAAAGACTGACTAGAAGAGTATATGTGAGTGAGGTGGAGAGGGAGAGAAGGAGGGGAAAGCAAAAGATAAGGTAGCAGGATGGAATTGAGAGTGTATGAGAGAGGTGTATGACCTAGATTGAGGGCAGTCAGATGGCAGAGGACAGGGTGATGGAAGGTAGTTTGTTTGTGGCCACCCCTTACATGATTAAGTGGTGTGACAAATTGACAGGTAGACCTAATCCAAGGTATCATCCAAATGAAACAGTAAAAGCACCTCTGAGTTTCTATGTCATTATTTGTTACTTATTCTACCACCCAACAGTTCCTTCATCATATTTACAGTCAAACAGAAAAGACTTCTCGCATTTCCTGCCTCTGTTTCGTTATTGGATTCTTAAACACCTGAATGGGACCTATGAACAATGGTACAGATCATCATCATCATCTGTGGGTGATATTAACATGCACCTTTGCCCACTATGTATCATTCCACTGTGTGCTGGAGAGGGATGCCATCACGTGGTGGCAACTCCGGGGCCCAGTTAAATAAACATCCCTTAGTTCCCTCCCTTTTTCCCAAAAGAAGGCTGGTGCACTGTAGGAGGGATACTTCATCCCGTAGTCAAGTGGGCTCATGTTTCATCTGAACCTCAGGCTACAACTGCAACTACTACTAAGAATCTGTGAGTCCAGTGATGAGAGATGGAGGAGAGACAAACAGACTGTTATATCTGACTGTACATTTCCCTCAGTCATGGTTTCTGCCCACCTTCTAAGCTTACCACTGACTGGAGGGAATATTCAGGGAAGAGGACACCTTTATGACCTGTCACTTTTATAACCAGGTAGCTACACTACCCAGTCATACAAATGTCCCTAAACTCCCTATCTCCTAAAAGGAGGATGGTGAACCACAGGTGGACGGTAACCTAAGTTGCTGCTGCTGTTGCTGCATAGGATGGTAGTTCAGTTTTGCTAGGTTGTGTGAGGAATAGACCACAATGACACTAGTAATCATGCAGTCAAAGAGTGAGTTGAACTACCAGCAGTATATCATTGTTTGGTTTAGAGCTCTGGCAATAACTTCTCTACAGCCTGGGATATGGTTAGTGGATATGGAGTAAATATGCTTGTATACCCTGAATGGAGTAAAGCAGCTGTGGCATCCATGGAGGAGCCAAACCTCCTCATATTTCTCAGCACCTCACCGTGGGGAAAGACCCTGGTCTGACCCTGATGAGACTGCCTACTGCCAAAGGGCATCAATTCACTACACGGTGTATGAATTGTACAATACCTGAAGGAAGGCCCTATAAAAGCAGTTGCTTACCTGTAGTCAGTGGATCTGCCAGGTCAGACAGAGTGAGGTTAAGTAACAACCGCATTCTCGGTTTTATTTGTCTTTACTACTAGACATTGATTAGGCAGCCAGATTTTTAAGTCCCAACTGTCCTTACACATGCCAGCAGATAGCCCCACACACATCTTTGCATCACTTCTTGGTCCCTTATTAGAGATCCATATGCCACTCTCATGTGTCATCCTACATCAGTTGTCAGCGTATGAATGTAACCTTTTCTTCCACTTCCACGTTCTTGTCATTCACAGTGTTTGCTAAATCAGAAAACATTTTTATTCTGAAGGATGTGATTGTTCTAGACCTACGTCTGTACTCCTTTTACTCTAACTTTGCCCAGATCTTGTCCTTTTACAGCTTATATCACACAACTTGGTGGTAAAAATCACCACAGTAGAGTTCTGCATCATTTACATAGGACTTCTTTGTGACTGGCACTGTATTGTAATATTGATCCTTTGTTAAAACTCAACATTGAAGATGGAGAGTTGGCAATACGTATTATGCCAAATTAAAGTATAAAGATTATAGTTACCGTACTTGTTTCACCTGAGAGAGGGCACCATTGCTCTTGATTTTAACGTGAAGGAGGACACCATTGCTCATGCTTTAAAATGGAGGATTCACCATTTTACACATTGCTGGAGTTTGTTGCTTAATGAAGGATATTGTACATTACTCCTTTTACTCTAACTTGGCCTAAAGTTTCAGAGTCTCCAACTTGAATGCTGAGCTGTAACAATCTGTTAAAACTAGAATATTGTGCTAGTCATGAAGACTTGCTGTGAAAAGGATGTAGAGCTGTAATAGTGTCTTTTTCTGCCACTGAGCTACATGAAGGAAGCTCAAGGGGAAAAAAAATTGGGGCCAGGTTAAGGTAAAATTAGTATAGTTAACTATGTATATATATATATTAAATGGAGGATATGGGCTACAGTAACTATGCTTAATACTTCTGCATTCATCATCCAGTCCTTTTATGTCCTATCAGGAGCCCAGGACTAGGCTGTTTAGTCCTGACATTAAGGCAAGAGTCACCAGCCCCACCCACCCCAAGGTATCATTATCTATTCTGTCTATCTGTTGCCGATGCCTCAATCCCGTATGGAGTGGCTGCAAACAAATCGCCTCCATGTCGCCCTGTCCCCCGTCATTTCACTGTCCATCCCCCAGCTCACACACCTGTTTCTCATATACCTCTGCACTCCATCCCTCCATCTCATCCTTAGCCTCCTCCTCCCTCATTATGTTAGTAGGAAACTCCAACTACCCCTCAGCTGTAAACCTTTACAGGCTCAGTCTGTTGGAGTGCCTGATCTTGAATTTGGCTCTGTTAACTTGTTTTTGTTTTTTGTTGGAGAGAACAGTTTGTGGGCTCCTGGCTTTTGGTTCCATCTTCCTTGCATTTAAAAAAAAAAAAAAAAAAAAAAAAAAAAAAAAATCCACTAAAACCTGTCTTTGCCTATATGTTTACCACCCACTGTAGAACTGTAAATGTTTTCTTGATTTACAGGAAACCATTTGACTGGTCACTCACTGCAGTCACCAAGGCAGCAGCACTGTTAATAAGTTCAAATCTGAGCTGTCTGAATGGAAGACATATGTTGTACAGTGATCCCTTGTTTATCATGCACTTGGTTATAGCAGTTTTCGTTATCACTGCTAGATGAAAATCTGCACTTTTGCTGTTATTGTTCATATTTTGGCCAAAAAAACTTTGTTAAGACACACCTGAGCTGGTTTCTGCCAACAATGGCAGTACAAAATCTGTGGTTTCTGATGGTTTTAAGAATTGCAAGATGAATCTCCGTTTGAGGAGTTAATCCCAGGTGGTGGAGACAACTCTAAAACCCCCTAGCCTCAGAACACTTTACCTCATGCCCATCTCAGGTCTCTGTGGGGTAAGTTTTTCATTCTTATTGTGCTCGTTTCATCATTTTTTATTAACCTAACCATGCGTATGTTTGTTTTTGATACTTACCATAATAGTATGTATGTATGTATGTATTTATTTAACTCCTCCATGGCTATAGGTCTAGAATTTTAGGTGCGCCCCTGGCCGATGCCAGGGCCCTTTTCTGAAGTTTCGACAACTGATTTATTTTTTTTGCCATATTGAAGAGAAAGTTCCGATGCGCCTGGCAGTGCAAATTTCAGCTTCCTAGACCCATCCTGTGGCGTGCAATCAAACGCAGAAGTTGCATAAATTTAGGCAGCTGAGACTAGTCACACGTAGGCATTGCAGTGACGCAACATAGCACTTTTTTTTTTTTTTCTTTACCGAAAAACATTGTCAGTGGTTCTGAAAAGGTGTGAAATAACTAGGTAGGCAATATTTTGAAGTTTTTCAGTACAAAATACGCAAGGTCTGAATTTAAACAATTCATCCATCCATCCATCATCCAATTCTACATTGCCCCATGAGGAGCATAGAAGCCCGGGGCAGGGCAATTTGGTCCTGATATTTAAGATGAGAGTGACCAGCCTCACTCATCCCTGAGTGGCATTACATGAGCAATAACCCCAACCATCCATTGGATAGAAACCTTCACCGGCTCAATCCGATTGGAGTGCTGTAATTACCCACTAAACCACCAGGCGCCATAATTTGGTTATATGGTTACCACCCAGCGTAGTAAATGGTTTCCTGGTGTACAAGAAACCATTAGGCTTGTCACTCAGTGTAGAGTCACCCATAGGCAGAAGGTTATATTATGAGTTTATTTTGCATTTTTCGGTGTTTATTGTAATTATGGTAGTATCGGCTTATTTTTGTAGTCTGAGTGATGGAGTTTGTTGGAAAAAGGAGGCAAGAGTTTCTGTTTTCAGACCTAATTGAGATAAATGTCATCCCTTGAGTGTACAGGCAGGACAGTGAGAGTAGAAATGCGAGACAACCTGCCATTCACACCTCATACGAGTTGATTAGCAGGAAGGGAAGGGAGGCCTTTCCACCCACGAAAGCGTCACGTGAATACGGAAAACTTTCTTGTTATGCTTGTAAAAGGCAAAGAATATGTAAAATGATTCAAAACAGTACACCAAACCTGAGCAAATAGGTAAAGATACCAAAGAAAAATTAATTTTTCTTTTATTTTCATGTCTTTTTGTTTATGCCTGTGTTTACTTATAATCGTAAACAGGGTGGTTGTGTGTGCTTTGCAAGGGAGGAGAAAGATGATAGTTTCTGTCTGGGTCAAGATAATGGGTATAACTATGTGTGTTTAGGCATGGCCATGAGTGAACAAATCGTACATCCACTCATCACAGCAGCAGGTGGTGAACTGACAAACTAGGTGTGAGAGCATGAAGTGAAGGTCAGTCTTATGTCCCAGATGTTCATTCACTTCCCAAAAGTTTTCACAGTTTTCTTCAGGTCACACTGCATCGAATGATCCAAACCAGTACAACAAACCTGAGCAAATAGGTAAAAATACCAAGACAAAAATGTATTTTTCTCTCATAATCATGTCTTTTTTTTGTTTATGTGTGTATTTATTCATAATCGTAAGCAGGGTGTTGGTTTGTGTTCCACAAGGGAGGACAAAGATGATATTTTTTGCCTGGGTCAAGATAATGGATGTAGTTGTGTTTGTGTAGGCATGGCCAGGAGCGAAAAAATAAAAATTCGTCATCACAGCAGCAGGCTCTGAACTGCTTGATGGGGTGTATGGGGGTATAGTGGTCAGTCTGAAGACGTTCAGAACATTCGTTCACTTCCCAAAAATTTTTGCCGCCTTTTATAGGCCACGCTCAAACGATGCCTGTGGCCATTAATCAGCTAAAGGTTATTTGACTCCGGCAGCCACGGAGGGATTAAAGGATCCAAATGGTAAATCAGAAAATTTGAGTTTACTAGTGGGGTGCCTGTTACCAGTTAGGATAAATACCATAAGTTTTGTTCATTTGTTATTGTGCAGTTTCATTATTACGCTTTTGCTGCAGTACCAGTTATAGCACTAACCAAGGGATCACTATACTCATATACCTATCGGGGGTGTTGATAAATATCAAGACCCTAAATTCCTTAACCCCAGCCAGACTGATTCTTTATAAGGTAATTTACCTCCCTAACGGGAGGTAAATTACCTTATAAAATGCAAATTTTACTTCATGTGAGGCTCTCAGCATGGCCCATGCTGGCCTTCATTGTGCCTCATATGAGATCTGTAGCTTAGCAAGGGTTAAATTTTTGGTTTACATAGGTGCCCATATTAATTTTCAGATTGTGTTCCAGGTATGTATGCATTCAAGTCAAGCAACCATGGGATAAATGGGAGTGTGTTCCTGCATTTCCTCTCCAAAGTGTTCCAGGAATATGGACCCTACAGTGACCTTGCTTCCATGCTGCTGAGGGTGACGCGTGAGGTGGCAATCCAGTATGAGAGCTTTGTTCCCCATGACCGTATTCTCGATCAGAACAAGCAGATACCATATACTGTATCCACACTTATGCGGAAAATATTCTTCTTCAGCAGAAAGCCAACTGCAGTATGATAAATTAATGAGGATATGTTGTACTGGTAATTGTTTATTCTTTGTCATCTTCTGACACAGTCAAAAGTTCACTGATGAAAATGTTACTGTACAGGAAATTCCAACACTGTATCTGCCCTTCATCACAAAACATTCTTCTCCAGCAGTATGTCAACTGCAGCGTGATAAATTATTTTAGATTTTATATATATATATATATATATATATGTGTGTGTGTGTGTGTGTGTGTGTGTGTGTGTGTGTGTGATAAATTAATTTAGATCTTATATACAGTACCCTCGCGTCCAGCACGGTAATATTGTCATGCATGGGTCACATGTTGGGCCAAAAACGTGTTGGACTAACAATATAGCTTATGGGGAAAAATGAATTATGTAAGCAACCCTCGGAAAAGTCACCCTAAATACCTACCATATACCTATACATATATTGGTACTTTTGTGATTATAATAAATGGTACTGTGCTATGAATGATAACTAACCTTTTAGGATAGTGTTGGTGGGCTTGCTGGGAATGGAAGGTGGTATCCAAGGCTGTAGTTAGTCCTACTGGGTCCCCGGAGGATGGCTGCTGGCTTCACTAGCAGGTAATGGCTGTTGCTCCTCCTCAACCTCCCTCATAAATCCTTCGAAATCACACTCAGAATCACTATCTTCGTCCACAGCCATGGAAGGTCCTGCTTCTGCCTGTCCTAGCCCTGTAATCCTCGGCAAAGTGCATGCTTCTCACACTGTTGCCAGAGCCCCATCTCGTGACTGTGGAAAGTGATTGCTGTCGCTGACTTGGTAGAGAATAAGGAGAAGCAACTTTGTTTATAAACTGGTACGCACGCTGATGAGAAGGGTTTCAAAACGATTGATATTTATTCTAAAATATTAATATGTATTCAGTGTCAGGCTAAATGTTCAATGCTGTAGTACGATACATTCTCTGTTGAATCGCCTGGGTTTTGGTCACACTGTTTTCCACGTCGTATGCTCAGCAGGAATCCGTGCAGGTGAATTCCAAATGCCCGTGGTATCGTTGGCAATTTTACCACGTTACCGTTCCGATTTACCATTGTATCCTCGGCAAACCTGGTATGAAGTGCCGTGTGATAGCCATCGGCTACCAGGATCTTGTCTTAAGTTTTTTATTATGATCACGTTGGCTTCATTCATGTCGTAGGCCTTGGCAATGTCAACTTTCCTCTCCCCTTTCTTCTTCCTCTCAATGCTTTCTAGCTTGGTGGCCTGAGGGAGGTGCCGACGCTTCTTGGGGTTCTCAGAAGGCTTCCTAGGCATCGTGAGCAGGGTAAAATGCAGTAACAAGGGCAGAAAATGCAGCAAGAAAAAAGCACCTTCCAATGCAATTATGCGACTGAGTGGCTCTGTGGCTGGAGAAATGTAAACAAAACATCACGTGACACCAGAAGCGTTTTTAATTGGGCGGCATCACGATCACGTCACGATAGCGGGCGTGGAAGGCTATTTGATCAGAAGTTTTTCATTGGCTATCATCATCATGGGAATGTCCAGTATGACCGTGTTGGACCGGGGGTGATCGTGCTAGAGTGAACTCTGCGGATTTCACCCACTTCTCGAAGCTCTATGCGTGTTATGCTAACACACTCGTGTTGCAGTAATTAAATCGTATTAAATAATACTAATTAATTGCTCTCCGTGCTGGACCCGAATCGTGCTGGACTAACGTGTGTTGGACACGAAGGTACTGTATATATATATATATATATATATATACATACAGTAATCCCTCTACTATCCGATGTAATAGACCCAAAGGCATGTCCGGAAAGCGGTCCCGTCCGGAAAGTGGGCCCCTGGCTCCTGGACTGGTACTTAAGGACCCTAACCTAGCCTAACTTTGAAAGCCACCTAAATAACTCCCTACCGGACATACATACCACCTATTTAAACCTATTTAAGACCCTCTTCACACCAATAATGGACATAAAGCATGAAATAATTGAAAAGGAACCAAAGAATGAGGAATTAGAAGTGACTGTACCTTAGCCAGGGTACGTACAGTACAGCACATTTGTGGCTGCCTTTTCTAAGGTTTTGGCAGTGGTGAAAATGCTCTTGAAGCACGTACAGTAATCCAGTGTTGTGCTGCACTTAATTCTTCGCACTGTGAGTTATAATTGCTTCACACTGCACATTGTTCTTAACTGCACCACGCCATTTTCAACCACCAGTTTCAACCGCCAATTTACACTCCACAATTAATCCTTTGCACTCTAAATTCTAATTTCTTAACACTGCACAACACTGTAAATTTCCGTGTGGTCTAGTGGCGAGGTATTGTGGTTTATTCACTGTTTATTCACAAAAAATGAGCACGTGTGGCTTCCATTGCGATAAGCATCTACTTGCGATCGAAATTAGGCAGTAACTGTTGGAGTGTTGGTGACAGGATAACAGAGTTGCCAGATTGCAATGGCCACATCACCAAACTCCTCAATTTTCATTACCAAATTTAACTTTTCATTACCAAATTTGTAAAGCTAGCATTTATTCTTCACTAATTATATATACAAGTGGAAATATATATAATCACTCTTCATATAATTAACAGCATGTTGATTATTTTAACGCTATGTAGGCAAGCAGATTAATCAGAGAGAGCAAACAATCCACCATCTCCATCCTCTGTATCCTCATACACGTGAAAAATCTGTTTGGTAATGCATTATTCTGATTCATTACCAGACGAACTTTTCATTACCAAATTGGCCCACATTTGGTAATGAAAAATACCAAATGGCAATCCTGACAGGGGAGGGGGGAGGAAGGAAGGGGTAAAGGTCTGTGGTGTAACAGCTGTTTGGCGCCGCGCTGCAGTTTCAAATTACGGGTGGGAAAAAATTCAGATTTGGGGGGGATTTTTTTCTTTTTTTTGGCCATTTTTGGGTTCTGAAGGTCCATGCCTCTGGGTGTCCGGAAAGTACGGGGATTACTGTATATACAGTATATATATATATATATACAGTAAGACCTCACTATAGCGGACTAACTGGGACCCAAACCATTCCGAAAAATGCGAAATTCCGATAAAAACAACATCCAGACTTCCCCCTGCTAAACCGGACCTTTTCCAATATATCAGAGATTAGTCCAGATCGCATGAACAATTTTAAACTGTTTTGACTACCATTGTGGTACTATACTGTGTTATAGCTTCACTACAGTAATCAAATGGTATAATATATATAATGATACTGTACTGTACACTGATAAACATGTTTTTTATTTCCCTTATTATGGTGAACATAGCTGAAGTGGTCAGGAAGTCTGGTAGCTCCTCAAGTCCAATAAAAACGAATTCCGGACTATTGAAGTCCGTTATATCAAGGTTTTACTGTATATACGTATATATATACATATATATATATATATATACTGTATATATATACAGTATACTGGTAGTTCTCGTTTACAGTTGTTTCATTGTTAAACTGTTGATGAATAGCCACTTGTTCTTCATTTATATATAATATATATATTATATATATATATATATATATATATATATATATATATATATCATCTCATCAGCCGTTTGAGTGTCCACTGTAGGACCGGCCTATCTCTGCCAAAGTGGGGACGATACAGCCAATGTATCTCTACCAAGTGACTTAGGCTGTCTAGTAGAGATTGTATGTAGGGTGAGAAGTGCTTTTAAGTGTAATTGTTGTGTTGGAATGGCTTTGGATGTGTGTGTAGTCTGTGATACATGTGTAATCGGCCCGCACAAGCCGACTGGGTGCAAGCATACTTTATAGTATACAACACTGGTTCAATCACAGCACCCCTTGTGTCCGCTAATGCAGTACGTGGCCAGAAGAACGCTCCCAAAGTTTTTTACCCTAGCGGGGCGTGAACCCTTGTTCTTCAGTGTACGAAAATGCACACTTTACCACTGTACCACAGATGACCTGCCATTCGCACCTCACACGAGTTGATTAGCATCAGCCAATCCTACATTGCTCCATGAGGAGCATTGGAGCTTGGGGCTAAGCAAGTTGGTCCTAACATTTAAGATGAGAGTGACCAGCCTCACTCATCCCTGAGTGGCATTATGTGAGCAATAACCCCAACCACCCCTTGGATATAAGGCTGCACTGGCTCAATCCGATCAGAGCGCCGTAATTACACACTAAACCACCAGGCGCTATAATTTGGTTATATGGTTACCACCCAGCATAGTAAATGGTTTCCTGGTGTACAGGCTTGTCACCCACTGTAGAGTCACCCATAGGCAGAAGGAAGAGGAAAGAATGAAGGAAAGAAAGACAAAAGAGAGACTGTAAAATCACCCGTAGACAGAAGGAAAGATTCAAGGAAAGAAAGACAGAAGAGGAATGAAGGAATCGAGGGAGAGAGGAAATAATGATAATAATAATAATAAAAAATAATAATAAAAGTTTATTTGCTTATGCAGTCAAGGATAGCCCAATAAGGCCTCTGTGGCATATTTCCATTGGAGTCCTTCTTCTTACCCCACCCCGTTGCTCAAGGGGAAAAATAACCACCCGCTTCGTCAGTGAAACTTTTTGCATCACGAGCACTATGTGAACCCGTCTTAACAGAAGCCAGACGAGAGCGTTACCACTAAGCCAGCGAGTAGTTCTCATTGACTGTTGTTTCATTGTTAAACTGTTGATGAGTAAGCACTAGTTCTTCATTTAAAGTTCTTTTACCTAAAACAACATTTTCCAGCACATACATGAAATTTTAAGTGAGAGCTATCAGTATATTTAGTAACTGTGTCACACCTTGAAAGTGCCCTCTTATGAGACCGACCAATAACAAAGGTGGTCAGATCTCTATGAAAGCCAGTGCAAATGAGAATGTGCAATGATTACCATAAGGTTACCCTCTTCAGTTTGGTGACAGTTTTTTTTATTACTGCTCCCGTTTTGGTTTTGCAGATAACAAACAGCGTCCTTAATATCAACTGCTTTATTAGAACAATACATGTTCCTTAGAAGTATCATCACTAGACTAACTGCTATGCCCTAGATACAAGCAGGTATGCAAGAGAGCATACCTGCAAACATGCAAACTCTCCGAGCTACCTTAAGTGAAAAAAAACAATATCGGTGAATTTCGTCCCGTAAGCTTCCAACTTACACTCAGTCACCTATATATCTAACTAACCTAATAAATATGTACAGAAATACAAGATAATATATACTGGTATACAGTATGTTGCATATTTAATTCTTCTATCTATCTATCTATTTCCAGACACCTTAATCCTGTAAGGGATAGTCACAAACAAATCAGCTCCATGTTACTCTGTCCCCCACCATTTCACTGCCCTCCTCCCAGCTAACCCCCCCCCCCTCTCTCATACAGTAGGGCCTCGCAACTAGCGATCTTAAGAGACTGATGAAACTTCTCGTCGTGAAACCGCTAGTTTGGAGGCAAACTTTATATAGCGAAAAATAAAAATAGACTGGAACATTTAGAAAGTTCGACTATTTTTCCATTTTTGTCTACTTTTATCCAGTAAATAGTCACATTTTTGTAAACTTATTATAAATAATAGGACAAAGCAACAAAAAGTCACCATTAAATGCTCAGAACGCAGTTTACCTCTACCTTGTCCTTGTTTCTTCTTATGTTACGCACACTCAATTCTGGAACATTCAACTGCTTCACAACTTCATGGGTTTAAAAGCCATCTTCTATGAGTTTAATGATTTTCTTCTTGTCTTCAACACTGTACTTTTTCTGAGCTATTCCTTTTTTGTAGTCGCACTTCTTCTTCACAGCCATCTTTCCACCACCACTGTTTGAAATTCCTGGCCTTTCAGGCACCACACCATTTCCACCACCAGCCATAAAAGCCATGAGGCTAGCAAAAACAGAGAACAATGGGGGTAGCCAGGTATAAAAAAAGGGCAAGGTCTCACTAGCATAGCGATGGGAAGGACAATAGTGAATCGAAACACGCCATATGACTCACTCGCTAAGTGCAGCTCGCTCACTAGACAAGACTCGCTCGCTAGGAAAACGAGTCGAAATGTGCCTCGCGGCTCGCTTGCTAGATGACTATTGCCATGGAGTCACTAGTTTCGAGGTTTTTGTCACTAGTTATGAAGCTGAAGACAGTTTCTATCCTATTACTAAACCTGAATCGCTAGTCAAAAAAATGTTAGTTGCGGGGCCCTACTGTATACCAGTACCTCTCCATCCCTCCATCTCATCCTCAGCCTCCCCCTCCTTTCCCCTCCACCTCACTCACATATACTCTCCCCATTAGTCTCTCGCTCATCATCCTCTCCACATGGCCAAACCTTTCAGTGTATTTCTCCTAACACTTTCTGTCACTTCCATATCCACACCACAATGCTCTTTCACTTTCTCATATGCCAATCTGTCTCTCCATATCGCTCCACATGCTCCTTTCAAATAACTCATTTCCACTGCTCTCACTCTTGACTTGTGTCCTTCCAGTGAGGTCCAAGCTTCATATGTTAGAGTTGGTATCACAATACTAGCATGCAGCGACCATTATACTTCCATGCTCACTTCCCTACTTCTTTTCACTGCCTTCAAAGAACCAGCAACCTTTCTTCCTTGTTGTACCCTTTCAAGCACTTCATCCTCCAAACTTCCATCCTTATTCATCACACTACCCAATTACTTAAATGCACTCACATTTTCCATTTCCTCATCATCCAACCTTACTGTACATTCAGTGACATCATTTCTCTCAAAGACCATAACTTTACTCTTCCTCACATTCACCTTTAGATTCCATTTCTTACACACTTTCCCAAACTCATTCACCAAGCCTTGCAATTCCGCATGGTCTTCACATAACAGTACATTATCATATGCAAACAACAGTACAGGAAGTGTCCAAATGTTGCTGTCTTTCATTAAGGCTGCTTCAACATCCACTGCCCTACCTTGTTTCTCTTTTATAATCCCATCTATAAACAGATTGAACAACTTTGGAGACATGACACATCCCTGTTTCAATCCAATAGTCAGATAGAAAAATTGACTCAGTTCACTATCCACATGCGCTGCGGCCTTAGCACCCTCATAAATAGTCTTCACAGCATACAGCAACTTCCCATTTACTCAATATAATTATAGTATTTTCCACATTCCTTGTCTGTCCGCTCGGTCATATGCTTTCTCCAAATCCATGAAGGCTGCATACAACTTTTCCCTTCTGTAGAAACTTTTCCACTAAAGACAGAAGAATGAATATATGATCTACACAAACATCTTCCCTTCCTAAAACCTCCCTGTTCTTCTCCAGCTAACTCCTCTCCTATTTCCCAAACTCTGTCAATAAATATCCTACCTTATACTTTTCCTCTTCCCCAATGATTACCACACACATTTTCCCCCTTTCCTTTGTAGAGGTGAATAATTATACCTGACTCCTGGGTAATTTTACTCAGCACAGGAGAGTGACAGAGGTAAGGAAGGCTGTATCTTATCCCTCCTACTTGAAAAATCTCCCATAAGTTGGGGGGGGGGGGAAACGATGTAGCAAGAACAAAATTTAAAACATGACACCATACTGAAGAGGATATATGAGTTCCTGTGTTAAATGATTTGTGTGATGTATTATATTTTTACTGTGATTTTACTGTGTGATATACATGGTATTTTAAATGTAGCAATGTAGGGTTCCTCTGTAATTGAAACTTTTAACTCATTATCTGTAATTGACACTACAGTATTTTATGGGCATTATCTTGATATACAGTACTTTTCAATCCATATGTAACATTCCTTTTCCACTGCACAAGGCGATTTCTTGTGTGCTGTTGAGAAGGCTCAGCATTATCTGCATCTGTCTGCATCATGTATTCAGTTCCCACTCTCACTGCTACACACATGCCCCCACCAGCAGTTTGAGCCATACCTGCAACACAAGATACCACAAAGGGATTTTCTGGTGAAGTGCTGTTTTTGGACCTCCCTGTCCTTATGAAGAAGTCTTTGTATAGAACAAATTTTCAAATTAGAAGTGCTTGGCTCCCCCCTCCCCACCACTTTTTTTAATGGAATATTTTGGAAAGTAGAATTGTAATAGTAACTATGAGAAAATCATGTAAGAAATAACCAACAGCGCTATGACCAGTAAAGGCAATGAAGTACCTTGTCTTAGTAGTAGATCATCTCTTGTTATCATTGTCCACAAATAGGCTTTATCATCAGAAATACATTGATTGTGTGATGACATATAATATCAGCATTCCTGTTGATGAAAAAATATTTTGGAAATCGGAGGTTTTTGGAAATTGGTTGTTCAGATCTGGGAGATTGTACTGTATTGATGACAATTTTGCCACAGATTAGTGTCATCAGTGTTGTTTACTCAGAATTCACATCACTGGTTTTCAGTGTCCATGGAGAGATGTGTAGGAGAGGTGGCACGACTTTTGTTGACAGTTGTACATAAGCTTCAAACCACCTGCAACAGATATTTTTTTCGATAGGAAACTCTAGCCGTTACATTCTTATCAACCGGGGAAAAGAGGAAATGTTGAACAGAAACAGTAACCAAAGACAGGACATATTGTTATCCAGTGTAATCTAATCTAGAAATGACACAATGTTTCCTCTTGAAGAATCCCCATATTGGGGTTGACCATGGTACAGCTGATGCTTTCTTTGGACTGCAAGCTGAACCAAGTGCCAAAAGCAACTGCTTACTTTCCAATAGTTGCTGGAAGCTGTTGGGAAAAAAAGAAATGATAATGTGTAATAAGATCTGTAACAATGAGAGTCCCAGCTTGGACTCTGGCTTCATGTACAGTCACTCAGAAGAAGTATCACCAAGTGACTGAACATGTGGCTGAACGTATCCTGCCTAAGTTCAATACCTGTGTGGCCAGTTTCCAAGCTTGCAGCCACATTTCCCTCTTATGATATCACCACCCAGGGTTGATCTGCTACCTTTGACCATCTGTATTGCTCATTATAATTACCGTACTGCCTCACGTTGAAGCTGGAAGGCAACATTACCTTATTCAAAGTATTGAAAATGGTATCAACCAGTTCCATTTCACCCTCTTCCAAGTGTAGGGACTCGAGACTGGGCTGTGAGAATCCAGAACATATCATGGAAATTATGTATTATTAATTATTGGAACTATGAATGGATGCCTTATGATGAGGATATTATGCTCTTCAGTTCTGTCATGTATTTTTCATTTTATTAAAGTTTCTGGTGCTGGAGAGAGATGCCTTCACAAGGTGGCACCAGTATGACCATCTGGTTCCATTACTTGGTCATACAAATATCTTTCAGTTCTCTCCCTATACCCCAAAAGGAGGATGGACTGTAGGAGAAGGGTAACTTCATCCTGCAGGCCACAGGGTTCACAAATTCGGATGAGCCTAGAGTTGCAGCTACTGTACTACTACTGGTGTTGCCTTTTATTTAGATTAGAAGTGACCTCTGCGAGTGAAGGAGTTAAGGAAAGTCATATCTATCCCATCCAGTGGGAAGGCCTCTCCTATCTATGTTGTGTTTACATTTAGAGACCAGTGATCATGTGTAGGTCCTACCACCTGATGGCAGTGATCCATGTGCCACATTCTTGAGCCATTTCCAAACTTCTCAGCTCCCTGTTCCGAAGGTCTCCACAGAGGACTTCACCTCATCTCTTTCACAATCTGCCTCTGGGGACCAAGCTGAACATACCTCATCTCTCTCACAATCTGCCTCTGGGGATTAAGCTGAACATATCTCATCTCTTTCACAATCTGCCTCCGGGGACTAAGCTGAACATAGTCATCTGGTGTTAGCAAGAATGAAAGGCAGTATACAGCATGGTCTGTAAATACATATCTCATCTCTTTCACAATCTGCCTCCGGGGACTAAGCTGAACATGGTCATCTGGTGTTAGCAAGAATGAAAGGCAGTATACAGCATGGTCTGTAAACAATGGTCCACTAGAAACTCACATGGCAGTACAAACATCTTATTTGTTGTGGGGACAGTTCAGTCAGCTAGTGTGGATCTGGGTGTGGCAGTGGAAATAGGAAATGAATGAATGATGCAGAGTAGTGCTAACACTTACTGAGCCATCCCCACAACACATGAGAAATTGCCCAGTAGAGTGAAAGTGGTGTAATATATGGGCCACTATATAAAACACCCTAGGGCTGAGAGGGTTTGATGCTTCTTGCCAGATCACTTTGACTGCCAGTTATGCCATATGTGATTTTAAAGAGTTGTAAATAATAAATTTATATATTTTTAGCTGTAATGTTGAACACAGAATAAACTGTATTTTAGTGTTTGATATCTACTAGGCAGTTTTGTTCTTATTGCACATTAGCATACTGGTATTGTGTCATACGTTCGTATCATTTATAAAGGCTCCAGCATGCTTGTGTTGTCTAAAGGCAGCTCTCCACACTGCTTGATCTCTGGCAGCCTCCTTGGTCAGTCCCTTATCCCTGAGGTCATACTGTACTGTATAACCTCATCCCAGGTCTACCTTTTGCAACCCCTGACAATAATTTAATATAATTCTGGTACGGCCATACCACGTTGAGTACACCGCTTCCCGTCCGATCAACGAAGTTAAGCAACGTTGGGTCTGGTTAGTACTTGGATGGGTGACCGCCTGGGAACACCAGATGCCGTAGGCATCCGTACATGTCAAGTGGGGTTGGTGGAGGATTAGTGCCCCTCCCTGTAAAACAATTAACTCTAAGCCCTTGGCCACCCCGTCTGGGATACATGGCGTCTGGCAATGAATGAATGAATGAATGACAAATATCTGTCATATCAGTATAATTGCTGTGATATTGAGCTTGATCAGTAAAATTTTAAATACTGTGGCATTTGTTATGAATGGTACTATATCAGTGCAAATAATGTATTATTGCATAGATGTGTAGTTATGTAGGATGTATTGTACTGTATTTATCTTTGTGAAAGAAGTTTAAGTTAATGTTAAAATTACGCAGATGATTGAAGCTGTAGTATAGTGGAAACAAAGACTTAAATATTTTAACACCACGACATGACGTACTGTAAACAGAATATAGATATACAGTCAACCCCCGCTATTTGTGGGTTTGCATATCTGTGGATTTGGGGGGAAATTATTTACAAATGCATAGGAAGATATTTCTTGCATTTTCCATGGCATCAGCTGTCGTAAGTGAGGTTTTTGCATATTTTCAATGAAAAATACTGTCCTGTACAGTTAAACTGTGCATCACGTTTATAATACTACCGCCTTGACTGTAACTGAAACTTTCCTGTTCTTATAACTACACCTGTCAACACCTTCTTAATTATCAATGTATGTATACAGTAGTGCAGCATATGTTTTTGATGTTTTATGTTGGTTTCAGGCTGCTAAAATGGTTTTTAAGGGCTTACACGAGTAATTTGACACTATATGAGCATTTTCGGGGGTGGGGGAGTGTCCAAAATTCTTGAATCCCCCCCATTCGCAGGGGTCTGTGTCCCCTAACCTCCGCAAGAATGGGGGAGAGACCTGTACATTTTAGCGAATGAAAACTGGAGCCATATGAAGTGATGATTAAGACATTGTCATTCTCTCAATGCCAAGTTTCCATATGTGGAAGTCAGGGATATCTGTAAATGTAAGTGAAGGTAAAATACTGTACAGGTATATATGTGACAAATAGAGGTGAATATTGTATTTTTAGCAATGATGGTTTTAAATTTAAATTTAAAGATTGTGAGCTGACCCTGTTGCAGCTTAAAGTCTTGCAGCCTCCAATATATTGTATGTGCAGGAAAGCCAAAACAGAACCATGAGTTAGATATAATTAAACTGTGTGGAAAATTTTACATGCATCTAGCACATCCATCATCCAATCCTGCATAGCCCTGTCAGGAACATAGGGCCCTGAGGCTAGGCTATTGAGACATTCGAGGTGCAGTTCAGTATTATGGTATCCAAATCTATTTCCAAGTTTACAGTCTTCTCCACAAGAGAACATCAGTTTGCTGCATGGGATGGCCCTACAGGGATGATTGCATGCTTGTGGTTGATGGAAAGACTGGAGTTACTCCATTACTATTACTACTAGTTCATGTATGAATTTTTAACTAATGAAAGTAAAGTGAATTTTTAATTAATGAAAGTAAAGTGAGTTTTAGTATGAAGGAATAAGTATCCAAAGCTGTACATTAAGCCGTCATTATGAGCACTGATCACTGCTTTTCTGAACTTTATGTTTGCAGCACATCCCCATTATGACAAGCATGCTCTACCTGTATATCAACACAGTATCACCCTATTTCTGTCCAGCCCTCTAATGCAAGAGTTAACTGGAGTTATCACTACATGTATATGGCTGGTCAGCTTTGGAAGTGTTCCTCAATTTGTGTTTCCTTTTTTCTGTGACACTGTGTCTATTAAATGCAGAGTAACCAGGCATCTTGAAGTGAGTGGGTCTTGATTTTGGCTGTTCATTGTTCAGTTTTGCCTAGAAAGAACAACATTTAGCTGACTTTCACCTGTTGATTCTTTTTTGCATTTATTTATTTTTTTAAAGAATGGCTAATACGCTTTAGCTGGTTGCCCATATTGGAAGGTTGCAAGACTTTTAGACCCAAATGTACTAGCATTTTATAAGTACAGCACACTCTTTTGTTGTTGCTGTTGTGATCCCAAGCTCCTGTGATGTTTGTGATAAGATATTGGTACATTGCACCTCTAATACAGTAATATCCAGAATGCAGTTTTCAGGACACTTTTTTTTTTTTTTTTATAATGAGCACATTTTTTACATAATGGATAGAGATAGTTTTGTTTCTTCTGACTATACTTATACGCATATTCTTGTAAGCACCATTGTTGTTTCTGCTTATCTCTTTTCAGTGCTAGCCAGTTAGTTTTAAACTCCTCACAAAAACTATGAAATATCTCACACTATGGTTATCAAGCTTCCACCAAGGCCATAAGTGAATTTGTGTTTATTTGCTCACACTTCCAGATCTTATATCACTACTGAGCTAGATGATAAAAGACTGTGGTAGATTTCCTCTCTGATATAGGCCAAACCCAGCAACATAATTTGTGCCTCCGTAAATAGGGGGGAGGGGGGGAATCTTATTTATATTTTTTATTAATTTGAATCATGTACAGTAGTTAAGGATTGCTCATTTTTTAATGAAAAGATAATGTACTGTGTTGCTTCTGTTTTACATTTTTATCATCATCATCATCATCATCATCATCCGGACCTCCTTTCCCACCCAAGGGCAGGGAGAGGAGTAGCAGTGCCCAGACAGCCCAAATTTGCCCAATCTAATGGGCAATCTAATGCTTCCATTCACTCATCATTCAAGCCCTGGAATCCTGTCTCTATCAGATACGTCAAAAACATTCACCATGTTCTGTAGCTTTACATAATCGTATCCAATAGAGTCAATCCAGATGCTGTCAGGTTAATAAGGGGTGCCAAAATCCCTGATCATGCACTTCTCACAACATTCATCCAGCCAGCTTGATCTCCTGTCAGTTCCCTAGCCTCACCGACTTCCAAACCTCTCTTCCTCACACATTCATCCACCATATCTCTTCACCTTCTCCTTGGCCTACCTCACCTCCTCCCTCCTTCAAATTCGCTCAGATATATTTTTTCACCTCTCTATTGTTATCCATTCTCTCCACATGACCATACCATCGCAGTACTCTATCCTCGATTCTGGTGTCCACAGACTTCCTCGCTCCGCATCTTTCATGAATCACATTATTTCATATCCTATCCATGTTCTGTACTCCACATACATTCCTCAGCAGTCCCATCTCCACTGCTCTTACTCTTGACTTTTCATTTTCATGCCACACCATAGTCTCACATCCATATGTTAAAGTTGGCACTAACATTCCTTCATGTAAGCCTCGTGCAGTTGCAACACTCAAACCTCTGTTTCTTAGCAAGACCTTGATTGCAACAGCTACTTTTCTTCCTCGTGACACTCTACTTTCAACTTTTTTGTACATTTTCCTTTCTATCACTGTACCCAGGTATTTGAACTCTCTCACCAATTCCAGTCTCTCTCCATTCACTCTTACATCGCACTGGGAGTCACCTTCTCTCTCAGTAACCATCACTTTACTTTTTTCTACATTTACTTTCAAGGCACAACGCTTACAGACATCAGCAGAACTCTGCACCAGCCTACCAAGTTCTTGTCCAGTACTTGCACCGGAGCCAACCCACCGCTGAATCACATCTTTTATACTTTTCTGCCCGGAATTGTGCTAAGTCTCTTCTTCGCTCTGCTAAAAATAATTTCATCTGTACAAAATACTCTCAACTCTCTTACTCGGACTCTTCCCGCTCCTTCTGGCACCTTGCCAAAAACCTTTCTAACAACTTTACCTCATCATCCTTCCCTCCTCTTTTCTACTCTGATGGCTCTGTAGCTATTTCTTCTACTGATAAAGCAGATCTCTTCGCTCAGACTTTCTCCTCCAATTCCGCCTTAGACGATTCCGGTGCTGTTCCTCCCTCACTTCCCCCCTCTGACCTCCTCATGGCTAACATTAAAATTTCTTCACCTGATGTATTTTCTGCCATTGCTGGCCTCAGTACTAAAAAAGGCATATGGCCTGATGGAGTCCTTCCTGTTGTTCTCAAGAACTGTGCTTCAGTGCTTGCATCCTGCCTAGGCAAACTCTTTCGCCAACTTGTACCTTTCCTTCTTGCTGGAAGTTTGCTCTCATTCAGCCACTCCCAAAGAAGGGTGACCATTCCCAACCCTCTAACTATTGTCCAATTGCTTTAACATCCTGTATCTCAAAAGTTTTTGAGTCTATTCTTAATAGAAAAATTTTAAAGCATCTTTCCTATCACAACCTTCTTTCTGATCGTCAGTATGGGTTCCGTCAGGGACGCTCCACAGGCGATCTTCTCACCTACCTTTCAGACTCCTGGTCATCCTCCTTTCTGGACTTTGGCGAAAGCTTTGCCATTGCACTTGACATCTCAAAGGCTTTCGATCGAGTCTGGCATAAATCTTTAATTTCCAAACTGCCCTCTTACAGTTTCTATCCTTCTATCTGTGCCTTCATCTCTAGCTTCCTTTCTGGTCGTTTTATATCTGCTGTTGTAGACGGCTATCATTCTTCTCCTAGATCTAAGAGTGGTGTTCCTCTGGGCTCTGTCCTATCACCAACTCTCTTCCTTTTATTCATCAATGACCTTCTAAGCTGTACATCTAACCCTATCCACTCATACGCTGATGACTCCACCCTTCACCTTTCCATTTGATTCCCACAACGTCCATCTCATCAGTTACTTCAACAGGCAAGGGATGAGGCTATGGCACACCTAATGTCTGACTTGGCTCGTATCTCTGACTGGGGTAAAAATAATCTGGTTGTATTTAATGCATCAAAGACTCAGTTTTTGCACCTATCAACCCGACAAAATCTTCCACAGGTATACCCACTTATGTTGAATAATACTCAACTTAATCCCGCATCATCGTTGAACATGCTGGGGGTTTCATTTGCTTGGGACTTGTCTTGGAAAGATCATATTACATCTCTTATAAAATCTGCTTCCAAGCGATTGGGTGTGCTAAGCCGACTCCGTTCCTTCTTTGCCCCTGCACAATTGTTGACTCTATACAGGGGTTTTATCCGCCCCTGTGTGGAGTACAACTCTCATGTGTGGGGAGGCTCCCCATATACAGCTCTTCTCAATAGGGTGGAGTCAAAGGCTTTTCGTCTCATTAACTCTCCCCCTCTTACTGACTCCCTTCAACCTCTGTCTCTTCGCCGCAGTGTTGCATCTTTATCTCTTTTCTATCGCTACTTCAATGGTCACTGTTCCTCTGAACTGTCTGCATGCATTCCTCCACTTGTACGACGGGTGCGTAGCACCCATCTAGCAGCAAACTCTCACCCCTTTTCTGTCCAACTCTCTAATCCTAGACGTAACCATTACTCCCAGTCCATCATTTATGCAACAGGTCAACTCTGGAACTGTCTCCCTTTGTCTGTATCTCCTGCTTCCTATGATCTTCAGTCTTTCAAAGGCAGTGTGTCCAGGCATCTCGAAATGAATGGATCTTGAATTTGGCTCTCTCTTGTATTTTGTTTTTCTCTTGGAAGGAATAGTTTTGCGGGCTCATTGCCTTTGGTTCCTTCTTCCTCACATTTAAAAAAAAAAAAAAAAAAAAAGTACTGCATCATCAGCATACAACAAATCTGAGATATTCCATCCATCACCATTCATTACCAACACCATCCCTCTCTCCATTACTCATGTTTTTACCTCTCTCATCACCCCATCCATATATATATTGAACAACCATGGGGACATGACACAACCTTGTCGCACACCCACACCGATTGTGAACCATTCACTTAGATGCCCATTAACCCTTACACATGCTTCACTACCATCATAAAAACTCTTGACGGCACCTAGCAGCTTACCCTCTACACCTTACATGGGCAAAACTTTCCACAATTCTTCTCTCTCCACTTTGTCATATGCTTTTCTCAGATCCATGAATGCCATAAACTCCTTATGGTCCTTCTCACACTCCTTCTCTACTATCTGTCTCATTGCAAATATTTGATCCACACATCCTCTGCCACTCCTAAAGCCACCCTGTTCATCACTTGCTAGGACTTCTGATATCTGTCTTACTTTCTTTATAATAATTCTTCCATATACCTTCCCTACCACACTCAATAAACTTGTGCCACGATAATTCTTTCACTCACTTCGCTCACCTTTATTTTTGTACAGGGGTACAATCACAGCCTTCTTCCATTCTGCTGGCACAGTTTCACTCATCCATACCTTCTTACATATCTCCAACAAGCACTTCATTCCATTCTTTCCATTACACTTAAGCTTCTTTGCATACACCTCATCAGCCCCAGCTGCTTTCCCATTTTTCAGCCGCTTCACAGCACTCTTCACCTGTGTGAGTGTCATGTCTCCTGGTACTGCATTCCTTCTCTGCACACCCCCAAAACCAGTCATGTTTACAGCCACTCTGCTTTCTCTATTCCCATTCATCAGGCTTTCAAAATATTCCTTCCATCTGGTCCTTACTTCATCTCCATGAGTTAATAATCTACCACCTACATCCTTCACACCATCACATTTCTTTCCACTTTCACTTCTACATTTCCGCACCTCTCTCCAGAATAACTTTCTATTTTCTGAGTAGTTCACACTCATTTTTCTTCCTAGATCCTCATTTACTTCCTTCTTTTTCCTCTTCACTAGTCTCTTTACGTGCTTCTTGCTTTTAACATACAGTACAATCCCAGTTAACTGGGTGGCTTGGGGAATTTACCTTCCCGGTTACAGATTTTTCCCGTATTTCTGATTTTCAAGTCAAATCTACAGTGCTCGTCAGAAGTATTCAGCGTTGTCCGCCGGGCGCGCAATACTTATGGCCCAAAAAGAATCACCCATTTTCGGGGGTAAGAATTGAGCCACAAGTTTGAGCTCCGAGCATGACGTCACGGTAGCCTGAGGCCTTCTGATGCGCTGGTTGGTTCCCGCCTCAGTCGCCCACGGGCTGCCTGAGAGAGAGGAACTCCGCCGAGTGTCCCTCTCAAATTGCGCCATTTTTTACCGAGTGTCCCGCAGTGTTTTGGCCTTCAAAACTTTGTTATGGCACCTACCCGTGAACTATCGAGTGAAATCATATCCCAGATCATTGCTCTAAAGGAGGCAGGCCACCAGACAAAGGAAATTAGTGAATTGGTTGGTGTGGCACGATCGACAGTGCGTCGTTGGTGTGCGCGGTTTCGGGAGGAAAACAGTGGTGAAGTTCCCACAAAGAAACCGAGGTCTGGTAGGCCTAGGAAAACTTCCCCAAGGTCTGTTAATGTTTTAAAACGTGCAGTGGAGTTTAATCCTTGTGTGAGTGCAAGGAAAATTAAGGAGAGCAACCCAGAAGTGTTTGGTGAGGTGTCAGTGAGAACAGTGTCTCGTAGGGTGCATGAGCTTGGTTACACAAGTCACAGGCCTGTGAAAAAGCCTCTTCTCTCTAGCAGCCAGAGAATTCGTAGGCTTGCCTTTGCGCTAATAAATATCTAAATTGGGGTGAGGAGCAATGGTTGTCAGTGTTGTGGTCTGATGAGGCAACGTTTAGTGTTACCTGTAACAGAGGAGCATGCAAAGGTAGTGACCCACTTGACCCACGGTATGTAGAAAGCACAGTTAAACATCCTGATTCACTCATGGTATGGGGTTGTTTTTCAGGGAAGGGTTTGGGGAAGCTTGTTGTACTTCCCAAGAACCTCAGAGTGAATCAGGATGTTTACCTGGAGCTTCTGTGTGATCATTTACCAGACTCCTTCGAGCTAACAGGTGCACGAGTGTTTCAGCAGGACGGTGCACCTGCTCACAAGGCCAAATCGGTCACCAATTGGCTTCGTGACTGCGAGGTATCATTCATGACAGACTGGCCAGGAAATAGCCCAGACCTCAACCCGATTGAAAACCTCTGGTACCTCGTAAAGAAGAGTCTCCAAGGGAAGGACGTGAGCTCTTTGCCTAAGCTGGAAGCCGCCATTCGTGACTCCTGGGACAAAATACCCCTCCAGCACCTCAGGAGCCTCGCCCTTTCACTTCCAAGACGTCTCAGGTCCGTGAAGAAACGTAAAGGCTACCCTACGAAGCACTAAAGGTAAATAAAATGCATTATTTATATGTTTTTTCAATGTTGAAAGGTTTGTTTCTCAGGAGGGACGCAGGGCGCCCCATACTTCTGACGAGCACTGTATACAAAGGCTATCACAGCAGTAAATACAGTTCAGGTACTCACCAGTCACATTAAGGGTTACACTAAGAGATTCCGCCTGAAAAACTGCCTTGTAAACACACACCACGGTCATAACGCACGTGCTTGCAATGTCTAGCAATTTGCAGTACTGCAAATTGCACCAGTCCATTGTTTACCGAATTACTGTATTCATTATATGTACTATACTCATAAAAATTGAAAAATAAAATAAAGAAATAAAAGCTTGAACATTTATAAGTGAACTGATGATGTATTAAGACTGCACTGTAGAATTATCACGACACCTGTGCCCCCACGTGAGTTTGTTTACGTTTCCGACTGTTCTTCTTCTTCCCCACCTGACCTCCATCACTCCACCCCTCACCCGCCACTCAGCTGTTTTGCAGAAAATAAAATAAATGATGTACGTATGAAATTCAGGCATATTATTTATTTATTTTTCTTCCAATAAAGTAAACTTTCATTCCTATTAACATTTATATTCAGCCATTAGTTTTATAATGTTCGCCTTTTTCAAGTCTGTTGCATATGTCCAGCTTCTGTTTCAAGGTAAGCATGATACGCTTACGTTTAGTTTGCACTTTAGGCATTTTGGAGTGTACAAATTACCGTCTATCAGAGGAACACAATAGCAAGAGAGCTTGTTTACTGTCTGGTGGCAAAAAGCAGACTGGTGATTTTTGGAGGGTGTGGAGGATGACTGAATTCAAGTAGGGGAAAGAGGGGGAGAGGAGGTGTGGTTAAGAGGACTTGCTAGGGATTTCCATTAGCCAGAAATGCCTTCACCTGGCTTTGTCTGACTTCACCCAGCCTCGCGTGACACGATCAAACGGCGGTTTGGCAGTCCATTCAAACTGGCGCACAGTTATAACTTACTGACATTTTTACCAGCCCTTGAATTTTCCCGTTTATCTGAGTATTCCGTTTGTCTGGATACCGGATAGCTGGGATTGTACTGTATTCAGTTCTTATTTCAAGTGAACCCCTGTTCTTTAACCACTTTAGCCACTACTTCCTCTTTTCCTCCACAGTTCTTTTTACCTCCTCATCTCACCATGCCGTACCTTTCTTCTTTGTTGTTACTTTTGCCACATTACACACCGCTTTAGCATTTCTAACTAAGCAATCCGTAAACGCATTCCACAGGCTGTCCAGATCCATTTCATTCTAATTCAGTAATGCTAATTCATCCTCTACTTTGGTCCTGTAATTATCTGCCATTTCTTTGATCCTCAGCTTCTCAACTTTCAGTCTTTCTCCCTGACTGCTCCTGTCTCTCCTGATCCACCTCACTCCTCTCAGCTTGATCTTGCATACCACTATCATATGATCTGGCAGACCTCCACATCGTCCTCTCATGGCCCTTGTATCACAACCTTTTCCCATCATCGACCTCTCTACAAGCACGTAATTAATCAGACTTCTTTCTACACGATCCCCATTCCCTCTATATCATGTATATTTATGTGCATCTCTTTGTTTGAAATAAGAGTTACAAATGCACAACCTCCTCTCCTGACACATTTCCTTTAGTCTCTTCCCATTATCATTTCCTCCTGGTACTCCATAGCAACCCATTATGTCATCCTCAGGATCAGTGCCAACTCCTCCATTTATATCCCCCATTACAATCACTTTATAGCTCCTGGGCATTTCTCTCACTAATTCACCCAGCTCATCCCAAAACCTGTCTTTCTCTCACTCACTCCTGTCCTCACATGGTGCATATGCCACAGTTACTGCCAGTTTCACCTTCTCAAACTTGAACTTGACATACATACAGCTTATTTGTAGTCTCTCATTCCACTCTGCCACACCTCATTCATCAACAAAGCAACTCCTTCCTTGCATCTTCCCCACCCATTCATTCCCGATCTTACACATTTCACACCCTCCCACTTCTCCACTTCACACCCTTTCATCTTCGTTTCACACAATGCCATTACGGCATATCTCGCACTCTCGAACACATTCACCACTTCCACCCTCTTGCTCTCCTCATTCACATTTTTACATTGTATTATATTTGAATGGCTGAAAAGATTTACCACAATTTATTTTGTTCAGTTTTAGCTCTGTAGTATGGTATTAATTTAACCTGCTATAATCCATTGTCTTCTGATAACAAGACACTTAATCCCAGAGGGGATTAGCACACATAAACTGTCTCTGTGTTACCTTGTTCTCTACTGTCAGCCTTCAGCTTTTGTTCCCTCCATCCCAAACAACTTTCACTCATATTATCTCCTCCTTATCCTCATTCTCCCTCTCCCCCTCTGTATTGCTCATATTCATTCTCTTAATCTCTCATTTTCCATTTGCTCGTACCATCTGTACTCCTTCACCACATCCACATCTGCATGACAATGCTTTCAGACTTCCTCAGCATAACTCCACACACTTCTCAGAATCATATCCACTCCCCTCACTCTTAATTTGTGTCCCACCAACAAAGTCCAGACTTCACATCAATACACCACTGAGGTCTGGCTGTCATTTAGAATATATATAACAATGAGAGTACAGTATTTTGTCTGAGGTGCAAAATATAAAATCCATTATGAAGTTTCTATACATAGAATATCAGTATATGTAGCCATTAACTCTCTTGCTGCCTTGGTTACACATTGGTATTTTATTCTGGCTATGATGTTGGAGAGGGATACCTTCATGTGGTGGTACTGATACCAACAGATATCTCCACTGCTTGGTTTTACAGATGTCCCACAACTCCTTCCCATTCCCCTGAAAGATGATTGCAAATTGCATTAGACAGGCACTTTCATTCTGCAAGCCACTGGGTTCATATTCAAATGAGCTTGGGGTCCACAGCAACAATAGTCAGGCTGTAATTATCCAAAGTTTTTGAAGTCAGGAGAAATGTAAGCATTGCAGGGTCTAAATGAGTTTCCAACCCTTTGATATCAAGAATTTCCTTTAGCTAAACAGAATTATTTTGCAGTTGCCAGAATAACATAACAAAATGCATCCATGGAGGGCAAGAAAAGTTAAGATAGGAAAAATGTGTTGCTCAGATTCTGCCTTTCTCTCCTAGCATCTCAGAAAAGATAAATTGCTCAAGTCTGTGTGAAATGAGGTTTGAAAGTGAAATGATGAGATTAAGATCATATTCTAGATGGCATAGATGCTGATTTTGTATTCCCTTTTCTTCAGCATTTAATTTTTCATGTTACAGCTTTTTATCCCTTTTTTATGTAGAGGGATGCCTTCACATGGTGGCACCAATATAAATGGGTGGCTCCACTGCTCATTCATGCAAGCATCCCCCAGTTTTCTCTCTGTCCTCAAAAAGGAGGATGGTGGACTGCAGGAGGAGAGGAACTTCAGCATGCAATCCATTGGGTTCACATTTCAGATGAACCTGGGGCAGCTGCTGTTAATGCAAACAGTCAACATAATAACCATATAAATAAAATGAGAGAGATCAGGATATAATAGGCAAAATAAATCACGTAGAAGAAGTTGCTATGAAGCCTCCATTGCTACCTAGAATGTGATACTTAGTTAACTTAAGTCATGGTTTCTGTTGTATATAGAGACAGTTTTGTGGTTATCATTTTAGTGTTGTTTATATGTCACAATTTTTTTTGCAAATATTAAATGTCATCACCCATACAGGAAGGTCTCCCATTACTGTTGATAATTTTCATAGGTTATATCCAGTTGGAGCTAATTATCTAGAAGTCTCAGTTTGTCAGTTTGCCAGTTGCTACATGAAATGGAGTAAGTATAAGGATGCCTTTTTGTGCCTTCTTGCTGAATATATATTGTAGAAGTTTAATTGTTTTGTGTGTACCCATGCTTTCAATAAGTTCAGTTTGCAATATACCATCAGCTCAATTAAACATCTCTACGAGCAAGGCCTTGTAGCCACCTCGCCAGTGTGTGTCTGTGGAACTTCAGTTTGTCAAAGAAGAAATTTAGTCACCATAGTTGATGACAAATGCAGCTGTAATCAGAATTATATATGGAAATGAATGATTAACATACTTTGAGATGCAATACTGTTATGTCACATAGGATTATGAGAGTTGCAGGCACACATTCATTTTATGCTGATTTTTTTTTAGCTAATCAAAGCTAATCTCAAAATAATGCCATGTTTCCTTGTAATATATTCCTGTATTGGGATTGGCCATGGTACAGCTGATGTTTTCTAAGGCCTGAAAGCTAAACCAAGTGCCAGAACCAGTTAGTTACTTCCCAGCAGTTCCTGAAAACTGTACGGAAAAAAGACATTTGGATTGCTTAATAAGATTTGTAACAATGTGAGAGTCTCAGCTTGGACTTGGACTTTATTTACAGTCACTCAGAAAAAAAATCACCAAGTGACTGTACTTGTGGTTGAAAGTGTCCTGTCTAAGCGATTATTCTGTGGCAAGTTACTGTACCAAGCGTGTAGCCACATTTCACTCTCATGGTCCCAGGGTCCATGGTAGACACCCAACTACTGTTTACTCTGTAAACAAATTTTATTACACAACATACTGTTACACATTACCTTACAATACACAGATTTTGTGTGTGTGTGTGTTCTCCTGTACATTATCATTACAAGTATGCTTTGAAAACACAGTATTTTAGCACTTTGATGCAGTGATCACCCAACCCATTGAATCTCTAAAGTCAATAATCAGATGTCAACTGCCGGTGATGTTTGTGCTAGTGAACTGTTTCATTTTGTTTCATTTATAAAGCCTTCAATGCTTGCATGCATCAACCTTGGTCACCTAATGACAGCTTTCCATACTTCTTGATCGCCGGCAGCCTCCCTTTTCAATACCTTATCCCCTAGGTAATACTGTGGCCTCATCCCAGGTCTGTTTCAGTTTGCTGCTCACAACCCTACTCCCAACATTCACACTTCTCACTTCCCATATCCAGCTTTCCTCCATCATCTCCACACATCCAAACCACTTCAGTCTGTACCTCCTCACCACAGCACCAATACACTCCAGTCCCATCCTTTCAACACTTCATTGTAAACCTAGCCCCCCAAGGCGGCATATTCAAGGATGCATTACACATCCATCTAATTCATCCATTTATCAAAACCCAGTTATTCATAATAAATGTGTGTGTGTGTGTGTGTGTGTGTGTGTGTGTGTGTGTGTGTGTGTGTGTGTGTGTGTGTGTGTGTGTGTGTGTGTGTGTGTGTGTGTGTGTGTGTGTGTGTGTGTGTGTGTGTGTGTGTGTGTGTGTGTGTGTGTGTGTGTGTGTGTGTGTGTGTGTGTGTGCGCGCGCGCACGCTCGTGTGCGCACCAATTTTCCTAGTTCAAGTCTATCTATCTATCTATCTATCTATAGCCCAACGCCCTAATCCTGCAAAGGGTGGCCGCAGACAAAACGCCTCCAAGTCGCTCTGTCACCCACCATTTGACTACCCATCCCCCAGCTCACTCCGCCCTCCCTCATATACCTCCCAACTCCATCCCTCCACCTCATCCTCGGTCTTCCTATCCCTCTCCCTTCCTCCACCTCACCTACATACACCCTCTTAGTCAGTCTCTCATTCTCCATTCTCTCCACATGTCCAAACCACCTCAGTGTATTTTTCTTAATCTTGTCAACCACATCCACATCCACCCCACAACATTCCTTCAATTCTTCATTCGTCAACCTGTCCCTCCATGTCACTCCACATGCTCCTCTCAGGTAACTCATTTCCACTGCTCTCACTCTTGACTTGTTCCCCTCTTGCAAGATCCATGCCTCACTTCCATACGTCAGGGTAGGGATCACAATACTATCATCCAGTGACTTCTTAACTTCCATACTCACCTCCCTATTTCTCATCACTGCTTTTAGTTAACCAACAACCTTCCTTCCCTGCTGTACCCTTTCACGCACTTCATCCCCCAAAGTTCCATCCTTACTCACCACACTACCCAAGTACTTAAGTGCACTCACATTCTCCATATCCTTGCCATCCAACCTCACCGTGCATTCTGTGACTTCATTCCTCTCAAACACCATAACTTTACTCTTGTTTACATTAACTTTCAGCTTCCTCCTCCTGCACACTGTCCCAAATTCATTCACCAACCCTTGCAACTCCCATTGACCTTCACTCAACAACACTGTATCATCAGCAAACAACAACACCGGAATCTTCCAGATCTCACCCTCATTCATTAAAGCCACCCCCACATCCACTGCCCTACCCTGCACCTCCATGTATATATTAAACAGCCACAGAGACATTACACAACCCTGTTTCAGTCCCACATTGAGATCAAAGAACTCACTCAGCTCACCAACCACTCGCACTGTAGCCCTAGCTCCTTCGTACGTACTCTTCACAGCACTCATCAATTTCCCCTCCACTCCATACATTCTCAATACCTTCCACATACCTTGTCTATCTATTCTGTCATAAGCTTTCTCCAAGTTCATGAATGCAGCATACACTTTCATTCCCTTCTCTAGATACTTCTCCACTAAACATCTTAGAACAAATATCTGATCTACACACCCTTTTCCCTTCCTAAATCCCCCTTGTTCTTCTCCAACTAGCTCCTCTGTTATATGCCTAACCCTATCAGTGAGTATTCTACCATATATTTTTCCAGTCACACTAAGAAGACAAATACCCCTGCGGTTACCACATACTTCTCTCTCCCCTTTTCCTTTGTATAAAGGAACAATCATACCTGATTTCCAGTCCTCCAGAACCCTTCCCTCTTCCCAAGCCAATCTACATAACTTCCATATCTGCTCCTCTACAATCTCACCTCCGTACCTCAACATTTCACCACACACTCCACCAATTCCTGGGGCCTTTCCCATCTTGATCTTCATTGCTTCCACTATTTCTGCCCTACTGATCTCTTCCTCCCTTCTCTCATCTCTCCTTCTCCCAGCCATTCCCCAACCACTTATACTCGCAGTGCTCTCACTCTCTACATTCAACAAATCCTCAAAGTGCTCCCTTCATCTCCTCAATTTCTCTGTCTTCTCCACCAACAATCTATTATTCCTATCTTTCACTCCCCTACTATTTCCCCTTTCACACTGCCTTACTTTCTTTACCTCCTTCCAAAATAATTTCTTATTCTCCCTCCATTTCACACTCAGCTTCCTCCCAAACTCTTCATCCACTTTCTTCTTACTCTCCTTCACCAATCTCTTCAACTCCCTTCTCCTGCTCACATACACCCCTCTCTTCTCTCTCTCATCTTTTCCTCTACCTCTACTTGCTAGCCATTCAAGTGCAGAACATTATAAAAAATAAAAAATGAAACAAATAAGTGATCAAAATTAAACTTTAGGTGATCAGAATTAAGGTCACACTAATGAAAATACACATAATAAATCTCTTTTAGAAGAATAGAAACTCATAGAAATAAAATTGTCATCATTCATTCATCATATAATCCTGTATTTCCCCATGAGGAGCATAGGAGCCAGGGCCTAGGCAAGTTGGTCCTGACATTTAAGATGAGAGTGACCAGCCTCACTCATCCCTGAGTGGCATTATGTGAGCAATAAACCCCAACCAACCCTTGGATATAAACCTGCACAGGCTCAATCCGATTGAAGAGCCTTAATTACCCACTAAACCACCAGGTGCCATAATTTGGTTATATGGTTACCACCTAGTTTAGTAAATGGTTTCCTGGTGTACAGGAAACCATTTGGCTTGTCACTCAGTGTAAGGTCACCTGTAGACAGAAGAAAGAGGAAAGAATGACAGAGGAGGAAGGAAGGAAGAGAGGAGAGGGCAGTAAACTATCTGTCTATATACCTAGGCTGCTTCCCCCAAAGAAAGGGAGGCAGCTGAGACAGGACGACACACTCCCAATTTACTCATCCACTCAAACACATTCGTTCTCATCTTAGCCCCAAAGGGGAGAAGAGACAGATCCTCACCACACCACACCGCACGAGGGTCAATTACGCATTGCAATCAGTGACATCCACAGCAGGGCCCGACAGCAGAGCTGGTTTACCCCTGCCACATCATAATAGACCCATCCCCTTACCCGCACCTGACCTGATCAGCTGATCAGACCAAACGCGGGAGAATATCCCCTCAGGGCTGCGTCATCATTTATTCATTCACAATTTCTCTCCATTTATTTCTGTCACTCACAGCCACTCTTCCTTGCTCAACAGACATCCCTCTTGCATCCAACGCTCTCTTCACACTGTCCATCCATCCAATTCGTGGTCTTCCTCTTAGCCATACACCTTTCATATCAGATCTAGTTATCTTTTTCACCAATCGCTCATTATCCATTCTCTCCATATGCCCAAACCATCGCAACACCCTCTGCTCAACTCCATCAGCCATCTCCCAAACAACTCCAGTTCTCCTTCGCACTTCATCATTTCTCACTCGATCCATACACGTCACTCCACACATACTCCTCAGACACCTTATCTCCATTACATTCAAACTTTACCTCTCTGCTACATCCACATTCCACGTTTCAGCCCCATATAACACAGTCAGTAAACACAAGAAAATAATTCTGTCTATCTATTGCCAGACGCCATAATCCCGTAAGGGGTGGCTATTGACTTTTGAGTTATTTGTTTTACGGGGAAAGGCACTAACCCTCCACCAACCCACTTGTTGACATTTTTTTTTTTTTTTTTAAATGCGAGGAAGAAGGAACCAAAAGCCATGAGCCCGCAGTAACAGTTCCCTCCAAGAGAAAAAAACAAAAACAATAGAGAGCCAAATTCAAGATCCGATCATTTTGAGATGCCTGGACACACTGCATTTGAAAGACTGGAGATCATAGGTAGCAGGAAATACAGACAAAGGGAGACAGTTCCAGAGTTGACCTGTTGCATAAATGAAAGACTGGGAGTAACGGTTAACTCTTGCATTAGAGAGTTGGACAGACAAGGGATGAGAGTTTGCTGCCAGACGGGTGCTATGCGCCTGTCATAGAGGTGGAGGAATGCAAGCAGACAGTTCAGAGGAGCAGTGACCATTAAAGTAGCGATAGAAAAGAGATAAAAGATGCAACAGTGCGGCGAAGAGACAAAGGTTGAAGGGAGTCAGTAAGAGGAGGAGAGTTAATGAGATGAAAAGCCTTTGACTCCACCCTATTGAGAAGAGCTGTATGTGGGGAGCCTCCCCATACATGAGAGTTGTACTCCACACATGGGCGGATAAAACCCCTGTATAGAGTCAACAATTGTGCAGGGGTAAAGAAAGAGCGGAGTCGGCTTAGCACACCCAATCTCTTGGAAGCAGATTTTACAAGAGATGTAATATGATCTTTCCAAGATAAGTCCCGAGTAAATGAAACCCCAAGTATGTTCAAGGATGATGCAGGATTAAGCTGAATATTATTAAACATTAGTGTCTATACCTGTGGAAGATTTTGTCGGGTTGATAGGTATAAGAACTGAGTCTTAGATGCATTAAAAACAACATGTAGGGAGCACGTATGGTTTGGTTATATGGTTACCACGCAGCGCTGTAAATGGTTTCTTGGCATACAGGAAACCATTTGGCTTGTCACTCAATGTAAAGCCACCTGTAAAGGAGAGAAAAGCAATAAGCAGTGACAGGAAAGATGGGAGAAATTACCAGTATTAAACAAAGAAACAAAAAGCATTTGACATAAATGCATTTTCCTGATTGCTTGAACATTTGCATAACTAAACATTGGAATTGTCTAGTTGTCTCAGTGCCACCATGCAAAGGTATTCCTCTCCAGTACACCAAATTATGTGAGACCATCTATAAGCCCATTTTTCTCCAATGTCTAGTGTGGCAGCTGTGTGGTTACCAGTACTCCTATCACTTCATTCCCAGGATACAGTTCTCATTTTATTCTGCCTATTTTCTGGTGATATTATATTACCTTAGACAAAAAGCTCTAAGCTGAAGGGCGTAATCAATACCACAGAAAATGGGATATATAGGCAATCCCTAATTATATTTTACCTTAGCCACTTTCACATGAAATGCTTGCTGGCGCTGGGTTCAGGCAGGAATTTTACTATCACTGTAACCCAAATAAGTTCTTGTCTGCACCCATCTGCATCCAGTGTGGCCACATGTGTAGGGTATATCTTTATCCATCATTAGTCAAACTCCTTTATCCTGTAAAGGATAACCACAAACAAACTGCCTCCTTGTCGCCCTGTCCTCTGTCATTTTGCTGCCCTCACCTCAACTTACACCCCCTTCTCTTAAATACCTCTCCACTCCATCCCTCCATCTCATCTTTGGTAGGTAAAAGGGGGCAGGATAGTGGTAGAGCACCAGACTTGAGACCAAAGGGTCGAGAATTCATGCCTCACCTGGGTAGCTGCCCAGCTGGGAGAGGTAGTGCTCTCCCATCACTTAGTGGGGCTACATGACCTATCAAGGTCTAGTTCAGGGAATTAATTTCCATCCATCCATCATCCAATTCTACGTTGCCCCATGAGGAGCATAGATGCCCAAGGCTAGGCAATTTTGTCCTGACATTTAAGATGAGAGTGACCAGCCTCACTCATAACTGAGTGGCATTACATGAGCAATCAACCCCAACCACCCCTTGGATATAAACCTTCACCGGCTCAATCCGACTGGAGCGCTGTAATTACCCACTAAACCACCAGGCGCCATAATTTGTTTATATGGTTACCACCTAGCATAGTAAATGGTTTCCTGGTGCACAGGAAACCATTAGGCTTGTCACTCAATGTAGAGTCACCCATAGGCAGAAGGAAGAGGAAAGAATGAAGGAAAGAAAGACAAAAGAGGGAGTGTAAAGTCACCCTTAGGCAGAAGGATGAGGAAAGAATGAAGTAAAGAAAGACAGAAGAGGAAGGAAAGAATGGAGAAGGGAGAGGAAAAGGCAGACACCCAAGAGCAGCACTACATCGAGTGAGTGGATGGTGAGTGCCCCCACCTACCACATAATTAATTTCCCCATATTAAAAATTCCAAAATTTGGTATGCAGAATTCCCATCTACACCCACCTGCAACAGCATGCATTTGGTGTGGACACAACCCAAGATGTGCCTTTTATGCAAGTAAACCATAGTAAGTTAAAGAAAAATTGCCAAATGAATCTCCCCTGTTACCTATTTAGCCATTTTTCCAGATTCTCACAACTTCCAGTACCAGTCACATGGAAAAACTCATGATATTTTGGAGCATATTATCAGCATTAAATACCAGTATGAATTTATTGTAGTGGGATGACTGTAACCAATTCAAATGTGCCATCACCTACAATTCCTTTATCACCCTGCCTCACTATGATACTGATAGTCCATGGCATAAGTAAGGGATGTGTTCCAATGCATCACAACTTTTGCTATATATTTAGTGCTGTTAACTGTGGCAGCTGGTAATCAGCCTTATAAGCATCAACGAAATGAATATTTAACAATAGTTACACTCACATAAACAGTGCAAGGGGGTTATTTGAGTCAGTTGATTTACTGGTATTCTTCTGCCTTTCTATCTGTTAGCAAGATTATGGATAAATTATGGAATGAAACTTAACTAAATCTGTAACTATGAGGACCATCAGTGAAACAAATAATTAAATTTTGGATAAAAAAGGTTATTGGTCATTGGTCAAGGAAATGGTCAACTCAAACAATTTTTGTCAGATTTAGAACAAACTTGCTGGAAGTGCTGAGTGTTGGGAGAGGATGAAGTGATTCAAATTCGAGAACAATCAGTCCAAGGTAAGGGTCACAGAGCATGATTAGAGTTATGGCCCATAACTCAGCTCTAATTAGATCTGAAGCAACTTGGTGGAAGAGATTAAGGCAGACAAGTATGAAGTGATAACACTCTGAGAACAAGATGCATTTTAAGAAAAGAAATAGTAGGCTGATTACATAATTTCAGTTGGTGATATTATGGCCAGACTGACCATTTTCTGGTAAGGAGGGCTGGTCAGACGTTGATGAAGGATGTTGAAGCTATAGAGAGCAAATAGTGTCTGTGGCAACACAAATTACTCTTAAGTGACATGACGCTGAAGGAGTGGGTGGTGAAGACCTATGCATCCAGGAGGAAAATACGGAAATTGGAATGTAATGGAGATGAGATGTCTGAGGAGTATGTGTGGAGTGACGCGTATGGATCGAGTGCGAAATGATGAAGTGCGAAGGAGAACTGGAGTTGTTCGGGAGATGGCTGATGGAGTTGAGCAGAGGGTGTTGCAATGGTTTGGGCATATGGAGAGAATGGATAATGAGCGATTGGTGAAAAAGATAACTAGATCTGATGTGAGAGGTGTAAGACTGAGAGGAAGACCACAAATAGGATGGATGGACAGTGTGAAGAGAGCGCTGGATGCGAGAGGGATGTCTGTTGAGCAAGGAAGAGTGGCTGTGCGTGACAGAAATAAATGGAGAGAAATTGTGAATGAATAAGTGATGACGCAGCCCTGAGGGGATATTCTCCCACATTTGGACTGATCAGCTAGTCAGGTCAGGTGCGGGTAAGGGGATGGGTCTGTTATGATGTGGCAGGGGTAAACCAGTTCTGCTGTCGGGCCCTGCTGTGGATGTCACTGCTTGCATTGCGCAGTTGACCCTTGTGCGGTGTGATGCGGTGAGGATCTGTCCGTTCTCCCCTTTGGGGCTAAGATGCGAATGAATGTGTTTGAATGGATGAGTAAATGGAGAGTGAGTCGTCCTGTCTCGGCTACCTCCCTTTCCTTGGGGGAAGCAGCCTAGGTATATAGATAGATAGATAGGAAAACCAAGCAGTAAGGGATGCATTCAACAGCATGATGAGTTGAGTGGTGGCTGAACAGGGACTGTACACCAATGTTAATGAGCAGTTCAGAGCTCTCAAGATATCTCTTGAGAGCTACAGATTCAGTGTGTAAAGAGCCCCAAAAAGCACAAGGTAACATGGTGGTGGGATGAGAATGTAAAAGCCACAGATAGGGAGAAAAATAAATCTTTTCCGAAATTGTAAAAGGGGTGGTAACAGAGAAGAGCACTTGGCTGCCAAGCATAGTAAGAAAAGCAGTACAGTATACAGAGCGAAATCTGAGTCTTGGGGACTTCTTACGGGATAATCTGAATACAGTAGTGCTGAAAGGAAGAAAGTGGTATTAAAAATGACATCAGATGAAGAGGGAAAACAGGGATATCATATATGAGCAGTGTGTGAAGAATGGTGAAGGAAAGGTGAAGATATTGATGATGCCTGGAGAGAGCATTATAACCAGCTGCTGAATGAGGAGTTTGAAACAGGGAAGGTTTGGAGTTAGGTAGATCTAGTGTTTGGACCTTAGCCCTTGATTAATGCTGCTACTGTGGGCAGGGCAATAGGCAGGATGCAGTTGGGGATGGCAACTAATATGTCTAGGTTGGCAGTTGAAATGTTGAAGGAATCAGGAGATAGAGAAATGGGCTTAGTTACTTATTTGATAAATTTGATTACCAGTATTAAAGAGGAAATTATTCATCCATCCATCATCCAATCCTACATTGCCCCATGAGGAGCATAGGAGCCCAGGGCTAGGCAGTTGGTCCCGACATTTAAGACGAGAGTGAAAGAAAAGGTATAAAACTTTTGGACTAGATAATGAAGGCAATGGACATGAATCTAGAAGAGGCTCTTTGTAAATGGTATGTATAGCAGCAACCATGCAGAGTGGTAATTAGGGGAACTGAGCACCAGTCTGTGACACAAAAGCTTGCCAAACATCTTGGTCATACTCATTTCAAAGCCAGCTGTGGAGATTTAGGAAGCGACATAACATCACAAACAAGAAGATGTGTGAAGCCCTTAATGCTGATGCTGCAGCTGTGGATGACATCAATGCAAGTTCAAGGTTACATCTGAGTCAGCTTCACAAAGCAGACAAGACTGGTACACTGTATTCTGAATGAAGCCATAGTCCCAGGGAGAAAATTAAGCAGGAAATTGTATCAGCACTCATATGTGCAAGGGCTGATGAAAGCCTCATGCTCAAACTCATCATTGTTGGCAAAAAACAACCTCAAGCTATCAAAGATATCGTGCATGAGCTCCCAATGCGTTATTACACCGGTGCAAACGCCTGAGCTGCTAGGGAGATAACATTAGACTGCTTTTACCATCATTTTGACTCTGAGGTAATAAAACACCAAATTCCCACAGAAAATGAAAATGCTTTATTGTTTCTGGATAATGCTCCATTATATCAGAATATTTAAAAACAGTGTAGCAATGATGGGAATGTAAGGTGTCTTGCACTGCCACCTAATACTACATTGCTTACTCAGCCTATAGGCCAAGGTGTTATTGTGGTTTGCAAAAGACTTCCCAAAAAGTTGTTGGATGAAGTAATGGTGGTGTTGGAATGAAGTGTGGGTCAAATTGATGACACAAGGGGCAAGGGGACACTCGAAAATCTTAAAAAGTATGACTTTAAGTCCATGGTATTTAACTGGACAAAGGGCTGCAGACCTGAAGGCCACCACCCTACCAAATGCATGAAAACAGTTGTATGCAAATGAAGTAGAATTTGACTTCCAGTGTTTCCAGCCTCAGGATTATCACAAAACTCTGTTGGCTGCAGGAGAGGCCTCAACCCTCAAGGATGTGGATGAATGCTTGGATGATGATGATGACCCAGGATACCAAAATCTAACAGATAAAGAAATTGCTGATAATGTTAATGGAGCAGTTAATGTTGATACCCCTGATGATGAGTGATAATTTCCCTGAAAAATTACCCTTGTCACAAGCAGGAAAATACATGAATTGGCTAAATTCCTTCACTGCTGTCCCGACAGCAACATGAAACATTATTACAAACATAGGAATCTTCAGGGCAAAAGCTTTTAATTTAACTTTTTTTTTTTTTCTCAAGATTCTGAGCACTGACGTGCTAACGCTAGTGAAGGGGTTTCTCCTTTAAATCACCAACACGCCTTGACAGACTTCTGTTTTGCATAAATGTTAATTTTAAGTACAAATAAATGTAGGTGCAAGCATATTTTAGCCTTTTTATCAGTATTTTGGTTATTATTCATATATGTGCAGCATGTGATGTAGTGTGTGGGAGGAAGAGAAGACGTAGGGGTGTACAAGGAACAGCGTGGTGGACTGAAGAGGTGAGACAGGCTGTGGCACAAAAGAAAGAATACAATGAATGGATGAGAAATAGGGGCGTGGAAGAAGTTGAGAGGCGGAAGAGAGAGTTATATGCAGAAAGAAAGAGAGAGGTGAAAAGATTAGTAAGAGAGAGTAAGAAGAGAGTGTATGAGGAATTTGGAAGGAATTTGAGTGTAAAGTGGAGGGACTGTAAGAAAATGTTCTGGAAAGAGGTGAAGAGAGTAAGACAAGGTGGAAGTGAGGTTAGCAGGAGAGTGAAAGATAAAAATGGTAGATTACTAGTGGAGAAGGGAGAAAAAGTGAGCAGATGGAGAGAACACTTTAAATATTTATACTGTTGTGTGAATTTGTGAACTTTGGGGGATGAAGTACGTGAAAGGGTACAGCAGGGAAGAAAGGTTGTTGGTACACTGAAAGCAGTGATGAGAAATAGGGAGGTGAGTATGGAAGTTAAGAAGTCACTGCATGATGGTATTATGATCCCTACCCTGACGTATGGAAGCGAGGCGTGGACATTGCAAGAGGGGAACAAGTCAAGAGTGAGAGCAGTGGAAATGAGTTACTTGAGAGGAGCATGTGGAGTGACGTGGAGGGACAGGTTGACGAATGAAGAAGTGAAGGAACGTTGTGGGGTAGATGTGGATGTGGTTGAAAAGATTAGGAGAAATACACTGAGGTGGTTTGGACATGTGGAGAGAATGGAGAATGAAAGACTGACTAAGAGGGTGTATGTAGGTGAGGTGGAGGGAGGGAGAGGAAGGGGTAGACCGAGGATGAGGTGGAGGGATGGAGTTGAGAGGTATATGAGGGAGGGGGGGGTAAGTTGGGGGGAGGGGAGTCAAATGGTGGGTGACAGAGTGACTTGGAGGCGTTTTGTCTGCGGCCACCCTTTGCGGGATTAGGGCGTCGGGCTATAGATAGATAGTGAAATTGTGAATCATGGTAATGTCATATGCCGTAATATAAATAATACAAATAGGACACGTATATATAACATATCATGAATTGTTTATATTTATCATAAACTGAAATTAAAATATCGCTGATGGCATGTGATGGCAATCCGCCATTTCAGTGGTCCTATATTATTTAATTTCTGCTACATTTAGTGCAAGTTAGATTCTTAATACATAGTTTGTTCAGAGTGTAAAGTAAGCGTAGTGGGTATCTTGACTCATCCAGTCTCTATGTGGGCAGAAATTTAATGTTGAGTAAATACTGGCATTCACCATCATAAATCATCCGGTCTGAGGAACCGTCCCAAAACGAAGATCGTTTACGCGTCATTTTTTTGCCCGGTCTCACCGAGGACATACGACTGTGGAAGGTAAACAAGCCAAGACATTGCCTCCAAGTGATCCACAAGATTCACACGGAGTCAAGTTCAATATTCACGATTAGCATAGCTGGATGTAGAGGAGTTTAAGGTAAGTGATTGTGGAATGAGTAAGAAGTTTAGAACATAATGTCGGAAGGCAGTAAATCAATATATTAAGTTATTAGCTTAATCTGATACACTGAACAATGCTTCAAGTTCATTGCAGTTGGTTGGCGAGACTACTGTACAGTGTGATAAATGTGAATACTGGTTCCATGCTGGATGCCAGAAGGTTCCTGTGGACCTGTATAGAATTTTGAGGAAATATGAAAAAGAGATGATGTGGTTCTGCAACAGGTGTAAACAGGCAGTGGAGTGCATGATAAGGGATGTGAAACAACGAAAAGAAAAGAATATAGAATTGGAGAAAAGGATAGAAAATGTGGAAAAGAAGTGGGAAAAATCGAGGCAGGAGATAGTGGACGAGGTGACTGCCAGAGTGCTAGATATAACAGACCAAGCGGCTGTGGTAGAAACTGCAGTAAGGCAAACAAAAGAGGAAATAAAGGAAGTGGAAGATAGGAAATACAGGAAAAACAATGTAGTTATGTACAATATTGAAGAATCAAGACAAGAAAATGCAGAAGAGAGAATAAAGGAAGACAAAGAGAAATATGAGGACATTGTAAAAGAGGCTTTGGGCATAAAGGAGAGCGAAATTTAACAGGTAATAAGGCTGGGAAAGAAGCAAGAGAATGAAAAACCGAGACCACTGTTCGTGAAACTGAAAGAAGAAAAAGTGAAGTGGTTAATCTTGAAGAGAGCAAAAAATCTAAAGGATGAAGAAGACCATAAGAGAAACAAAGTGTTCATAACTAAGGACATGACAAAACAGGAACGAGAACAAGAGAGGAAATTGGTGGAAGAGTTAAAGGAGAAGAGAAATAACGGTGAGAATGGATGGTATATAAAAAACGGAAAACTGTACAGGGCAAATGCAATGAGAAAGAAGCAGTAAAAGTCAAAAGAGTCAGAAGAGAGAGGAAAACCCCAAGTAGTGATAAAATTGTTGAATGTACAAGGGCTAACAAAAACGAAGCAGTACAAAATAGAAAATTTAATAGATCATAATTCCGTGGAAATTTTGTGCCTAACAGAAACTGAAAACAGACAAGAAAAAGTAGCATGGGGAGAAAATATTGTGACTCACCAAGAAATGAGAGAATGGCAGGATAAAAAAGGAGGAAGTCTGCTTATAGCTTATAGACAGAGCAAAGAGATTGAGTTAGAAAAGGTAGAACCAGTGCATAAAGATGTGCTGGAAGTCATGGGAAAAATCTGTGGAATTTTCATCAGAATAATTGTGGTTTACATGAGTAATGGCAATAAGACAGAAGACCGTGAAAGAAACAAGAAAATCCGTACTGTAGTAGAAAAGAAAATTGAAAATCATAATCCAGAATGGGGTCTGTTGATCTTAGGAGACTTCAACGGCCACCTAGGTTTTCTCGGTAGCCAGGAAGTGGACAGTAATGGGAGGATGGTAATAGATTGGATGACTGACTACAGCCTAATACTGCTGAACGATGATGGGGGATGTACAGGCCTGTATACTTGGAGCCGAGGAGACCTAAAGAGTGCCATAGACTTCATGTTAGTGAATGCAGCACTGTATGACAGATTTATGTATATGGAGGTATATGAAAATAAGGAAAAATATGACATCTCCGATCATTGTTTGGTGGTGGCTGGCTTTAGAGGGAATGAACAAAAGAAATTCAGTAAAAATCAGTGGATAGTGCAGAAGTACTATAAGACTGATGAGGAATCCCTGCAATCATTCGTAAAGGAGGTGGAGAGAATGCTATCACAAGAAAACGTAAATAACGTCACTGAGCTAAATAGAATAATTATGCAGGCAGCTGACCAAATACTCCAGAAAACATACAGAAGAAAAAATGGATTGGGTCACAGAAAAATAGAACCACCATGGATAAATGAGGAAATAAGAGAAGGCATAAAGGAAAGAAAAAGGCTAGACAAAAAAGGAAAGAAAAAGACATAGTAGAAAAACACAGGCTCAATGAGAGATACATGGAACAAAAGAAAAAAGTGCAGAGAAAAATAAGAGATGCTGTACAGACTTATGCAATAAAGAAAACTGAAAAAATAAGAATGGACAAAAGTAAAAAGTTGTGGGAAAACATAAATAAACTAAGAGGAAGACCACATAATACAAAGAAAGAGATTCAGATATATGATGATGATGGAAAAGTACTGAGTGAACAAGCAGCGGCGGAAGAGATCAGTAATTTCTGGGAGAAAATATTTAGAAAGCATGAGAATGAAATATATAAGATATGGAATGAAGATAGTAAACAAAAATACTGTACATGGAAAAACTGCAGGAAGAAATACACAAGGAGTCCAAACTGAGAAATTTAAGAGAACATCTAGACATGGGAATGAAAATAGAGAAACAAAGTACTATCTATCTATCTACCTATCTATTGCCAGACGCCTCAATCCCATTTGGGGTGGCCACAAACAAATCGCCTCCAAGTCGCCCTGTCCCCCGCCATTTCACTCCCCTGCTCCCAACTCACACCTCCCTCTCTCATATACCTCTCCACCCCATCCCTCCATCTCATCCTCGGCCTCCCCCTCCCTCTTTCCCCCTCCACCTCACTCACATACACTCTCTTCGTCAGTCTTTCACCCTCCATCCTCTCCACATGGCCAAACCACCTCAGTATGTTCCTCATAACGCTTCCTATCACATCCACATCAACACCACAACGCTCCTTTATCCTCATTCGTCAGCCTGTCCCTCCATGTGACTCCACAGGCTCCTCTTAAATAACTCATTTCCTGCTCTCACTCTTGACTTGTGTCCTTCCAACAACGTCCAAGCTTCACTTCCGTATGTTAGAGTTGGTATCACAATACTGTCATGTAGTAACTTTTTCACTTCCATGCTCACTTCCCTGTTTCTTATCACTGCTTTCAAAGAACCAGCAACCTTTCTTCCCTGCTGTACCCTTTCAAGCACTTCACCCTCCAAACCTCCATCTTTACTCATCACACTACCCAAGTACTTAAACGTACTCACATTTACCAATTCCTCACCATCCAACCTCGCTGTACATTCACTGACTTCACCTCTCTCAAAGACCATCACTTTACTCTTCACTACATTCACCTTTAGATTCCGTTTCTTACACACTCTCCCAAACTCATCCACCAAGCCTTGCAGCTCCCCTTCGTCTTCACTCAACAACACAGTATCATCTGCAAACAACAGCACAGGGAGTTTCCAAACACTATCCTCTCTCACCAGGGCCACTCCAACATCCACTACCCTACCTTGTACCTCTTTTATTACCCCATCCATGTACAGATTGAACAACCATGGAGACATGACACATCCCTGTTTCAACCCCACTTTCAAAGAGAAAAATTCACTTAGTTCACCATCCACACGCACTGCAGCCTTTGCACCATCGTACATACTCTTCACAGCATTCAACAACTTCCCATCTACTCCATATATTCTTAACACTTTCCACAATCCTAGTCTATCCACCCTGTCATATGCTTTCTCCAAATCCATGAAAGCCGCATACAGCTTCTTTCCCTTCTCTAGAAACTTTTCCACTAAAGATCTGAGAATGAATATCTGATCTACACAACCTCTTCCCTTCCTAAAGCCTCCCTGTTCTTCTCCAACTAATTTCTCTGTTCTTTCTCTAACTCTGTCAATAAGTATCCTACCATACAGTTTTCCTCTTATACTAAGAAGACAAATGCCCCTATGATTACCACACACTTCTTTTTCCCCTTTTCCTTTGTACAAGGGAATAATTATACCTGACTTCCAATCCTCCGGGACTCTACCTTCCTCCCAGGCCAATCTGCACATCTTCCACATCCATTCTACTACTATCTCTCCCCCATGCTTCAGCATTTCACCACACACTCCATCAATTCCTGGGGCTTCCCCTGATTTAACTTTCTTCATTGCTTCCACAACTTCTATCCTACTGCTTTCTTCCTGTCTTCTCACCTCCCTCCTTCTCCCAGCCATTCCCCAGCCACTTATACTCGCATTACTTCCATCCTCCACGTTCAACAATTCCTAAAGTGTTCTCTCCATCTGCTCACTTTTTCTCCCTTCTCCACTAGTAATCTACCATTTTTATCTTTCACTCTCCTGCTAACTTCACTTCCACCCTGTCTTACTCTTTTCACCTCTCTCCAGAACATTTTCTTACAGTCCCTCCACTTTACACTCAAATTCCTTCCAAATTCCTCATCCACTCTCTTCTTACTCTCTCTTACTAATCTTTTCACCTCTCTCTTTCTTTCTACATATAACTCTCTCTTCCGCCTCTCAACCTCTTCCACGCCCCTATTCCTCATCCATTCATTGTATGCTTTCTTCTTTTGTGCCACAGCCTGTTTCACCTCTTCAGTCCACCACGCTGTTCCTTGCACCCCCCTCGGTCTTCTCTTCCTTCCACACACCACATCACATGCTGCACATATTTCTTCTGTAAATATTCTACACACACCTTCCACGTCCCCCATCTGCTCCAATTCATATTTGCCCAATCGTTCCTCCACTTCTCTCTTATACTCTGCCTTTTTCTCATCCTCTTGTAACCTTTCCACTCTCCTTGCAACTACTCCTTCCTCTCGTCTTTCCCTTCTTCTATTCCTCCATCTTACTTGAACTTTAATTCTGGCCACCACCAAGTAGTGGTCAGAAAGTCCACTCCCCCAACCTCTATAAACTCTTGCATCCAATATACATCTTCGCATCCTTTCATCCACACACACATAATCAATCATTGCCTTCCTTTCATTCAGTTCACCACCCACCCTTCTCATCACTCGCCATGTATACCTGTGGATCATTTTATGCCTGAAGAGGGTATTGGCTATCACCAACCCCCTCCCAGCACAAATGTCCACTTACGCACTGCCATTCTCATCTATCTCAGCAGGCACACCCCACTCACCAACTATTCCATCCACCTTCACATTCCCAACTTTACCATTCATATCACCAATCAAAAACACTCTCTCATTCCTTCCAAACTTTTCCATGCACACTTCTACATTTGTCCAGAACTCTTCTCTCACTCTTTTAGCACGATCTTGTGTTGGCGCATACACACACACAATCGCCCACATTTGTATTCCAACTTTCAACTTTACCCACACAATCCTTGATCCAACTGATCCATACTGTCTTATGCTCCTCTTCCATCTTTTACTCACAACTATACATACTCCTTCCTTTGCCCTCTCATTCTCACCTACTCCTGCACATATACCCCATCCATACTCCCATTCTCTCACACTTTCTCTTCTCCATTTTGTTTCAGTTATTCCACATACATCCACTTTCGCATCCTCAAGCACCTGGACAATCTCTCTCTCTTTCACCTCATCATTTGCTCCCCTTACATTCCAAGTTCCAATTGCAATGTCCTTTGTCCGGTCCTTGGTCGTCAACGTTTGGTCAGTCCTTGTCCGAGGCTTATTGTTTGTTTTTTTAGTTAGTTGTTTTCCGGGGAGGGGCACTAACCCTCCGCCAAATTACTCCTATGGAAAAACCAAAAATAACAAGAGACAGAGTGAGAAAAGTGGTAACAAAGATGAAAAACAAGAAGGCAGCAGGACCCGACAACCTAAAACCAGAATTTTACAAGGCCTTAGTAAAAAGTGAAAGATGCTTAGAGAAAATTACCGTATTTCGCGGCATGTAAGACGCAGCATTGTGAAAGACGCACCCTAATTCTGGCAGGGCAGTTCTGTGAAAAAAAAGTTTGCCCCAACCAAGACTGCAGTAAGGTTTCTTGATAAGAGCCATTACCACACAGATACACACTCACCTTTCAGAATCTATTCATTACTGATCATCAGCCTTTGGTTTCTTTTTTTATATACAAAGAATGGTACAGGAAAAGAAAACAATGCCCCTTCTTGACAAAACGTGACTGATATGAGCCACTATCACTTAGATACAACACTCACCTTTCAGAATCTATTCAGTACTGCTCATCATCCTTTAGTTTCTTCTTTTATGTACAAAGAATGATACAGGAAAAGAGAAAACAAAACCCCGTCTTAATAAAACGTGACTTCAAACCACGAGGCCATCTCAACTTTGCTGATAAATATGTATCAGTAAACTGATATAAACAGTTTTTAATATTTTATTAATTTAAAACCACAAATGAAGTCAATAAACTCTATTCTTTCATTCACTGACGAAAACATAAAATACAATGAATGTTCACATCAGTTCATTTATCCTAAAAGAACCCCGTCATATTCCACACCTGTTACGGAATTTCCTCACATTGCCTTGACTCAAGCACAATATCAGACTAATACCATAATTAATCATGCACTCTAACTAACCTGTAATTACCTCCACAAATAATATAAAAAGGTAGCACTTGTAAATACACAAATTACAATGTTTTACAACCAAAGTTCAATTTAGCAAGGCTGCTTGGGAACAGGATAGACAGCTGTTTTTACTCTCTTCTCTCAGTATCACTCCTTCACTGTCAGCTATGTTTGCCTTGCAGCATCAACAATTAAAAATGTATGCTTCACTGATCATAATTTACTATAAACATTCATTTCAAAACATACTATGGTGAAAACATCCATTGCTACACCTTAGTAACACTGCTGCCTCCCAGTCGCTAGACAGCAGTCTCTACCCCTTCCTCTCAGTATCACTTCCTCACTGTCAGCGATGTTTCCCTTGCAGCATCAACAGTTAAAAATACGTTTTTCACTGATCACAATTTACTAAAAACAGACATTCATCTCAAAACATGTCGAGAATGGTGAAACTGTCTCTTAGCAACACTGCTGCATCCCAAGCGCAAGACAACTGGCTCAACCCTCTTCTCCCAGTATCACTCCCTTACTGTCAGCTGTTTTCCTTCCAGCATCAACAATTAAAAATGCATATTTCTCTTACCAGAATTTGCTAAAAACAGACATCCATCTCAAAACATTCGAGTACTGTGAAAACATCCATTTTTGGTTTTAACACTGCTGCCTCCTAGTTGCTATGGTACACACACACACACGCACACGTACACACCACATGCAACATTCGCTCACCTCTGAAACATTTACATCAGTCCGTTTTGGAGTACCCAGTGGCTTTATTATATGCCAAAAACATCAAAATGTATTTGGTTGTTCAATATAAATATCATCACTTAAGGACATGAAACATCTCAAACAATTTATTCATCCAAACATCGTCAGTGCAAGACTAAAGGTGTACAGCACCATTGATCCTAAATTTTCCATGGTTGCATCTGTCATGATCACCTAAAACCTATATTCACTTCATATTACTGACATGGTGAAAATTTCACTCGTCTTCAAATCCTGAGAATTCATCACTACTTCCCCCGAGTCCTGAAGCATCACTGGAAGTCATCACCACGGTCATCATCACTGTTTCACTGTCACTTTCATACAGTAAATGGTCCTCAGTACCATCCATTGAATTGCTTATTGCAATATTCATACGATTTTAACTTGGCAATCGTTTTAACTGAGCACAGGCGATATTCAGACTTGGGGCATTTGATACAGCCCACATTAACCTCCTCAGTACGTTTCCTGAACTGAATAAAATCATATGGCGAGCATGAATAAACTACACTATAAAATACATTACTGGGCTGAAGGGATTATAATAAGCGGATTATCAGTTCCCTAGCCTGACTCTTCCCACTTCTACTTCCTTAACTACACCCACACCAAACTCTCACCTACACCTTACGATTTGGTCGTTTCGGCCGTAACGTCCAAAATGGCAAACGATTTTACAACCTAACCTAACCTAACCTAACAAATTTGGACGTTACGGCCTAAATGATCCCCATTGCCGATCATGAGAGCTTTGCTTAGGCAGCAGAGATGCAGAGAGTGAACGTTGTCAATCATTCTGATCGCTTCGTCTGCTAAGAATACAGCAGAAATGGCGGACGCTGATATGAATGCCCGTCAGGCACTGCTATTTCAGATATTGCATCAGTTATGCTACTCAGTGAATTTTATCCTATTTTCATAACAAAATACTGTAATTGGGTGTGCCCTGAGTTGCATAGACATTGCTAAAGTACTTCACTTGGCTGAAAAAGTGAAGCTGTAACTTCGTTAGCTTGCTAGAGTAGGGTGTACGCTAGACACTAAACTGCTAAGTTGCTAAACCGCTAAACCCCTTGACGGTATTGGCCAGTTGAGCTGAAAACAATCCTGTGAATGCTTTGTGTTCTTGAACTTGCATGTTTTAATATCTGCTGCATACAGTATATACACTCACAAAATGTCACAAAAGTAACTGACCTAATTAGGGTTACTGAATTTCCATACGTGAAGAAAGTCTGTTTTGATGACTTGGCAGTTTCACTAGCCAGCATCTCTCCAGCATGATTCCTTTGCTAGTTAGTGAATGGATGGCAAGCAAAGTGGTCATGATTGCCTTTCAGAAGGTTAGCAGACAGTTCACCAGTGAGCACGTTAGCTTGCTAGAGTAGGGTGTACGCTAGACACTAAACTGCTAAGTTGCTAAACCACTAAACTCCTTGACGGTATTGGCCAGTTGAGCTGAAAACAAACCGTGAATGCTTTGTGTTTTTGAACTTGCGTGTTTTAATATCTGCTGCATATATACACTCACAAAATGTCACAAAAGTAACTGACCTAATTAGGGTTACTGTATTTCCATACGTGACGAAGTCTGTTTTGATGACTTGGCAGTTTCACTAGCCAGCATCTCTCCAGTATGATTGCTTTGCTCGATAGTGAATGGATGGCAAGCAAAGTGGTCATGATTGCCTTTCAGAAGGTTAGCAGACAGTTCACCAGTGATCATGTACGTTAGCTTGCTGGAATAGTGCGGATGCTAAACTGTTAAATTGCTAAACCGCTAAATATCTTCACGATGTTAGCCAGTTGAGCTGTAAACAAACCCGCGAAAGTTTTATGTGTTTCTGATCTCGGGTGTTTCTGTAATCTGCTGCATATACACACTAGTGTATATTATTTTTAAGAATAAAATCAAGTCTGCATACTGTAGAAGACACCTGTGGTTGCTAAGCATTGAAATGATCATCTTTATAAGAGTTTCTTCTCAGTGAAGCCTAACTAACCTGCCTTAGTCTAACGTGCAGGACGCATGGGGATATTTTAAGGTAACTTTGAGACAAAAAAGTGCGTCTTATATGCCGCGAAATACGGTACACAATGTTATGAAAAAGCACTAGAGAAGGAGGAGAAACCAGAGGAGTGGAAAGTATCCAAAATAAAAATAATAGAGAAAAAGAGAAACCCCACAGTTAAAGATCTTAGACTAATAGCTCTGTCAAACATTTCATGTAAAAATTTTGTCTCTGTTAAAAGAAGATATCGAAAATCACCTAGAGAAGAAGATATCGAAAATCACCTAGAGACGAATAATGAAGTAAGAGAAACACAAGCAGGCTTCACGAAAGGAGGGAGAGTGGAAGACAATTTGTTTATACTGCAATATTGTGTACAGGAAAGCTTAAAAAGGAAGAAAGCACTGATAGTAACAGCTGTGGATTTTAGAAAAGCATATGATTCAGTAAAAAGAGAAGCGTTAATTAAAGCATTGATGGAATACAAAGTACATCCGACAGTAATAGATGCAATAAAAGATTTATAAAGATGATAAGATCATAATAGAAGTAGGAAAGGATGTGAACAAAGAAATAACAATAACCAGTGGTATCAGGCAAGGATGTACGGGGTCAACAACTCTTTTCAAAATACTTACTTAATTATGAAAGAATTAGAAAGCAGAGTTGTGGTAGGTTGTGGCGACCATCATCCACTCACTTGATGTAGTGCTGCCTACTTCCTTAGCTTATATCATTCTTTTCTTGTGCCTGCCCTTCTCTCTTCCTATTTCTCCTATCTTTCCTGTCACTTCTTATTCCTTTTCTTTCCTTTACAGGTGGCTTTACATTGAGTGACAAGCCAAATGGTTTCCTGTAAGCCAAGACACCATTTACAACGCTGGGTGGTAACCATATAACCAAACCATACGTGCTCCCCAAGTGTCAACAAGTGGGTTGGTGGAGGGTTGGTGCCCCTCCCTGTAAAACAACTAACTCAGTGTCAAATGGCCACCCTTTGCGGGATTGTGGTGTCTGGCAATAGATAGATAGATAGATAGAAAGCAGAGGATGTGGATTTGAAAATGAGCTGTTCAGAATATGTACACTATTCTATGCAGATGACGGGTTGTTGTTAAGTCCATCAGTGGAAGAAGCGGAAAGAAGCATAAGAATTCTAACGGAAGTAGGAGAAAAATGTGGTTTGGAAATAAACAAAGAAAAAAGTGATGTAATAGTGTATAATATGAAGGAAAAACCAGCTGAAATTGCTGGCATACAAGTAAAAGAAAATATATGTTACCTAGGTGTGATAATAGATGATAAAAGGAACATGTTTAAAACTCACAAGCAGAAATTGATTGAAAAAGTGCAGAAAATGGCAAATATAGTATACCCAATTATAAGTAAGAGCAGCAATAAATTATTAATTGGAAAAACATTTTGGAAAAGCATAGCACTCCCAGCAATACTGTATGCTAGTAATGTAATAATAATAACAGAGGGAGAGATAGAAAAAATGCAGAAAATCGAAAATAGTGTGTGAAGACAGATTCTGGGAGCTCCAAGATGTGCAACAGTTTGCTCAATGAGAGGAGAAATAAGTATTTCAAATATGAAATCAAGAATTGTGGAAGGTAGGATAAAATATATAAAGAATATAGAAGAAAGAGGAAATGAACTATTGGAAAAAGTATGGGCTGCAATAAAAGAGGACCAGAAAAAACAGTGGAGAAAAATATCACTGAAATATATGGAAGAAAGTGGAATAGAAATTAGAAACCTGAAAAAGATTAAAGTAGTGGAAATAAAGCAAAGAATTAGAGAGAAAGATACAATAAAGTGGAAAGAACAGATGGAAAGTAAAGAGTCATTAGTGATATCGGTATATAGAAAGTGGAAGGAAGAAATAAAAGAAGAACCATGTTATGATAACAGACCATCTTCAGTAATATGGTATAGAGCTAGAAGTAACTGCTTACCCCTCCAGAACACAAAGAGGCACCAAGGAGAACACACAATATGTAAGCTGTGCCAGGTAGAAGAAGAAAACCTGCCCCATTTTATACTATTTTGCCCATGTTTACAGGAAGTAAGAAACAGGATAGTAGAGCTACAGAGACCCAGAATAGAAGACGAAGAACTGGTGATTGGACAGTTTTTATTCCAGGCAGAGAATATTGAAAAAAAGAAAAAACAACTGTATGATACAATATGTGGAAAAAAGAGAGAAAAGGAACTGAAGGAAAATAAAACATAAACATAGAGCAGTGAAGAGGTGTGCCGTTGGAAAGGCTATACACCTCGAACTAACCTGAACCTGAACGGCACTCCTCTAGTTGAGTTTAATAGGCTAAATAAGGACTTGCTTTAACCAGATCTAACCAGTGCTCCTAACTGCGGGGCTTTGCCTCTCAGACCCTCCAAAGCAGTTACAGTACCTTACCTCATCTAACCTGACTAGACCACAAGGGTAAATTTTTAGAAGTAACCAATGTTTTCTTTTATTATTATTTTTTTGGTTTCCAATGCAAAATACTGTGCTTTAATTAGTTTTGACCCACATTTTGGGGGGAAAATCCCCCTTTTGGAATTTTGAGTAAGATTTCCAAAAGTGGGTTTATCCCCCAAAATCAAAATCAAGATTAATTAAAAACACACTATTTTGCATTAAACTAACCCAAACTAACCTAACCTAACCAAACCTAACCTAACCTAGGCCTAATTTAGGGCCTGACATAGACCGAATGCACACGTCTGCACCGGCCAATATGGTACAACATTCATACGTTACTGAGCGACAGCCTAACCTAAGCCACTATATGACTACCCCTACAAAATTTGCTCCCCCAACTCAAACTAGGCTTAAAAGGTAAGTCTTAGTTAGAATAGTTCAGGGACCTAATATAATGAAAATTGGTAACGTTGGTTACTTCTAAAGTTATACCGACCACTGGTATTCTAAGTTGTATAATTTTAAGCATCAGTGAAAGACGTGTATATATGTAGGCCTATATGAGGTGTTAGTTAATGATATTGGCCTTAATCCATTAGTTTTGGGTTTGCTTACTTTAGGTAACATGAAAGTTCTCAATTCTTTAGAGTCTTTGCGTACTTTTCCTTTAATATTTCATTAACACACAATGTCTTCATATCTATTGTCTTGTCACTTTTTAATAAGGATCTATAGAGCTCTGGTTTTAATGTGTTCAGTCATAATGCTTTTACATTTTTAAATTCTATACACAGGCATTTTATTTCAGCTGTATTGGACCTACCTACCCCAGTATAGAGAGACTTGCTGGCCAAGACTTCACTATGCCAACCTATTGTTGTGTGCCCCTATGCCACAGTAAGGGTGGACATCAATTTCCAGTTGATAAACACATGAAAAAACTGTGGACACTTGCCATCAAGCGTGAGAGATTTTCACCCTCTGAATACAGTGTGGTTTGCAGTCAGCATTTCACACAAGATGATTATATTCCAAAAGGTTGGTAATTTTTGTACAAAAAGCATGAGCTTAAATTCAATTCATGTGGTGTTTCCTTTATTTCAGTTTTATTTAATTATGTTACTTGATAACCTAAATCATGGGGAAAGGAAAAATATGATATTTAGGGTGGCAGGTCAGGTGAAGAGGGATAATTGGGATATTATAGGTGAGCAGTGTGTGAAGAATGATGAAGGAAGGGTAGTGGTGAACAGTGAGGATATTAAAGATGCATGGAGAGAGCATTATAACCGGTTGTTGAATGAGGAGTTTGATTGGGACGGGGAAGGTTTGGAGCCAGCAGATCCAGTGTCTGGCCCTTGGCCTTTGATTGATGCAGCTACTGTGAGTGAGGCAATAGGCAGGATGAAGGTGGGGAAGGCAGCAGGTGTGTCTGGGTTGACTTCCAAAATGTTGAAGGCCTCAGGCGATATAGGGGTGAGGTTAGTCACTGACCTGATCAATAGAATTATTTATGAGTGTGTTGTCCCAGATGATTGGCTGAAGAGTGTAATTGTAAATGTGCATAAAGGGAAGGATGAGGCCCTGGAAAGAGGAAATTATAGAGGTATAAAGCTTTTAGATCAGATAATGAAGGTAATGGAGAGAGTTTTAGAAGGTATGATTAGAGAAAGAGTGAATATTGATGAGATGCAGTTTGGGTTTATGCCAGGTAGGGGGACCACTGATGCTATATTCATTGTTTGACAGCTTCAGGAAAAATCTATCGGTAGGAGAAGGGATCCTTATTTTGTTTTTGTTGATTTGGAAAAGGCCTTTGACAGAGTCCCTAGAGAGGTGGTGAAGTGGGCAATGAGAAAGCTTGGCTTGGAGGAGTGGCTGGTTAGGATGGTTATGGCTATGTATGTGGGTGCTCACACCCAGGTAAGAGTGAATGGAGATTTGAGTGATGACTTTTCCGTGAATGTTGGTGTGCATCAGGGGTCAGTCTTGAGTCCCATGTTGTTTATCATGGTACTTGAAGCCCTTTCACATGACTTGAGAAACAGACTCCCGTGGGAGTTGTTGTATGCTGATGATTTGGTGTTGATTGCAGAGAATGAAAGGGAGGCGGAGGAAAGGTTTAGGAAGTGGAGAGATGGTATGGGGCACAAGGGCTTAACCCTTTAACCGCGGGCATTGTTTTGCCCCGACTGGCCTCTCCCGCGGGGGTTCCAGCCAAAATGTAAACAAACTTTAAACCTTTATAACTCTGCACAGAATAAATCTAGAGCAAAAAATAAGGTACGATTAGAAAGTACTAACCTTCGGCTTTGCATTGATGTAGGTTTCATGATTTCGTTGACTATCACTGGATGGGCAGTGCCGTTAGAAGTGAGCGATCTAAAATCACTATTTTTCGCTCACACACCATTACCAAATGCCAACCTCATTCTGATAATAATACTATAAACATATATGAACACCGCACATACGATAAACACCAACTCTGTGTTCACTGAGGCAGGTAAAAGGCACTGTAATTGCCCGCACTTCACTGCCACATCAGCGTGTTGTAATCACTATTTTTCGCTCACTCACCATTACCAAATGCCAACCTCATTCTGTAATAATACTATAAACATATATGAACACTGCACATACGATAAACACCCACTCTGTGTTCACTGAGGCAGGTAAAAGGCACTGTAATTGCCCGCACTTCACTGCCACATCAGCGGTGTTGTAATCACTATTTTTCGCTCACACACCATTACCAGATGCCAACCTCATTCTGATAATAATACTATAAACATATATGAACATTGCACATATTGTAAACACCCACTCTGTTTTCACTGAGGCAGGTAAAAGGCACTGTAATTGCCCGCACTTCACTGCCACATCAGTGATGTTGTCACTCACACAGCTGGACAGATACTGATGCGTGTTGGTCAGGGGTGGGGTGGGGGGCCCGGGGGTTGGGAGGTGGGGGCCCGGGGGGTGGGAGGAGGGAGGTGGAGGTCGGCTGGAGTGAAAGAACTTAATAGCTACTCTCCCTTGAAACAATTGGCGCACGGAAAAAACGCGGTGTATTCAAAATATTCACAAACATTCGAGAATGACACCCGCGGTTTGGTCCAGTTTTTGCATTGTCATTCTGGAATGACACCTGCGGTTAAAGGGTTAAGGGTAAATGCAGATAAATCAAAAGTGATGATATCTAGGGTTGGTGGCAGTACTGTCAAAGACGAGGGAGAGTGGCCATGTGCAGTTTGCCACAAGGGCATGGGAAGTAATTCCATCTTGTGCGGTGTTTGTGATAAATGGGTGCATAAGAGATGTTGTGGAATCAGAGGTAGACTGCGAGATAATGCTGATTTTATGTGTGCGGTGTGTATGGGTGAGCAGGTGGAGATTGTCAGATGTGAAAGGATTGAACTTGCTGGTGAATCTCTTGAGTGTGTGGAAGAGTTTTGTTATTTGGGAGACATGTTGTGTGCTGGAGGTGGGGCTGGAGCTAGCTCTGTGGCTAGGGTGAGAAAGTGGTTGGAAGAAGTTCAGGGAGCTCTTGCCTCTCCTGACATTGAGAGGACCCTCCCTACGTGCTAAGGGGTCTTTGTATGCGGCATGTGTTAGGAGTGTAATGCTGTATGGTAGTGAGACCTGGGCAGTGAAGGAGGAAGATATTCGCCAGCTCAGACGTACAGAAATGACAATGATTAGGTGGATGTGCAGTGCGTCCCTGCGTCCAAGGCCTGGAGGGGCTGGGTTTACGATGGAAGAGTTGAGAAGTAGGATGGGACTGGAGTGTATTGGTGTTGTGATGAGGAGAGGTAGATTGAGATGGTTTGGACATGTGGAGAGGATGGGGGATGATAATTGGGTGAGGAAGGTGAGAAGTGTTAATATTGGGGGTGGGGTTATGAGGGGTAGACTGAGAAAGACATGGGACGAGGTCATTTAGTGTGATCTCAGGGTTAAGGGACTGAACAGGGAGGCTGCAATGGATTGTGCAGCGTGGAGAGCCGCCATTAGGTGACCAAGGCCGACACATGCAAGCATGTTGGAGCCTTTAAAAACGAAATGAAATGAAACATTTGCTTAGTGGGTTAGGGCACGCAGGTCTGACCGTAGGGTCGGGGATTCTAATCCACCCAAGGGTCATTGGTTGACGTCAGGAAGGGCATCCAGTCATAAAGTGCTGCACCCCCCAACAAAGGCCTCTACCCAGGGGCACTGCCCTAGCCATTAAAATAAGGAAGTGCATGATGTAAATACTGTATCATAATCCTATAGGCCTCTGTCTGTCTGTCTGTCTGTCTGTCTCTCTCTCTCTCTCTCTCTCTCTCTCTCTCTCTCTCTCTCTACACAGGGTGTTTCAATAAGATGGACACTATTTGAAATTGCTATATCTCTGCAACCACGAACCACCCATGAATGAAACTCTTACCACTTGATAGGGCCGGGCATAGAGTTTTTTAGCAAGATGGAGCACTGCCACATTGGCATCTGCAGGTTTGACTTTTTCTAAATGACACACTGCCTCAACATTGGATAGGTCGCACGGGACCCCAAGACTTGGTGCTACACTCTTAGCCCCCAAGATCCCCAGACATTACGCCCTGCAACTTCTTCTTGTGGGGACACGTCAAAGACCGTGGTTTTTGTGCAACCATTAGCAACTAATCTGGATGACCTCAAAAACAGAATCACGGCAGAGATGACTTCAGTGAAAGGAGACATTCTGAGAGGCATTTGGGACAAATTCAACTTTCGTCTCGATCTCCGTGCATCAGGTGGAGGGCACATAGAGCATTTATAAAATGGTTAGTAAAATCATCAGAGAAATTACCAATATGCCAGGAATCGAACCCAGGACTCTCAGGTGAGAGCCAGGCAGCATACCACTACACCACGACCTGGTCGTGGTGTAGTGGTATGCTGCCTGGCTCTCACCTGAGAGTCCTGGGTTCGATTCCCGGCATATTGGTAATTTCTCTGATGATTTTTCCTGTGTAAAAATACAGGATCTCTCTTCATGGTTAGTAAAACTTGATAACTCATTAAACGGTTTGTAACTTTTTGTGTAAATGTAATATGTTGCCATCGTGAAATATACTGCTTTGAAATTGGGTCCATCTTTTTGAAACACCTTGTATACATATATATATATATATATATATATATATATATATATATATATATCTATTGCCAGACGCCTCAATCCCGTTTGGGGTGGCCACAAACAAATCGCTTCCAAGTCGCCCTGTCCCTCGCCATTTCACTGCCCTGCTCCCAACTCACACCCCCCTCTCTCATATACCTCTCCACCCGATCCCTCAATCTCATCCTCGGCCTCCCCTTTCCTCTTCCCCCCTCCACCTCACTCACATACACTCCCTTCGTCAGTCTTTCACCCTCCATCCTCTCCACATGGCCAAACCACCTCAGTGTGTTCCTCATAACGCATCCTATCACATCCACATCCACACCACAACGCTTCTTTATATCCTCATTCGTCAGCCTGTCTCTCCATGTGACTCCACAGGCTCCTCTTAAATAACTCATTTCCACTGCTCTCACTCTTGACTTGTGTCCTTCCAACAACGTCCAAGCTTCACTTCCATACGTTAGAGTTGGTATCACAATACTGTCATGTAGTAAATTTTTCACTTCCATGCTCACTTCCCTGTTTCTTATCACTGCTTTCAAAGAACCAGCAACCTTTCTTCCCTGCTGTACCCTTTCAAGCACTTCACCCTCCAAACCTCCATCCTTACTCATCACACTACCCAAGTACTTAAACGTACTCACATTTTCCAATTCCTCACCATCCAACCTCGTTGTAAATTCACTGACTTCACCTCTCTCAAAGACCATCACTTTACTCTTCCCTACATTCACCTTTAGATTCCGTTTCTTATACACTCTCCCAAACTCATCCACCAAGCCTTACAGCTCCCGTTCGTCTTCAGTCAACAACACAGTATCATCTGCAAACAACAGTACAGGGAGTTTCCAAACACTATCCTCTCTCACCAGGGCCACTCCAACATCCACTACCCTACCTTATACCTCTTTTATTACCCCATCCATGTACAGATTGAACAACCATGGTGACATGACACATCCCTGTTTCAACCTAACTTTCATAGAGAAAAATTCACTTAGTTCACCATCCACACGCACTGCAGCCTTCGCACCATCGCACATACTCTTCACAGCATTCAACAACTTCCCATCTACTCCATATATTCTTTATACTTTCCACAATCCTTGTCTGTCCACCCTGTCATATGCTTTCTCCAAATCCATGAAAGCCGCATACAACTTCTTTCCCTTCTCTAGAAATTTTTCCACTAAAGATCTAAGAATGAATATCTGATCTGCACAACCTCTTCCCTTCCTAAAGCCTCCCTGTTCTTCTCCAACTAATTTCTCTGTTCTTTCTCTAACTCTGTCAATAAGTATCCTACCATACAGTTTTCCTATTATACTAAGAAGACAAATGCCCCTATGATTACCACACACTTCTTTTTCCCCTTTTCCTTTGTACAAGGGAATAATTATACCTGGCTTCCAATCCTCCTGGACTCCACCCTCATCCCAGGCCAATCTGCACATCTTCCACATCCATTCTACTACTATCTCTCCCCCATGCTTCAGCATTTCACCACACACTCCATCAATTCCTGGGGCTTTCCCCAATTTAACTTTCTTCATTGCATCCACAACTTCTATCCTACTGATTTCTTCCTGTCTTCTCACCTCCCTCCTTCTCCCAGCCATTCCCCAGCCACTTATACTTGCATGACTTCCATCCTGTATGTTCAAGAATTCCTTAAAGTGTTCTCTCCATCTGCTCACTTTTTCTTCCTTCTCCACTAGTAGTCTACCATATTTATCTTTCACTCCTCTGCTAACTTCACTTCCACCCTGTCTTACTCTTTTTACCTCTTTCCAGAACATTTTCTTACAGTCCCTCCACTTTACACTCAAATTCCTTCCAAATTCCTCATCCACTCTTTTCTTACTCTCTCTTACTAATCTTTTCACCTCTCTTTCTTTCTACATATAACTCTTTCTTCTGCCTCAACTTCTTCCATGCCCCTATTTCTCATCCATTCATTGTATGCTTTCTTCTTTTGTGCCACAGCCTGTCTCACCTCTTCAGTCCACCACGCTGTTCCTTGCACCCTCCTCCGTCTTCTCTTCCTTCCACACACCACATCACATGCTGCACATATTTCTTCTGTAAATATCCTTCACACACCTTCCACATCTCCCATCTGCTCCAATTCATATTTGCCCAATCGTTCCTCCACTTCTCTCTTACACTCTGCCTTTTCCTCATCCTCTTGTAACCTTTCCACTCTCCTTGCAACTACTCCTTCCTCTTGTCTTTCCCTTCTATTCCTCCATCCTACGTGAATCCTAATTCTGGCCACCACCAAGTAGTTGTCAGAAAGTCCACTCCCCTAACCTCTATAAGCTCTTGCATCCATTACACATCTTCGCATCCTTTCATCCACACACACATAATCAATCATTGCGTTCCTTTTATTCAGTTCACTACCCACCCTTCTCATCACTCGCCATGTATACCTTTGGATCATTTTATGCCTGAAGATGGTATTGGCTATCACCAACCCCCTCCCAGCACAAATGTCCACTAACACACTCCCATTCTCATCTCTCTCAGCAGGCACACCCCACTCACCAACTATTCCATCCACCTTCTTATTCCCGACTTTACCATTCATATCACCGATCAAAAACACTCTCTCATTCCTTCCAAATTTTCCATGCACATTTCCACATTTGTCCAGAACTCATCTCTCACTTTTCTAGCACGATTTTGCGTTGGCGCATACACACGCACAGTCGCCCACATTTGTATTCCAACTTTCAACTTTACCCACACAATCCTTGACCCAACTGATCCATACTGTCTTATGCTCTTCTTCCATCTTTTACTCACAACTATACATACTCCTTCCTTTGCCCTCTCATTCTCACCTACTCCTGCACATATACCCCATCCATACTCCCATTCTCTCACACTTTCTCTTCTCCATTTTGTTTCAGTTATTCCACATACATCCACTTTCGCACCCTCAAGCACCTGGACAATCTCTCTCTCTTTCACCTCATCATTCGCTCCTCTTACATTCCATGTACCCATTACCAAGTCCTTTGTCCGGTCCTGGGTCGTCATCGTTTGGTCAGTCCTTGTCCGAGGCTTCTTGTTTGTTTCTTGTTTGTTTTTTTTGTTAGTATAGATATATACAGTAATCCCTCCACTATCCGATGTAATAGAGCCAAAGGCATGTCCGGTAAGTGGTCCCGTCCGGATAGTGGGCCCCAGCCTCCTGGACTTGTACTTATGGACCCTAACCTACCCTGACTCAGACAAACATATATACAACTCCCTCTGGACATGCATAGCACCTATTTAAGACCCAAATCACACCAATAAGCGACATAAAAGACTGAAATAAATGCAAAAGAGTCAGAGAATGAGGTTTTAGAGGTGAGTTTTTACAATATTAAACATTCTGGGTAATTACATCAAGTCCCTGGCTCCTGGACTGGTACTTATGGACCCTAACCTAGCCTAACTCAGAAAAACACCTCCCTACTGCACATGCATAGCACCTAAGACCCTATTCACACCAATAAGGGACATAAAAGAGTGAAATGTTTTAGAGGTAAATATGGAAAATACAGTACAATATGAAACATTTTGGGTACTTAAAACAAGTCCCTGGCTATCTCAATGAATAACCCGCCTCCTCTCAGACTCTGACAGTAAAAAGTAGTACCTGAAGCACCTGCAGTACACTGTACTTGAGGTCTTGCACTGAACTTAGTCATTTGCATTCAGAATTCCATTCTCTTAACACTGTGCTGGGGGGGGTGCGGTAGCACAGTGGTAGCGCGCCGGACTCGTAATCGGGGGATTGCGAGTTCGAGCCTCGCCCGGGCTGCTGTGCCGGGAGTGGTAGCTCGCTCCTGTAACCCTAGCGGGGCTATATAGTCCAATACAGGGCTTAGCTCGGGGGAACTCCATTTCTCCCATTTTTCTTAACACTGCGCACTCTAGTCTTACTTGTGCTCCAATGCACCTTAATGAAATAAGTGTTGCAACTCTGCACTTAAGTCTTTGCACTCATGAATCCATTTTCTTAACATTATACACTCTAGTCTAATTTGCATTCCATTGAACGTCAATAAAATTAGCGTTGCACTCTGCACTTTAGTCTTTGCACTCACAATTCTAATTTCTTAACATTATGCACTGTTTTCTTCACTGCACAGCACTGTAAATTCCCGTATGGTTTAGTGGAGAGTTCTTGCCATTTAATCACTGTCAGAGTCTGAGAGTAGCTGATGCAGGTGGCATAGGGGTGAGTCGCTGGGTCGTGGTGATGGACTACCCACTGCAGACGACTTTGAAGACAGGTGCAAACTCAGTTCCAGTGGTGACTCCACCGTGCCTGTTGCGCTGGGCTGTGGCTCGAAGGATGAGGGTCTGTCTTGGGGAGGCAGTGGAGTGGAGCTTGGGCTGGGCACAGCGGGGGTCACGGGTCTGAAAAAGCTATCAATGGTTGATTGACGCAAGGAACGACGATTTTGGCAATTAATGATGTGCTGCCTGAAAATGCACACTTCCTCCACAAATCCCAAGGGCCTCATCTCTCTGTCGTAGTCCGGGTGCTCCAGGTAGTCGAGAACAAACTCTACGTGTTCCCAGAGTGCGCTCAGCTTGGAGATGGCTGGAGTAGTGTCACACTGAAAGGAGTCCGCATCATCGTCGCTGTTCTCGTCGGAATCTTCAAGCTGGGTTCTGAAACCTGCAACTGAAGATGTGATCTTGATATCAGACATGGTGTGATACCCAGGATCGCCCTTGTCATCATCCATCCACTCACGCACTTCGTCCACATCAACATCGTCGCCATGCGCACTTAGACGTGCATGGAAGTCCTCCACATCAAAACCTCGGAAATCGTGCTCCACATCTGTTCCGAGAAGCAGATGAGACCAACTGTATTCTAGAGTCTTGACAGGGACTTCCTTCCATGCACTAGCCCAGTTGTAGATTGCAGATTTGATGTTGTAGCGGCGAAGGTTTTCCAAAGTCCGCTGGCCTCATGTGTCCCGTCCCTCCCTGTGCTCGTCTTCGTCCTCGAGAACAACCATCACCTCGTCCAGGAACTTCCGTCGGTACAGCCTCTTTGTTGCCACAATCATTCCTTGGTCCATTGGTTGGATGAGAGCAGTAGTGTTAGGTGGCAGAAACATGCACCTAATGCGCCCACTCTCAGCCACCAAGTCCTTGTCGCATGGGTGAGCAGGTGCATTGTCGATGAGAAGGAGGGCCTTTACCTGGTCGCGTGGGATTCCCAGTGTCTTCGTTTGGTAATGGATGACCTCCTTGACGAAATGGCGGTGGAACCAGTCTTTGAAGATGTGGGCAGTGAACCATGCCTTCAAAGAATGGTACCAAACGACAAGAAGGACATCCATCACCCCACAAAATACACCGAGGCTGCTTTGCACGGCCAACAATAATGGGTGTAAGCCAGTGCATGCCGTTAGCATTGGCACAACACAAAGCAGATATCCGTTGCTTGGAGAACCCGCGGCCAGGTACATGCTTATCCGTCTCCTCGGCTTGAGTGTTTGTTGGCAAAGAGTGATAGAATAAACCAGTTTTGTCAGCGTTGTAGACTTTACCGAGAGTGAGGCCCTCCCTGTCGATCAAGCGCTTCACCTTGTGCCGAAACTCCTCTACTTCATCCTCGTTGGCGTCCAAAGCTTTGCCATAGGCCTTACGGTTGGTAAGGCCACGTTGTAACTTGAACGCGAAGAGCCAACCCTCGGATGCCTTGAGGTCTGGGGTGTCGTGAAGCCTTGTGAACTTCTCAGCAGCAGCCTTCAGCTCTGTTCCACGCACCAGCACACCAGCAGCACGTTGCTGTTGATACCAAATCAATGTGGAGCGGTCGACTTCTGCATTTCGGGGAGTAAACATCATCTTCCTCTCTACGTTGCGTTTGCACTTCGATGAGAAGTCAGCCAAGTACTGCATGAGTTTGTCGTGGGATCTCTTGATATCAAACAAAGTAGATCGGGCCAGGTTGAATTCACGAAGGATGCATGAGGTTGACCATCCCGCGTCCACCTTGTCCAATATCTCCCTCTTCTTCTCCAGAGTCAAAACCACTTTCTTCCTCTTCTCAGGCGGCGGGACCATGATCACACACACGAAGAAGAGGCAACAGAGCAGCAACAGAGCCTGCAGCAGGTAGGGCACCACCACAAAAGCAAGCACGTGGGCGGCCATGATGACGAGCGTGCACTCATAAAAAGAGACAGGCGGTAAGTGGGGAGGATGCAGGGGTGCTCTAGCGGACGGCAGCGGAACTACGCACCAAAACACAGCTGGTCCACGCCACGCGCACCGAGTTCAAATTACGAGGGGAAAAAACTCGGATTTTTAAAGAATTTTTTGCAATTTTTGGCCCATTTTGGGAATATTGGATCCTGGGACCAAAATATCCAGTAAGTGGGGGCATCCAGATAGTACGGGGATTACTGTATATATATATATATATATATATATATGTATATATGTATATATATACAGTAATCCCGCATTATACGATGCCTCTTTATACGATATTTTGCTTATACAATGTCAAAAGTTTAGTACCCTATGCCCACTGTACAATGGGAACGATTTGCTACAACGATGGATCATCCGCAGCTCAGTGAACAGCAAATGTGCAAACGCAACACAAACGTCATCACATTGTCGGCACTGGACCACACACACTTGTCCACCGGTCCAGCCTCATTAGCTAGCCCTGCCCAGCCAGCCAGCCCTACCCAGTCATCCAGTTCTGACAGTGATGAGTGAGGGCTGTGACTGTGAGGCGAGTCGGGACAAGTCGCCGTCAAGTCAATTCGCCGTCAAGACAATTCTCCATCATTTATTTACATATCAGTTTATTTAGCAAGTACACTAGTTTTTGAATTATGTAAGTTATAAAAGTGATGGTGGTTTGTTGTTTATATAGTAAATGTAAAATATGGCATCAAATCATGGGTATTAAATGAAAAAATAATTTATTGAAACATGAATCAGCTGATTTATGATCGTTCCTTCATCTTAGCATAAGACTACATATGAGAGATTGGCATTTATATTAATGCCTAATGACCTTAAGTGAACGATCGACATACTTTGGAATTACCGTATACAAATAATCTTCATATTAGTAATCCCTCTAATATCCGGACGCCCAATAACCGAACATCCCCACTAACCGAACCTTATCGTCCTGGGATCAAACATTCCCAAAATGGTCCGAAAATCCAAAAAAATTGGAAAAAAAAATCGATTTTTTGCCGTCCGTAATTTGAACTTGCCGCGCGCGCCGCGTGAGAGCATTGTTTTGGTTCGTCATTCCTCCGACGTCCGATAGAGCGCCGCTGCATCCTCCCCACTTCCCGCCTGTCTCTCACCGCGACAAGACCTACGCTCTTCGTCATGGCTGCCCACGTGCTCGCTTTTGTGGTGGTGCCGTACTTGCTGCAAGGCCTCCTGCTGCTCTCTGCCCTACTCTTAGTGTGTGTGATGATGGCCCCGCCTCCTGAGAAAAGGAAGAGAGTGGTGTTGACTCTGGAGAAGAAACGGGAGATATTGGAGAAGGTTGATGCGGGTTGGTCTTCCTCTCGCATTCTCCGCGAGTTCAACCTGGCCCGGTCGACTTTGTTTGATATCAAGCGTTCCCGAGACAAGCTCATGCAGTACACGGCTGACTTCTCGTCGAGAAGCAAACGCAACGTGGAGAGGAAGGTTATGTTTACTCCCAAGTATGCAGAGATCGACCGCTCCACGTTGATTTGGTATCGACAGCAACGTGCAGCTGGTGTGATGGTACGTGGAACGGAGCTGAAGGCTGCTGCTGAGAAGTTTGCAAGGCTTCACGACGCCCTAGACTTCAAGGCATCCGAGGGTTGGCTCTTCGCGTTCAAGTTGCGACATGGCCTTACTAACCGTAAAGCACATGGCGAAGCATTGGACGCTAACGAGGATGGAGTGGACGAGTTTCGGCACAAGGTGAAAGGCTTGATCGACAGGGATGGCCTCACTCTCGGTCAAGTCTATAACATTGACGAAACTGGCCTATTCTATCGCTCAGTGCCAACGAACACTCTAGCCGATGAGACGGAGAAGCGTGTACCTGGCCGCAAGCTTTCTAAGGAACGGATATCTGCTTTGTGTTGTGCCAATGCTAACGGCATGCACCGGCTTAAGCCCGTTATTGTTGGCCGTGCAAAGCAGCCTCGGTGCCTTCGTGGGGTGATGGATGTCCTTCCTGTCGTATGGTACCATTCTTTGAAAGCATGGTTCACAGCTGTGATTTTCAAAGACTGGTTTCACCATCACTTCGTCAAGGAGGTCATACATTACCAGACTTCGAAGACACTGGGAATTCCTCGCGACCAGGTAAAGGCTCTCCTTCTCCTCGACAATGCACCTGCCCACCCGTGCGACAAGGACTTGGTTGCTGAGAATGGCCGTATTAGGGTGCATGTTTCTGCCACCTAATACGACTGCTCTCATTCAACCAATGGACCAAGAAGTGATCGTGGCAACAAAGCGCCTGTACCGTCGGAAGTTCCTGGACGAGGTGATGGTGGTTCTCGAGGACGAGGACGAGCGCAGGGAAGGACGTGACACTCGAGGCAAGCGGACTTTGGAAAACCTTTCGCCGCTACAACATCAAGTCTGCGCTGTACAACTGGGCTAGTGCATGGAAGGAAGTCCCTGTGAAAACTCTTGAAAATGGTTGGTCTCGTCTGCTTCTCGGAACAGATGTGGAGTACGATTTCCTAGGGTTTGACGTGGATGACTTCCATGCACGGCTACGTACGCACGGGCACGATGTTGATGTGGACGATGTTCGTGAGTGGTTGGACGACGACGAGGGCGATCCTGGGTATCAGACGTTGTCTGATATCGAGATCGCGTCTTCGGTTGCTGGTGTCAGTCCCGAACTTGAAGATTCCGACGACGAAGGCGATGATGATGCAGACTCCGCCCAGCAGGACACTACTCCAGCCATCCCCAAGCTGAGCGCACTCCGGGAACATCTAGAGTTCGTCCTAGACTACCTGGAACACCCGGATCATGCGACAGGGAGATGGGGCCCTTGGGACTCGTGGAGGAAGTGCGTGCTTTCCGGCAGCGCATCATCAATCGCCAGAATCGTCGGTCCTTGCGTCAGTCAACGATTGACAGTTTTTTCAGGCCCGTGACCCCGCTGTGCCAAGCCCTGGTTCCACTCCGTTGCCTCCCCAAGACAGGCCCTCATGCTCCGAGCCACAGCCCAGCACATCAGCTACAGTGGAGTCACCGCTCGACGTGAGTTTTGCGGCTGTCTTCAGAGTCTTCTGTAGTCGGTGCGCCATCACCACTACCCACCGATGCACCCCTTGGACGCCTGCCAGTGATACTCTCGGGCTCTGACAGTGAATAAACAGCAAGAACTTCTCCACTAGACCACACGGGAATTTTGAGTGTTGTGCAGTGAAAAACGGTGTGTTGTGTTAAGGTTTTCAAGTTGGGAGAAAAGACTAAGTAGAAAAGAAATTTAACGTAACTAACCTTCTTTGTTTTGGCTTTGGAAACTTAAAAAAACTTGGGAAAAGTTAATGTGCAACACTTAAATTTAATGGAACATTATTTGGACTAAAGTGAACACTGTGAAAAGAACGGACTTCTGTGTGTTAGTGACTAAGTTCAGTGCAAGACTTCAGGAAGAGTGTAGTGCAAGTGCTTCAGGAAATCGTTCTTACTGTCAGAGTCCGAGAGGAGGCGGTTATTCATCGAGGTGGCCAGGGACTTGCTGTAAGTAGCCAAAATGTTTCATGTTGTACTATTTTCCAGACTATATTTACCAGAATGTTTCATATTGTATTTTTTCCCATACTATACTTACCAGAAAGTGTCATACTGTACTTCTTTCCATACTAAACTTACCTCATGCATGTGCAGTAGGAATGTGTTTTTCAGAGTTCGGTTAGGTTCGGTTAGGTTAGGTTCGGTTAGAGTCCATAAGTACCAGAATGTTTATTAATGTATGAACATACTTCTAAACCCACATTTTATGTGTCTATTGCATTTATTTCAGTCATTTATGTGCCTTATTGGTGTGATTTGGGTGTTAAATAGGTGCTATGCATGTCCGGAGGGAGTTGTATAGGTGTTTCTCTGTGTTAGGGTCCGTAAGTACAAGTCCATAAGCTGGGGCCCAATATCCGGACAAAACCAATATCCGAACCTACCGATGGCTCTATTGATCTGGATATTGGAGTGATTACTGTACGTCTATATAAACGTTTCGGGACAATTCGCCATCAGGTCAATTTGCCATCACAACAATAACAAGACAATTCGCCATTGGGACTTTTCATTGTCAGGATGATTCCCCGTCGTTTATTTTCATATCAGTTTATTTAGCAAGTACACTAGTTTTTTAGTACTGTACTTGTACCTCTTCAAAGTCGTTTTAAAATATACCCAGGATGTTGTAGTACCAATGGAAATTATTGAAAACAGTTATGGGTGATGCTAGAACATAATTCAAAGTCAACTACAGCAAGGTAGAAACAAGTTAAATATTGTCTAAAAGTGCAACTTACAAATGATATCCAAAGCCTATGCTATTGAATGAAAATAGACTTGGCTAGATCCCCCTGAAAATTAGTTATTAAAGTATCAGTTAATCAGTAATAAGTATATTTATAGAATGACGGGGAATTGTCCTGACAGGGAATCATCCATATTATGATGGCGAATTGTCGACTTCATGGCGAATTGTCTAGGAACCACATAAACAACCCTTGCTTGCTTCAGTAAAGGTAAGAACTATTGTATACTGTAGTTTTCATGTTTTTTTTCTCTTTATTCACTATTAATGTGTTACTTTAAATGTTTAAACATAAGGATATTTCATGTATATGAGTGCTAAGGTGTGTGTATGTGAGAGTTTAGGCAGGTCTGGGAATGTATCCCCATTGACTCCATGTTATAATGGGATTGCTATACGATGGATCACTTTACGATAGGGTTTTCAGGAACGGAACTCCATTGTATAATGAGGGATTACTGTATATGTATGCATATATATATACAGAAAGACATCGCTATAACAGACTACCATACTTCGTGGGGTGGAAGACGCACTTTTTTGTCTCAAAATCATCTTCAGATATCCCCATGCGTCCTTGAAGGCAAGACTACCGTGGCTCCATTTAGAAGAATCACTTATACAGAGGATCACCTTACTGTTTGGCAGTCAAGTATTTTTTTGAGAGTATAAACACCTTTGATTTATTGTAAAAAGTTACATTCACTTGTGTATATACTCAGATTTTACGATTAGAAACACCCAGGCTTAAGAAAAAATTTAGGGTTTGTTTACAACTGGCCATGTGACGGTCTGGGGGTTTAGCGGTATAGCATTTTAGCAATTTAGCATCTAGCATACACACTGCTTTTGCAGGCTAACATGATCACTGGTGAACTCCCTGCTAACCTTTTGAAATGCAGTCATGATCACTTTGCTTGCCATCCATTCGGTAGCTTGTAAGAGAATCATACTGGAGATGATGGCTAGCATGACATTTGAGTCACTGTAACAGACTTCTCATATGGAAATTCAATAACTTTTGTTTGGCTGGCTTCTCTTACTGATATATTGTTTCATTAGAGACAAGAATATAACAGAAGGAAACAGTTTTATATTACTGTTACTGAAAAACGGGAAAAACAACTGCAACATTAAACAGTACTGTCTGAAATTACAGCTTTTTAGCAGTTTAGCAGTATAGCACCTAGCATTCCCCCAACTCTCAGAACATGATCACATCTGAACCCCTTGCTAACCTTCAGAAAGGCAATAATGATCACTTCACTTGCTATCCAATCACTGACTAGCAAGGGAATCATATTGGAGATGTTGGCTAGCTTGACTTTTGTTGAGTCATTGTAACAGACATCTGTCTCATATGGAAATTCAATAACCCTTGTTTGGCTGGTTTCTCTTAATGATATTTTGTTTCATTAGAGACAAGAATATAATAGAAGGAAACTGTTTTATATAACCATTACTGAAAAGCAACTGCAACATTAAACAGTACTGTCTGAAATTACAGCTTATTAGCAGTTTAGCAATTTAGCACCTAGCATTCCCACAACTCTCAGAACATGATCACTTCTGAACCCCTTGCTAACCTTCAGAAGGGCAATAATGATCACTTGCTATCCAATCACTAACTAGCAAGGGAATCATATTGGAGATGTTGGCTAGCATGACTTTTGTTGAGTCATTGTAACAGACGTCTGTCTCATATGGAAATTCAAAAATTCTTGTTAGGCTGGCATCTCTTACTAATATTTTGTTTCATTCGATACAAGAGCATCATAGAAGGAAGCAGTCTTATATTACTGTTAGTGAAAAATGGGAAAAAGTTGCAACATTAAATAATACTTCCCGAAATTATGGCATTATTACCGGTTTAGCAATTTAGCAGTTTAGCACCTAGCGATATGGAAATTCGATCACCCCATGTTAGGATGGCTTCTGGTACTTTTAGGGTACATAAAAAGGTGTAAACATTCCTTGTAATTGATTTTTGAAAACATGGTTGTGTTGTTTGATTCTAAAGTTCACACATGCAGGCATTTGTTGTGGAGATATAGTGTATTCCTTCACTTAATGGCCTTTGTATTTTCTTAAGTGAATGAAAGAACTGGTTTTATTGAGTTTTGTTTTTTTAAGTTCACTTCACAAAAAATAATACTTATCTCTATATACTGATACATATGTAGTGTACTTTAATAGAGATGAACATCACGTCTCAAATTACTTTACTAAAGGAAACGGACACTTCATATTTCATAAACAAATCGGTAGTGTTAAGATGGCATCGTGGTTTGGATAACATTTTATAAGGAAGGAGTTGTTTGTTTTCTTGTCTTGTACCCTTCTTTTACATAAAAATAAAGACACCAAACACATATATACAGTACTGAAGAGAGACTCTAATGTGTTAAGATAGTGTCATGGAATGAAGTAACATTACGTAAGGAAGGGGTTGTTTGTTTTCATGTCTTGTACCCTTCTTTTACATAAAAATAAAGAAACCAAAGACAGATATACAGAACTGAACGGAGGTTCTGAAAGGTGAGTGTGTATTTTAGTGAAAAATACTCATATCAAGCAACTTTTCTGTAGTCTTAGTCAGGCCATACTTTTTTTCTCAGAGCTTCCCTTCCAGAATTACGGTGCGTCTTTCACACTGCAGCGTCTAATATGCCACGAAATATGGTAATTGGGGCCCAAGCCATTCTGAAATAAGCGAAATTCCTATAAAAGCGACATCCGGACTTTCCCCTGCTAATCCGGACTTTTGGTTGTATTACTAGTCATCGTTTTCCCGATGAATTGTTGGAACCTTAGTGTGCGTATTGTCTGGAGGCCCACCCCCTTCCCGAAGGTGACTTCCCGATGTAAAAAAGTAGTGTTATTTTTATCTGTTATGTAAACAAGACGAAATTGTTGCAGTCACATTTATTAGAAAAAATAATGATTAACCAATGGATCAACAAATAACCATCGGGAAGAAGTATTTATTATATTTGAAGAATATGTGGATACCCATGAAAATGTACGACCATAACAACAACTCCTCCACCAGAATGGCGTACATATTTGAATAAGACAACCTTCTAAGCATAATTTGAAGGCATATTTTAACATCTACTGTTTACCTGCATCATTGTTATATGGCAATACTTCATCTGACAGTGCACTTTCAATATTAATACCATCGTAAAGCTCACATCATGGGTAGCCAAGTACAGCTACCCTGCTCTCGATTTTTTGCCCTAGCATGCAACCAAATAGTACTATTACTAGCCAAGTACAAAATCTAAGCAGAGCAGGACCACTTAAAGAATTAACTGTGAGGCTAGAAAATACGCTTGTCTCCAAGAATGAGCTCTCCAACATCTATTTAATTATTGTAGTGGGCACTTTAGTATCAACCAGGGGCCAAAATTTGTCACATAGCAGAAGGAAAAAATAAAACTACTTTAAATGCTGTATAGGTGTAGGAAGTTTTTTTTTTTCTCATGAAGGTAATGGGTGTCTGTGATGCTAATATGAAATTTACAGTTTAGCAGTGAATTGGGCAGGCAGTGCACATGATTCAAGGATTTTTTTCCAAAAGCAGACTAACTACCATATTGGAGATAGGTAATTACAGAGGGTTTCTTGTAGGTGACAGTAGCTATGCTTGCCTTTCTATTAACTTCATTTTTGGCTCCTGCTACTGATACGGAAAAACGTTACAGTGCCTCCCATGCTCGAACAAGAAACTTAATAAGAGCGTACTTTGGGGATCTCAGGAAGAAGGTTTGCTGTATTATGGAAGCCAGTCCGTACCAAATGAGGAATCGCACAATATATATATTAGTTTGCTGTATTATCGAAGCCAGTCCGTACCAAATTAGCAATCACACAGTATATATATTTTAGCCTGTGCGGTTCTGCATAATAAAGCTATAATGAACTGCCTTCCTGTTGATGAGCCACAGAAATTTGGTGCATTGGCTCTTGAGGATCCTAAATCAGTACAGAAAATAACCAGGCAGGTCAGCAACGTAGGGCAGATATTGCTGACCGTTTCTTTTGGAAGATACTGTATGTTGAAACATGGTAATCTAATGTCAGTATGACTGATCATTGAAAGCTGTTTTGCACATGTGTCAGTTTGACTGCTCAATGCAAACTGCTTTGCACATGGCACTTGTAAATATTGATAATTTATTTTACTCTAAATCCATGTTTGAGAGTAGTGGTCAAAAAGCTTTAAGTCCACATGCACAAATTCCCATGTAAATGTGTTTCCTCCACTGGTAGACAAAATTTTGAACTACCAACAGTTCTTCTATTGAAAGTGTAGCTACATACAGTAATTAAGCCTAGCAGATTTGTGACAAAACCTGTACTGATGATTTAAGTCATATTGTTGCCTGGACTTGTCATATTGTTTCCTGTCACAAACACACACACACATTTATTTACATATATATATATTTATATATATATATAAATATAAATATATATATATATATATATATATATATATATATATATATATATATATATATATATATATAGGCCTAGGCCAGTCCTGCAGCGAACACTCAAACGGCTAATGATTATATATATATATATATATATATATATATATATATATATACACATAGGCCTAGGCCTATACATAATGTGTATGACTGTAATCATACTGATAATCAAAAAACATCATTTTTCAACATTTGGCCACTAGCCATAGGTTACCTCAATTGACACCCAATTCTGACAGTTTCATAGGAAGAAAAAGATTGAATGCAAAAATAAATAGGATCTTTATTTAAAGAAAAAAATATATAACAATGCTGATACATGCATGCATAACCTAATGTACATTATAAACCATTACTATAATTTTCAACATGTAAAAAAGGAAAATGACAGTTGAACCATGAGACAAGAGTATTCAAAAGCAAAGTAAAAAAAATTACATTAAAATACTTTTATAGAAAAAAAAAAAAATTCCCATCCACACACACCTATTAAACAAAGAATCAGTGAGGAGGAAATAAAATGCTTAGCTATGTTGTGTGTATACTGTTAGGAAAATAATGCACATACATGCATTCATAAACTACAATGCAGACTTTCTGTAAATCAGTTATATAGAAACAGACTGTGAAAACTGATAATGGCAACTGATCCCTATGATGACAATTCTGATGCACAACCATACATTAATGGAACATATTCATTCACTGCATGGGCAGGTCCTGCAGGGGCAACTGTTTGTCCAGATTATGGACTTAACAATAAATCCCTCCCTATCCCCTAAAACAAGGATGGTGAACTGCTGTAGAAGAGCAACTTCAGCCTACAGTCCATCAGGTCCACATTCAGATGAGCCTGGGGTTGCGACTACCCCTACAGTTACAACTATCATGGCACTTGATTCCTGAGACAAGTTATTTGGGAAATGAGAGCTATTCTTCAATGGAATCATGCACAGCTGAACTATCAAAATATACTAGTAAAAAAATAATATTTAGCCCAATAAAAACTCAGTTCTTTTTAATCTGCAGTAAACCTAGTTTTCATATAATGAAATATACTCGTGTACTCTTCAGATAGATATGAACTTCTTTTTGAAAAGAAACCATAAATCACACACACAAAAAAAGGCCTTAAAAGGGAAATGAAAATAATTACTCATATGAATTACTCATGGGATTATGTGCTGCTGTAGCATTTTCTAAAAATGAATGCAATTTATGGAATGATTCAAGCATATGTTCTCAACCTGTGTCCAGCAATTCCTTTTGTTTTTCTAATATCGACATTTTCTGTTGATGTTTTAACATCTTTGCCTCGTGTTCTTTCTTTTTGCCCCTCATGAGCCTCCTTCATTAAGGCAGTCATTAATTCATGGTGCTGCTCCTGCCTTTGGTTACAGGAAGCATATTCTTCAGCCAGCCTCCTTGACCCACTGGACTATTGGGCACTTGTCCGTGGAGCAGTGGAAGTGAACAAAGGTGGGGAAGATGTAGTTGGGGGACCAGTAAAAGGGCTATTAGAGGAAATACAGAGTTGAATGGGAAGTATCTGTTAGAGCGGTTGTGCGAATACTGTGAAGAAAATATAAAACGCGGGTTGTAATGGTGCTGTATGAGTGTTCGGAGAGATGACTCATTGGAGGTACACTACAAGTGAAGTGGAAGATATGTTAGATTGTAGGTTCAAAGAAGTGCATAAAAGGGAAGCAAAGAGGGAAGGCTGTCAGAAATTAGAACTAGAAATAGGAGTATTCATGGTGTATGCAAGCTGGGCCTGGGGGAGATGAGAGAAAGGAGGTACAAATGAGGTAGAAGGAATGTTTGACAGTAAGTTCACAGAACTGCATGAAGGAGGAGCAAAAGAGGAAGACTGCTGGACATCTGATACACCTGCAATATAAGGAAAGAAATTTCATATATTGTTGTTCATCTTACTGTGGCCTAATTTCATTTTGATAAAAGCTGCGGGAAGTGTGTGCAAGAGCAGTAACACAGTAATATATGCAAAATGTTTATAGCGTGCAAGAGTGTGAGCACTGAAATACATGATTTATACATGGTGCTACATAAGTTATCCTTAAACAGTATTATACCATATGCATAGAAGTGAAAAGCTTCATCACTGCTAGTCTGTGTGATTTAAAAAAAAAAGTTATGTCTTATGCCATGTTTTGCTTTAATTTCTATGGGTAATCTGGGTTGCCAGCAGTTATATAAACATCCTTCTGCTCCACTCTAATCCCCCATAGAAGGTTGGATTAACGCAAGAGACGGGTAACTTCAACATATATTCCACCCTGATCTCATTTCTGATGTTGCCTAAGTTTGAAGCCTATTCAAATAACAGTACACCGTGATAACATTTCAGATGATGCCTGACTTTGAAGCATATTGACTTAACAGGAAATTTTTCAGAAAACAACAATGCCAAACATTTAGGAATATATATATATATACTGTATATATATATATACTGCATATATTGAAGATGCCGAAGTGGTTGCTGCTGGAGGCCAATCTGTCATTCACTAGCAATGGATTTCCAGGAATAAGGTGCTTCACTCAAGTTGACTTTAGCATAGCCCTGTGTTTCCATAGGTATCTTTTGTTCCCAAAAATAGTAGCAAGTCAGTGACAAAAAACGTACCATGAAATTCCTGTTGCCTACTTTATCAATGGCCGTATTACAGTAGTTACATGGCAAAAAATAGGAATATAACTATAAAACAAGGAATGAAAATGCACATGACTATATACAATACTAGTTAAAAACAACCATTAATTTATAACCACAGTGTGAATACTTTATTAAGAAGCGTAATAGTATTCTGGAAGCGCATACATATAAAATGACTTTACTATAATAAAGCATTAACTTGTACCAATACCTAATCACAACTGAAAATCTGAGACTTACTGATTGTGACATTAGACATGGGTTCCCCTGCGACGTCCATTGAGTGAATGACCAATATATCTACACTGTCAACCATCATGAACTCATGAGTCATCAGTGATGCAGCTGAAGCCACTTCCTTACTGGGCTGTGTTGGCTCTGGAGGAGGGCCACCACCCATAGGTATGAGTTTCTTCTAGAAGTCCTTTTCTTGTTTAACTCTGGAAAGAGAGTGTTGCAACTGTTGATTATGCCAAATTATGAACCAGACTAATCATACAATACAGAATAAATGGTAAATCTATCTATCTATTGCCAGATGCCTCAATCCCGTTTCGGGTGGCCACAAACAAATCGCCTCCAAGTCGCCCTGTCCCCCGCCATTTCACTGCCCTGCTTCCAACTCACACCCCCCTCTCTCATATACCTCTCCACCCCATGGTAAAGGTCCAGTTTATTGCAGCTATCATTTTTACCAACTACCCGGTACCTTTTTTTTTTCCCCCCCTTAATATGGAGCCGATTTATAATGAACCGAGGACCATAGGAAATGAGTGTATAATTTCCAATTTTCCAACAGTCTTAAAACACGCCCCCCACTAGTGGGAAGGGCTATGAAGATAGGGAAAAATGTGGGGTTAAAGATGACAGTATGGCATAACCCTAACCTAACCAACATAATCTTTCTTAACCTAATCTAACCTAACCTAGCCCAACCTATTTGCACTGGTAATGACACAGAACAAGTATATAATGTAAGAAACCCAAAACACACATAAGAACTGATGTAATAATTAGTGGATTAGTGGCAAGAAACTGGACTTCTACAGAATAAACTTTGTCTAACAAATGGATTGAAAACTGTATGATTGGATGTGTCCCATCATACAAATCTGGGTCACATATAAACATCAAAATTGATTACAAAGAGGGTGTCTTGCAAAAGATATCAAGTTTTGTGAAGCAACAACATTTATGAAAAAAGATTTAAATCTGGATAATTTTCCAATTTCACCTACACAACCATTGACAATCCTTCGAAAATTTAACTGTCACATTAATTTTGCCATAAATATAAAGGGGTGATGGGGTACTCACTGACCTTACTCTAATGCAATAATCATGGTGTAGCCTGAGCAAAAAATCCTGGTAGGCCTAGGCTACTCAAACGTTATAATCACACTTCCAACAAATACTAAAGTTACTTCTGTAATATGATGATAGGAACGATAACTACCTGTAAAACACTTCCTAACAGCAAGAGCTCATTATCATGCAGTTAAACTAAAGAAGCCCATACTTTTTGACGTGCTCAAAGCTCCATCAGGATATCTTGGGTTCTGGTCGAGATTGAGGCATTAAACTCTTATGTCACGTCTTCCCATGCTTTCTTCTTCTTCTCCAGGGCAGCAGCTCCTGTCAACCTGCCCTAGACTATTTCTTCTTTTCCTTTATCAATTTCAATAGCTGTATTCTTTCAGCAGCCGACAGCGGAACTGCTTTATCACCTCCCATCTTGGCGTTTCTATGGTGACCCACATTGCCAACTGTACACATGATGCCGTCGCTGTTATAACAACGTTCTGCTACATAAAAACACATTATTGGGATTAATAATGAAGTTTATACGTCTGTTGAAAAGTATACATCAATATGAAGGCAAATAACACTCCTTCCAATCGTTTTTATTCACTTTATTCAGTATTAGCTTGCATAGGTTGGTACACCACAAGGGATCGTCGGGAGAGCGCGTGTTTTGATGTGCGTCGGGATGACTTGTAATACCACTTTCACTATCCCGATCAACGATCACGATAACGATCGCCTTCGGGTCCGATGACGATCGGGTCTGACTTGTAATACGGCCATTTGTCCGATATATCAGACATTAGTCCGGGTTGCACCATTGGTTTTGGCAGTACTGAACTGTGTTATACCTTCAGTACATTAATCAAATGGTATAATATATATAATAATACAGTACTGTATATTGATAAACATGTTTTTTATTTACCTTATTGTGGTGAACATAGCTGAAGTGGACAGGCAGTCCGGACTGCTTCTGGCTTTATCAGACATATTCTGATATACAGAAATTTAGTCTGGTAGCTCCTCGAATCTGATAAAAACGAATTCCGGTCTATTGAAGTCCGTGATATCGAGGTTTTAATGTATATATATACAGTATTTACTGGTATATATATATATATATATATATATATATATATATATATATATATATATATATATATGTATGTATATATATATATATATATATATATATATATATATATATATATATATATATATATATATAGGTAACTCGCACGGAACACGTGGGTTTCGTTCCTACCGTGCCGTGTTAGGTGCGAAATCGCGTATATTTAAACTACTCCATATTTTGCTCCCTAGACCCCCCAAATGTGTTGTTTTGCTGTTATCTGTCACTGGTAATCACTAGAAAGCACTTTAAGTGGTTAGAAGGTTTATTTAATGTTATAACTCACAAATACAGTACTCCACAGCAAAACTTCCAACACACAAATACTGTACGTAAACACAAGGAAACATTCCGACGCCGATCATAGGTAATCATATAAATCAGGTTAACTGGTATCAGTGCTTTAACTTACAAGTACATACCAGAACAGTACATATTTAACTTAGAAATGCAGTGCTGTGATATCGAATGATTTCAGTACATAATCTGTTAGGAATGGCTGGAAAAAAAAAATGTTATGAATACATTTTCACCTTTTTGATATGTTTATGGTAGTTTCGAGTTATTTTTTACGTTATCGTTGTGCCCATGCTTGGAAAAGGGAGCGAAAGAGTTGAATTTTCAGTCCTAAATGAGAAAACTGCACGTCCTCCAAGGCTAGACTCTGCCACGGGAGAATAAAGTGGAGGGTCAGTCCGATTAGCAATAAGGAAGTTGTGTCACAACTTCCAGCTCCCACACCACGAGTATGACTAAAAATAGAATCGTAATGCAGTTTCAGAACTAACAATAAGTCTAATTATTACGAATACAGATACAAAGCAGAAATAAATACGTTTACAGACGGGGAAAACGTACTTCTTCCGTCATAACATGTTCATCTTTCTCTATCATTTTACCTTGTTATTTTCACAATATATATTGCTGTCTCGTAAACAGGGTGGTTGATTGTGTTTTGCAAGGGAGGAAAAAGGTTGTATTTTCTGTCTGGGTCGAGATAATGGGTGTAACTATGTGTGGTTAGGCATGGCCACGAGCGAAAAAATCGTACATCCACTCATCACGATATCAGGTGGTGAACTGACAGATGACACATGAGAGGGTGAAGTCAAGGTCAGTCTCATGTCCCAGATTTTCGTTCACTTCCCGAAAGTTTTCACAGTTTTCTACAATTTGCATTGCATCAAATGATCCAAACCATTACAGCAAACCTGAGCAAATAGGTAAAGATACCAAGACAAAAATGTATTTTTCTCTTATTATAAGTCTTTAACGAACAAACTAAAAAGGCAATATTCCGACGCCGATCATGGGTAATCATAATTATAAATCAGGTTAACTGGTTACAAGGCTTTATTTAATGCTTTAATTGCTTACAAGTACATACCAGAACAGTAAATATTTAACTTACAAATACAGTACTGTAGAAATGCAGTACAGTAAGAGTTTAACGAACAAACAAAAAAAGCAATATTCCGACGCCGATCATGGGTAATCATATAATTCGGGTTAACTGGTTACAAGGCTTTATTTAATGATTTAACTTTATTTAAGTGCTTACAAGTACAGTACATACGAGAACAGTAAATATTTAACTTACAAATACTGTACAGTACTGTGGAAAAAACGAACAAATAAAAAAGGCAATATTCTGACGCCTATCAGGTAAACTGGTTATAAGACTGTATTTCTTGCTTTAACGTTATTTAATAGTACTTTAAGTTGCACATAAACTTACCAGAACAGTACAGTACTCTAAATATTTAACTTACAAATACTGTACTGTACTACTGTACTCGGGAATGTCTCACTCACTGAATAATTTCCCGCCTAGATCGTCACGTAATCAAAACAAACCGCGCGCTGCGGTGACGTTCGAGGATTTGATCTTTCAAAGGCCTCTCCTGCGTTAATTTGTAGTTTTCATGATGGTTTTTTAATCTTACGTTGTCTTATATGTATCCCAGCCCTTACCGTGTATAATTGCGAGCGCGTTCCGTGAGATCGTGTTCCGTGCGAGTTACCTGTATATATATATATACGTATATACATATATACTGTATATATATATATATACATATATATATATATATATATATATATATATATATATATATATAAGTAATCCCTCCACTATCCGACGTAATAGAGCCAAAAGCACATCCAGAAAGTGGTCCTGTCCGGATAGTGGGCACCAGCCTCCTGGACTGGTACTTATAGACCCTAACCCAGCCTAACTTTGAAAGCCACCTAAATAACTCCCTACCAGACATGCATAGCACCTATTTAAACCTATTTAAGACCCTATTCACACCAATAATGGACATAAAGCATGAAATAAATGAAAAGGAACCAAAGAATGAGGAATTAGAAGTGCCTGTACCTCAGCCAGGGTACTTACATCACGTTTGTGGCTGCCTTTCTAAGGTTTTGGCAGTGGTGAAAATGCTCTTTAAGCACGTACAGTAATCTAGTGTTGTGCTGCACTTAATTCTTTGCACTGTGAGTTATAATTGTTTAACACTGCACATTGTTCTTAACTGCACCACTGCGTTCTAACCGCCAGATAAACTGCCAATTTGCACTCCACAGTTGATCCTTTGCACTCTAAGTTCAAATTTCCTAACACTGCATAACACTGTAAATTCCCATGTGGTCTAGAGGCGAGGTATTGCAGTATATTCACTGTTTATTCACAAAAAACGAACACGTGTGGCTTCCAGTGCGATAAGCATCTATTCACAATCGAAGTTAGGGAGTAACTGTTGATATCGCAGAAACAGAGTTGCCAGATCGCAACGGCCACATTACCAATCTCCTCAACTTTCATTACCAAATTCGTAAAGCTAGCATTTATTCTTCACTAATTATATATACAAGTGGAAATACATGTAATCACTCTCCTTATAATTAACGGCATGTTGATTGTTTTCACGCTATGTAGGGTACCAGATTAATCAGAGAGAGCAAACAATCCACCATCTCCATCTTGTGTATCCTCATACATGTGAAATATCCATTTGGTAATGCATTATTCTGATTCATTACCAAACGAATTTTTCATAACCAAATTGGCCCATATTTGGTAATGAAAAATAACAAACGGCAACCCTGACGGGGACGGGGGGAGGGAGGAGGAAAGAAGGGGTGAAGGGGCCATGGAGTAAGCAGCAGTTTGGCGCCGCACGGCAATTTAAAATTACAGCTGGGAAAAAATACAGATTTGGGGGGGATCCCCCCCCCCCCGGTTCCGATGGTCCAGGCCCACAATGTCCGGTAAGTGGGGATGTCCGGAAAGTGGGCGTCCGGAAAGTACAGGGATTACTGTATATATATATATATATATATATATATATATATATATATATATATATACAGTACCCTCGCATCCACCACGCCTTTGTCCAGCACGGAGAGCGGAAAATTAGTACGATTTATTACAATTTAATTACTGTAACATGGGTGCATTAGCATAACACACACGGAGCTCCGAGAAGTGGGCGAAATCCGCAGAGTTCGCCTCTAGCACAATCACCCCCGGTCCAACACGGTCATACTGGACGTTCCTGTGATGCTGACAGCCAATCAAAACTTCTGATCAAGTTGCCTCCCCCACCCACTATCGTGACGTGATCGTGATGTCGCCCAATCAAAAATGCTTCTGCTCTCATGTGATGTTTTGTTTAAATTTCTCCCGCCACAGTGCCACTAAGTTGCATAATTCGCTTTGGAAGGTGCTTTTTTCTCACTGCATTTTCTGCCCTTGCTACTGCATTTCATCCTGCTCATGATGCCAAGGAAGCCCTCTGAGAACCCCAAGAAGTGGCGGCACCTCCCTCAGGCCACCAAGCTAGAAATCTTCGAGAGGAAGAAGAAAAGGGAGAGGAAAGTGGACATCGCCAAGGCCTACGACGTGAATGAAGCCAGTGTGAGGACCATAATAAAAAACCAAGACAAGATCCTGGCAGCAGTGCAGGCTTACGGAGTGCTAGGACAGGCAGAAGCAGGACCTTCCATGGATGTGGATGAGGATAGTGATTCTGAGTGTGATTTCGCAGGATTTATGAGGGAGGTTGAGGAGGAGCAGCAGCCATTGCCTGCTAGTGACGCCAGCAGCCATCCTCCGGGGACCCAGTAGGACTACCTACAGCCTCAGATACCACCTTCCATTCCCAGCAAACCCACCAACACCATCCTAAAAGGTTAGTTATCATTCATAGTACAGCACCATTTATTATAATTACAGTAGTACCAATATATGTAAAGATATATGGTAGGTATTTAGGGTGACTTTTCCTAGGGTTGCTGACATAATTCATTTTCCCCCATAAGCTCTGTTGTTTGTCCAACATGTTTTTGGTCCAACATGGGACCTGTGCATGACAATATTACCGTGCTGGACGCGAGGGTACTGTACAGTATATGTATACTGTATATATACATATATATTTTTTTTTTATACAGTGCTCGTCAAAATTATTGAGCGCCTACTGTCGGGCGCGCAATACTCTTGGCCAAAAAAGAATCACCCATTTCTGGGGGTAAAAATTGAGCCACAAGTTTGCGGTGCTAGCATGACATCACGGTACCCTGAGGCCTTCCGACGCGCTGGTTGGTTCCCGCCTCAGTTGCCCACGGACTGCCTGAGAGAGAGGAACTCCGCCGCGTCTCGCTCTCTTTTGGCGCCATTTTTTACCGAATGTCCCGCAGTGTTTTGGCTTTCACCACTTTCTTATGGCACCTACCCATGAACTATCTAGTGAAATCATATCCCAGATCATTGCTTTAAAGGAGGCAGGCCACCAGACAAAGGAAATTAGTGAATTGGTTGGTGTGGCTCGATCGACAGTGCGTCGGTGCTGCGCGCTGTTTCGAGTGGAAAACAGTGGTGAAGTTCCCACAAAGAAACCGCGGTCTGGTAGGCTTAGGAAAACTTCCCCAAGGTCTGTTAATGTTTTAAAACGCGCAGTGGAGTTTAATCCTCATGTGAGTGCAAGGAAAATAAAGGAGAGCAACCCAGAAGTGGTTGGTGAGGTGTCTGTGAGAACAGTGTCTAACTTGGTTCCACAAGTCACAGGCCTGTGAAGAAGCCTCTTCTCACAAAAAAACAGCGACTTCGTAGGCTTGCCTTTGCTAATAAATATCTTAACTGGGGTGAGGAGCAATGGTTGTCAGTGTTGTGGTCTGATGAGGCAACGTTTAGTGTCACCTATAACAGAGGAGCACGTGTGTACCAATGCAAAGGTAGTGACCCACTTGACCCACGGTATGTAGAAAGCACAGTTAAACATCCTGATTCACTCATGGTATGGGCTTGTTTTTCTGGTCAAGTTTGGGGAAGCTTGTTGTGCTTCCCAAGAACATAAGAGTGAATCAGGATGTTTATCTGGAGCTTCTGTGTGATCATTTACCAGACTCCTTTGAGCTAACAGGTGCATGAGTGTTTCAGCAGGACGGTGCACCTGCTCAGCCAAATTGGTCACCAATTGGCTTCATGACTGCGAGGTATCATTCATGGAAGACTGGCCAGGAAACAGCCCAGGCCTCAACCCAATTGAAAACCTCTGGTACCTCGTAAAGAAGAGTCTCCAAGGGAAGGACGTGAGCTCTCTGCCTAAGCTGGAAGCCGCCATTCGTGACTCCTGGGACAAAATACCCCTCCAGCACCTCAGGAGCCTCGCCCTTTCACTTCCAAGACATCTCAGGTCCGTGGAGAAGCGTAAAGGATACCCTACGAAGCACTAAACATAAATAAAATGCATTATTTATATGTTTTTCTAGGGTGGTACCATTCTTAACTGGCAGTTTGGTTGGGGTACGAACCTCTGTACAGTGTTGCCACGTTTTCCATACCCACGATGCCTCTCTCTCTCTCTCTCTCTCTCTCTCTCTCTCTCTCTCTCTCTCTCTCCTGGGGGGAGATGTGCGTCACCCTAGGGAATTTTGTTTCTTTTATGTGTCTTATAAACTTGTGCTTTCATTTCTTTATTTTGTTTTTTATTATATTATTGTTTTACATATGAAACCAGATAACCTCGATGTTGCGGAGCCTTGATTTTTCATTGAATCATTCTCGCCCTCCTTCCCTCAGCTTGATAATGCACTCAACACTGCCCCTGGCCTGCCTTCTCTCTCTCTCTCTCTCCTGGGGGGAGATGTGCATCACCCTTAGGAATTTTGTCTCTTTTATGAGTGACAAACTTGTGCTTTCTTTATTTTGTTTATATTATACCTAATGATATTTACAAATATTATTGTTTTACATATGGCACCAGATGACCTCACTATTGTGGCGCCATGAGATGTCTGAGGAGTATGTGTGGAGTGACGCGTATGGATCGAGTGCGAAATGATGAAGTGCGAAGGAGAACTGGAGTTGTTCGGGAGATGGGTGGTAGAGTTGAGCAGAGGGTGTTGCAATGGTTTGGGCATATGGAGAGAATGGATAATGAGCGATTGGTGAAAAAGATAACTAGATCTGATGTGAGAGGTGTAAGGCTGAGAGGAAGACCACGAATAGGATGGATGGACAGTGTGAAGAGAGCGCTGGATGCGAGAGGGATGTCTGTTGAGCAAGGAAGAATGGCTGTGCGTGACAGAAATAAATGGAGAGAAATTGTGAATGAATAAGTGATGACGCAGCCCTGAGGGGATATTCTCCCGCATTTGGTCTGATCAGCTGATCAGGTCAGGTGTGGGTAAGGGGATGGGTCTGTTATGATGTGGCAGGGGTAAACCAGTTCTGCTGTCGGGCCCTGCTGCGGATGTCACTGGTTGCATAGCGCAGTTGACCCTTGTGCGGTGTGATGCGGTGAGGATCTGTCCGTTCTCCCCTTTGGAGCTAAGATGCGAATGAATGTGTTTGAATGGATGAGTAAATGGAGAGTGAGTCGTTCTGTCTCGGCTACCTCCCTTTCCTTGGGGGAAGCAGCCTAGGTATATAGATAGATAGATAGATGATTTGTTTTCATTCAATCACTCTTTCCCTCCTTCGTTCCCTCCCTTCCTCCATCTCTCACTCAGCTGCACTCAACACTGCCCCTGGTCTGCCTTCCTCCCCCCGCTCTCACTCTCTCTCGTCTGTGGTATTTTAGGATACATTTTGGTTATTTTCTTTTACGTTATAATGTACATATTGTAAATTTGACTTTATTTTCACACCACCCAGGAGGTAAAAGTCTTGGCGCGTTTTTTTTTTCAAGGTGTCCCCAAACAGGCCTAGGATAGAGGAAGCTCTGGTACTTATAGACCCTAACCCAGCCTAACTTTGAAAGCACCTAAACGTGATATAAGTACCCTGGCTGAGGTAGTCACTTCTAATTCCTCATTCTTTGGTTCCTTTTCATTTATTTCATGCTTTATGTCCATTATTGGTGTGAATAGGGTCTTAAATAGGTGCTATGCATGTCCAGTAGGGAGTTATTTAGGATAGAGGAAGCTCTGGCCAGGTGAGACTGGGTGTGTGTGTTGCCGCTCACGAGGGTTTAATGTATTATTTTTTTTTACTAACAAATTCACATATTTTTACTTATATTCCTGCACATTATCCTATAATCATAATTGTGACATTATTATATATATATATATATATATATACACACAGGTAACTCGTATGGAACACGTGGGTTTCGTTCCTACCGTGCCGTGTTAGGTGCGAAATCGCGTATATTTAAACTACTTCGTATTTTGCTCCCTAGACCCCCCAAATGTGTTGTTTTGCTGTTATCTGTCACTGGTAATCACTAGAAAGCACTTTAAATGGTTAGAAGGTTTATTTAATGTTATAACTCACAAATACAGTACTCCAGAGCAAAACTTCAACACACAAATACTGTACGTAAACACAAGGAAACATTCCGACGCCGATCATAGGTAATCATATAAATCAGGTTAACTGGTACCAGTGCTTTAACTTACAAGTACATACCAGAACAGTACATATTTAACTTAGAAATGCAGTACTGTGATATCGAATGATTTCAGTGCATAATCTGTTAGGAATGGCTGGAAAAAAAAAATGTTATGAATATATTTTCACCTTTTTGATATATGTTTATGGTAGTTTCGAGTTATTTTTTACGTCATCGTTGTGCCCATGCTTGGAAAAGGGAGCGAAAGAGTTGAATTTTCAGTCCTAAATGAGAAAACTGCACGTCCTGCAAGGCTAGACTCTGCCACGGAAGAATAAAGTGGAGGGTCAGTCCGATTAGCAATAAGAAAGTTGTGTCACAACTTCCAGCTCCCACACCACGAGAATGGCTAAAAATAGAATCGTAATGCAGTTTCAGAACTAACAATAGTCTAATTATTACGAATACAGATACAAAGCAGAAATAAATACGTTTACAGACAGGGAAACGTACTTCTTCCGTCATAACATGTTCATCTTTCTCGATCATTTTACGTTCATCTTTATCATTTTACCTTATTTTCGCAATATATATTGCTGTCTCATAAACAAGGTGGTTGTTTGTGTTTTGCAAGGGAGGAAAAAGATTGTATTTTTTGTCTGGGTCGAGATAATGGGTGTAACTATGTGTAGTTAGGCATGGCCACGAGCGAAAAAATCGTACATCCACTCATCACGATAGCTGGTGGTGAACTGACAGATGATGCATGAGAGGGTGAAGTCAAGGTCAGTCTCATGTCCCAGATTTTCGTTCACTTCCCGAAAGTTTTTACAGTTTTCTACAAGTTGCACTGCATCAAATGATCCAAACCATTACAACAAACCTGAGCAAATAGGTAAAGATACCAAGACAAAAATGTATTTTTCTCTTGTTATAAGTCTTTAACGAACAAACAAAAAAGGCAGTATTCCGACGCCGATCATGGGTAATCATATAAATCAGGTTAACTGGTTACAAGGCTTTATTTAATGCTTTAATTGCTTACAAGTACATACCAGAACAGTAAATATTTAACTTACAAATACAGTACTGTAGAAAAGCAGTACAGTAAGAGTTTAACGAACAAACAAAAAAGGCAATATTCCGACGCTGATCATGGGTAATCATATAATTCCGGTTAACTGGTTACAAGGCTTTATTTAATGATTTAACTTTATTTAAGCGCTTACAAGTACAGCACATACGAGAACAGTAAATATTTAACTTACAAATACTGTACAGTACTGTGGAAAAAACAAACAAATAAAAAAGGCAATATTCTGACGCCTATCAGGTAAACTGGTTATAAGACTTTATTTCTTGCTTTAACGTTATTTAATAGTACAGTACTTTAAGTTGCACATAAACTTACCAGAACATTACAGTACTGTAAATATTTAACTTACAAATACTGTGCTACTGTACTCGGGAATGTCTCACTCACTGAATAATTTCCCGCCTAGATCGTCACGTAATCAAAACAAACCGCGCGCTGCGGTGACGTTCGAGGATTTGATCTTTCAAAGGCCTCTCCTGCGTTAATTTGTAGTTTTCATAATGGTTTTTTAATCTTATGTTGTCTTATATGTATCCCAGCCCTTACCGTGTATAATTGCGAGTGCATTCCGTGAGATCGTGTTCCGTGCGAGTTACCTGTATATATATACAGTAATCACTCCAATATCCGGATCAATAGAGCCATCGGTAGGTTCGGATATTGGTTTTGTCCGGATATTGGGCCCCAGCTTATGGACTTGTACTTACGGACCCTAACACAGAGAAACACCTATACAACTCCCTCCGGACATGCATAGCACCTATTTAACACCCAAATCACACCAATGAGGCACATAAATGACTGAAATAAATGCAATAGAAACATAAAATGTGGGTTTAGAAGTATGTTCATACATTAATAAACATTCTGGTACTTATGGACTCTAACCGAACCTAACCTAACCGAACCTAACCGAACTCTGAAAAACACATTCCTACTGCACATGCATGAGGTAAGTTTAGTATGGAAAGAAGTACAGTATGACACTTTCTGGTAAGTATAGTATGGGAAAAAATACAATATGAAACATTCTGGTAAATATAGTATGGGAAATAGTACAACATGAAACATTTTGGCTACTTACAGCAAGTCCCTGGCCACCTCGATGAATAACCGCCTCCTCTTGGACTCTGACAGTAAGAACGATTTCCTGAAGCACTTGCACTACACTCTTCCTGAAGTCTTGCACTGAACTTAGTCAATAACACACAGAAGTCCGTTCTTTTCACAGTGTTCACTTTAGTCCAAATAATGTTCCATTAAATTTAAGTGTTGCACATTAACTTTTCCCAAGTTTTTTAAGTTTCCAAAGCCAAAACAAAGAAGGTTAGTTACGTTAAATTTCTTTTCTACTTAGTCTTTTCTCCCAACTTGAAAACCTTAACACAACACACCGTTTTTTCACTGCACAACACTCAAAATTCCCGTGTGGTCTAGTGGAGAAGTTCTTGCTGTTTATTCACTGTCAGAGCCCGAGAGTATCACTGGCAGGCGTCCAAGGGGTGCATCGGTGGGTAGTGGTGATGGCGTACCGACTACAGAAGACTCTGAAGACAGCCGCAAACTCACGTCGAGCGGTGACTCCACTGTAGCTGATGTGCTGGGCTGTGGCTCGGAGCATGAGGGCCTGTCTTGGGGAGGCAACGGAGTGGAACCAGGGCTTGGCACAGCGGGGTCACGGGCCTGAAAACTGTCAATCGTTGACTGACGCAAGGACCGACGATTCTGGCGATTGATGATGCGCTGCCGGAAAGCACGCACTTCCTCCACGAGTCCCAAGGGCCCCATCTCCCTGTCGCAGTCCGGGTGTTCCAGGTAGTCTAGGACGAACTCTAGATGTTCCCGGAGTGCGCTCAGCTTGGGGATGGCTGAGTAGTGTCCTGCTGGGCGGAGTCTGCATCATCATCGCCTTCGTCGTCGGAATCTTCAAGTTCGGGACTGACACCAGCAACCGAAGACGCGATCTCGATATCAGACAACGTCTGATACCCAGGATCGCCCTCCCCCCCGTCCAACCACTCACGAACATCGTCCACATCAACAACGTCGCCGTGCGCACGAGCCGTGCATGGAAGTCATCCACGTCAAACCCTAGGAAATCGTACTCCACATCTGTTCCGAGAAGCAGACGAGACCAACCATTTTCAAGAGTTTTCACAGGGACTTCCTTCCATGCACTAGCCCAGTTGTACAGCACAGACTTGATGTTGTAGCGGCGAAGGTTTTCCAAAGTCCGCTTGCCTTGAGTGTCACGTCCTTCCCTGCGCTCGTCCTCGTCCTCGAGAACCACCATCACCTCGTCCAGGAACTTCCGACGGTACAGGCGCTTTGTTGCCACGATCACTCCTTGGTCCATTGGTTGAATGAGAGCAGTCGTATTAGGTGGCAGAAACGCACCTAATACGGCCATTCTCAGCAACCAAGTCCTTGTCGCACGGATGGGCAGGTGCATTGTCGAGGAGAAGGAGAGCCTTTACCTGGTCGCGAGGAATTCCCAGTGTCTTCATCTGGTAATGTATGACCTCCTTGACGAAGTGATGGTGAAACCAGTCTTTGAAAATCACAGCTGTGAACCATGCTTTCAAAGAATGGTACCATACGACAGGAAGGACATCCATCACCCCACGAAGGCACCGAGGCTGCTTTGCACGGCCAACAATAACGGGCTTAAGCCGGTGCATGCCGTTAGCATTGGCACAACACAAAGCAGATATCCGTTCCGTAGAAAGCTTGCGGCCAGGTACACGCTTCTCCGTCTCATCGGCGAGAGTGTTCGTTGGCACCGAGCGATAGAATAGGCCAGTTTCACAGCGTTATAGACTTGACCGAGAGTGAGGCCCTCCTGTCGATCAAGCCTTTCACCTTGTGCCGAAACTCGTCCACTCCATCCTCGTTAGCGTCCAATGCTTCGCCATGTGCTTTACGGTTAGTAAGGCCATGTCGCAACTTGAACGCGAAGAGCCAACCCTCGGATGCCTTGAAGTCTAGGGCGTCGTGAAGCCTTGCAAACTTCTCAGCAGCAGCCTTCAGCTCCGTTCCACGTACCATCACACCAGCTGCACGTTGCTGTCGATACCAAATCAACGTGGAGCGGTCGATCTCTGCATACTTGGGGGTAAACATAACCTTCCTCTCCACGTTGCGTTTGCTTCTCGATGAGAAGTCAGCCGTGTACTGCATGAGCTTGTCTCGGGAACGCTAGATATCGAACAAAGTCAACCGGGCCAGGTTGAACTCGCGGAGAATGCGAGAGGAAGACCAACCCGCATCAACCTTCTCCAATATCTCCCGCTTTTCCAGAGTCAACACCACTCTCTTCCTTTTTCTCAGGAGGCGGGCCATCATCACACACACTAAGAGTAGGGCAGAGAGCAGCAGGAGGCCTTGCAGCAAGTACGGCACCACCACAAAAGCGAGCACGTGCAGCCATGGCGAACAGCGCAGGTCTTGTCGCGGTGAGAGACAGGCGGGAAGTGGGGAGGATGCAGCGGCGCCATCGGACGTCGGAGGAATGACGAACCAAAACAATGCTCTCACGCGGCGCGCGGAAAGTTCAAATTACGGACGGCAAAAAATCGATTTTTTTTTTTCCAATTTTTTTTGGATTTTCGACCATTTTGGGAATGTTTGATCCCAGGACGATAAGGTTCGGTTAGTGGGGATGTTCGGTTATTGGGCGTCCGGATATTAGAGTGATTACTGTATATATATATATATATATATATATATATATATATATATTATATATATATATATATATTATATATATATATATATATATATATATATATATATATATTTATACAGTGCTCGTCAGAAGTATCTAGCGCCCTCCGTCCCTCCTACGAAACATACCTTTCAACATTATGGTGGTACCATTCTTAAGTGGTGGTTTGGGTGGGGCACAAACCTCTGTACAGTGTTGCCACGTGTTCCATACCTGCTATGTGAACGGCTCTGATATATGTAATATGCATCACAATAAGATAAACACATAAGAATATATTGGTAACGTGTGTATTATAATATATGAAAGAACAGTAAACTTATTATGCGTAAAATATTTATACGGCAATACAGAAACGTGGCATAAATATTTTACGGTGTTGCTTAAAAAAAAATAGCCACTTTTATTGGCTGTTACCGTATTTCTGGAGTTGGTAATAATGTCACAATTATGATTATAGGATAATGTGCCGGAATATAAGTAAAAATATGTCAATTTCTTAGTAAAAAAAAAATAATACATTAAACCCTCGTGAGCTGCAACACACATACACCCAGTCTCACCTGGCCAGAGCTTCCTCTATCCTAAATAACTCCCTACCGGCCATGCATAGCACCTATTTAAACCTATTTAAGACCCTATTCACACCAATAATGGACATAAAGCATGAAATAAATGAAAAGGAACCAAAGAATGAGGAATTAGAAGTGACTACCTCAGCCAGGGTACTTACATTACGTTTAGGTGCTTTCAAAGTTAGGCTGGGTTAGGGTTTTTAAGTACCAGGCCAGGAGGCTGGTGCCCACTATCCGGACAGGACCACTTTCCGGATGTGCCTTTGGCTTTATTACGTCGGATAGCGGAGGGATTACTGTATTTTTTACCAGTACTGCATATGCAGTATTGTTTCCGCTGTATGGATTCCTCAACTGGTCACTATTATATCAGCTTGGAACCCCACAGCTGATCACCAATTTATATACAGGTATCAGCTTAGGCATGACATCTCTATTCCAAGCAAGGTTATAACGTTGCGCCTGGTCGAAGTCACTTCCAGCTGACACACTCCATCAAAACGTCTTCTTACACACTGGAGATGGTGGGAATCGATGTAGAATCCTGTCGAAGGAACTTAGAGGTAGCTTATGCAGGTGAACTGAAACTGAGCAGATTAAATCTCTCTTTATTGGCCACAGAAAGATACAACTGCAACAGTGAGAGAGCTCAAAGTTTATACGTCCCTCTCATTCTAATGATACGTGCGTTCTTCCCTAGCTGGCCTGTGTCCCCTCTGGGTGTGGCGCTGGGTCAGCATAAAATAGAGATGCCAAACCCCACAGACAACTGGGGTTTATACATGAATAGAAGCATCATAACTGTGCCATGTACATTATTCATTCATTCATTGCCAGACGCCATGTATCCCAAACGGGGTGGACAAGGGCTTAGAGTTAATTGTTTTACAGGGAGGGACATTAATCCTCCACCAACCCCACTTGACACGTAGGGATGCCAACAGCATCTGGTGTTCCCAGGCGGTCACCCATCCAAGTACTAACCAGACCCAACGTTGCTTAACTTCGCTGATCGGATGGGAAGCGGTGTACTCAACGTGGTATGGCCACCCAATCAGCCATGGGAAAATATGAAGTGGGAAACCAATGGGTCAAATGGTTAGACTGACTTGTTGACCCATTCAGTTCAATTTTATATTCTTGCTGCTGCCTTTTTTTTTTTTTTTTTTTTTTTTTTTTAAGGGCAACAGCAATAGCTGGTTAACCCCCTGAAAATGGTGGTTTGTTTTACTCTAGCTGGTTTGGTTACTTATTTTTACATTATACACCTCAATAAAATAGTATTAATTACTGTACATTAAAATATACCAACAAGGTAAATATTTCCCCCAAGACTTAAACATATATACAATTCATATTTCTCTATCGCCTTCCCTTTACCCTAGTGTTTATGATAGAAAATGCTGGGCTCTGCAGTCCTGATCGTTCATCCTTCCCATGCCACACTTTACAGTGAAATGGTGTTTGGTTACTTATCATTCACACTATGTTGCACATTGTTAATTATGAATAAACAACTTTATATATAATATGTAACAATAGTGTGAATCTACAACTAGTCATGGGAAACAATATTGGCACCAGAACATTGATCGGCCACACCTTTCGATGTCCCCGTTGACATTGTTGTCCTAACCAATGTGTAGGGTAGCTAACTATTCAGCCACGTCCACTTGCAATCCACGTGTATGGACCCATTTTTAGTGGGTTTCTCATTCGGCCTCGTAGATAGTAGCCCCAAACACAAACATAGGACAAGACCACAACAAGTAGAAGACCAATGCCAGGACCAAAATAGGAAAGAGAAAGGTATGAAGGGAGATAGGATAGTACATATGGTTCTAAATCAGTCTTGTTCAGGTGGGTGAGGGACTGTATCTCTTTGAGCACTTGAGACAGCCTCTTCACATTCAAAGTAGAAACATTGACTGAAGGTAAAAGGGTCGTAACTGGGACGAGAAGTTCACCGACAAGGCTAGATGGCGCTTGTTAGGTAGAACTGCTATCTCTTTACCATGCAACTCACAATAATCGGGTGCAACATAGTGACCCTTTTCCGTAAGGAACTGGTTTTGTGAGGCACATGTGAGTGTTACGTCCTCTGTCTCAGGAAAGAAGTATTTTTTTTTTTTTTTTTTTTTTTTATAAATAACAGAACGGAGGAAGGAAAAACAAATGAGTAAAAAAAACAAACAATCCATACACCAGATTACTGGCATCCTCCGTTCATAAAATATCTGTAACAGTTAGACTTGAACAGCTGTTGGTTGAAATTTGGAGGGAAACAACTCTGGGGCAGAGAATTTCAGAGAGATGCAGTTCGGGGAATGAAAGAATTCTAATAGGCAGAAGTTCTGCAATATGGCTGAGTGACATTCCAGTCATGAGTGCTACCAGATGCCCGTGTAGCACGAGGGAAGGCATGGAGAGGTGGCACCATGGACGCAACTTCGTCTGACCATTTGCCAAAAAAATATCTGTAAAATAATGCAAGGGAGGCAACATTCCTTCTTATTTGCATGGGAGGTAGTTTGTATGTAATTACAGGGTTGTTAATGATTCTAACAGTTTTGTTCTGAATTTTGTCTTGTTGTCTTAATGCAACCTCTCCACAACCATTCCACAAGGGTGAGCAATATTCAAGCTGAGAGCGCATATGACTCTTATAAATTATAGCTAACTGCTCATTGGCGAAGAAGTTACGGGCTCTGTACAATATCCCAAGTTTCTTTGAGGCGGTTTTAGCAAATGATCTGACATGAGAGGTGCAGCTGAGGGCACTGTTAAGTGAGACACCGAGAATTTCAATACTTTCGGAGATGGGAATATTAGTAGCACTGAAGGTAATGTACGAATCTGGCAATTTCTGTCTATTAGTAAACTGTATATACTGTATTTAGTTTTACTAGCATTAAAAGAGACAAGGTTGTTTTGTCCCCATTCACCGATCGTAGATAGATCTTGATTTATGGAGATGGCTGTACTGAGTTGAGAGGTAGAGATATTAGACTTTGTAAATGGGTGTCTGAGTGTGAATGAACTATGTAGTGTTGAGTCATCTGCATATGAGTGAATGGGATTGTGGGTGACAGATAAGAGATCATTAATATGAACCAGAAATAGGGTTGGTGCCAGAACTGATCCCTGCGGCACGCGTTTATTAATTGAGTGGAAATTGGAATATACATCATCTACTTTTACTCTTATTTTCCTGTCACTAAGATATGAAGAAATTATGGAAAACTGACTTCAGTTGAATGGGTTGGAAAGTGCAGTGTTGCAATGCTGAGGAAGTGTTTGTGTCCAACAAGGTCATCTTACATTTCTCTACCCCTGACGGAATGAAGACAAAATGGAAAGCAGGACATACATGGAGATCAAGAAATGAGGCCTTACACTTCTCAAATTCATCCACGGTCATTTCAGCTATATACCCTTTGTCATCCGACATAACTAGCACCTCTGGTCCCTCATTCAGAATGACAAGTGTATTGTTAGTAGTAGCAAAAGGGAAAGGAATGAACCACCATGCATGGTATGTTATAGGATTCCTCATAGGCGCCAGTATCAGGATGCCATCATGGGTCAACTTGGCCTCTGACAACAGGTACTAATATTCCAGTTGACTCATATCAAAAAGTGGCATAAATCCATGCTTCACCATAGCTACGTCAAGAACATTGATCAAAATGTGAGTAGGAAGCAATAAAGCATTAACCCTGTTCAAACTTGCGTTGATTAAGCCGTCCACCATATTGGCTGCATGCGATTCCAAAGTAGTGGTTGCCTCGTCGAGAGCATGTAAGTACTCAGCGATTAACACTAAGTTAGCCAGGGTTGGTAAGGCGGTTTGGATGTTGTTCACAACTCCCACGAGATGGTTGGTAGTCTTAATTATCTCGTTAGCTTTGTTAGCGAACTCGCCTAATTGTTCATACGTATGTACGATTACTGTAGCCTGTTATTCGCCTTTGCCGCCAATGCCAATTCATGCATCTGTCTACCTAATTGCACTACGTCCTTGTTTAGCTCTGTACCAAAAAGCTTTTGAGACAGGATACTTAGGAGATCCACAAGTCCTCTCTTAGTACGTGCATGGACATGCTTGGAAAGATCAGAATCTGCATTAGGTAAAGCTACATGCAATTTAGTGAGCCTGTCTGTGACCTTAACTATATGTCCAGTGTGAAGCTCGGTTATACCATGCAAGGTTTGTACCAAAGCTTCATTATCTGAGGTCGTCAACTGCGGGTTCTGATTGAATAACTTGCCGACTTCCGACAGTTGCTGTCTAAGGTGAAACAATTCCTGAGAGACCTCTTTAACAATATCTGGAGTTGGAGATATCCCTCCAAGTGGGCTCTTCAGTGCTCCTGGCATCAATGCAGTCTTGTCCGTGTCCTATGTTGTTCCATAGGTCCACTCCAAGCAACGTGAAAGGAGTACAAGCCACATGTTTGTAAGAGAAGATACTCCCTTAATCTCTCTAACTGTGGGATCGTAGCTTGCTGTGATACTCTTGGTTAGGGACAGGTACAGACGACGACATAGACTGCGACGAAGACAGAGGGGACAACACATCAGACGATCGGTTAGTTAGGCCTAGCTCTTGACTTACTGGTTTGATCCTGTCAGCATGTACTGCCTCCTGAGTTCCATTAGCATTATTCCTTATTCAATAAGTATGTTCACATATGTGTTCCACAATGGTATATTGTCCGCGGAACTTAGGTCTGAGCTTGGAAGTTCTCTCAGGGTTGTTGATCATAACCTTCTGACCTATCTCCAACGTCTTTTCTTGACTACCTTTGTGTTGTTTCACCATCATCTCTGCTCTTGAGGCTTTTAATCTTTTTCGTACTTCACTATGTATTCGTTGAAACTTTGCAAGCTGTACTTTGGCATAATTCTCTTGATTATACACTGGGGTAGGAGGTCCAGCTAGCAAATCATAGGATAGCACCTTCTCCCCTCCATAAAGGATATAATGAGGAGATTTCCCCGTTGACAAATTTTCTGAGGAGTTGATGGCCGCCGCAACATGTGGCAACCAGTCTTGCCAGTCGGGTTGAACCGAAATTGCTGGTCTCAAGACTTCCAGTATCTTCCTGTTTGTCCTCTCCACCAGGTCATTGCTCTTGGGACTGTAAGGCATAAAAAAGACTTGCCTTACCCCAAACATACGACAGATTTCCTCTAACACTTGGTTACGAAATTCACTGCCATTATCGCAGAGCAGTACCTTAGGTGTTGAGTATGGACAAATCACTGAGGTTACCAAAGCGTGCGCCACCTCCTCTGCAGTTTTCTTAAAGGTGCTAAAACAGTGAATCGCGAAAAATGGTCCACTGCCACCAATGCATAGCTTGAGCCTTGATGACTCCTTGGCAACGCTAAGAGATCAATGGAGACTGTATCCCACGGTTTTTCCGGTAGGGGATATTCCAAAATGGGAGTCGGAGGTCCCGTCGTTCCTCGCATTTCCGTGCACTTGACACATTGACTAACGTGGGCTTCTATGTCCTTCCTCATGGTCAGCCAATAGTATTTCTTTCTTGCCTCACATATGTATCTGTCGCATCCAGGATGACCCACTTGAGGTACGTCATGAACCAACTGTAACACAGCTTGCTGTAGTGTAGCAGGAACAGCCAACTGATACACAGTGTCCTTCCCAGGGGGCTGTTTATATAAAATGCCCCGTTGAAGATGGAAGTGAGTCATCGGTACCGGAAGTTCAGGTAGACATGACTCATCGCCAGACTCCAAGGCATAGATGACTCAAGACCACGTTGTATTCTTATGTTGTTCCGCCTTTACCGTGTCTGGGGAATACCCAGAAAGAGGGATATTCTCAGATATGGCAGCAGCAATATTTCTACTCATCGCGTCGGCAGCGACATTTTGTCAGCCTGGTAAATATCTGACCTCTGGGTCAAACTTCATTACCTTGCTGAACCAACGCGCAACCTTACCGTCAAGTTCTTTCCCTTAAACAAGTCGCGTATGGGTGCATGATCCGTTAGAACAATTATCCGGTACCCAAAGATGATATCCTGGAAATGTCCTAACGCCCACACGACTGCTAATGTCTCCAAATGTGTTACCGAGTACTGTAGTTCCTTTCCGGGGGTCTTAGTGCCCTATTGGCATACGCAGTGGTGTGCGTTTTGCCTTCCTCATCCTTTTGCTGTAATACCGCTCCCAGTCCCAAACCTGAGGCGTCCATGCACAGGTAAAAAGGTTGAGTATAATTAGGAAACTCTAACATGGGAGTCTCTGTCATGGCTTTCTTGAGGTCATTGAAGCTTTTTGCTTCCAATGGTCCCCATTGCCATGCAGCATCTTTCTTAAGTAGCGTCATCAATGGTGATGCGATAGCAGCATAATTGTGGACCAAGCTCCTGTAAAAACCAGTGAGCCCTAGGAATGAGCGAACATCGTCCTTGGACTTGAGCGTAGGGAAATTTACCATGGCTGTGACCTTATCCGGCAGAGCCTTGATGCCATCGCCATCAACCGTCTGTTTCGTGTGCATCCGGGGACTCCCTTGACGTTTCACTTGTCGGAGTCACAACTGGTTGAATGGGTACTGATTGGATGCCAGTTCCAGCTTGTGTTGCTGAGGGACTAAGGTCTACAACTCCTTTCCATTAAAGGAAATAGAGTGTTTCTGAGGGTGTATAATCATGTTATACTCCTCCATAGATTCAAAGCCCAATAACCCATCAGCTGGCAGAGGGAAATCCTCAACCACATAAAATGTAGCACGTAACACAGAAGATCGTTTATCTGCCCTCAGTGTCAACGGTACCTGGCGTACGATCTTCATTTTACTCCCTGTCACACCTGTCAAAATCACATCAGGTGCTGACAACGTCCAATTAGCTCAAGGCATTTCATACTTCAGCCTCTCTATCGCTTTACCAGAAATAATATTTGCACATGCTCCAGTGTCCACTATCAAAGACACCTGGCATTTCCCTCTGATCCAAAGTATCAAGGGCAAATCCACCTTTTTAATAGCTGCCACACACGCATCGGTGGACTGTACGATTTTATTTACTTCTGCGTGTGGTCCTGAACCTTTCCTGAATTAACCTGGTTGCCCAGTTTTTCCCGATTTGCAAGAACAATTGGGCAATAGTCCGTAGAATAAGGACACCACCCATGGATGACACACCATCTTTGCACTTTTGGCTTTACAGCCTTGGTCTTTTTCTGTGGAGAACTTGTAGCTGTATCTCCCCAGCCCGAAGTTTGCAAGACTTTGCTAGCCTCTGCATAGCATATGCCTGTCTTCGCCAAAGCCTGACTTTCAGTACAGTTAGGATGCTGCTGTGCTATATCTATGAACCTAAACATCCAAGATGTAGGAGTCGCTTGCAAAAGTGTTAATTAGGGTTTCCTTAAACTTTTCATATTCATGAGCAGCAGGCCCGGTTAACAAGGCCTCTAGCTTTTCAGCTGCTGGGGAATTTGGCTTAATATTTGCTTTAATATGCCAAATCTTTTCCCCGTCACTAGCAAGCTGTAACCTATGTATCTGGATCTCGCAGTCCCGTAGGAACCGATGGATATTGTAGTCTTCTTCCCCAGTAAACTGTAAACTCGATTGGGCTGTAGGTAGCACCTTTGTACAATCTGGGTTTGAAGATGCCTGAGTAACAAACTCTCCTTGGGACTGTCTAACCAGCGTTACAGGAGGTAAAGTTGAAGGAATGCTAGCAGTAGCCAGATTAGTGGTTGCCATGTTAGGTACTTGCCATGCAAAAGGGAAATTCACCTGAGTTTGCATGCCAATACTGTTGGTATTCATGCCCCATGGATTAGCAGAAGGATCCTGGGTGTGCACGCCAGTACTTTTAGTATTCATGCCCCATGTATTAGCAGAAAGATCCTGGGTTTGCATGCCAATATTGTTGGTATTCATGCCCCATGGATTAGCAGAAAGATCCTGGGTTTGCATGCCAGTACTGTTAGTATTCATGCTCCATGGATTAGCATAAGAAACATTAACAAATAAATGGTGTTGTCCTTGCCGTCCAAGGGTTAATGGTGTACTTAACATGCCTAAGGTGTAAGTGGGAATGTGAGTGGTTGCGTTAATTTAAGAGATTATTGGACCTTGAGTATCTGGTTGAGAGGCCAAGGGTGCTGTTGTAGCGTGTTCAACATCCACAGTTTCTTCACTAGGAGTACCCTTATTAGCAAGGCTAGTGGCCATTTTGGACCTAATTGAACTTTCATGAACTGTTGAATAAGAACGACCAGAATGCAGATGTAAACGTGTTTAAGTCCCCACTATCCAGTTCCTCAGAAGTGTCCAGACTATCTTCAGCCCCAGGGTGTCCTTCACTGTTGAGTTTGAATACTCATAGCCAAAGTCTTAGTCCAAAGTCTCAGTCCACTCACAAAATTCTGAGTCTAATTCACTAGACTCTTCTTCCGTCGTGGTTGGTGTATCTGAATATCCCCTTAATTCGTCCCCACTTCTTCACTGTATCCATCTAACCTTGTCAGAATTTATTCCCTCCCTAGTCACAGGAAAAATTAAACTGACACAAAGAGATTAGTTATGGCTTTTAGCAATAGAGAATGGGACACAGATAAGATGTACAGTGAATGTATGTATTGAGGGGAAACTGAGAAACCTGTATTTTTACACACATTGTCTAACTAACGTGTGCTGCTTAACCCTGGAATAGTAGCGTTGTCAGCATCACATGCCTACTAGCGATGTCTGGAATCCCAGACAAACTTTGGGGGTAGAAATATACATATAGAAATGGTACAGTTTATTTTAAAATATTTTCACTTAAATTAGATGCAAATCTTAACTCGAGGAACTATGAACTAAATGTATTTAACTAAAACATTATAAAACAAAAATAAAACAAAAAATGTGTGAAAATTACAAACAATGCTACATCCTTGTAATCTTTTCACCAATGCCAGCCATAGTGTTGCCTGATGGTGATGACTTGTGCCACACATGAAGTCCAGACATCCCCCGATATGCTCCAGCCTCCCTAGACAAAATTCAACATTTTACAGTATATGTTTCTTAGGCACACTCACAAGGTCCTATTTGAATAGCGTTGTACGGAATACCGGACAATTGGCTACAGCAGATGAGAAAAAAACGGGAGCAACACGAACGCACCTCACACACACAGGACAGAGTACAAACTGAAATGTCATGGCAGCTGAGCACCGTAGGCCTTGGAGCATCTCCTCCGCAATGCAAAGTAGGCCTAAATTCGGAATCCTGGACGACGCTACTGAACTAGGGTTAAAAGTGTGTCTGAGGGTTCACTGTGCATGTACACTACCTAGGTGTCGTATGATGCTGAAGTTCCCGGTAGATTCGTACTGCAAGTCCACACGTTCTGCAAGGTTTCTCCTCCAACCAGACGACGATTCTATCCCCCACGGTAGTCCTCGGGTAACTGTGGGGCCGAGACACACCACACCTCACCCTGCCTCACTCCAGCCTCCATGTCCAGAGTTGCCAGATGCGTTTAGACGATCTCACCCTTCACCGCACTGGCCTCGGTACAAGAGCGAGATAATTGTCAGTTCGCGCTTGAAGGTAGAGATATCTCGCCAGGCAGAGATAGATAGGGAACAAGATTACTCTGATATCTGCTCACTTATTCGCTCCGCAATTAGTCCCTTTGCAACAGGAGCATAAGATTTTCTCTTCACCTGCAGGATCACAAGCGGTTGCAAGGGTTTTCCACTGTACAAATCCCTTTAGCTCCTTGTCGTATCCTAGCACTGAACAATGTTATGTGTGTCGTTCCACCACTGGCACCAAAAATATGTTTCGACTGTATGGATTCCTCAACTTGTCACTATTATATCAGCTTGGAACCCCACAGCTGACCACCAATTTATATATCAGCTTAGGCATGACCTCTCTATTCCAAGCAAGGTTATAACGTTCTGCCTGGTCAAAGTCACTTCCTGCTGACACACTCCACCAAAACGTCTTCTCACACACTGGAGATGGTGGGAATCGGTGTAGAATCCTGTTGAAGGAACTTAGAGGTAGCGTGTCCAGGTGAACTGAAACTGAGCAGATTAAATCTCTCTTTATTTGCCACAGAAAGATACAACTGCGACAGTGAGAGAGCTCAGTTTTTATACGTCCCTCTCGTTCTAATGATACATGCGTTCTGCACTAGCTGGCCAGCGTCCCCTCTGGGTGTGGCGCTGGGTCAGCATAAAATAGAGATGCCAAACCCCACAGACAGCTGGGATTTATACATGAATAGAAGCATCATAACTGTGCCATGTACATTATACACCTCCATAAAATAGTATTAATTACATTAAAGTATACCAACAAGGTATATATTTTCCCCAAGACTTAAACATATATACAATTCATATTTCTCTGTCACCTTCCCTTTACCTTAGTGTTTACGATAGAAAATGCTGGGCTCTGCAGTCCTGATCGTTCATCCTTCCCATGCCACACTTTACAGTGAAATGGTGTTTGGTTACCTATCATTCACTCCATGTTGCACATTGTTAATTATGAATAAACAACTTTTTATGTAATATATAACAATAATGTGAATCTACAACTAGTCATGGGAAACAGTATTGGCACCAGAACAGTATATGTCATCAGTGCAGTGCTCTACTGTAATTTGAGTTTTGAAATATCTTAAGCCATCCTTCAGAGAAAGCACAAGGGTCAGTTATTTATATTTTTTCATGGAACATTTTTGCCTTTTTGTATGGAAATCTGCTGGTTCATCAGAAAGGGCCTCAGAACAGGCTGTTCAGCTTTTGCCTAGAGTTGGACGCATAATTAAAAAAAAATAATAATCATTGTATGCTTATAGGTATCACTGTGTATCTATTTTGATCTCATTAAATTAGAATGAGAGAGTGATGAATGTGTGAAGTAGTGAATAAGTGTGGCACATTATCCAGTTTTTCAGACTTGGGTAAGTCGTCGTCGGTGCCCCCCCCCCCTCCCCCGGCTCACCAGACCCAACCTTAACCCACCTATTAAACCATTAACCCCTTCACCCATTAACTTGCTATATGGCTTTAACTACTATATTAATTGTCATGGCACTGATATTTCTCTTCCTTATTATTTACCTGGTACAATTTTCAGGTCCATTTTGCAGTGGTTTACGTAATTATAAAAGACTCAAGAGCACGGCCGTACCATCTCAGTTCTCATGGACCAAAAAACCCACTCCTGCACAAGTTTCCAGGAGGGAGAGGGCTTTGCGGCGGGGGTATACCTTGGGTCGTAGCAGCTGTGAAGGCACCGTCATTCCTCCAGAATTAGATGCAGAGGAAAAGGTACAGTGTGATACACCCAAGAATATTTCTGTCTCAACACAGACAACCATAATACATTCTGAAAGCTCAAAAAACACCAGTACTCAAACACAGGGACAACCTTTTTACAATGTTGAAAGATTCAGAAATAACCCTGAAAGCATTCATTTCTACAAAGGGCTTGAGAGTTTCAACAAATTCAGTTTTGTTTTATCCACCCTTGGTCCTGCTGCTTAGTCTTCATTACTTTTGTGGACCCGTCAATAGTCCCCTGATTCCTGAGCAGTTTTTGATGGTTCTTATGAAATTGAGACAAAACAAAGCTAACTTTGAATTAGGGGAACTGTTTGGGGTTTCTGAGAAAGATGTGTACAACATAGTTACGTGGGTTAGATTCATGTCACTGCAATGGGGAGAAATAAGTTTGTGGCCAAAAAAGGATATAGTGAAGTTTTGCACACCACAGGACTTTGCTGACAAATTTCCCAGTACTAGGGTAATTGTAGATGGAACCGAGATCCTCAACAGACAGCCTAAACTTCCCTTAGGGTAACAGGCAACTTTCTCAAATTAAAAGAATAGGAATACTCTGAAAGTAGTTGTAGGTTGTACACCAGGTGGTTTGAAATCCCATGTATCACCTGCATATGGTGGTTCTGCAAGTGATCGCAGCATCATAGAATGGAGTGAAATACCTAGTTCTTGTGATGCAGATGACAGCATAATGGCTGACAAGGGCTTTGAGGTCCAAGATTTATTTGCTTCATGTGATGTAACTCAATATTCCAACTATGTTAAAGGGGAAAAAAAAAAAAAAAAAAAAAAAGACTCAGGAAAGACTGTCCTTATTGACAGAAAGATTGCAAGCAAAAGGGTCCATATTGAGAGAATCATTGGTCTTGGCAAATCCATCCATCCATCTATCATCCAATCCTACATTGCCCTTAGAGGAGTGTAGGAGCCCGGGGCTAGGCAGTTGGTCTTGACATTTAAGATGAGAGTGACCAGCCTCACTCATCCCTGAGTGGCATTACATGAGGAATCAACCCCAAGCACCCCTTGGATATAAACCTTCACTGGCTCAGTCCGACTGGAGCACAATAATTACCCACTAAACCAGTAGGTGCCAAAATTTGGTTATATAGTTACCACCCAGCGTAGTAAATGGTTTCCTGGTGTACAGGAAACCATTTGGCTTGTCACTCAGTGTAGAGTGACCCACAGGCAGAAGGAAAAGGAAAGAATGAAGGAAAAAAAGACAGAAGAGGGAGTGTAAAGTCACCCGTAGGCAGAAGGACAAGGAAAGAATGAAGGATAGAAAGACAGAAGAGGATAGAAGGAAAGAAGGATGGATGGAAAAGAGGAAAGGGCAGACACCCGAGTGCAGCAGTACATCGAGTGAGTGGATGGTGAGTGCCCCCACCTACCACTAACTTATAAAATATTAAAATCACCACTTTCTAATTCCAAGACATTGCTTGGTTCAGATCTGATACTCATTTACTACATGCTTTGTAATTTCAGAAACTGTGTTGTACCATTACATGCTTGAGATCATGGGACATACCAGCAGGATTAACACACTGCTGTCCACAATAGTTTTAAGTAGGGTATTAACCTAATTCAGGATTGGGCCGATAAGTAAATTCAGTCAAATTGCCAATTACCAATTGCTCAGCATAGTTGTTGCCTGTTGATTAATTGGTCCAACCCATTCTATTTTCCCCTTTTCACTAGCTGTTACTTAACGAGTGTAAATTAAACTCCAGTAACGTTATACTGTTGTTTTTCTTCAGTAATCCATAACCTTCTTAGCATTCACTTGCAATTTAATAATCACATAAATAAATTAGTACTCAGCTACCTCCACTGCTTGTGTCCATGGTTTCCATGGTCCCTGAATGACATTTTTTATCAGCTTTCATTATCCTAGCCATAATATCTTTAATTACTCCAGCCATATACGGCCTGCATTTACAAGTCATTAAAGTTAAATAATAATACCATAGGTAGCTGTTTTTTATTTGGTTTTTATTTGACTTATTCATATGGACTGTATGTAAAAAACTATATAAAGTACTATGAATTATAAATAACAAGCATGTTACTCTTTGGACAAAAGATTTGCTAATACAATGAGCTATTTATATGACAGAGTATATCTATCTATCTATCTCTATCTATCTATCTATCTATATATATTTCACTCTCATCTTAAATGTCAGGACCAACTGCTTAGCCCTGGGCTCCTACGCTCCTCATGGGGCAATGTAGGATTTGATGATGGGTGTATATATATATATATATATATATATATATATATATATATATATATATATACACATATATATATACGGTATATATACACACACACCAAGGAAGACATCTGCAGGCGATCTTGGACATTGCAACTTCCAAAGCAGTAACAAAATGAATGTGGTAAATACAGTACTCTTAACATAATTTGAATTTTCAGCCCACCTCAGGCCATCATCAGGTGTTACAGTTGTCCTGTATAGTCAGCACAGACTTGATGAAAAGAATAACCAGGACTTTATTGAACCTTTCTATCTATTGCCAGACGCCTCAATCCCGTTTGGGGTGGCCACAAACAAATCGCCTCCAAGTCGCCCTGTCCCCCGCCATTTCACTGCCCTGCTCCCAACTCACACCCCCCTCTCTCATATACCTCTCCACCCCATCCCTCCATCTCATCCTCGGCCTCCCCCTCCCTCTTCCCCCCTCCACCTCACTTACATACACTCTCTTCGTCAGTCTTTCGCCCTCCATCCTCTCCACATGGCCAGACCACAAAACTAAATAAAAACAAGTAAAATCAACCCTCCTCCCTGTATAAAAACTCAAACAGAAATGCCAAGAACCACTGAGGGAAGACCCAAAGAAACCTACTCAGACCCCCAATGAAACAACACTTGTCTGTTCAAACACTAAACTCAAACCCCCCAAACTGAAGCAAACAAACCAAACTCACCTATAGGTTCCAACAGAGAATCCATTAAGTAATATTAGCTACATTAATTTCAGGTCTATACTTTTCTATTAGTAATTTTTCTGCTAGTAAAGCATCAGCTGAATTGCCGAATTTAGTTACTACCTGAAAATCATTGTAGGAGAGAGGGTGGTCATGGGTTAATGAATGCACTCTAATAGCTGAAAATGCCATCTGATGTAAATATTGCCCTGTTCTGTAGCTCTTTCCCATGTGTTCAGATATTCTTATTTTGAATGAATGACTTGTTCATCCTATATACCCAGCCTTACAGCTAGGACTTGTTAATTTGTAAACATCTAAACATAGAGGAATAGGCACCCTGTCTTTGTGATTGAAAAAATTCTTTATCTTAAAGTCATTGGTAAGTATAATCCTAAAATTTACAGACGGAAAACAGTTTTTTAATTCTTTAAGTACCAGATTGCGAAACTGATAACTGATTTTTCCATAGAAAGGCATTTTAACATATTTAACTAATTTTTTCACCTCAAAACACAGATATACTTTTTAGTTTAGTATAGAGGAAAGACTTTAAATACTTTTATCATATACAGTAATGCCTCGATATACGATACCCTTAGATGCGATACCTCAGCTTAGCAATGGGGATACAAGTTGCACCAGGCCCCGATACCCGATGGGCTAGCCCTGGTTTAACAATGGGCCCTCTTACGTCGTGCGCCGCAGATGACGGGCCGAAATTTTGAATCACATGCGTTCCCGCAGCCAGCTGAGCCTGCCTGCCTCCCAGGATGCGCAGAAACGCTCGCACAGTCCCCATAGCCACTGCTTACCCCACGCTCACCCATATCACTCTTCTCGCACTGGCCATCTCAGAGTGAGGATCTCCCTTATGCTCACCTGCCACGCATCATATTGCACCACCAACATTACGCAAGTTGCTCTCGTAGTGCATCGTAACTGTGTTCAAACAGTGCCATGAGTTGAGCAGTGATACTAATCGTGTGTGGAGTGCAATATTGTGTGATTCTGGGCCCAAATAAGTGAGATAATGTCTGGTACGGGTGCTGCACGTGGTATGGCTAGTTGTGGTGATAAGCAGCCTGCTACTGGTGATGCTGGTGATGTTCCCGCGAAACATGTATGTAAGACTGTGTCACTGGAGGTGAAATTGGACATCCTTAAGCGGCACGACAAAGGCGAAGATGCATGTTCTATCGCCTTAGCTCTCCACCTGGCCCAGTCGACTGTTTCCACAATCATAAAGAAGAAGGAGTCCATTAAGGCTGCTGCTGGGGAGATTGCAACCTTGTCTGCCTCCCGTATCACCCGCCAGCAAGAGCCTGTGATGGAGGAACTGGAGCGGATGCTGCGCACGTGGGTGGAAGATCAGAACCAGCGCAAGACACCCATGAGCCAGGCTATTGTTTGCACTAAGGCTCTCTCGCTCTGGGATGAGCTAAAGGTCAGGCATGAGCTTGATGAAAACGAGACCTGCAAGGCTAGCCATGGGTGGTTTGACTGGTTTAAGAGGCGGGCAAATCTCCACCATGTAAAGATGTACGGTGAGGCGGCGAGTGCAGATATGGTGGCAGTGGCAGCGTTTCCTGATGTGTTGAAATGCATCATTGCGGAGGGTGGCTATAGTGCGAAGCAGGTCCTAAATTTTGACGAGACTGGGCTCTTTTGGAAGAGAATGTCCTCCAAGATATGTCTTGCAACGGAGGAAAGGTCTACACCAGGATTCAAGGCCTCGAAGGACCGGCTGACACTGCTGCTGGGGGGCAATGCTGAGGGCGACCTCAAGTTGAAGCCACTTCTAGTCTACCATTCGGAGAACCCCAGGGCTCTGGTGGGGTTTGTTAAGGAGAACCTTGGGGCTATCTGGAAGTCGAACAAGAAGGCTTGGTTGACTTCAGATATCTGTTTGTCATATTTTCACTTGTACAGTCATGGACAGAGAAACCTGAACAGTTGAGGTGAGGCAAATGTCATATTTTCTCTTTTCCCTCAGCTTGTCCATCACTCTTCGTTCTCGACCCTTTTCCCCCATCCCCCCACTCCCCATCCCGTTAATCCCATCCCTCTTCTTCCCTAGGCTACTCAGCTATCATTACACACACACACACACACACACACACACACACACACACACACACACACCTGAGAAGCTCATCCTCATTCATCATAAATGCAGCTGCTTGCTCTCTCTCTCTCTCTCTCTCTCTCTCAAGGTTCTGTTGAAGTGAATAGTGTCAGTGCAAAGTCTGCGTTTACTGTGAAATAAGTATTATAAAAAAATAAAACACTGGAACATATTTAAAGAGAACAACTGCAGTAGGCCAGTTGGCCTATGCTGGGCAACTCCCTTTAAGTTTGGGTTTGCATGCCAGAGAGAGAGGTGAAGAGTGACCACTTGTCCCCTGGGAATGACCAGCCCCCCCCTTCTCTCTCTCTTTCTCTCTCTCTCTCTCTCAAGGTTCTGTAGGAGTGAATAACAATGTCAATGCAAAGTATAACTTTATTGTGATATAATCTATCTATTGCCAGACGCCTCAATCCCGTTTGGGGTGGCCACAAACAAATCACCTCCAAGTCGCCCTGTCCCCTGCCTTTTCACTGCCCTGCTCCCAACTCACACCCCCCTCTCTCATATACCTCTCCACCCCATCCCTCCATCTCATCCTCGGCCTCCCCCTCTCTCTTACCCCCTCCACCTCACTCACATACACTCTCTTCGTCAGTCTTTCACCCTCCATCCTCTCTACATGGCCAAACCACCTCAGTGTGTTCCTCATAATGCTTCCTATCACATCCACACCACGACGCTCCTTTATATCCTCATTCGTCAGCCTGTCTCTCCATGTGACTCCACAGGCTCCTCTTAAATAACTCATTTCCACTGCTCTCACTCTTGACTTGTGTCCTTCCAACAACGTCCAAGCTTCACTTCCATACGTTAGAGTTGGTATCACAATACTGTCATGTAATAACTTTTTCACTTCCATGCTCACTTCCCTGTTTCTTATCACTGCTTTCAAAGAACCAACAACCTTTCTTCCCTGCTGTACCCTTTCAAGCACTTCACCCTCCAAACCTCCATCCTTACTCATCACACTACCCAAGTACTTAAACGTACTCACATTTTCCAATTCCTCACCATCCAAGCTCGCTGTACATTCACTGACTTCACCTCTCTCAAAGACCATCACTTTACTCTTCCCTACATTCACCTTTAGATTCCGTTTCTTACACACTCTCCTAAACTCATCCACCAAACCTTGCAGCTCCCCTTCGTCTTCACTCAACAACACAGTATCATCTGCAAACAACAGTACAGGGAGTTTCCAAACACTATCCTTTCTCACCAGGGCCACTCCAACATCCACTACCTTACCTTGTACCTCTTTTATTACTCCATCCATGTACAGATTGAACAACCATGGAGACATGACACATCCCTGTTTCAACCCAACTTTCAAAGAGAAAAATTCACTTAGTTCACCATCCACATGCACTGCAGCCTTCGCACCATCGTACATACTCTTCACAGCATTCAACAACTTCCCATCTACTCCATATATTCTTAACACTATCCACAATCCTTGTCTATCCACCCTGTCATATGCTTTCTCCAAATCAATGAAAGCCGCATACAACTTCTTTCCCTTCTCTAGAAACTTTTCCACTAAAGATCTAAGAATGAATATCTGATCTACACAAGCTCTTCCCTTCCTAAAGCCTCCCTGTTCTCCTACTAATTTCTCTGTTCTTTCTCTAACTCTGTCAATAAGTATCCTACCATACAGTTTTCCTATTATACTAAGAAGACAAATGCCCCTATGATTACCACACACTTCTTTTTCCCCTTTTCCTTTGTACAAGGGAATAATTATACCTGACTTCCAATCCTCCGGGACTCTACCTTCCTCCCAGGCCAATCTGCACATCTTCCACATCCATTCTACTACTATCTGTCCCCCATGCTTCAGCATTTCACCACACACTCCATCAATTCCTGGGGCTTTCCCCGATTTAACTTTCTTCATTGCTTCCACAACTTCTATCCTACTGATTTCTTCCTGTCGTCTCACCTCCCTCCTTCTCCCAGCCATTCCCCAGCCACTTATACTTGCATTACTTCCATCCTGTATGTTCAACAATTCCTTAAAGTGTTCTCTCCATCTGCTCACTTTTTCTCCCTTCTCCACTAGTAATCTATCATATTTATCTTTCACTCCCCTGCTAACCTCACTTCCACGGTGTATTACTCTTTTCACCTCTTTCCAGAACATTTTCTTACAGTCCCTCCACTTTACACTCAAATTCCTTCCAAATTCCTCATCCACTCTCTTCTTACTCTCTCTTACTAATCTTTTCACCTCCCTCTTTCTTTCTACATATAACTCTCTCTTCCGCCTCTCAACTTCTTCCACGCCCCTATTTCTCATCCATTCATTGTATGCTTTCTTCTTTTGTGCCACAGCCTGTGTCACCTCTTCAGTCCACCATGCTGTTCCTTGCACCCCCCTCGGTCTTCTCTTCCTTCCACACACCACATCACATGCTGCACATACTTCTTCTGTAAATATCCTACACACACCTTCCACGTCTCCTGTCTTCTCCAATTCATATTTGCCCAATCGTTCCTCCACTTCTCTCTTATACTCTGCCTTTTTCTCATCCTCTTGTAACCTTTCCACTCTCCTTGCAACTACTCCTTCCTCTCGTCTTTCCCTTCTTCTATTCCTCCATCTTATTTGAATCCTAATTCTGGCCACCACCAAGTAGTGGTCAGAAAGTCCACTCCCCCAACCTCTGTAAGCTCTTGCATCCATTACACATCTTCGCATCCTTTCATCCACACATACATAATCAATCATTGCGTTCCTTTCATTCAGTTCACCACCCACCCTTCTCATCACTCGTCATGTATACCTGTGGATCATTTTATGCCTGAAGAGGGTATTGGCTATCACCAACCCCCTCCCAGCACAAATATCCACTAACGCACTCCCATTCTCATCTATCTCAGCAGGCACACCCCACTCACCAACTATTCCATCCACCTTCACATTCCCAACTTTACCATTCATATCACCGATCAAAAACACTCTCTCATTCCTTCCAAACTTTTCCATGGACACTTTCACATTTGTCCAGAACTCTTCTCTCACTCTTCTAGCACGATCTTGCGTTGGCGCATACACACACACAGTCGCCCACATTTGAATTCCAACTTTCAACTTTACCCACACAATCCTTGACCCAACTGATCCATACTGTCTTATGCTCCTCTTCCATCTTTTACTCACAACTATACATACTCCTTCCTTTGCCCTCTCATTCTCACCTACTCCTGCACATATACCCCATCCATACTCCCATTCTCTCACACTTTCTCCTCTCCATTTTGTTTCAGTTATTCCACATACATCCACTTTCGCACCCTCAAGCACATGGACAATCTTTCTCTCTTTCACCTCATCATTCGCTCCTCTTACATTCCATGTACCCATTACCAAGTCCTTTGTCCGGTCCTTGGTCGTCATCATTTGGTCAGTCCTTGTCCGAGGCTTCTTGTTTGTATTTTTAGTTAGCTGTTTTCCGGGGAGGGGCACTAACCCTCCGCCAACCCTTTTAGTCGCCTTTTACGACAAGCAGAGATACTGGGGGAGTCTTCTTGAAATATTTATAGAGAACAACTGCAGGAAGTCCCCTCGAGATTTCAGCATGTGGAACTGTCATTAATTCCCTGCGGTCCAATTAACACCCACCTTCATACTTGGCTACACCCTTCTGCCACGATTTTTACCAAAGATTCCACAATATTTCTCCTCATATTTACTTTCCAGTTCAGAGCTTACCACTATTCATGATAATGTTTGCACACACACACACACACACACACACACACACACACACACACACACACATATATATACTGTATATCAGAGAGAGAGAGAGAGATGCTAGATGGGGGAGGTAGGAGGGAGAGAAGAAAGGAGGGAAATGGGGGTTGAGAGAGAGAAAGAGAGAGGGGGTAGATGGGGGAGGGAGGAGGGAGACAAGAAAGGAGGGAAGCAGGAGTTTAGAGAGAGAGAGAGGTGAGGAGTGACAACTTGTCCCTTGAGAATAACAAGACAGCAGGTGAGGGAAGGATGGGGATGGGGGCGTACGGCTCATATGGACGGAGATTTAGTGAAAAAATCAAAACGGAATAAGAAACTATCATTCTTAGCCCCAGAGTGTCCAGCTTTCAATGTCCATGACTGTACCTCTCTCATGTGTTGAAGAGGTATGCGTCTTGTGAAAATCTGGCGAACAGATTTCTCCTGGTGGTGGATAACGCTCCTAGCCACCCGCCTGCAATGAAGGAATGGGCCAGCAGTATTGAGGTGTTGTTACTACCCCCCAACACCACGTCTTTGTTGCAGCCAATGGACCAAGGGGTGATCGCTGCCTTTAAGGCTTACTACTTCCGCCAGACGATGAAGCAGTTGGTAAGGACCTGCGACAGTGATGACAGGACAACAGTACAGCAGTTCTGGAGAGGTACAACATACACCACACCCTGGAGAATATAACTGCAGCATGGGACGAGGTGAGCCAGGCGACGATGAGCAGTGTGTGGCGGAAGCTGTGGCCAGAGTGTGTTTACTCCTTCACTGGCTTCCCCGAGGGCGTGCAACCTCTGCCTGTTGAGTGTGTGCGGCAGGACATTGTTGAGTTGTCGCACGAGGCGGGCTTTGGGGAGGATGACGTGGAGGTGGTTCTCGAGAGCCACAGGGAGGAGCTCAGCAACGAGGAGCTCCTCAATATGGAGATCCAGCGGGCGCACCAGGAGGCGGAGGAGGAGGAGGTTGTGCCTGAGGTCCGAGCTCTCAACATCAAGATTCTGAAGGAGATGCTAACGAAGCTGGACGAGATTATAGACCTAATTAAAACACACGACCCCCTGCCAGGATGAAACAGGGACACAGCTAATTGGCTTGAGGAGGGTATGAAAGTCTATAGGACGATGCTGGAAGAGAAGAAGAGGGCGGCCAGGCAGACAACGATCACAGCCCTCTTTAAGCAGACCCTTATCACGCCAGCAAGTCACAAAGGGTCTCCCCAGCCCTCGACGAGCAGAGCATCTCCCCAGCCTTCAACCAGCAGGGCATCTCCCCAACCTTCAACCAGCAGAGAAATACCGAGGGACACCTCCCACCCAGGACGTTCTTGGCCCGTTGTGCTGGACCGAACCTCCAGCTGATCGTCGTCTCCCGTGTCACCTGTGTCTCCACTAAGGCACTCTGCCACTACATCGCTGCCTTTCTCGTCCCACCCTCCATCTTCCACACCACTTTGGCCACTGTCTCTGTCTCCCTCACCACGACAAGAGCCACCGCAACTGACTCCATCGCTCATTATTCAATGCAGCGGTCTCCCTCGCCACCTCACCGGACATCACAGCTGTCTCCCACATCATCGCATCGCACTCCATCGCCACCTCCAGATCCATCGCATCGCACTCCATCGCCACCTCCAGATCCATCACATCGCACTCCATTGCCACCTCCAGATCCATCGCATTGCACCTCATGGCCACTCTCTGAGCTAGCGTATCACACCCCCATCGCCTTCGCCTGAGTTATCGCATCGCACTCCATTGCCTCCACTTGAGTCATCGCATCGCACTCCATTGCCACCTTCCTCTGTCCCTCCCCTGGAGATAGGGTTTGAGGGCTTTGAGGAGGAGGATTGAGTGTTAGGGAGCACCACATGTCCCGTGGCCGCGGGAGGGATAGCAAGGATGATGACCAGAACTGGACATGGACTTACAAAAAGTAAGTGATGAGAGGTGTTTGATATTCTCTAACCTATTCCTTATGATTTTCAGGCTTTATTTGTTGCTTTCAGTGAGTTATTTACAGGTGTTAGGCTTGGGTTAGCTTCCTTGACAGCTGTTAGGCCATTTAGATTGCCTTTAAACCTGTTTTTGGGCTCATCTGGGTGGGTTTTGGACTTGGTTTGGGGGGAAACCCAAGGCTGGTAAACAGTCCACATTGAAAAACATGTTAAAAGTACCCCAATATGTGATACCCCGCCTAATGATGGGGTTCTACCTAACCAATTAGATTGTTAAACCGGGGTATGCGTGTATATGTATCTGATAATTATTGTTCAGAAAATAATCCCTAAGTTTAAGAAATTCTTCATGCAAAGTTAAATAATTCGAACAAACATTGTATGCTTTATTCAGTAAAGTTCTAATTGAATTAATTTTGTATAGCATTGGACAGAAACTGTACCAATTTAACCCTTGACCTATAAAAGTTGGTTTTCTATGTACCCCTGTTACTAGTCCTTCATTACTATAGGTGAGTTTGGTTTGTTTTGCTTCAGTTTGGGGGGTTTGAGTCTAGTGTTTGAACAGACAAGCGTTGTTTCATTGGGGGTCTGAGTAGGTTTCTTTGAGTCTTCCCTCAGTGGTTCTTGGCATTTCTGTTTGAGTTTTTATACAGGGAGGAGGGTTGATTTTACTTGTTTTTATTTAGTTTTATGGTTCAATAAAGTCCTGGTTTTTCTTTTCATCAAGTCTGTGCTAACTATACAGGACAACTGTAATACCTGATGATGGCCTGACGTGGTCCGAAAATTTGAATTATGTTAAGAGTATTTACCACATTCAGTTATATATATATATATATTTATTTATTTATTTATATATATATATTTATTTATATATATATATATATTATATATATTTAAATATATATATAGATATATATATATATATTTATTTATTTATTTATATATATATATTTATTTATATATATATATATATTATATATACAGTAAAACCTCTACAATTCGGCATCCTTCAAGTCGGAAGCTTCTACAACTCGAGAAGGCTCCAAAATATTCATTTAAAAAATCAAAATTCAAACATTCCCAAAAATGCACACGTCAGAGGAAGAGACTTGGCAAAAATCCCCCCAACTCGGTAAGATGCAGATCAGTACCGACATTCAGCAAGTGTAACGCAGCATCACGTATGCATGAGGATGTAAACAAAGCCTGTTGTGCGCCACATGTGGACCAGTTTGCCTTCGTCCGCCGCCCGTGTTGCATTCTCTCCTCACTCGCTTTGCTTGTGACTAAGTGTTACACACTCTTAAGTGGATTGTACCTGCAGAAGCTAACCATGGCATCTCCCAGTGCTACCCCAGTGTTTAGTGAATAAGTTCTGTACAGTAATGTTTAGGTGTTTAGTCTTTATTTCCCCAGTATAGTGCAAGTCATGAATACATTACAGTGTGGCCTTTATAGTGTTAATTTCGCCAAGTACAGCACAGTAAAGATGTGCCCAAAAGTGATCTTGAGCCCCCCTAACATCTCCAATAACTACCGAAGTCCTCCTCCATGCCTGCAATACACCCTACAACTGCGTGGAATCATGGTAAGGCAGCTTTTACTGTTTATTGTAAAAATGTTTATTTTTTCCATTTTTTTCCATTTTCCTTTTTTTTTGTGTTTGTGTGCTGGGGGGGAACTTAAAGTTCATCCCTACAACTCGGCAAATAGGCTAATTCGGCAAGGCTTGCACATGTACTATGCCGAATTGTAGAGGTTTTACTGTATGTATATATATATATATATATATATACTGTATATATATATATATATATATATATATATATATATACGTATAGATAGATAGATATATGTATAGTACAGTGTAATTAAATTATTTCAGGAACAAACATACTGTTTACCTTTAGTGATGGGTGGTTGTGCTGCATTTGGATGCAGAAACTCTAATGGACCGTCAATGCGGCTCTATCGATTCCCAAGTGATACAGCAAGAAGGAAATTATGGGAAATGAAGGTGAAGAGAGCAAACTGGTCTGCCAGTTCAAATGATCGGCTTTGCCAGGTAATGTTTGTTTATTTTACATGTACTGTATTTGGCCCATTTATGTGTGTGTGTATATATATATACACTGTATGTATATATATATTTACACATATATATGTACGTATGTATATAAACGAGTTGTCTTGCCACAGTATAAGAGTGTTAGCATGCAGGACATCTTCATAAATGATAAGGAAATGTACCTAATTTCCTTGTCCAGCCACTAATGTTTATGCCGTGTGATGATTTACCATTCTTCTGACAAAGAATTTATTCATATATTATTTTTGTCCTCTGACTTTCCAGAAGAGTGGAAAAATGGAGTGATTATAAAAATACCAAAAAAGGGAGATTTAAGTGTGTGTGGCAATCGGAGGGGGATAACTTTGACACCTGTAGTTGCAAAAGTCTTTTCCAAAATCTTGTTGAACAGAATAGAGCCAGTAATTGATAAACTTTTAAGAGAAGAACAAGAGGGATTTAGACAGGGTCGAGGTTGTAATGATCAGATTTTTATTGTAAGGGATCTAATGCAACAAGCTAATGAGATGAAAATGCCACTTAGTATGTGTTTTGTGGATTTTGAAAAGACGTTTGATAGTGTTTCACGTGGAGCTATGTTGAAAATTATGAGATTCAATGGTATACCAGAAAAGTTTGTAAATATTATTAGAAGCCTGCATGAAGGTACTTTCTGTAAGGTAATGGTGGGTAGTTCTTTGAGTGATCCGTTTCAAGTTAGGTCAGGAGTGATTCAAGGAGGAGTTCTTTCGCCATTGCTGTTTGTTTTGGTTATGGATTATGTTATGAAAAAGGTTGTAAGGAGAACAGGTGCAGGAATTAACTGGAAAGAAAATAAGAAGCTGATGGATTTGGACTATGCTGATGATATTGTACTGATTTGCAGAAGTATTTACGAGATGCAGAGGATGCTTGATTGTCTGGTGGAGGAAGGAGAAAAAGTGGGATTGGTAATAATTTGTGGAAAGACTGAAATTATTAATATGAACATGGAGAACCAAATCGATTGTGTAATTGGGAATAATGTGGTGAAGAATGTAGAAAACTTTAAATATCTGGGAACGATTGTATCATCTAATGGATCATTAAACAATGAAATTGAGGACAGGATTAGACAGGCTTGGTGAGCAGTTGGAATGTTGAAATCTGTTTGGAATAATAATATGCTTTCAGTACATACTAAAGTGAAAATTTACAAGTCCATGGTTAGACCAATTTTAATTTATGGGCATGAGTCATGGTACAGTACAATTGCAACAGATGAGAAAGTATTAGGATTTGAGAATAAAATACTGAGAAGGATTCTTGGGGTAAAGTGGCAAGACAGAGTTACAAATGCAAGAGTAAGGGATATTACGAGAGTGGAACCAGTTAATGAATATGTGAGACTGTCTCGCTGGAAGTGGCTGGGGCACATATACAGAAAAGAAGGTAGTTTAATACAGGATGTGTCAGAGTGGACTGCCAGAGGAAGAAGAGGTAGAGGTAGGCCGAGGGAAACCTGGGTGAGGACAATGAAAAAAGAAACAGGAGAGGAGTGTTGGTGGGACCTGAAGGAGATGGCAAGAGACAAATATTGGTGGTGAGAGTTCATTGAGGCCCTATGCGTCCCGTGGGGTGCCACAGGAAATAATTGATTGATTGATTGACTTTCACTCTCTCCTTCGAAATTTTGTTGTTTATTAAGTCAGGGTCCTTTTTTTTTTCAGCAGGGGTAGGATGTACTCCTATTTTGTATGATTTAGAGATTAATTTGCACAGCAAATGATCCCTAACCCTTGTATGGAGTTGAAGTCAAATACAAAATAAAATCCCCCAAATTGAACAGAATCTTTTTTTTTTTTTTTTTTTCCTCCACTAGGGGAAGGATTTACCCATATTTCCACTGCAAATGGTCCCTTACCTAACCTAACCTCTGTACAGGGTTGAAGTTAAATACGAAGTAAAAAATTGAATGAAAAACTTTTTTTTTTTTTTTCCTTTATTAAATTAACCCAACCTGACCTAACTTAATCAAACTTAACTCCTAACTTAGTCTAAATTAACTGTGAAAGCCATTTACTGTAGAGTAAAAGTGTCATTTCAGCCTCAGGCAAGCATAGCACTACTGGAGGTATAGAAGCCACACTTTCATCTCCTTTTTCTTCTTCCTCTTCTTCTTCTTCTTTTTTTTTGGGGGTGGGTGGGTAAGTGTGATTACACTGCCACATGTGTGTTTTCTCTGTATACCAGCACGGATTGTCGTAATTTTCTCACTTCACTTCAGTGGGTAAAACCCTGTGGCGACAGAACAGGTCAAGGCTTCCTTCATTGTTCTGATACGCTAGCTGAATAATTTGGTAAAAACTGGGAGAACAGTCTTGACATGAAGTCATCTTGAAAGCGAGTGCCTCTTTCCAACATGGTTGACAGGAACAATGTCATGTCAGGTTGAGTTAAATACTGACCTCTCATTGGTTATTTTAAAATGCCCGCCACTTGAAGGCCAGTTCCTGGTCACACGAACATTGTTGTTTTGGGTTGAGTAAAGTACCGAGGCCTCCCCCCCCCCTTTTTCTTTTTTTTTTATCCCTGCCACTTGAGGGCCAATCCTCAGTCACCTTGGCTTGCGTAGTTCCATGATGGCCATCAGGTGGTAGCACCATCGAAGCTCATAATTTTTCATCCATTGCAGAGATAAGGTCGTCATCTTTGCATCGTTTCATTTTTTAAGGCTCCAACGTGCTTGCATGCATTGGTCTTGGTTCTCTAATGGTGGCTGTCCATGCTGCTCAATCTCTGGCAGCTTCCTTGTTCAGTCCCTTAACCCTGAGGTCATACTTGATGACCTAGACCTGGAGCGGTGGCGTCTTCATCGTGGGTCTACCCCTCAGAGGCTGTCGAAGAGAAGAGGAGGACAGCATGGGGGCCAAACCACCACAAACCCCCCCCCGGCTCCTCATGGGGCCCGAGTACCTGGGAGTGGCTTTGGTCGCCCGGGCAAGTACCACATCTCCCAAGTCCCAACACAGCACATACAACAACACCGTTTTTTCTACACCGAGAAATGACTCCCCGGCTCCCATTTCTCAACGACTTCTAGCTGAGGACATTGAGAACGATCCAGGACCCACCAACAAATACATATGTCCAACATGCTCAAAACCTATTACGTCGAGCCGACAGACAAAGGTTTCGTTCAGTGCAATTCCTGCGAGAACTGGACCCATTACACCTGCACAACACTTGCATCCAGAAAACATTACACAAGCACCTGGACCTGCTCCTTATGCTCCTTTCCCTCACCCACGAACCCCTCCACCAATCCTATTCCTACTTCCTTCACACCTCCACAGCCAAACCCACCAATCCTTCCCACACCATCCAGTCCCCCAACTCCTTTCATTCCAACCCGTCCTAATCCACCTCAACCCTTGCCTCCATCACAACCTCCCCCTATCCCTTCCCCTCCACCCACACCACCTCCCTCCCATGCTGCAGCAGCCAACACACATCGCACACGCAACATAAACATCCATCAGTTAAACATAGATGGCATTAACACCAACAAACAAGAACTCACGCAATTCATCAAACAACAGAACATACACATTGCCATCTTACATGAAACAAAACTACACAGAGCACAGAAAACACCGACATTTCATAATTTCACCACCATTCTACAAGACCGGGCCGATGGCAGTGGCGGTGGACTCATCACTCTGGTACACAAATCCATCAACTTTGCAGATACCAGTGTACACAGAAAGGCACTTCTCCCCCCACATGACACCACAACAGAAATACAGTACAATCAGTTAAAATACGCTCTGGTAACAAATCACACATAAAAATCGCTAACACATACATTCCCCCCCAATCGTTCCCCACAGTACCACACAGTTACTCTCCACAGGTACACCACATCACCAACATACCCAACATCATCCTGGGTGGTGATTTCAACGCCAAGTCGTCGGCCTGGCATGTCAACAACCCTGACATAGACAGAGGGCTGGTACTACAATCCCAGACAGATCATCTTTTCATACTGAACAATCTAGACCAACATACCCATATCCCACACCAAGCCCTCTTCCTCCCATCATCCCCAGACATCACCTTCTGCTCCCCAAACCTCGCCCCCACGACATCCTGGAGAGTGGTCAAAACCCTAGGTTCTGATCACCTCCCAGTCATCATCACTACCAAAACCAGAATCACCCCAGCTGACCACAAACACACATACACTAATTATAAGAGAGCCAACTGGGAGGCCTTTGTAACTGAAACAGAACAACAATTCAAAACACTAAACAGTACATCCATCACAAACATTAACACCGCAAAGCACACTTTCAATACAGTTATACAAAATGCAGACAAAAGACACATCCCCAGAGGCAACACTGAGGTTGCAAGTTTGCGCCCTGCCCGGTGGCTGCTGTGCTGGGAGGGGTAGCGCTCTCCTGTAACCCTAGCAGGGCTATATGATCTAATGAGGTCTAGCTCGGGGATTAATCCCAGAGGCAACAGAAAGAGACACAACCCCAACTTCACACCAGAAATTCAAGGCCTCATCAGACTGTAGCACCAGTCAAGCAGGGCAGTACTCCCAAGGTGGATGGAAAGCTGATGACAGGGAGAGCTGGAGCTCCCGTTTCATCAGCCCTCGGGACTAGGTCCTGACCATCCCCCTTTGCTGAACTTTTTCAGTGTCTCAGTAACACAGAGAGTAGACCAGCATGCTCTCCAATACAAGCTTCTCCAACTATCAGCACCAAACTACATGCACAGTACACACCACACTTCTATCTATCTATCTATCTATAGCCCGACGCCCTAATCCCGCAAAGGGTGGCCGCAGACAAAACGCCTCCAAGTCACTCTGTCACCCACCATTTGACTCCCCTCCCCCCAACTCACCCCCCCCTCCCTCATATACCTCTCAACTCCATCCCTCCACCTCATCCTCGGTCTACCCCTCCCTCTCCCTCCCTCCACCTCACCTACATACACCCTCTTAGTCAGTCTTTCATTCTCCATCCTCTCCACATGTCCAAACCACCTCAGTGTATTTCTCCTAATCTTTTCAACCACATCCACATCTACCCCACAACGTTCCTTCACTTCTTCATTCGTCAACCTGTCCCTCCATGTCACTCCACATGCTCCTCTCAAGTAACTCATTTCCACTGCTCTCACTCTTGACTTGTTCCCCTCTTGCAAGGTCCACGCCTCGCTTCCATACGTCAGGGTAGGGATCACAATACCATCATGCAGTGACTTCTTAACTTCCATACTCACCTCCCTATTTCTCATCACTGCTTTCAGTGTGCCAACAACCTTCCTTCCCTGCTGTACCCTTTCACGTACTTCATCCCCCAAAATTCCATCCTTACTCATCACACTACCCAAGTACTTGAATGCACTCACATTCTCCATATCCTCACCATCCAACCTCACTGCACACTCTGTGACTTCATTCCTCTCAAACACCATAACTTTACTTTTGTTTACATTAACTTTCAGCTTCCTCCTCCTACACACTGTCCCAAATTCATTCACCAAACCTTGCAACTCCCATTCATCTTCACTCAACAATACTGTATCATCAGCAAACAGCAACACCGGAAGCTTCCAAATCTCACCCTCATTCATTAGGGCCACCCCCACATCCACTGCCCTACCTTGTACCTCCTTTACGACCCCATCCATATATATATTAAACAGCCATGGAGACATTACACACCCCTGTTTCAGTCCCACATTGAGATCAAAGAACTCACTCAGCTCACCATCCACTCGCACCGTAGCCCTAGCTCCCTCGTATATACTCTTCACAGCACTCAGCAATTTCCCCTCCACTCCATATATTCTTAATACCTTCCACATACCTTTCCTATCTATTCTGTCATAAGCTTTCTCCAAGTCCATGAAGGCAGCGTACACTTTCCTTCCCTTCTCTAGATACTTCTCCACTAAACATCTTAGAACAAATATCTGATCTACACACCCTTTTCCCTTCCTAAATCCCCCTTGTTCTTCTCCAACTAGCTCCTCTGTCATATGCCTAACCTTATCAATGAGTATTCTACCATATATTTTACCAGTCACACTAAGAAGGCAAATACCCCTATGGTTACCACATACTTCTCTCTCCCCTTTTCCTTTGTACAGAGGAACAATTATACCTGATTTCCAGTCCTCTGGAACCCTTCCCTCTTCCCAAGCCAATCTACACAACTTCCATATCCACTCCACAACAATCTCACCCCCATACCTAAGCATTTCACCACACACTCCATCAATTCCTGGGGCCTTTCCCAGCTTAATCTTCTTCATCGCTTCCACTACTTCCGCCCTACTGATCTCTTCCTCCCTCCTCTCATCTCTTCTTCTCCACACTTCCTTTTCAAAAAAAAAAAAAAAAAAAAAAAAAAAAAAAAAAAAAAAAAAAAAAAGGCGTTGATTAACATAGCCTCGGAGTCCCCAGGGTGGGGGGCACCATGAATGCCCCCACCTTCAGCCCCTCTCCTGGTGACGACTCAAGGTGCCTGGAACCACTGTCTGACTCTCTTCTTCTTCATTTCTGCAACATTCACGGCCTTTCCTCTAACTTTCGCTCTGTTGAGCACCACCTCTCCTCTTCTAAACCTCACCTTCTTTTCCTAACGGAGACTCAGCTGTCTGAGGCAACTGACAGCAAACCCTTTTCTGTATCCTCCTACTTTCTCTATACTCATTTCAAACCCAAAGGTGGCTGTTGTGTATATATACGCAACAACTTATCTTGCTCTCGTGTTCCTGAACTCGATTCTTCTGAATTCTCAACACTCTGGCTTCGGCTTTCCTGTCATTCTCTGACTGAATATATCTGTGCTGTTTACTTATCTCTTAATTCTACTGACTATCAAAAATTCTTTGACTATCTTACTTCTATGATGGAACACATTCTGTCCATTTCTCCTTTCTCTGAAATCTCCATTCTAGGAGATTTCAATGTTCACCATCACCTTTGGCTCTCCTCTCCTTTCACGGATCCACCTGGTGAACAAGCCTACACCTTTTCTATCCTTAATGACCTAGAGCAGCTTGTACAGCACCCTACCCGTATCCCTGACCGCCTTGGAGAGAGCTCCAACATACTTGATCTCTTCCTTACAACTAATCCTTCTGCTTACACTGTTAATCTTTTCTCTCCATTGGGCTCCTCCGATCACAACCTTATCACCTTAACCTGTCCTATCGCTCCGGTACGGCCTGCAGACCCTTCAAAAAAACGTCGCCTCTGGCACTTTGGAGCTGTGGATTGGGAGGCCCACAGGCAGTACTTCTTTGATTTTCCCTGGAACGATTATTGCTTCCATGGCCGGGAGCCTTCTGGGTGTGCCTTGCGCATTACGGAGGTTATTCTCTCGGGCATGGAAGCATACATTCCTTTCTCATATCCTTTGACTAATGCATGAAAGCCTTGGTTTAATCACGCTTGTTCTAATGCTGTCCCCAACAAGGAGAGGGCCTATAGAAGGTACTGGAGCCAACCCACCCCTGAATCACATCTTTTATACATTTCTGCCCGGAATCGTGCTACGTCTGTTCTTTGCTCTGCTGAAAATAATTTCATCTGTACAAAATGCTCTCAGCTCTCTAACTCGAACTCTTCCCGCTCCTTCTGGCACCTTGCCAAAAACCTTTCCAACAACTTTACCTCATCATCCTTCCCTCCTCTTTTCTACTCTGATGGTTCTGTAGCTATTTCTTCTACTGATAAAGCAGATCTCTTCGCTCAGACTTTCTCCTCCAACTCCACCTTAGACGATTCCGGTGCTGTTCCTCCTTCTCTTCCCCCCTCTGACTTCCTCATGGCTAACATTAAAATATCTTCAGTTGATGTATTTTCTGCCATTGCTGGCCTCAGCACTAATAAGGCATATGGGCCTGATGGAGTCCCTCCTGTTGTTCTCAAGAACTATGCTTCTGTGCTTACTCCCTGCCTAGGCAAACTCTTTCGGTTTTGTCTGTCAACTTGTACCTTTCCTTCTTGCTGGAAGTTTGCTCTGACCATTCCCAACCCTCTAACTATCGTCCAATTGCTTTAACATCCTGTATCTCAAAAGTTTTCGAGTCAATTCTTAATAGAAAAATTTTAAAGCATCTCTCCTATCACAACCTTCTTTCTGATCGTCAGTATGGGTTCCGTCAGGGACACTCCACAGGCGATCTTCTCACCTACCTTTCAGACTCCTGGTCATCCTCCTTTCGGGACTTTGGCGAAAGCTTTGCCATTGCACTTGACATCTCAAAGGCTTTCGATCGAGTCTGGCATAAATCTTTAATTTCCAAACTGCCCTCTTACGGTTTCTATCCTTCTGTCTGTGCCTTCATCTCTAGCTTCCTTTCTGGTCGTTCTATAGCTGCTGTTGTAGACGGCTATCGTTCTTCTCCTAGATCTATTAACAGTGGTGTTCCTCAGGGCTCTGTCCTTTCACCAACTCTCTTCCTTTTATTCATCAATGCTCTTCTAAGCTGTACATCTAACCCTATCCACTCATACGCTGATGACTCCACCCTTCACCTTTCCATTCGATTCCCACAACGTCCATCTCAGCAGTTACTTCAACAGGCAAAGGATGAGGCTATGGCACACCTAATGTCTGACTTGGCTCGTATCTCTGACTGGGGTAAAAATAATGTAGTTGTTTTTAATGCATCAAAGACTCAGTTTTTGCACCTATCAACTCGACAAAATCTTCCACAGGTATACCCACTTATGTTTAATAATACTCAGCTTAATCCTGCATCATCATTGAACATGCTTGGGGTTTCATTTGCTCGGGACTTGTCTTGGAAAGATCATATTACATCCCTTGTAAAATCTGCTTCTAAGCGATTGGGTGTGCTAAGCCGACTCCGTTCCTTCTTTACCCCTGCACAATTGTTGACTCTATACAGGGGTTTTATCCGCCCCTGTGTGGAGTACAACTCTCATGTATGGGGGGGCTCCCCACATACAGCTCTTCTCAATAGGGTGGAGTCAAAGGCTTTTCGTCTCATTAACTCTCCTCCTCTTACTGACTCCCTTCAACCTCTGTCTCTTCGCCGCAGTGTTGCATCTTTATCTCTTTTCTATCGCTACTTCAATGGTCACTGTTCCTCTGAACTGTCTGCATGCATTCCTCCACTTCTACGACGGGCGCGTAGCACCCGTCTAGCAGCAAACTCTCACCCCTTTTCTGTCCAACTCTTTAATGCAAGAGTCAACCGTTACTCCCAGTCCTTCATTTATGCAACAGGTCAGCTCTGGAACTGTCTTCCTCTGTCTGTATTTCCTGCTTCCTGTGATCTCCAGTCTTTCAAACACAGTGTGTCCAGGCATCTCGAAATGAATGGATCTTGAATTTGGCTCTCTCTTGTATTTTGTTTTTCTCTTGGAGGGAACAGTATTGCGGGCTCATTGCCTTTGGTTCCTTCTTCCTCAAAAAAAAAAAAAATGCGACACTCCCCAACACCCCATACACAAGACACTGTACAACAAATACAAGAACTCAACACTCAAATAAACAATCAAATATCAGAATAGCAAACACTAAACTGGAAAAATTACCTCCAAACACTTCACCACAAAACAAACATCAGCAAACTCTGTAAAACACTAAACAGCATCACACTTTCCAACAGCAACACCACACAATCACATGCTGCCATCACAACAACAGACACCATACCTTCAAACAAACAATAAGCAAACACTCTCATCAGTCACTTTTCACAAGTCAGCCATCTAACCCCCCATCCCAAAGATCGACGTATCATCAGACGTAAGAGACAGTTCCCCACAGACCCAGACTACGCACCTTTCACTTACAACCAGACGAAGCACATCATTAACAACCTCAAGCACTCATCTGCCTGTGGACCAGACAACATAAGCAACATTCATCTTAAACACCTAGGACCACAAGGCATACAAGCACTCACCAACATATCAAACTACAGCTACTCACACAACATAATACCCAACATCTGGAAGCATGGCAATATCATCATTATCCCTAAACCCAACAAAGACCCCACGTTACCCTCCTCACATCGCCTCATCACACTCATCTGCACCCCCTCAAAAGTCACCGAACGACTGATACTACAACTAGTCACACCTCACATTCCCCTAGCCCAGTCACAACATGGCTTTAGGCCACTACACTCCACAAACACCCTTCTTACAGACCTTACACAGAGAGTTTTCGATGGCATGAATTCAGCTAGGCCACCACACAGAACACTCCTAGTCACATTAGACATTAGCAAAGCTTTTGATGCCATCCCCTGCCACAACCTCACAAACAAAATACTCAACACAAGCATGCATAATAACACAAAAATATGGCTGGCAAACTACTTAGCAGGCAGATGTGCACACGTAACATTTGCCGGTCAGTCTTCTAAAATCAGAAACTTCACAAACGGCGTCCCCTAAGGATCTGTTTTGTCCCCTACACTCTGTAATCTATACATGCATGACGTACCCACACCCCACACACCACAGATACACATAGCTTCCCATGCAGATGATATAACACTTACATGTACACACCAAAACGCAAACACAGCTGCACACATCATTCAACCTTACCTCAACACACTACACGAAAGTTCACCACAAACAGGCTCAAAATAGCCCCAGCCAAATCTACAGTGACTCTTCTCACAAACTGGACAGCAGAACACAGTCACATCCCACACCTCACCATAAACAACACTCCCCTACCACACACACACACACACACACACACACACACACACACACACACACACACACACACAAAATCCTTAGTGTAACATACAATACATCAATGTCATTCAAACAACACATCACAAACATTAAAAATAAAATAACACCAAGACTCAATGCTTTGAGGTCACTTGCCCATACAACATTCGGACACAACAAAGAAACTACCACCATAGTATACAAACAATACATACATTCAGTGATGAATTATGCAAGCCCTGCCTGGGCTTCTAACCTGACCAAAACACACTACAACACTCTACAGACCATACAGAACAAGGCCCTAAAAATAATCACAGGCTGCACAGCTACTACACCCACAGACCACCTACATCAAGAAACCAAAGTCCTCAAAGTCAAGGATCACCTAGACATGAGAGGCACCCAGTTTCTTGCTGCAGTCTCCACAAACCTACAACATCCACTACAGTACTTGGCAGCACATCCACCCACACCAAGGAACATGAAAACAACACCCAGCACACGATACCATACACAAATCCTGTCATCTCTCCTCCCTCAGACCAGCTTCCAGAAGCATATCCACACTCAGATCACTCGCCGCTCCATTCAGTCACTTAAAGACAACACACAGCTGCATGCACGGCCTCCTGACATCCACCCTTCTGAATCCTATCTTCCTCGTGAGGACAGGGTCCACCTGGCCAGGCTGAGATGTGGGCACCATCCAGCCCTCTTAAGCTACCAGAAGAGGCTGGATGACTCCGTCGCTGATGCCTGTCCGGGATGCAACACAGCACCCCATATTATTAAGCACATTATGGAAGACTGCATTGCACACAATCACCTGTGGCAACAACACAACATACACTCTTTGAGAGCTCTGTGGGAAAGCCTGGTCTTGGCCATGGCCTTCCTAAGGGACTCGGGGTTGTTCGGCCAGACTGCCTAGGGAACAACTACTACTACTACACTTACATGTATGCACCAAAACGCAAACACAGCTGCACACATCATCCAACCTTACCTCAACACACTACATGAATGGTTCACCACAAATAGGCTCAAAATAGCCCCAGCCAAATCTACAGTGACCCTCCTCACAAACTGGACAGCAGAACACAGTCACATCCCACACCTCACCATAAACAACACTCCCGTACCACGCACACACACACACCCAAAATCCCTGGTGTAACATACAATACATCAATGTCATTTAAACAACACATCACAAACATTAGAAATAAAATAACACCAAGACTCAATGCCTTGAGGTCACTTGCCCATACAACATTCGGACACAACAATGAAAACAACACCACAGTATACAAACAATACATATGTTCAGTGGTGAATTATGCAAGCCCTGCCTGGGCTTCTAACCTCACCAAAACACACTACAACACTCTATAGACCATACAGAACAAGGCCCTAAAAGTAATCACAGGTTACACAGCAACTACACCCACAGACCACCTACATCAAGAAACCAAAGTCCTCAAAGTCAAGGATCACCTAGACATGAGAGGCACCCAGTTTCTTGCTGCAGCCTCCACAAACCCACAACATCCACTATATTACATGACAGCACATTGACCCACACCAAGGAACATCAAAACAACACCCAGCACACGATACCATACACAAATACTGTCATCACTCCTCCCTCACCTACCTCAGACCAGCTTCCAGAAGCATATCCATACTCAGATCACTCACCGCTCCATTCAGTCACATAAAGACAACACACAGCTGCATGCATGGCCTCCTGACATCCACCCTTCTGAATCCTATCTCCCTCGCGAGGACAGGGTCCACCTGGCCAGGCTGAGATGTGGGCACCATCCAGCCCTCTTAAGCTACCAGAAGAGGCTGGATGACTTCGTCGCTGATTCCTGTCCAGGATGCAGCACAGCACCCCATACTATTTAGCACATTATGGAAGACTGCATTACACACAATCGCCTACGCCAACAACACAACATACACTCTGTGAGAGCTCTGTGGGAACGCCTGGTCTCGGCCATGGCCTTCCTAAGGGACTCGGGGCTGTTCGGCCAGACTGCTTAGGGAACAACTACTACTACTACTACTTAATGACCTCATCCCAAGTCTTTTTTGGTCTACCTCTCACAACCCCACCTCTAATATTAATGCTTCTCACTTTCTGCACCCACCTCCATCCTCTCCAAATGCCCAAAGCACCTCAATCTACCTCTCCTCATCACAACGCCAATACACTCGTCCCATCCTACTGCTCAACCCTTCCATCGTAAACCTAGCCCCCCAGGTCATGCAGTCAGGGACGCACTGCACATCCACTTAATCATTGTCATTTCTGTACGTTTGAACCTGTGAATATCCTCTTCCTTTACTACCCAGGTCCCACTACCTTACAGCATTACACTCCTAACACATGCTGTATACAAAAATCCCTTAGCACATAGGAAGTGCCCTGTCAGTGTCAGGAGAGGCAACAGTTTCCTGAACTTCTTCCAACCACTCCTCACCCTAGCCACAGAGCTTGCACCAGCCCCACCTCCAGCACATATCCCCCAAATAACAAAACTCTTCCACACACTGAAGAGAGTCACCAGCAAGTTCAGTCCCTTAACGCGTGACACACGCCTGACAGTATCCACCTGCTCTCCCTGATGCACTGCACACATAAATCAGCATTATCTCAATCTGCCTTTAATACCTCTACATCTCTTATACACCAGCTTATCACAACCACTGCACAAGGTGGAATTACTTTCCACATCCTTGTAGCAGATTGCACAGGACCACTCTTCCTCTTCTCTGACAGTACCGTCACCAACTGTAGATATCATCACTTATGTGCATGGGAATCATTAACCCCACGAAATTCGAAATGCCTTAAAGACACATTTGCTAAGGAAATGTCATAAAGAAGGCCCTCTTAATTTGAGGAGATTATGTCATAGAAAAGGTTGGAGTACCGGAAAGACTTGACTGTAATAATTTTTTTTTTTTTTTTTTTTTTATGCGAGGAAGAAGGAACCAAAGGCCATGAGCCCGCAGTAACAGTTCCCTCCAAGAGAAAAACAAAATACAATAGAGAGCCAAATTCAAGATCCGATCATTTTGAGATGCCTGGACACACTGCGTTTGAAAGACTGGAGATCATAGGCAGCAGGAAATACAGACAGAGGGAGACAGTTCCAGAGCTGACCTGTTGCATAAATGAAAGACTGGGAGTAATGGTAACTCTTGCATTAGAGAGTTGGACAGAAAAGGGATGAGAGTTTGCTGCCAGATGGGTGCTACGCGCCCGTCGTAGAGGTGGAGGAATGCATGCAGACAGTTCAGAGGAGCAGTCACCATTAAAGTAGCGATAGAAAAGAGATAAAGATGCAACAGTGCGGTGTAGAGACAGAGGTTGAAGGGAGTCAGTAAGAGGAGGAGAGTTAATGAGACGAAAAGCCTTTGCCTCCACCCTATTGAGAAGAGCTGTATGTGGGGAGCCTCCCCACACATGAGAGTTGTACTCCACACAGGGGCGGATAAAACCCTTGTATAGAGTCAACAATTATGCAGGGGTAAAGAAAGAGCGGAGTCGGCTTAGCACACCCAATCTCTTGGAAGCAGATTTTACAAGAGATGTAATATGATCTTTCCAAGATAAGTCCCGAGTAAATGAAACCCCAAGCATGTTCAAGGATGATGCAGGATTAAGCTGAATATTATTAAACATTAGTGGTATACCTGTGGAAGATTTTGTCGGGTTGATAAGTGTAAGAACTGAGTCTTAAATGCATTAAAGACAACCATATTATTTTTACCCCAGTCAGAGATACGAGCCAAGTCAGACATTAAGTGTGCCATAGCCTCATCCCTTGTTGAAGTAACTGTTGAGATGGGCGTTGCGAGAACCAAATGGAAAGGTGAAGGGTGGAGTCATCAGCGTATGAGTGGATAGGGTTAGATGTACAGCTTAGAAGATCATTGATGAATAAAAGGAAGAGAGTTGGTGATAGGACAGAGCCCTGAGGAACACCACTGTTGATAGATCTAGGAGAAGAACGATGGCCGTCTACAACAGCGGCTATAGAACGACCAGAAAGGAAGCTAACGATGAAGGCACAGATAGAAGGATAGAAACCGTAAGAGGGCAGTTTGGAAATTAAAGATTTATGCCAGACTCGATCGAAAGCCTTTGAGATGTCAAGTGCAATGGCAAAGCTTTCGCCAAAGTCCCGAAAGGAGGATGACCAGGAGTCTGAAAGGTAGGTGAGAAGATCGCCAGTGGAGCGTCTCTGATGGAACCCATACTGACGATCGGAAAGAAGGTTGTGATAGGAAAGATGCCTTAAAATTTTTCTATTAAGAACTGACTCGAAAACTTTTGAAATACAGGACGTTAAAGCAATTGGACGATAGTTGGAAGGTTGGGAGTGGTCACCCTTCTTTGGGACTGGCTGAATGAGAGCAAACTTCCAGCAAGAAGGAAAGGTACAAGTTGACAGACAAAGGCGAAAGAGTTTGCCTAGGCAGGGTGTAAGCACAGAAGCACAGTTCTTGAGAACAACAGGAGGGACCCAATCAGGCCCATATGCCTTGTTAGTACTGAGGCCAGTGATGGCAGAAAATATATCAACTGAAGAAATTTTAATGTCAGCCATGAGGAAGTCAGAGGGGGGAAGTGATGGTGGAACAGCACCGGAATCGTCTAAGGTGGAATTGGAGGAGAAAGTCTGTGCGAAGAGATCTGCTTTATCAGTAGAAGAAATAGCTACAGAACCATCAGAGTAGAAAAGAGGAGGGAAGGATGATGAGGTAAAGTTGTTAGAAAGATTTTTGGCAAGGTGCCAGAAGGAGCGGGAAGAATTCGAGTTGGAGAGTTGAGAGCATTTATTATGGATGAAATTATTTTTAGTAGAGCGAAGAACAGACTTAGCACGATTCCGGGCAGAAACGTAAAGATGATGTGATTCAGGGGTGGGTTCGTTCCGGTACCTTTTGTAGGCCTTCTCCTTGTTGCGGATAGCATTAGAACAAGTGTGATTAAACCAAGGCTTTCTTGCATTAGTCAAAGGATATGAGAAAGGAATGAATGCTTCCATGCCCGAGAGAATAACCTTCGTAATGCCCAAGGCACACTCAGATGGCTTCTGGCCATGGAAGCAATAATCATTCCAGGGAAAATCAAAGAAGTACTGCCTGAGGGCCTCCCAGTCTGCGGCTCCAAAATGCCACAGACGACATTTCCCTGGAGGGTCCACAGGCCGTACCGGAGTGATAGGACAGGTTAAGGTAATAAGGTTGTGATTGGAGGAGCCCAACGGAGAGAAAAGATTAACAGAGTAAGCAGAAGGATTGGTTCTGAGGAAGAGGTCAAGTATGTTGGAGCTCTCTCCAAGGCGATCAGGGATACGGGTAGGGTGCTGTACAAGCTGCTCTAGGTCATTAAGGATAGAAAAGATGTAGGCTTGTTCACCAGGTGGATCCGTGAAAGGAGAGGAGAGCCAAAGGTGGTGGTGAACATTGAAATCTCCAAGAATGGAGATTTCAGAGAAAGGAGAAATGTACAGAATGTGTTCCATCGCAGAAGTAAGATAGTCGAAGAATTTTTGATAGTCAGTAGAATTAGGGAATAAGTAAACAGCACAGATATATTTAGTCAGAGAATGATAGGAAAGCCGAAGCCAAAGTGTGGAGAATTCAGAAGAATCAAGTTCAGGAACACGAGAGCAAGATAAGTCGTTGCGTATGCATACACAACAGCCACCTTTGGCTTTGAAATGAGTATAGAGAAAGTAGGAGGATACAGAAAATGGTTTGCTGTCAGTTGCCTCAGACAGCTGAGTCTCTGTTAGAAAAAGAAGGTGAGGTTTAGAGGAGGAGAGGTGATGCTCAACAGAGCGAAAGTTAGATGAAAGGCCACGAATGTTGCAGAAATGAAGAAGAAGAGAGTCAGACAGTGGTTCCAGGCACCTCGAGTCGTCACCGGGAGAGGGGCAGATGGCGGGGGCATTTATGGTCCCCCCCCCTGGGGACTCCGAGGCTTGATGAATCGACGCCATTTTTGGTGAATTTTGAATAGGAAGTGTAGTGTGTACTGTGCATGTAGTTTGGTGAAGGTAGTTAGAGAAATTTGTACTGGAGAGCATGCTGGCCTACTCTCTGTGTAACTGAGACACTGAAAAAGTTCAGCAAAGGGGGATGGTCAGGAACTAGTCCTGAGGGCTGATGAAACGGGAGCTCCAGCACTCCCTGTCATCAGCTTTCCATCCACCTCGGGAGTACTGCCCTGCTCGACTGGTGCTACAGTCTACTCCAATGACAATATAACCCTTTCCTTTTTACTAGCCATAAATTGACTTGTCCTGATGCCACATAACCTAACTTAGACCTGTGTTATTCGAGTCAAACTGATTTCCCTCCTTATCTTGCTAATCAGCAGTGGGTGTTAAATCATTGTTATGAAATTAAATACTCTGTAAACATCAGCCTACTAGGGTGTCATGATGCTGGTTATTTAGTCTCAAGGCCTGCTTGTGAAAAAATATAAGTACAGTAATCCCTTCAATATCCAACATAATAGGGCCATAGGCAGGTCCAGATATTGGGCCCCAGCTTATGGACATGTACTTATGGACCCTAACTCAGAGAAACACCTATACAACTCCCTCTGGACATGCATTTAAGACCCAAATCACACCAATAAGGCACATAAATGACTGAAATAAATGCAAAAGAAGCATAAAATGAGGGTTTAGAGGTAGGTTCATACAATATTAAACATTCTGATTACTGGCTCCTGGACTGGTACTTATGGACCCTAACCTAGCCTAACTTAGAAAAACACCTTCCTACTGCAGATGCATAGCTCCTAACACCCTGTTCACACCAATAAAGGACATTAAAGAGTGAAATGACGTGTTTGAGGTAAGTATAGTATGGAAAAAAGTAGAGTATGAAACATTCTGCCTACTTACAGCAAGTCCATGGCCATCTCAATGAATAACCGCCTCCTCTCGGACTCTGACAGTAATAAGGATTTCCTGAAGCACTTCCAGTACACTGTTCATGAAGTCTTGCACTGAACTTAGTCAATCGCACTCAGAAGTCCGTTCTCTTCACAGTGCGCACTCTATCTATCTATCTATCTATTGCCAGACTCCTCAATCCCGTTTGGGGTGGCCACAAACAAATCGCCTCCAAGTCGCCCTGTCCCCCGCCATTTCACTCCCCTGCTCCCAACTCACACCCCCCTCTCTCATATACCTCTCCACCCCATCTCTCCATCTCATCCTCGGCCTCCCCCTCCCTCTTTCCCCCTCCAGCACTCCCTGTCATCAGCTTTCCATCCACCTCGGGAGTACTGCCCTGCTCGACTGGTGCTACAGTCTACTCCAATGACAATATAACCCTTTCCTTTTTACTAGCCATAAATTGACTTGTCCTGATGCGCACTCTTGTCTAACTAATGCTCCATTATAACTTACTAAGTGTTGCACTCTGCACTTTAACTTTTCCCACTCTTCTAACCATTTCCTAAAGCAAAAACAAACAAGTCTATTTACATTAAATTTTGTTCCAAATTAGTCTTTTCACTCACAAATGTAAATCCTTAACACAACACACTGTTTTTTTCACTGCACAACACTGTAAATTCCCGTGTGGTCTAGTGGAGAAGTTCTTGCTGTTTAATCACTGTCAGAGTCCGAGAGTATCACTGGCAGGTGACCTAGGGGTGCGTCGCTGGGTCGTGGTGATGGCGTACCCACTGCAGACGACTCTGAAGACAGCCGCAAACTCACGTCGAGCGGTGACTCCACCGTGGCTGATGTGCTGGGCTGTGGCTCGGAGCATGAGGGCCTGTCTTGGGGAGGGAACGTAGTGGAGCCAGGGCTGGGCACAGCAGGGGTCACGGGCCTGAAAAAACTATCAATGGTTGATTGACGCAAGGACCTACGATTCTGACGATTGATGATGCGCTGCCTGAAAGCACGCAATTCCTCCACAAGTCCCAAGGGCCCCATCTCCCTGTCGCATTCCGGGTGTTCCTGGTAGTCAAGAATGAACTCTAGGTGTTCCTGGAGTGCGCTCAGCTTGGGGATGGCTGGAGTAGTATCATGCTGAGAGGAGTCCGCATCATCGTCGCCTTCCTCGTCGGAATCTTCAAGCTCGGTACTGACACCTGCAACTGAAGACGCGATCTCGATATCAGACAATGTCTGATACCCAGGATCGCCCTCGTCGTCATCCAACCACTCATGCACATCGTCCACATGAACATCGTCACCATGCGTACGTAGCTGTGCATGGAAGTCATCCATGTCAAACCCTAGAAAATCGTACTCCACATCCGTTCCGAGAAGCAGACGAGACCAGCCATTTTCTAGAGTCTTGACAGGGACTTCCTTCCATGCACTGGCCCAGTTGTAGAGTGCAGACTTGATGTTGTAGTGGCAAAGGTTTTCCAAAGTCCACTGGCCTCATGTGTCCCGTCCCTCCCTGTGCTCGTCCTCATCCTCAAGAACAACCATCACCTCGTCGAGGAACTTCCGGCGGTATAGGCGCTTTGTTGCCACGATCGCTTCTTGGTCCATTGGTTGGATGAGAGCAGTCGTATTAGGTGGCAGAAACATGCACCTAATCCGGCCATTCTCAGCCACCAAGTCCTTGTTGCACGGGTGGGCAGGTGCATTGTTGAGGAGAAGGAGGGCCTTTACCTGGTCGAGTGGGATTCCCAGTGTCTTCGTCTGGTAATTGATGACCTCCTTGACGAAGTGGCAGTGGAACCAGTCTTTGAAGATCTGGGCTGTAAACCATGCCTTCAAAGAATGGTACCAGATGACAGGAAGGACATCCATCACCCCACGAAGACACCTAGGCTGCTTTGCACGGCCAACAACAACGGGCTTAAGCCGGTGCATGCCGTTAGCATTGGCACAACACAAAGCAGATATCCGTTCCTTGGAGAGCTTGCGGCCAGGTAAACGCTTCTCCATCTCCTCGGCTAGAGTGTTCGTTGGCAAAGAGCGATAGAATAAACCAGTTTCGTCAGCATTGTAGACTTGACCGAGAGTGAGGCCCTCCCTGTCGATGAAGCCCTTCACCTTGTGCCGAAACTCGTCAACTCCATCCTTGTTAGCGTCCAAAGTTTCGCCATGAGCTTGATGGTTGGTAAGGCCATGCCGTAACTTGAACGCGAAGAGCCAACCCTCGGATGCCTTGAAGTCTAGGGCGTCGTGAAGCCTGGCGAACTTCTCAGCAGCAGCCTTCAGCTCCGTTCCACGTACCATCACACCAGCAGCACGTTGCTGTCGATACCAAATCAACGTGGAGCGGTCGATTTCAGCAAACTTGGGAGTAAACATCACCTTCCTCTCCACGTTGCGTTTGCTTCTCGACGAGAAGTCAGCCGTGTACTGCATGAGTTTGTCTCGGGATCTCTTGATATCGAACAAAGTAGATCGGGCCAGGTTGAACTTGCGGAGGATGCGGGAAGAAGACCACCCTGCATCTACTTTCTCCAATATCTCCCGTTTCTTCTCCAGAGTCAACACCACTCTCTTCCTCTTCTCAGGCGGCGGGGCCATCATCGCACACACTAAGAGGAGGCCCGAGAGCAGCAGGAGTGCCTGCAGCAGGTAAGGCACCACCACAAAAGCGAGCACGTGGGCAGCCATAACGACGAGCGTGCACTCGCAGCGAGAGACAGGTGGAAAGTGGGGAGGATGCAGCGGCGCTCTGTCAGACGTCGGAGGAATGACGCGCCACAACAAAGCTGTCCCGCTCCGTGTGGGGCAAGTTCAAATTACGGGTGGGAAAAATTCGTATTTTTTATTTTTTATTATTATTATTATTAATTTTTACGGTTTCGGATCATTTTGGGAATGTTGGATCCCGGGACGATTATGTCTGGTTAGTGGGTATGTTCGGATATTGGTCTTTCGGATATTAGAGGGATTACTGTATATATATTTAAGGTTTATAACTGTTAGTAGGTCCTTACATGTGACAAAGGAATTTAAATCATACTCATAATTACTGTACTGATATAACATCCCCAAAACTGGTTGATATCCATAGTACGACAGTACACCATATATCAAGACAACCTAGATAACATCCATTCCAGTTTGGATAATTTTTTTTTTTTCTTTTCTTTTATTCCTGCTTGTCGTATGAGGCGACTAATAAGGTTGGAGGAGGGTTAGTGCCCCTCCCCGGAAAACAGCTAACTAAAAAGACGAACAAGAAGCCTTGGACCAGGACTGATCAAAAGAAAACGACCAAGGACCGGACAAAGGACATGGTACGGATCATGACGTGGGATGTAAGGGGTGCAAATGATGAGGTGAAAGAGAGAGAGATTGTCCAGGTGCTTGAGGGTGTGAAAGTGGATGTATGTGGAGTAACTGAAACTCAATGGAGAGGAAAGAGTGTAAGGAATGGGAGTATGGATGGGGTATATGTGCAGCAGTAGGTGAGATTGAGAGGGCAAAAGAAGGAGTGTGTATTGTTGTGAGTAAAAGATGGAAGACGAACATAAGAGAGTATGGATCAGTTGGCTCAAGGATTGTGTAGGTAAGATTGAAAGTTGGAATACAAATGTGGGCGATTGTGTGCGTGTATGCGCCAACGCAAGATCGTGCAAGCAGAATGAGAGAAGAGTTCTGGACAAATGTGGAAGTGTGCATGGAAAAGTTTAGAAGGAATGAGAGAGTGTTTTTGATTGGTGATATGAATGGTAAAGTAGAGAATGTGAAGGTGGATGGAATAGTTGGTGAGTGGGGTGTGCCTGCTGAGATAGATGAGAATGATAGTGCGTTAGTGGACATTTGTGCCGGGAGGAGGTTGGTGATAGCCAATACCCTCTTCAGGCACAAAATGATTCACAGGTATACATGGCGAGTGATGAGAAGGGTGGGTGGTGAACTGAATGAAAGGAAGGCAATGATTGATTATGTGTGTGTGGATAAAAAGATGCAAAGATGTGTAATGGATGCAAGAGCTTATAGACGTTGGGGGAGTGGACTTTCTGACCACTACTTGGTGGTGGCCAGAATCAAGATCCAAGTAAGATGGAGAAATAGAAGAAGGGAAGGACAGGAGGAAGGAGTAGTTGCAAGGAGAGTGGAAAGGTTTCAAGAATATGAGAAAAAGACAGAATATACGAGAGAAGTGGAGGAATGATTGGGTAAATATGAATTGGAGCAGATAGGGGATGTGGAAGGTGTGTGCAAGATATTCGCAGAAGAAATATGTGCAGCATGTGATGTGGTGTGTGAGGTGAAGAGAAGACGGAGGGGGGTGCAAGGAACGGCATGGTGGAATGAAGAGGTGAGACAGGCTGTGGCACAAAAGAAGAAAGCATGCAATGAATGGATGAGAAATAGGGGCTTGGAAGAAGTTGAGAAGCGGTAGAGAGAGTTATATGTAGAAAGGAAGAGAGAGAGTAAGAAGAGAGTGAATGAGGAATCAGGAATTTGAGTGTAAAGTGGAGGGACTGTAAGAAAATGTTCTGGAAAGTGGTGAAGAGAGTAAGACAGGGTGGCAGTGAAGTTAGTACGGGAGTGATAGATAAAAATGGTGGATTACTAGCGCAGAAGGGAGAAAAAGTGAGCAGATGGAGGGAACACTTTAAGGAATTGTTGAACATAGAGAATGGAAGTAATGTGAGTATAAGTGGCTGGGAAAGGACTGGGAGAAGGAGGGAGGTGAGAAGACAGGAAGAAATCCGTAGGATAGAAGTTATGGAAGCAATGAAGAAAGTCAAATCAGGGAAAGCCCCAGGAATTGATGGAGTGTTTGGTGAAATGCTGAAGCATGAGGGAGAGATAGTTGTAGAATGGATGTGGAAGATGTGCAGATTGGCCTGGGAGGAAGGTAGAGTCCCGGAGCGGGGCAGTGAAATGGTGGGGGACAGGGCGACGTGGAGGCAGTTTGTTTGTGGCCACCACGTATGGGATTAAGGCGTCTGGCAATGGATAGGTAGGTGAATGTGAACATTTCTGATGGTAGCCTATAAGAACATAAGAACATAAGAAGAGAGGATAACTGCAGTAGGCCGGTTGGCCCATGCTAGGCAGCTCCTAGAAGAGTAACTGAACTACTAGAATGAGATAAGGATAGCAAAGAAGAAGGCTCTCCCCCACCCTCCAAACCCTCCAGCCGAAGCCGGCAGGAAAAAGTCAGAAAGAACACCACGCCGTATAGAAAAACTGGCGTGGACATTTTACAGGAAAGTGTGAAAGGAGAATAGAGACTATCATAGTGTAACCTGAAAAGAAAAATTTTTTGAATTAGTATTGGTTATAAGATTTTCTTTATTCTATATCCACCCCTTAATTGTCATATGCTTATCTAGCCTATGCTTGAAACTCTCAGTGGAAGAGGCAGCAACTACTTTACTAGGTAGCTTATTCCATTCATCTACTACTCTATTACCAAACCAATTTCTACCGATTTCCTTTCTGAAATGGAATTTTTCTAGTTTGAAACCATTATTTCTAGTTCTATCCTGTATGCTCACTTTAAGTACCTTGCTAATATTTCCCTTATTTATACCATTCATCCACTTAAACACCTCAATTAAGTCTCCCCTTACTCTACGCCTCTCTAGCGAATGCAGACTTAGTCTTTTCAGTCTGTCTTCATATGACAGGTTCCGGACGTCATGTATCATTTTAGTCATTCTTCTCTGTACATTTTCTAACAAATTAATATCCATTCTATAGCAAGGACACCAAAATTGTATTGCGTAGTCTAAATGTGGCCTTACTAATGCTAGATAAAGTTTCAGTATTACTTTAGATGATCTATTGCTCACGCTTCTCGAAATAAATCCTAAGATCCTGTTTGCTTTATTTCTCGCATTAATACACTGTTGCCTTGGTTTAAGGTCGTTACTAATCATAACTCCTAGATCTCTCTCGCATACCGATTTGCTAATTTCTTTGTTATCTAAGCTGTATTTAGTATCTCCAATGGTCTTGCCTACGTTAAGTACTTTACATTTTTCAATGTTAAACTCCATTTGCCAAGTTTTAGACCATTTGGACAATGTATCGAGGTCTTTTTGTAAGTTATGGCAATCGTCAGTCGAGTTAATGATACGCCCTATTTTTGTATCGTCGGCAAATTTGCTGATGCTGCTATTGACTCCTAAGTCTAGATCATTTATATATATGATAAATAATAAGGGACCGAGTACTGAACCCTGTGGTACACCGCTAGTTACTAATCCCCAGTCCGACTTAGTTCCATTTATTAATACTCTCTGCTTTCGTCCTTTCAGCCAGGATTCTATCCATTTTAAGATATCGCCGTCTATACCGTGTGCTCGAACCTTTCTAACTAACCTTTCGTGTGGGACCCTATCAAAAGCTTTACTAAAGTCCAGATAAATAACATCATAAGCTTTATCGCTATCTACTGCCTCATAGACCTCCGAGTAGAATGACAACAAATTTGTGAGGCAGGATCGTCCTTGCCTGAATCCGTGCTGACTTTCGTTTATAAGATTAAATCTTTCTAAGTGTTCTCTAATCTTATTTGCCAAAACTGACTCTAACATTTTTCCTACTATTGACGTTAGACTTATCGGACGATAATTCGACGCAGCTGATTTATCACCCTTTTTAAAGATGGGCACTACGTTTGCGGTTTTCCACGCCTCTGGAACTTCTCCTGAACTTAAAGAGTCATTAAATAACGTTAAAAGTGGCTGACATAATTCTTCTTTGGTTTCTTTTATGATTTTTGCATATATATCGTCCGGACCTGGCGATTTTTGTGGTTTTAACTTATTAATTTCTTTCAATACGTCCTCTTTACTAATGGTTATTTTACTAAGAATATTTTTCGTATTCTCATGGTATATATTTGCTGCTTGAGGGAGCAGGCTTAGATTTTCCTTGGTGAATACTGATATGAAATAATTATTTAGGATGGAGCACATTTCTTTATCTTCACTGGTAATGTCACCTGATTCTGTTCTGAGTAGCCTATAGTGTAATTGACACCATGACCAGTTATAACTGGTTAGTTATTCAAAATACAGACAAAAAACACATCCCTAGAGGCAACAGAAAGAGACACAACCCCAACTTCACACCAGAAAATCAAGGCCTCATCAGTCAACGGTATACATTACGACACTCCCCAACACCCCATACACAAGACATCGTACAACAAATACAAGAACTCAACACTCAAATAAACAATATATTACCTTATCAGAACAGCAGACACTAAATTGGAATAATTATTTCCAAACACTTGATCACAAAACATACACCAGCAAACTCTGCATAACACAAAATAGCATCACACTCTTCAACAGCAACACTACACAGTCGCACGCTGCCATCACAACAACAGACACAGTCCCTTCAAACATACAACAAGCATACACACTAAGCAATCACTTTTCACATGTCAGCCATCTAAACCCCCATCGCAACGACTGACGTGTCATCCAATGCAAGAGGCAGTTCCCCACGGACCCAGACTTCTCTCCTTTCACTTACAGCCACATGAAGCACATCATTAGCAACCTTAAGCACTCAACTGCCTGTGGACCAGACAACATTAACAGACAAGCACTCACCAACATATCAAACTACAGCTGCTCACACAGCATAATACCCAGCTGGAAGCATGGCACTATCATCACTATCCCCAAACCCAACAAAGACCCGACATTACCTTCTTCACACCGCCAGATCACACTCCTCTGTACCCCCTCCGAAAGCCACTGAACGACTGGTATCACAACTAGTTACACCTCACACCCCCCTAGCCCCATCACAACATGAATTTAGACCACTACACTCCACAAACACTCTTCGTACAGACCTTACACAGAGAGTTTACGATGGCATCAATTCAGCTAGGCCACCACACAGAACACTCCTAGTCACACTAGACATTAGCAAAGCTTTTGATGCCATCACCTGCCACAACCTCACAAACAAAATATTCAACACAAACCTGCACAATAATACAAAAAGATGGCTAGCAAACTATTTAGCAGGCAGATGTGCACATGTAACATCTTCTGGTCAGTCACTGAATATCAGAAACTTCACAGATGGCATCCCCCAAGAATCTGTTTTATCCCCTACTCTCTTTAACCTATACATGCATGACATACCCACACCCCACACACCACAATTACACATAGCTTCCTATGCAGATGACATAACACTTACATGTACACACCAAAATGCAAACAGCTGCACACATCCTCCAACCTTACCTCATTACACTACACGAACAGTTCACCACAAACAGGCTCAAAATAGCCCCAGCCAAATCTACACTGACCCTTCTCACAAACTGAACAGCAAAACACAGTCACATTCCACACCTTACCATAAACAACACTCCCCTACCACACACACACACACACACACACACACACACACACACACACACACACACACACACACACACACACACACACACACACACACACACACACACACAGAACCCTGAAAGATAGATGGATAAAGTATCTGGAAGAGATGAATATTTTGGCTGAAAGTCATGCATTTCCAACCTGTTAAGCCTTTACTCAAGAGCAATTGATGTGCTGCAGGAGAGAGATGGTTGGATGGATTGTGTGTATTTAGATTTGGAGAAGGCATTCGACAAGGTACCCCATAAGAGACTAATGTGGAAATTAGAGCATCTAGGAGGACTGAAGGGAAACCTCCTGGAATGGATGAGAAACTTTTCGAGAGACAGACAAATGAGGACAGTAATAAAAGACAGGATGTCTGGATGGAGGGAAGTAACAAGTGGAGTCCCACAGGGCTCAGTGTTGGCGCCAGTAATGTTCCTGATTTACGTAAATGATATGGTAGATGGAGTGAACAGTTATGCAAGTCTGTTTGCTGATGATGCAAAGATCTTGAGGAAGGTAGAGGTTGAGGTGGAATGTAAAATGCTGAAAGAGGATCTGGATAGGATATACGATTGGAGCCGGATGTGGGAAATGAAATTCAATGCAAAAAAAAATGTAAAATGTGGAGAGGATGCAGGGTGAAAGACTGACGAAGAGTGTGTATGTGAGTGAGGTGGAGGGGGGAAGAGGGAGGGGGAGGCCGAGGATGAGATGGAGGGATGGGGTGGAGAGGTATATGAGAGAGGGGGGTGTGAGTTGGGAGCAGGGCAGTGAAATATCGGGGGACAGGACGACGTGGAGGCGATTTGTTTGTGGCCACCTCAAACGGGATTGAGGCGTCTGGCAATAGATGGATAGAAAAAGTACCAAGAGGCCATCCCTGAATTATTTGATGGGTAACGAACCAATCACAAAAGCAAGAGAAGAGAAAGATTTGGGAGTGCTGGTCCAAGATAGTTTGTCACCTGAAAAACACATTAAGAAGACAGTTAGAGAGACGTTGTAGAACGTTGATTTAGCGCGAGATAGGGTTCATGGGAGTTCGCTTTAAATTGATTTCTCTTTAAATCGAATTGCTGTTTTAATGGAATGGTGCTTGAGAAAAACAAACTATGTTTATGTATTGTGTATGTGTTTTATTAACTAATAAACTTAAGAAGATATATGGAATAATGTTGGAATGTGTAGTCACCACTCCCTGTAGCTGCAGTTGAGAAGAGTCATATGGCAGAGGCAGGACGCGGCACTGATCACACCAAAGGACAGAACTGTACAGCGTATAGTACTGTAGCACTCTGTCTCATCCCTTATCCAGACTGTCTGGATCACCTTAACCCATCTAGAATAAACAGAACAATGTTTTTTTTTTTTTTTTTTTTTTTTTTTTTTTAAATGCTAAAACAAGCACTCATAAATCAACAAAGCTAAAATTATGGCATGTGAAAGTGTTTACAAGCAATCAGCTGATGCAGCAGCGCATTATGTTGGTCCGCACACGCACATATGGCTCATCTTTCACCATGCTTCCCACACTCGTTATCCACTTTCACTTTACTCTCAATTTTCACATTCATTACAGTAGTGTACTGCATTTTTAAGCTATTCAAAATAGATTTTTACTCACCTTTACTGAAACAATCCTTGCTCTGAAGACGTAGATCCAGGCTCGGCCAGATCACAATCCATGTCATTGTCTGGTGGTGAATCAGACACGTGGGAAGCACAGGACGATGTTCGCCCCCCAGTTGTAGATGGGCTAGCTTCACCAGGTGCTGAAGCAATGGCAAATAACCAACTTGTTAAATTTTAGCACATTGGGCTACGGTACTTATCACACACAGTTTAATGTCCATTTTTCCATATTGTACAATAAACAGCTTCTTACACAGTTTCATAAAAAACTCACCTGATAATGGGTGAAAGAATGAAGTGATTTTCTTCTGTTGCTGGGACATGATCATCTGATCCAGCAGCTGAGAATACATAGATGCAGCCTTATTCAATGCCTCGATCACGTTCATACTGCGCTCCATATCAGGGCCATGTTGAAGCGCAGACTGGGTGGCAGAAGTGATGTGCTGCATAAACTCCCTGAGCATAGGAATTGTCAATTCTTTCTTGGATGTCTGGGGTGCATCTGGTGACGCTTCTGTTTCCTCGTGCTTCTTCGCAATCTCTACTATCTCTACGACTTCTTCAGAACTGAGAGGTTCCTCCATACTGTCGAGCAGCTCTTGCACATCACTCTTTTCCTGGTCAGTAAAACCAGAATCACCTCTCACTTCCTTACTCAGCCTCAGGATGTCTTGCGTGTCCTTGTCTTCTTCAAAGCCTTTGACATCATTGATGGCTTCAGGCCACAAATTATGCCACACTCTATTTAGTGCACTTTCTGACATTATTCCAAGCAAGGGATATGTTTGCTATGGCATCTTTGACAGTGTAGATCTTCCAAAACATGTCTGCAGTCATGTCCATGTCTTTATTCATGGATTCAGCCATTTACTTATTGGTATACTTTAGGTAATTTTGTTTGAACAAGTTAATAACACCTTGATCTAGTGCCTGAATCAGTGAGGTCAAGTTCGGAGGAAAGAACAACAACTTCACTTCCTTGCATACGGTGCATAAGTTTTTGGAGTGGCTGGATGCATTGTCCACCAGAATCAAGGCCATGTTACTTTGGTTATGTTTTTGCTAGTATTTTCAATGAATGGAATAGCATGGCTGAGGTACCACTCATCAAAAATGTCTGATGTCATCCATGTCTTTTTACCAGACCTCCAAAGCACAGGAAGTCTGGGAAGGAGCACATTTTTCAGAGCACGTGGTCTAGCTGAGTGGTGGATGACGAGTGGCTTCATCCGTGCAGTGCCTGATGCATTGGCCATGAGGAGAATAGTGAGCCTGTCCTTACTTGTTTTAAATCCACATGCCTTTCCTTCAATGTTTTTTGGGGCATCCTTTTTCAGTACAGTCCTGTTTCATCACAGTTCCACACTTGGCACTTTGAACATTCATTTTCCTCCACTAGCTTACTCAGCATTTTTTTCATATCCTCGGCGGCCTGAGCATCGACAGATGCAGCTTCACCTGTCAGTGTTAAGTTCCTTAGCCCCGTTCTCTTGATAAATTTATAAAGCCAACTGGTACTTGCACTGAACTTACTGTCTTTAATGGATTTCCTTCCTTTTCAAGTAGCCGAGTCTGTATTTCGAAGGCTTGTGTTTGCACCATAGAGCCTGTGAGAGGAAGTTTTCGGCGCTGCATGTCTTCCACCCATAACTTCAGTGCATCTTCCATTTCACCACACATGCACGACTTCAGGCGGAGTTTTCCCTTCGAAATGTCCAGTGAAGCATAGGCTTCTCTAATTTTCTTCTTGTTGAGCTTGATAGAGCGAACAGAGCTCTCCAACAATTCAAACTGCCGCCCTACCATAGACGCTTCATTTCCTTTCTTCAGGGCATCCAGCGGTTTTATTTTCTGTTCAATTCTAATAGACTGCCTTGATTTCTTGGCAGGGGTAGATAATGATGTTGTGGATGGCCTCTTAGACACAGTGGTGGTGAGTAGTGCACACGAAGCAGGAGAAAGTCGCAGAGTAGTTTAGGTGTGTTCGCTCGCTATAGAGTCACCACATGAAATGAGGAGAAACAACAGGTGACTGGTGGTGGGCAGCTTTGTGTGATGCTTATGCCGCATTTTCACCGGCCACTTTGGACTGATTTAGACCAGTCTGGACTCATAAGTGATCGCAAGAATGGACTAATGTCAGTCCGATCCTGTCCAAGCCTGCTAATGGCTGCAAGAGTGACTGGGTGTGGCCTAGAAGAATGTAAACAAATGTCGGGGAGTAGCGTTGATTATACAAATTTCATGCTTCCCCCTTGATTTTTATCTCGGTCAGTAATGCTTTAACCCCTTAACCGCGGGGCGTCACTTTCGTGACGCTTGGGAGCAAGGGATCATACCGCGGGGCGTCGCTTTTGTGATTCTGTGTTATTTTGAATTCACCCGGGCTTTCAAGTGGGGGCTTGTATCATCTATCAGTACTGACAATGTCCAACACTAGTCAGCACTCCTAATCTCATCTGTACTCCCATCCATTGTTGACAATTTAGCCATTTCTCCCCGTTCTTGACTCCCCTCCCTACCCCCCCTCCATTACCCTATCCTCTTGCCTGCCCGGCCATGCTACGCTAAGTAAATCTTCCCTGGAATTTTTCACTGATTTCATCCATTGAAATAAGCCCTATGTCGTATTCTTATACCAAATAATATATACAAGAAAGAAATCAGGTAAGTGAGAGTGCCATACACCTGGAATTGGCTAATTATCACCTGACAACACCTCACGTGCACTCGTTCGCTAATTTTCGCTGTTTTTTTCCCCTTGAAATATGCCGTATAATCTATTTTCGTAATAAATATACATGTAAGGAGAGAAGGGAGAAGCCTAAGTGATATTTACATTCACCTGGAACTACCTAATTTATAATGTATTGTCTAGATTTCCTGCCAATCATATCAGTGCTACACAAAGCTATTTCAAGATTTAACATTGGTAGCTCTGATTATATATCTCCTAAGTAGGCCTCTAATCTATTTTCGTAATAAATATACATGTAAGGAGGGAAGGGAGAAGCCTAAATGATATTTACATTCACCTGGAACTACCAAATTTATAATGTATTGTCTAGATTTCCTGCCAGTCATATCAGTGCTAGACTTAGCTGTTTCAAGAAGTAATATTGGTAACTCTGAATAACCCCTAAAGCAGGCCTCTAGGCTGGCTGGCCTGGCCTCTGCGTTATCAGTGTACTCTCATCTTCCGAAGTGAGAGGACGTATGTTTCATCTTGCTGACTTCAAGGCCTTTTTTCACCCCCATGCAAATGGCTCTGTGACCTTTACCCCCTACTAAACCTCATGTGGAAAGAGGTAAAGGGCTGACAATTGATAAAAGAGTGACTACGATCTTTCTATTGAGTAAAACAGTGCAAGTGGAATTGTAAATAATGTGTAAATAATGTGTAAACAGCAAGTGAAAGTAATGAATGTAAATATACGTGAACAATGGAAAATAGTTTTATAAGTTATTTCAAGTGACAGTGCACAACACAGTGTAAATAAAATAGAAATGTAAATAACGTAAATAAAATAGAGAACGTAAATAGAAATGTAAATGAGTAGTATTATAAGAATACGAGTATATACCCTAGGAGTAATGAAAGTGAAAGTTTCACTCTAGCATGTCTGAATGCTATGAGTTATGAGAGTGAAGATGAAAGTGACATTCACTCTCAATGCCAGTATACAGGACGAGAAAGTGAATGCTACGTATTTTACTGAAAGAAATTGAATCTCTACAGTGACAATAAACTAATACTACTGAAAGAAACTTATGGATAAAGACTGTAGATATATATAAGTGTTATATAGTAATAGAAATATAAAGTGTGAGGGGTTTTATGAATAATAAATGACAGACTACCATGAGCGAACTAGTGCCAGTGCGACGATCAGACGCGCTCGTAATTTCCATTGCTTTCACAGTGTTTTTTTTTTTGAGTATGGATCCCAAACTACTTGAAAATTGTAGAATAGTGTTTATAGTGTTTGTATCTGGCTGTGGTAATCATATTACGGGTTGTCGGGAAGTGTAAAGTGGAGACTTCGTTACCCTACTTCAGAGGTCTCCACAAGTCCTACGGTAACCAACGAAGGCTCAACAATCATTCCAGGAGAAAGCTGAAGGTATGTGCCATAAGCATATGTAATTTTATTATTCTAGGACTAATAACTGATTTTTGGCAAATATTTTTTGAGAGTCTGTCGGAGCCCAAATAACCCCGCGGCACACGCAAGTCATTGGTAAACAAGCCCGCGGTGTAGGGGTTAATAATCTTATTTCGTGCGATCTATAATAATACAAAGCCTCTACTTCATGGTGAGATTTATTTGGTTCCCTTCTTGGATGATAACAGGCTTCTGCGAGCGTTAAAAATGTAATTTAAAACAAACCTTATTCCCAAGTCCGCCATTGTTGACCATCGATGTTCACACCCCGCCACAAACGTTCCTTGCCTCCTTCTTGGCTGTTGCTGATGCGCATACTTTTGTGCGCAGACCGATCTCGCCTGGGCTAGCTTGTGGGGCAGGACTGCTTTGGACCAGTCTGTACCAGTCTAATTGTCTCGCCAGAACAACAGTAAGACCGGTCTAAACCAGTCGATACCGGCCTAAAAGCCTCACGAAAACATGGCTTTAGAGAAACATTTAGTGGGAAACAGTACAGATGTTTGCAAGGGAAAAAAAATGCGCCAGATTCAACTCGCTTAAAATCAGAATGATTCGCTTTAAATTGATATTATGGCTCCTAATTGTAGGTACTGTTTTAAATTGATAATTTTAAATCGATTCGCTTTAAATCGAGGTTCTATTGTAAACTCTTGACTAACGTAAGAGGAGCATTTCATTACATGGATGAGAAGATGATGAAAAAATTGATAGTGGCCATGATCTGCCCCAATTTAGAATATGCAGCAGTAGTGTGGTCCCCACACAAAAAGAAAGGTATAAATAAGATTGAGAGGATACAAAGAACATCAACCAAGATGGTCCCCAGTCTGGTAGATCTGTCATAGAGAGAGAGACTGGAAAAGCTGGATTTGCCCTCCTTAGAGGAAAGGAGAGAAGGGAGCAACATGATTGCAGTGTTCAGGACCATGATGGGAGTAGGTAAAAATGACAAAGAAGATCTGTATGTATGGGATAAGAGAGTAACAAGAGGACATGGAATGAAACTGAAGAAGCCAAGCTGCTTGAAGGATATGAAGAAGTATAGTTTTCTTTGTAGATGCTTAGACTCGTGGAATAGCCTTGACAAAGAGATCGTCTAGTCTAAAAACTTAAATGAGTATAAAGCAAATTTTGACTTCTTGAGAAACTGAGATGGGACCCCACGAGCGTAGCTCATTTCCTGTATATCACAATTAGGTTAATAGAATTAGGTACACACACACACACACACACACACACACACACACACACACACACACACACACACACACACACAAAATCCTTGGTGTATCATATGTCAGTGTCATTTAAAGAACATATGAACATTAAATATAAATTAACACCAAGACTCAGTGCCTTAAGGTCACTTGCCCGTACAACATTTGGACACAACAAAGAAACCACCACCACAGTATACAAACAATATATACGTTCAGTGATGAATTATGGAAGCCCTGCTTGGGCTTCTCACTGAGACACACTGCAACACTCAACAGACCATACAGAACAAGGCCGTAAAAATAATAACAGGCTGCACAACTATTACACCCACAGACCACCTACACCAAGAAACCAAAGTCCTCAAAGTCAAGGATAATCTAGACATGAGAGGTACCCAAATTCTCGCTGCAGCCTCCACAAACCCACACCATCCACTACACTAAATGGCAGCACTTCCACACACACCAAGGAACATCAAAACAACACCCAGCAGACGATATCATACACAAATACTGTCATCTCTCTCCCCTCGCCCGCCTCAGACCATCTTCCAGAAGAATATCCATACCCAAATCACTTGCCGCTCCATTCAGTCACCTAAAGACAACACACAGCTGCATGCATGGCCTCCTGATATCCACCCCTCTGAATCCTGTCTCCCTCATGAGGACAGGATCCATCTGGCCAGGCTGAGATGTGGGCATCATTCAGCCCTCTTGAGTTATCAGAAGAGGCTGGATGACTCTGTCGCTGATGCCTGTCCAGGATGCAACACAGCACTCCATACTATTAAGCACATTATGGAAGACTACATTGCACACAGTCACCTGCACCAACAACACAAATTACTCTCCTTGAGAGTTCTGTGGGAAAGCCTGGTCTCGGCCATGGCCTTCCTTAGAGACCTGGGGCTGTTTGGCCAGACTGCCTAGGGAACAACTTCAGTACTAGCTACCACTGCTATACTACTGCTACTGCTGTGGTTAATTCTTACATGTGCGCAAACACAAATTTTTTTTTAAAAATTAGTACAGTACAGTATTGTGATTTTTTTTTAAAGTGCTTAATTTGATATTGGCCTTCGTTTCTTGCAGAAATGCCTCTTTTTTCCAAAATAAATGGATTCACATCACACACACACACACACACACACACACACACACACACACACACACACACACACACACACACACACACAAGTTTTCATGACTGTGGCAGTTCCAACCACATACTCTCTGTTTCCAAAATTAGTGGAATTGCATACTTGTTTCTGCTGATGAGAGGCAAAGAAAACACAAAACTAAGTATTTTGTGTTAGCCCCCAAGTAACCCAAGTAATACTGCCTGTTTTATTAGGAAATTTATTAATATACTTTGCATATTCCAGGTCCACTTTGATGATGACCAGTTTGAAAGTAACAGGGCAGATGGCTGGAGGAAGCTTAAACCAAATGCAGTCCCTACTCTATTTTGTCACCAGCATAGAGAAGCACTAGGGAAGCACAACAGAGAAGTATCTAATAGTGCCGCAGAGGTAAGTGTGTAATGTCCATTATCATTAGGCTCACAATCTCGTTCCCCATGAATTTGTCTATATCATGGCCCAGCTGGCTCAGCGGCTTGGTGGCGCATTTTTACAATTTTCTCTTTGCAACTAACTTTTTCTCATATAAGTAAGTTTTATTGCTTACATATGAAAGAGGTCTAAATTGACAAGCTCACATATCTGAAAGCTGGTGTATAAAGCTGTCATAATGAGCACTGGCTGTATAAGGAAACTGTGAGGTGACTTTGTTGGGGCAGTTGCTTACCATACCAGCTATATAGTTGATGGATCTGCTCAGTCAGTTATACAAAAAAAAAAAAAAAAAAAAAAAAAAAAAAAAAAGAAGAAGAAGAAGAAGAAGCTGTAGCTAATTAGAGATACTCTGGTAGTTTCACAAATTGCCACAGATTTTTTTTTTTTTTAACTCTTATCTTTGTGTCTTCCTGACTCCTCTTGCATTTGCAGAAAACATGATCAATCCAGTGCATCGCTGCACAACATTAACCCCTGAAGACTGCAATTATTTCAAGCAAGTTCCCCCCCAGGTGCTATTCGGGAGGCAAATTGATTGTGTTCTGGCTAAAGAGGATGAATTTACACACCTGACAAAGCAGTTTGCACTCCCGTAGGCCTGATGGTTACCACATAATCGCGCATCAAAGTTTAAAAAGTTTATAATAGTTACCCCTCGAAAACAATCTAAAATGTAAAAATTTTGATAACTGCCTGTTTTTCTTATTGAAACAAGTCATTTTAACCCCTAGGCGCACATACCTTCAGCTTATGGCACATACCTTCAGCTTTCTCCTGGAATGTTTGTTGAGCTTTCGTCGGTTACCGTAGGACTTGTGGAGACCTCTGAAGTTGGGTAACGAAGTCTCCACTTTACACTTCCCGACAACCCTTAATATGATTACCACAGCCAGATATTAACACTATAAACACTACTCTATGATTTTCAAGTAGTTTGGGATCTATACTCCAAAAAAAAAAACCCACTGTGAAAGCAATGAAAATTACGAGCACGTATGACTGTCGCACTTGCGCTAGTTCGCTCTTGGTACTCTGTCATTTATTATTCATAAAACCCCTCACACTTTATATTTCTGTTACTATATCACACTTACATATATCTGGAGTTTTTCTCCATAAGTTTCCTTCAGTAGTATTAGTAGTTTATTGTCACTGAAGTCATTCAATTTTTCATTCAGTAAAATACGTAGAGAGTCAAGGATTCACTTTCACTGTTATAACATAAAGTATTTGTACTCATATTCTTATATTACTACTGTAATTACTTACATTCTATTTACATTTTCTATTGCATTTTCAATATTTACCCTTCTGTTTCACTTACACTATGTTAGTCACTGTCACTTTCAGTAAGATAAAACTATAATACACTGTTCAGTCATATGTACTGAACATCCATTGTTTTCACTTGCTATTTACACATTATTTACACATTATTTCCACATTACTCTCCTTTCCCACTTGCACTTTTAGAACTGCTTCTGGCTATGGTAATCAAAGAAGCAGGTAACACAGAGGGGAACCTGGCACTCAGCGCACTGCCAAGAGGTGCGTTTGTGCTCAGGCTTGCGGCGGGTGGTATGTGCACACACCTGACACCTGCGGATCACAGCCTTCCTTTTACCTGTGGCAGGCATTAGCTCCAGTCTGTGCCGATCCATATACGCCCTTTGCTCAAGTCAGTCGGGAAGTGTTACTGGATGGCGCCTTGGAGTTGCTGCTGTCACCCTACCATATCTTTCCAGCAGCTGCTGAACACAAGTCCTGGCGAACAACCTCAGGGAGAAGGACTTGGGTGGCTTGACCTTCATCTTGTACAGGATGAAGGCGTTCAGCATCGTCATATCTATGAGATGCAGAAAAACTTTCCTGTACCACCTAGTATTCTTCCTGAGGCAGTTGATCTCACCAATCATCATGTCGGACTTGTCCACCAGCCGCATGTTGATATTGTAGTCTAACACAGCATCAGGTTTCATCACAGGTTCGCCTGTCCTACGGTCGACCTTCCCACTATCTATCATTCATTTCCCCCTTATGTACGGTGGTGAGCATGTGCACGACCCTCTTGTCATGCCACCATATTGCCAGCATCTTCTCAGACTTGCGTAGGTGCACGTCTCCTCACTGCGAGGTTCCTGCCTCTGTGAATTTAGGGAAGTGGGCACGATTACTTTTGACAGTGCCGCAGGAGCCAATGCTGTGCTCTGAAAGGTATTTGCCAAGTTTCGGTGCTGTATAATAGTTGTCTGTATACAGCACATGATTCCCACCAAAATACTTTTCAAGGAGCACTTTCACTACACAGCCTGAGAAGCCAAAGGGGGGTGTTTTATCCAGATCGACAGTGCTGGCTGAATAAATGACGAAGTCAAAGATGTACCCTGTCTTACAGTCGCACAGTACAAAGAACTTGATTCCAAAGCGATGGCATTTGCTTGGAATGTACTGTACAAACCGAAGACGTCCTCTGAACAAAACCAAGGATTCGTCAATGACAACCTTCTGAAAGGGGTGGAAGAATGACATAAACTTATCCTTCATTCTGCTCAGAATCTCCCGGATCTTCCAGAGTGGGTCGGTTTGGGAAGGTACATCGTTGTCTGCAAAGTGCAGGTTTCCCATGATGTTCTAGAAGTGATCTCTGGCCATGTACTTATTGAAGGTGGGTGAGGGTAGTAAGGGGTCCATGGACCAGTATTCTTCCAACTCATGCTTCTTTGAGTGTGGCATGAGAAGCATGAGGGCAAAGAACACATACAGCTCCTGCACTCCCAGCATGGACCACTGTTGCATCTTGGCTGCATCTGTACCACTTGCAGCACATTGTGATTCATACCTGTTGGTCTCATCACATATGTGCTGCATGACTTCGTCATCTAGGAAGGCCAAAAGGTAGTCCACACACTCAGCATTATCGTCAAGAGTGAAGGCAGGCTGTACTCCTGAGGAGCTCTCATCAAAAACTAAATGTTCTGGCACAAAATCGGACCTTTCCGTCCACGCGAAGGCGTCCAGGATTCCCTGTCGTGGCGGTGTAGGGTGGGTGAGGGTGGTGGGTGGCTGTGAGGCAGATTTACCCCGTTCAAGGCCACTCGCACTGACCCTAAGTTGCCGTACAGCACTAGCAGCCCTTACTCTAGTACCAACTCTACTTTTACTTGTCCGGGATTTACCTCTTCCTCTACGGCCTGCCTTCACTGTTGATGCTGGTGGTGACTCCGACAACGAAGACTCCGGAGATAATTCAGCGGACGAAGAGGAAGAAATGAGTGAAGTGGGGCTTGGGGAACGGGGAGGTGAATCAACTCGGGACTCATGGCGGGCTGGGTCACGCGGGGCCATTGTTCTGGGGCTAACACGTCGCCTTTTCACTCCCTTCCCAAATTCCTTCCCTTGCTGCACTAACGGCTCCTTTCCCTTGGAGCTAGGGATAACTTCCAACACTGAAGCACTCGTACTAGCACTTTCTGGCATGATTTCCTCACCCGGCTCATCACACGATTCACCCGAAGGGTCAAAATCACTATCCATGATCACCATAGACAATTTTGCTAGTTCACGTGCCACTGCAGAGTCACTTAGTCCTTTCCTGCTTCCCTCACGACTTTTTATGGGTGTAGAGGTCACGGGGCCCTTTGCAATGGGCGCAGAAGCGGCAGAAATAGCGGGGCGCAAGTGCGACATGTTTTGACCACAGTGGAGGACAAGGAACTAAATGCCGTGGCTTATCTGAGAAGGCAAGGGTTGACAATGACACTGAGGCTGACAGCTGCTAACTTACATGCTAATAAATTATTGGTAGAAAATCTCGGCAATACATAAAGAAATAGGTAGTTCCAGGTGAATGTAAATGTCACTTAGGCTTCTCCGTTCCTTTCTGATATATATTTTTATTACAGACATAGATTACAAGGCATAATTCAAAGGGGAAATTACCGTGGTAATGTAGCAAATGAATGCACGTGAGATGTTGTCAGGTGATAATTAGCCAATTCCCGGTGTATAACACTATCACTTACCTTATTTTTTTTTGGTATATATTATTTTGAGAGTTACTGATGTAACATGCAGCTGGACAAGAGGACCACCAAGACATAAAGTAACTTGGTGGTGGGATGAGGGTGTAGAAGCTACAATTAAGGAGAAAAGAAGGCTTTTCCGGGAATGGAAGAATGTTAGCAAAGAGGAATATTTGGCTGCCAAGCGTAGGACTAGAAGAGAGGTATACAGGGCAAAGTCTGAGTCACAGAGACAATTACTTGATATTGATGAGATGCAGTTTGGGTTTATGCCAGGTAGGGGGACCACTGATGCCATATTCATTGTTCGACAGCTTCAGGAAAAATATTTTGGTAGGAGAAGGGATCTTTATTTTGTTTTTGTTGATTTGGAAAAGGCCTTTGACAGAGTCCCTAGAGAGGTGGTGAAGTGGGCAATGAGAAAGCTTGGCTTGGAGGAGTGGCTGGTTAGGGTGGTTATGGCCATGTATGTGGGTGCTCACACCCAGGTGAGAGTGAATGGAGATTTGAGTGATGAGTTTTCCGTGAATTTTGGTGTGCATCAGGGGTCAGTCTTGAGTCCCATGTTGTTTATCATGGTACTTGAAGCCCTTTCACGTGACTTTAGAAACGGACTCCCGTGGGAGTTGTTGTATGCTGATGATTTGGTGTTGATTGCAGAGAATGAAAGGGAGGCGGAGGAAAGGTTTAGGGAGTGGAGAGATGGTATGGGGCAAAAGGGTTTAAGGGTAAATGCAGATAAAACAAAAGTGATGATATCTAGGGTTGGTGGCGGTACTGTCAAAGACGAGGGAGAGTGGCCATGTGCAGTTTGCCACAAGGGCGTGGGAAGTACAGGTTATCCCTTAATTCACGCGAACTTTTTTCACGCGATTTCGGTTATCCACGAATTTTTCGTACAATAATTAAAACAAAATTATGGTATTCAAATAATCTATCTATCTATCTATTGCCAGACGCCTCAATCCCATTTGGGGTGGCCACAAACAAATCGCCTCCAAGTCGCCCTGTCCCCCGCCATTTCACTGCCCAGCTCCCAACTCACACCCCCCTCTCTCATATACCTCTCCACCCCATCCCTCCATCTCATCCTCGGCCTCCCCCTCCCTCTTCCCCCCTCCACCTCACTCACATACACTCTCTTCGTCAGTCTTTCACCCTCCATCCTCTCCACATGGCCAAACCACCTCAGTGTGTTCCTCATAACGCTTCCTATCACATCCACATCCACACCACAACGCTCCTTTATATCCTCATTCATCAGCCTGTCTCTCCACGTGACTCCACAGGCTCCTCTTAAATAACTCATTTCCACTGCTCTCACTCTTGACTTGTGTCCTTCCAACAATGTCCAAGCTTCACATCCGTACATTAGAGTTGGTATCACAATACTGTCATGTAGTAACTTTTTCACTTCCATGCTCACTTCCCTGTTTCTTATCACTGCTTTCAAGGAACCAGCAACCTTTCTTCCCTGCTGTACCCTTTCAAGCACTTCACCCTCCAAACCTCCATCCTTACTCATCACACTGCCCAAATACTTAAACGTACTCACATTTTCCAATTCCTCACCATCTAACCTCGCTGTACATTCACTAACTTCACCTCTCTCAAAGACCATCACTTTACTCTTCCCTATAAGTAATTTCAATATACAAGAGAAATAAATAAAATATAAAAAATGCCTACCTGCTGCCCGTGTGCACACATATATGTATGTGTGTGTGGGAGCCTGGGAGGTCGGTCTACCACGCACCACACAGTCAGTTTGAATCCGATGGTCGAACCATGCATGACTTGCAAATCGTTATTTGTGGCTTATTTTTCTGCCTTCCAGTAATTGCTTGCCTTGTCTGTCAACATGGGGCATAAGCGTAGTGCTAGTGATGCATGTGGTAACACACCAAAACTGACTTGTAAAGTGATGTTGCTGACAGAGAAAGTTAAAGTGTTGGACAAACTTCAGGGAGGAATGTCGGCGACAATTCTCCGTCAGGACGATTCCCCATCATTTATTTACATACCAGTTTATTTAGCAAGTACAGTACACTAGTTTTTTACTTATACGAGTTATAAAATCCCCGTGAAAATTAGTTATTAAAGTATTAATTAATCAATAATAAGTATATTAATAGAATGACGGGGAATTGTCCATGTTTTGACGGTGAATTGACTTGATGGTGAATTGTCTCAGAACCGTATGTGTGGAGTGAGTCAACTGTTTATACAATAAAGAAGGAGAACGTAGCAACGGGAGACAGTGAGGGCTAGTGCACCAGACTGCTAAAATGTCTCCACCTACGCATGTGAATTGTCTTGTAACCGCATGTTTGGGGTGAATGAGTCAACTGTTCATACAATAAAGAAGGCAGAATGTAGTATACGGGAGGCAGTGAGGGCTAGTGCACCAGACTGCTGAAGTGTCTCCACCTATGCCTGTGCTTGTCAGGTTTCAGTTAAATTTCTTACATTTTTGTTGTTTTTAATACTTTATGCTAGTTTATAAGGTGTATGTAGTGCATAAACAGTATTATTCAGATTTAATATACGTATAGACATGTGTAATTAGGTGCACACAAGGGCAGAACATATACGCGACTTTACCACATACGCGAAGGGTCTGGGAACCTAACCCTCACGTGAATTAAGGGCTTACCTGTAATTCCATCTTGTGCGGTGTGTGTGGTAAATGGGTGCATAAGAGATGTAGTGGTATCAGAGGTAGACTGCGAGATAATGCTGATTTTATGTGTACGGCGTGCCGGGGTGAGCAGGTGGAGATTGTCAGACGTGAAAGGATTGAACTTGCTGGTGAATCTCTTGAGTGTGTGGAAGAGTTTAGTTATTTGGGAGACATGTTGTGTGCTGGAGGTGGGCTTGGAGCTAGCTCTGTGGCTAGGGTGAGAAGTGGTTGGAAGAAGTTCAGGGAGCTCTTGCCTCTCCTGACATTAAGAGGGCTCTCCCTACGTGCTAAGGGGTCTTTGTATGCAGCATGTGTTAGGAGTGTAATGCTGTATGGCAGTGAGACCTGGGCAGTGAAGGAGGAAGATATTCGCCGGCTCAGACGTACAGAAATGACAATGATTAGGTGGATGTGCAGTGCGTCCCTGCGTCCAAGGCCTGAAGGGGCTGGGTTTACAATGGAAGAGTTGAGAGGTAGGATGAGACTGGAGTGTATTGGTGATGTGATGAGGAGAGGTAGATTGAGGTGGTTTGGACATGTGGAGAGGATGGGGGATGATAATTGGGTGAGGAAGGTGAGAAGTGTTAATATTGGGGGTGGGGTTATGAGGGGTAGACTGAGAAAGACATGGGACGAGGTCATTAAGTGTGACCTTAGGGTTAAGGGACTGAACAGGAAGGCTGCAATGGATCGTGCAGCGTGGAGAGCCGCCATTAGGTGACCAAGGCCGACACATGCAAGCATGTTGGAGCCTTTAAAAACGAAACGAAATGAAGTATAGGGCATAGGGCTTATTTCAATGGATGAAATCTGTGGAAAAATCCTGGGGAGATTTGCTTAGCGCAGCGTTGCCTGGGAGGTGAGAGGACAGGGTAATGGAGGGCAGGTAGGGAGGGGAGTCAGGAAGGGGGGAAAATCACTAAAATGTCAACAATGGATGGGAGTACAGATGAGATTTGGAGTGCTGACTAGTGTTGGACATTGGCAGTACTGATTGATGATACAAGCCACCACTTGAAAGCCCGGGATAATTCAAAATAACACAGAATCACAAAAGTGACGCCCCGCGGTATGATCCATTGCGCCCGAGCATCACGAAAGTGACGCCCCGCGGTTAAGGGGTTAACATCTTGGCAGCCCGATACCTCTCGGGGGTCTGTAGGGGGTGGGAGGGTAGTGAGGGATAAGGTGGGAGGGATGAGGTGGGGTTCAGGGAGGACACAAGGCTAGCAGGGTGGGAAGAAGGGCGAGAGTGGCTGGGAAGGGACACAGGTGGTGGTGGGAGGAGAGATGCAGGTGCATGGAGGGGTGGGAGGGCGATGGGGGACAAGGAGGGAGTGGGGAGAGGGTGGCACGGAGCACCCCAGCAGGGGGTGCCCCCCCACCACCCAGGTCGATCCGATCCCCCCTCACGCCACCTCAGGAGTGAGTTCTCATTGGCCTGAAGCCATGTACATCATAATCCAGGCAGAGGAAGCACTCCTCAGTATTTTACAGGCTCCACTCTGTTGATGCAATTAGGCAGTTTGGCATAAAACTCTCATCGCATCAATTGATGCGATTAGGCATTAAAGGGTTAGCTTGAGAATAATAAATAATGAAATATTTTTTTGCAGATTGTAAGTTTCACAGACCATACATATTGCAAGTTACCCATATTGGAACTGATAGGAGTGCCTGATACACCAGTTGCTTCGACTGTCGGTGATGAGCCCTCTACAACATCATGCTCTGGTTTGGATGGTCCAGTTGATGCGCCCTCTGCATCCTTCTGCCCCAGTTTACAAGTTCCAGTTTCTGAGGAGGCTGTTGTAAGTTTCCACAGAACACAGAGTATTGCACTGTGAATATTCATTGTTCAGTCTATCTGTATCCAATATGTCACTAATCCAGTTTTAAGGTTTTGCACCAGTTTTTGTTTTTTAGCATCTGTTTTTCAGTTGTACAGTCCCTCATGATCCTTAGGTTTCCAGTAGGTCACATGTACAGGTCTTGGAATGCATGTCCACCTAACCAGTTATGTGATGTTCACTATGGTCGGGTTGTGTAGTGACAGACTTTTGATTTTTTCTTTTCTTCCATGTGACCCTTGTGTGGCCTGTGTGCCCATTGTTAAGATGCACTGCCTTAGAGTGTTTTATCTTGATATTTTGCAGGTGTCTACCTCAGCTTGTGGTGTATTTTGGAAGCAGCAAGCCACAGTGCCTCAGACTCAAGTACAGGAACTAGAAAAGCAGCTAAAACAACAGCAGCAGAAGCAAGAAAACCTGCAACAGAAGGAGGAGTCTTTCACAAAACATAGTCACTATTTGTTTAATGAAGATCAGTTGGTGGCATTGTCTACCTCTGAGGAAAGAATGAGTAAGTGGAGTCATAAGACTTTGCAGATATTATCATGCATGAGATTTTCTTGTGGCACAAGAGATTATGATGGCATCCTCAAACAAAGGTTTCCACTTTGTTTTGACAGTAGCACCTTGGATGATGTATTTTGCTCACCATCTACTCACTCGATAAAGTGCTGCTCTTGGGTGTCTGCCCTTTCCTTTCCTCCATCCCTTTTTTCTTCCATCCTCTTCTGTCTTTCTTTACTTCGTTCTTTCCTCGTCCTTTTTGAGGTGACTTTCTTTCTTCATTCTTTCCTCTTCCTTCTGCCTGTGGGTGACTCTACACTGAGTGACAAGCCAAATGGTTTCCTGTACACCAAGAAACCAGTTACTACACTGAGTGGTAACCATATAACCAAATTTTGGCACCTGGTCTTCATTCTTTCCATTTCCTTCTGCCTGTGGGTGAGTCTACACTGAGTGATTAGCCAAATAGTTTCCTATACATCAGGAAACCATTTACCATGCTGGATGGTAACCATATGAGCAAATTATGGCACCTGGTGGTTTAGTGGGTAATTACAGCGCTCCAGTCAGATTGAGCCAGTGAAGGTTTATGTCCAAGGGATGGTTGGAGATTATTGCTCACATAATGTCACTCAGGGATGAGTGAGGCTGATCACTCTCATCTTAAATGTCAGGATCAATTTGCCTAGCCCCGGGCTCCTATGCTCCTCATGGGGCAATGTAGGATTGGATTATGGATGGATGGTTTAGTGGGTTAATCACGATGCTTCAGTCAGATTGAGCCGGTGAAGGTTTATATCCAAGGGGTGGTTTGGGTTTATTGCTCACGTAATGCCACTCGTGGATGAGTGAGGCTGGTCACTCTTTATCCTAAATGTCAGAACCAACTTGCCTAGCCCTGGGCTCCTGCACTCTTTATGGGGCAACGTAGGATTGGATGATGAATGAATGAATGAAACCCAGAGTAGAAGCACTGTCACCAAGTGAAAAGCGACCATGCCGTGACAACAGATGAAATGAGAATTTCACCAAAATTAGAATATGACTTTTTCAAATCTGTCTATAGGCCACATCACCTTGCGTGGCCACAGTGGGTTAGCTGAAAATGCATTGGTTTTTATGGTGAGTGGTCTGACAACACATTGGAAACAAGCTGTGGCTTATTACAGTAATAAACACACACAAACACGCACAGAAGAGCAAATATAGTACAGTCAAGTTGTCTAATCAATGACAGTATGGTTCTGGACCACTGGTGTGCTTTAGAAATTCCATGGTTTATAATTATCATAACTTATGGGAAAAATTACTTATGGTGTTGGCCTTTCAGCCAAGTTGCCACATATCACCCTACCTACACCCAACTAGTCACCAGCGAACACTAGCACATACTCAGATAATTATTCAATATATGTATTACTGGGAATAAAAAATATTACATATTAAATAAACAGTATTAAAGGGTCTTACCTGACTCCGACCAACAACAATGCTTAAATGGAAGGAGTGGGGGTGGGGGTTCCGAGATTAGAGGCATACAAGGGCCTCTCAGCATGAGGTGAGTGTGGTGGTGCCTCATGCTGCCGCTGCCTCAGCCCAGCTTCTTCCTCCTGATCCTCCCTCAGGAACCCCTCAAAGTCTGCTGCAGGGATAACTGAAGCAGTGTCGTCGTCGTTCTCAGCTGTCTCCATGTTGTCGGGTGAGTGCAAAGGGCCAGGCTGTGGCTCAGGTTGTGCTCCTACCCGGGCAGAGTAGTGTGTGATCAGCTTCTGGTGACATTCGTTAACACGGCTGTTATGCATTTCCTTGTAAAACACCACCGTTTTTTCCATACAGGCCACAAACTCATAATCCCTTTCTTCATTTCTCTCAGAGGCTAGCACTTTTTCCTTCAGATTGTCCACACCCACTAACACATCACTCAGGTCCTTCATGGAAGGCTCATGCCTCTCCACCACACTCCCTTCACCTGCCTGACTCTAACTTTCCATACCTGCCACATGCACGTCATCCTTAATCACCGCATCAAACACGGCCTCAAAGGAGTCTGGGTCACTAATCACCACTGCCATGATGTCCTGAGCTGTCACTTCACTACACCCAGGTACAGTACATGGTGGGCAAGAGCCACAAGCTCCTCCGCTACATGCTGCAGTTGCTCTGACTGGTCGGTGACTGGCATGTTGAGGTGAGGCAGGACAAGGCGTCAAGCGTGCACTACAGTTGCCAGATCCAGGCTACCCCTTGCTTTAATTAACCCCTTAATGAAGCCCTTGACGTTGTACTGGTGCCAGAACTGTGCAACAGTCAAGACTTCCTGCGGGGTTGTGGGGTCATGTTCAAACATGGGCTTCTCTTCCTTGCTACCTGCCTCGGCATTGCTACTATTGCCACCAGCAGGCCCCTCAGTCCCCTCCAACACCTCCATCTCTGGCATTTCAGTGGTCACTGCGCAAATATATAAACTTTCCATACATAAACTGACTGTACAGAACTTTCTTGTTGGTGATTATTTCCTGGTCAAGCGACTGGAGTAGAGATGTTGTGTTTGAGGGGAAGAACAGCACTTTCACCTGTGGGTGGTGAGAGGTGAAGTGCTGGGGGTGGCACAGTGCATTGTCCATTAGGAGGAGCACCTTGAAGGGCACATTCTGGATCTGGCAGTGCTCCTTGGCATCACTCATGAACAAATCAGACCAGTCCACCACTAAGTTTGTTGTTGCTCAAGCCTTCGCCTGCTGCCGCCAGTAGACCCCGACTCTCTTATGTTGTTCAGGTTCCTGAAGGCTCGGGGGTTTTTTGCCTTGTGAATAACAAACAGCTTCATCTTGAAGTTCCCTGCAGCACTCATACACAGAATAACGGCATACCAGGACTTGTCCACCTTTCTTCCCCGGACCTGTCGTTGCTTCTTGGAGATGTAGGTTGTTGAGGGCAGGAATTTCCACTACAGTCCCGCGTCGTTCATATTAAAGATGGTGGTGAGAGTGTAACCATCATCATCAGTCACTGCTTTTAGGATGGTCAGGAGATCAGCAGCACCTGAGGCGTCTGCAGAGGCACGTTCACCTGTAAGATGAACATTTTTCTCCTTCAAAAAGCTCTGGAACTATCCAGGGCTGGCTTGAGATGACTTGGCAGGGGTCACACAGAGGCATCGGCAGGCGACAGTATGAAAAAGCTTAGCCTTCTCATGCAGTAGTGAGTCGTCCACCGCAGTGTTCTTCCTAGCTTGCCGCCAAACAAACATCTCGAGGCACGTCTCAGTCCAGATGAGGGCCGCATCAGAACAGTGAAGACGTCCATCCAATGCCCCAGACATGTAGGCCCGTACGCACTTCAACACCTTCTCCTTGCTCTTGTAAACTGTGTGGATAGTCGATTCGTTGACACCATAATCAGCAGCTGCTCTTGCCTTTTTCTCTCCATCATCGATGCGACGAATGATATCCATTTTCTGGTCATGTGTAAGTGGTGGCTTTTTTTCTGTCCCCGTTGTGACGAAGTCTTAGGCTGGTTGTAGTCTGGCATTGTGTCACGCTGGAAGAGCAAGTAAGGGAACCAAAAAAAGGGTGGGGGGCCAAGTAGTCCTCAGGAACTTTGCACGTGGTCACTCTCACAGCAGGTGGTGCAGGAATAAACAATGGAGGGAAGTAGTGCATGCACTTGCTGCCAGGGAGGGGTTATGATTGGCTTCTCATTGCTTGTCATGCATGCCTGTGAATGGCTAATGGCCGTGATTTGTGGCACAGACACGCGCCAAGGAAATCTCAATGGAAATGCATCACTTTGGCGCTGAAAGTCTGCGCTTTAAGAATATAACCATGGTTTCTGCTACATTTAGTTCTGAGCGCAAACCATGCCGTGGATTAGAAAACTTTGGCATACAAACACACGTTTTATGCGACTTGACTACCAGTTTGTAAGCATAGCAGCAGGGAAGACCCATTAAACTATAAACCAATGTTTCTTTCAAGTACCATTTGTAAATTGTGTAGAAAAATCAGAAGGAAGAGATGGATTGCATATTTAGAGAGAGGGAAAAAAAAGATAACCTCTAGGAAGTTTGGTTTCAGAGAAGGTGCTTCATGTATCACAAGCCTTCTGAGTTTTTATGACAGAGTTATTAATGTGTTACAGGAAAGAGCTGGGTAGGTGGATTGTGTTTATTTGGATTTCAGGAAGGCATTTGACAGAGTACCACATGCGAGTCTGATTTTAAAATTTAATAATAATGGTGACATACATCGTGTTTTATTGAAATGGTACGTGGGGGCACACAGGATCCACTCACTTGGTGTAGTACTGCTCTCGGATGCCTGCCCTTTCCTCTCCTCCTTCCTTCTTTCCTGCCTTCCTCTTCTGTCTTTCCTTCATTCTTTCCTCTTCCTTTTGTCTGTGGGTGGCTCTACACTTAGTGACAAGCCAGATGGTTTCCTATACACCAGGACACCATTTACTATGCTGGGTGGTAACCATATGACCAAATTATGGTGCCTGGTGGTTGTGTTTACGTGCAATGCGACCGCGTAATTGTGTTGAATCGTGATGCGCAAAAATGTTTGTTTGAGCATTTGTTAATTTCATTTACAAGAACAGCAATAGATATCGATCTAATTCCTTTTGCATTAGATTGTTTTTTTTTCAGAGAGTGTCAGAAAAATACGAAGCAAAAATTTTGGCAATTGCGCATGATGTGACCGCGAAATTGTCAAAAATTGCTACACGCGATAATACAGTAATCCCCATACTTTCCGGACGCCCACTTTCCGGACACCCCACTTACCGGACATTGTGGGCCTGGACCTTCGGAACCCAAAAATGGCCAAGAAAAGAAAAAAATCCCCCCAAAATCCGAATTTTTTCCCACCCATAATTTGAGATTGCCGCGCAGTGCCAAACAGCTGTTACACCAGGGACCCTTCACCCCTCCCCCCCCTCCCCCTGTTAGGGTTGCCATTTGGTATTTTTCATTACCAAATGTGGGCCAATTTGGTAATGAAAAATTCATTTGGTAATGAATCAGAATACAGTAATGCATTACCAAACTGATTTTTCACATGTATGAGGATACACAGGATGGAGATGGTGGATTGTTTGCTCTCTCTGATTAATGTGCTAGCCTGCATAGCATGAAAATAATCAACATGCTGTTAATTATAAGAAGAGTGATTACATGTTACTTGTATATATACTTATACTCCGTTTTTTTTATCGAGGCGAAGATGAACTTGACATATTGGTGATTATTGGCTGATTGCAACGTTACTTCATAATCTAGCATTCTTAACTGACAACATATATCTGAGGGGGAAATTTAGCTAGTAAATATTTTTTGGACATGTTGCATTCAGCCAGTCATCATCAACCTATCAAGTGCATCTTCGCCTCAATAAAAAAAATGGAGTATAGTGAAGAATAAATGCTAGCTTTATGAATTTGGTAATGAAAAGTTAAATTTGGTAATGAAAACTGAGGAGTTTGGTAATGTGGCCGTTGCAGTCTGGCAACTCTGTTCCTCCGTCACCAACACTCCAACAGTTACTGCCTAGCTTTGATTGCGAGTAGATGCTTATCGCAGTGGAAGCCACACGTGCTCATTTTTTGTGAATAAACAGTGATTAAACTGCAATACCTCGCCACTAGACCACATGGGAATTTACAGTGTTGTGCAGTGTCAAGAAATTAGAATTTAGAGTGCAAAGGATTAACTGTGGAGTGCAAATTGGTGGTTGAAGCTGGCGTGGTGCAGTTAAGAACAATGTGCAGTGTTAAACAATTATAATTCACAGTGCAAAGAATTAAATGCAGCACAACGATGGATTATTGTACGTGCTTCAAGAACATTTTTACCACTGTCAAAACCTTAGAAAATGCAGCCACAAACTTGCCGTAAGTACCCTGGCTGAGGTACAGTCACTTCTCATTCCTCATTCATTGGTTCCTTTTCATTTATTTCATGCTTTATGTCCATTATTGGTGTGAATAGGGTTTTAAATAGGTTTAAATAGGTGCTATGCATGTCCGGTAGGGAGTTATTTAGGTGGCTTTCAAAGTTAGGCTGGGTTAGGGTCCTTAAGTACCAGTCCAGGAGCCAGGGGCCCACTTTCCGGACAGGACCACTTGCTGGACATGCCTTTGGCTCTATTACATCAGATAGTTGAGGGATTACTGTATATGAAAATCATTTTTTCAACTTTTTGGTCAGAATTGGTCATTTTGGGATCAATGTCGTTATGGAAACAGCTAATGGTATTTGGAAATGTTTTATGATGGATAGATTATTAGTTATTCCTGCAAATTTTTGCCGGCAAACACTAGTGTACAGTATATAAATAATGTATGCAAAGGCCCATGTAAAACTTCTTTGTTTTCCTTACTAATTGGTTTTGTTCAAACCAGTTTTCAAACCACTTTCTCCTATAGACTGTAGCACCACTCGAGCAGGGCAGTACTCCCGAGGTGGATGGAAAGCTGATGACAGGGAGTGCTGGAGCTCCCGTTTCAATAGCCCTCAGGACTAGTTCCTGACCATCCCCCTTTGCTGAACTTTTTCAGTGTCTCAGTTACACAGAGAGTAGGCCAGCATGCTCTCCAGTACAAATTTCTCTAACTATCTGCACCAAACTACATGCACAGTACACACTACACTTCCTATTCAAAATTTTAAAAAAAATGGCGTCTCTTCACCAAGCCTCGGAGTCCCCAGGGGGGGGGGGACTATAAATGCCTGCCCCCACCATCCGCCCCTCTCCCGGTGACGACTCGAGGTGCCTGGAACCACTGTCTGACTCTCTTCTTCTTCATTTTTCCAACATTCGCGGCCTTTCCTCTAACTTTCGCTCTGTTGAGCACCACCTCTCCTCCTCTAAACCTCACCTTCTTTTTCTAATGGAGACTCTGCTGTCTGAGGCAACTGACAGCAAACCATTTTCTGTATCCTTCTACTTTCTCTATACTCATTTCAAAGCCAAAGGTGGCTGTTGTGTATATATACGCAACAACTTAACTTGCTCTCGTGTTCCTGAACTCGATTCTTCTGAATTCTCCACACTCTGGCTTCGGCTCTCCTGTCATTCTCTGACTAAATATATCTGTGCTGTTTACTTATCCCCTAATTCTACTGACTATCAAAAATTCTTTGACTATCTTACTTCTACAATGGAACACATTCTATCCATTTCTCCTTTCTCTGAAATCTCCATTCTAGGAGATTTCAGTGTTCACCACCACCTTTGGCTCTCCTCTCCTTTCACGGATCCACCTGGTGAACAAGCCTACATCTTTTCTATCCTTAATGACCTAGAGCAGCTTGTACAGCACCCTACCTGTATCCCTGACCGCCTTGGAGAGAGCTGCAGCATACTTGACCTCTTCCTCACAACTAATCCTTCTGCTTACTCTGTTAATCTTTTCTCTCCATTGGGCTCCTCCGATCACAACCTTATTACCTTAACCTGTCCTATCACTCCGGTACGGCCTGTGGATCCTCCAGGGAAGAGTCGTCTGTGGCATTTTGGAGCCGCGGACTGGGAGGCCCTCAGGCAGTACTTCTTTGATTTTCCCTGGAATGATTATTGCTTCCATGGCTGGGAGCCATCTGAGTGTGCCTTGCGCATTACGGAGGTTATTCTCTCGGGCATGGAAGCATACATTCCTTTCTCATATCCTTTGACTAATGCAAGAAAGCCTTGGTTTAATCACGCTTGTTCTAATGCTGTCCGCAACAAGGAGAGGGCCTACAAAAGGTACCGGAGCCAACCCACCCCTGAATCACATCATCTTTACGTTTCTGCCCGGAATCGTGCTAAGTCTGTTCTTCGCTCTACTAAAAATAATTTCATCCATACTAAATGCTCTCAGCTCTCCAACTCGAATTCTTCCTGCTCCTTCTGGCACCTTGCCAAAAATCTTTCTGACAACTTTACCTTATCATCCTTCCCTCTTCTTTTCTACTCTGATGGTTCTGTAGCTATTTCTTCTACTGATAAACCAGATCTCTTCGCACAGACTTTCTCCTCCAATTCCACCTTAGACGATTCCGGTGCTGTTCCTCCATCACTTCCCCCCTCTGACTTCCTCATGGCTGACATCAAAATTTCTTCAGTTGATGTATTTTCTGCCATCACTGGCCTCAGTACTGACAAGGCATATGGGCCTGATTGGGTCCCTCCTGTTGTTCTCAAGAACTGTGCTTCTGTGCTTACGCCCTGCCTAGGCAAACTCTTTTGCCTTTGTCTGTCAACTTGTACCTTTCCTTCTTGCTGGAAGTTAAGCTCATTCAGCCAGTCCCAAAGAAGGGTGACCACTCCCAACCCTCCAACTATCGTCCAATTGCTTTAACGTCCTGTATTTCAAAAGTTTTCGAGTCAATTCTCAATAGAAAAATTTTAAGGCATCTTTCCTATCACAACATTCTTTCCGATCGTCAGTACGGGTTCCGTCAGGGACGCTCCACTGGCGATCTTCTCACCTACCTTTCAGACTCCTGGTCATCCTCCTTTTGGGACTTTGGCGAAAGCTTTGCCATTGCACTTGACATCTCAAAGGCTTTCGATCGAGTCTGGCATAAATCTTTAATTTCCAAACTGCCCTCCTACGGTTTCTATCCATCTATCTGTGCCTTCATCGCTAGCCTCCTTTCTGGTCGTTCTATAGCCGCTGTTGTAGACGGCCATCGTTCTTCTCCTAGATCTGTCAACAGTGGTGTTCCTCAGGGCTCTGTCCTTTCACCAACTCTCTTCCCTTTATTCATCAATGATCTTCTAAGCTGTACATCTAACCCTATCCACTCATACTCTGATGACTCCACCCTTCACCTTTCCATTCAGTTCCCGCAACGCCCATCTCAACAGTTGCTTCAGCAAACAAGGGATGAGGCTATGGCACACCTAATGTCTGACTTGGCTCGTATCTCTGACTGGGGTAAAAATAATATGGTTGTTTTCAACGCATCTAAGACTCAGTTCTTACACCTGTCAACCCGACAAAATCTTCCACAGGTATACCCACTAATGTTTAATAATATTCAGCTTAATCCTGCATCATCCTTGAACATGCTTGGGGTTTCATTTACTTGGGACTTATCTTGGAAAGATCATATTACATCTCTTGTAAAATCTGCTTCCAAGAGATTGGGTGTGCTAAGCCGACTCCGCTCTTTCTTTACCTCTGCACAATTGTTGACTCTATACAAGGGTTTTATCCGCCCCTGTGTGGAGTACAACTCTCGTGTGGGGAGGTTCCCCACATACAGCTCTTCTCAATAGGGTGGAGTCAAAGGCTTTTCGTCTTATTAACTCTCCTCCTCTTACTGACTCCCTTCAACCTCTGTCTCTTTGCCGCACTGTTGCATCTTTATCTCTTTTCTATCGCTACTTTAATGGTCACTGCTCCTCTGAACTGTCTGCTTGCATTCCTCCACCTCTACGACGGGCGCGTAGCACCTGTCTGGCAGCAAACTCTCATCCCTTTTCTGTCCGACTCTCTAATGCAAGAGTTAACCGTTACTCCCAGTCTTTCATTTATGCAACAGGTCAGCTCTGGAACTGTCTCCCTCTGTCTGTATTTCCTGCTGCCTATGATCTCCAGTCTTTCAAACGCAGTGTGTCCAGGCATCTCAAAATGATCGGATCTTGAATTTGGCTCTCTATTGTATTTTGTTTTTCTCTTGGAGGGAACTGTTACTGCAGGCTCATGGCCTTTGGTTCCTTCTTCCTCGCATTAAAAAAAAAAAAAAGAAAATTATCCTCTGGAACTCTTACTAGACTTACAGTTGTAATTTTGTTCCTTCCTTTTTTCCATTTTGCGTTTGTACACTTGTTTCGTAAAACCAACTCGTACAACACAGTTCGAACGGAGGCTAGCAAAGAAAAATGCTCAAAGAATTTTTTTTTTTTTTTTTTACAAGTTGTCATGCCAAGGAAGCTGAATGGTTAATGTTTGCTAGCTATCAACTACTGGACTTGTAGCACCACGGTTCGAATTATGGAGCTGACAGCTGGTGTAACTCCACTTAGGCATCCACCCAGCCTTTGTGGGCAGGTGAGTTAACTCTGGAATAGTAGCGTTGTCAGCATCATGTGCCTACTAGCGATGTCCGGAATCCCGAACAAACTTTTGGGGTAGAAATATACATATAGGGATGGTACAGTTTATTTTAAAAAAATTTCACTTAAATTAGATGCTAATCTTAACTCTAGGAACTATGAACTAAATGTCTATCTATCTATCTATTGCCAGATGCCTCAATCCCGTTTGGGGTGGCCACAAACAAATCGCCTCCAAGTCGCCCTGTCCCCCGCCATTTCACTGCCCTGCTACCAACTCACACCCCCCTCTCTCATACACCTCTCCACCCCATCCCTCCATCTCATCCTCGGCCTCCCCCTCCCTCTTCCTCCCTCCACCTCACTCACATACACTCTCTTCGTCAGTCTTTCACCCTCCATCCTCTCCTCATGGCCAAACCACCTCAGTGTGTTCCTCATAATGCTTCCTATCACATCCACATCCACACCACAACGCTCCTTTATATCCTCATTCGTCAGCCTGTCTCTCCATGTGACTCCACAGGCTCCTCTTAAATAACTCAGTTCCACTGCTTTCACTCTTGACTTGTGTCCTTCCAACAATGTCCAAGCTTCACTTCCATACGTTAGAGTTGGTATCACAATACTGTCATGTAGTAACTTTTTCACTTGCATGCTCACTTCCCTGTTTCTTATCACTACTTTCAAAGAACCAGCAACCTTTCTTCCCTGCTGTACCCTTTCAAGCACTTCACCCTCCAAACCTCCATCCTTACTCATCACACTGCCCAAGTACTTAAACGTACTCACATTTTCCAGTTCCTCACCATCCAACCTCGCTGTACATTCACTGACTTCACCTCTCTCAAAGACCATCACTTTACTCTTCCCTACATTCACCTTTAGATTCCGTTTCTTACACACTCTCCCAAACTCATCCACCAAGCCTTGCAGCTCCCCTTCTTCTTCACTCAACAACACAGTATCATCTGCAAACAACAGTACAGGGAGTTTCCAAACACTATCCTCTCTCACCAGGGCCACACCAACATCCACTGCCCTACCTTGTACCTCTTTTATTACCCCATCCATGTACAGATTGAACAATCATGGAGACATGACACATCCCTGTTTCAACCCCACTTTCAAAGAGAAAAATTCACTTAGTTCACCATCCACACACACTGCAGCCTTCGCACCATTGTACATACTCTTCACAGCATTCAACAACTTCCCATCTACTCCATATATTCTTAACACTTTCCACAATCCTTGTCTATCCACCCTGTCATATGCTTTCTCCAAATCCATGAAAGCCGCATACAACTTCTTTCCCTTCTCTAGAAACTTTTCCACTAAAGATCTAAGAATGAATGTCTGATCTACACAACCTCTTCCTTTCCTAAAGCCTCCCTGTTCTTCTCCAACTAATTTCTCTGTTCTTTCTCTAACTCTGTCAATAAGTATCCTACCATACAGTTTTCCTATTATACTAAGAAGACAAATGCCCCTATGATTACCACACACTTCTTTTTCCCCTTTTCCTTTGTACAAGGGAATAATTATACCTGACTTCCAATCCTTCGGGACTCTACCTTCCTTCCAGGCCAATGTGCACATCTTCCACATTCATTCTACTACTATCTGTCCCCCATGCTTCAGCATTTCACCACACACTCCATCAATTCTTGGGGCTTACCCCGATTTAACTTTCTTCATTGCTTCCACAACTTCTATCCTACTGATTTCTTCCTGTCTTCTCACCTCCCTCCTTCTCCCAGCCATTCCCCAGCCACTTATACTCGCATTACTTCCATCCTGTATGTTCAGTAATTCCTTAAAGTGTTCTCTCCATCTGCTCACTTTTTCTCCCTTCTCCACTAATAATCTACCATTTTTATCTTTCACTCCCCTGCTAACTTCACTTCCACCCTGTCTAACTCTTTTCACCTCTTTCCAGAACATTTTCTTACAGTCCCTCCACTTTACACTCAAATTCCTTCCAAATTCCTCATCCACTCTCTTCTTACTCTCTCTTACTAATCTTTTCACCTCTCTCTTTCTTTCTACATATAACTCTCTCTTCCGTCTCTCAACTTCTTCCACGCCCCTATTTCTCATCCATTCATTGTATGCTTTCTTCTTTTGTGCCACAGCCTGTCTCACCTCTTCAGTCCACCACGCTGTTCCTTGCACCCCCCTCCGTCTTCTCTTCCTTCCACACACCACATCACGTGCTGCACATATTTCTTCTGTAAATGTCCTACACACACCTTCCACGTCTCCCATCTGCTCCAATTCATATTTGCCCAATCATTCCTCCACTTCTCTCTTATACTCTGCCTTTTTCTCATCCTCTTGTAATTTTCCACTCTCCTTGCAACTACTCCTTTCTCTCGTCTTTCCCTTCTTCTATTCCTCCATCTTACTTGAATCCTGATTCTGGCCACCACCAAGTAGTGGTCAGAAAGTCCACTCCGCCAACCTCTATAAGCTCTTGCATCCATTACACATCTTCGCATCCTTTCATCCACACACACATAATCAATCATTGCCTTCCTTTCATTCAATTCACCACCCACCCTTCTCATCACTCGTCCTGTATACCTGTGAATCATTTTATGCCTGAAGAGGGTATTGGCTATTACCAACCCCCTCCCAGCACAGATGTCCACTAACGCACTCCCCTTCTCATCTATCTCAGCAGGCACATCCCACTCACCAACTATTCCATCCACCTTCACATTCCCAACCTTGCCATTCATATCACCGATCAAAGACACTCTCTCATTCCTTCCAAACTTTTCCATGCACACTTCTACATTTGTCCAGAACTCTTCTCTCACTCTTCTAGCACGATCTTGCGTTGGCGCATACACACACACAATCGCCCACATTTGTATTCCAACTTTCAACTTTACCCACACAATCCTTGATCCAACTTATCCATACTGTTTTATGCTCTTCTTCCATCTTTTACACACAACTATACATACTCCTTCCTTTGCCCTCTCATTCTCACCTACTCCTGCACATATACCCTATCCATATTCCCATTCTCTCACACTTTCTCCTCTCCATTTTGTTTCAGTTATTCCACATACATCCACTTTCGCACCCTCAGGCACCTGGACAATCTGTCGCCTCATCATTCGCTTCCCTTACATTCCACGTTCCCATAACCATGTCCTTTGTCCAGTCCTTGGTCGTCATCGTTTTGTCAGTCCTTGTCCGAGGCTTATTGTTTGTTTTTTTAGTTAGTTGTTTTCCAGGGAGGGGCACTAACCCTCCGCCAACCCTTTTAGTCGCCTTTTACGACAAGCAGGGATACTGGGGGAGTATTCTTGAAAAACCCCCTTACCTGCAGGGTAATGACAAACAATGCTACATCCTTGTAATCTTTCCACCACTGCTAGCCCCAGTGTTGCCTGGTGGTGATGACTTGTGCCACACATGAAGTCCAGACGTCCCCCGATATGCTCCAGCTTCCCTAGGCTGATACTGAAAAAATTTATTTTTCTTGGAACAAAATTCGGCACATTACAAGATATGTTTCGTAGGCATACTCACAAGGTCCTATTTTAATAGCGTTGTACAGAATACCAGACAGTTGGCTACAGCAGATGAGAAAAAAACGGGAGCAACATGAACACACCTCACACACACAGGACAGAGTACAAACTGAGATGTCATGGCAGCTGAGCGCTGTAGGCCTTGGAGCGTCTCCTCCACAATGCAAAGTAGGCCTAAATTCGGAATCCCGGACGACGCTACTGACCTAGGGTTAAAGGAGCACACGAAGGCTGGGTGTATGCCTTAGCTGAGTGATTAATTAAGGTGCTCCGATTGGATTGAGCCTTTGTAGATTTATATCCAAGGGGTGGTTTGAGTTTATTGCTCACATAATGCCACTCAAGGATAAGTGAGGCTGGTCATTCTTATCTTAAATGTCAGGACGAACATGCCTAGCCCCAGGCTGCCACGCTGCTCGTGGGGCAACGCGGGATTTGATGATGAATTACCTCACTGGCAGAGAGATGAGGATTATGATTAGAGACAATATTTCAAAATGAATAAGGAGAGTACCCTAGGAAGCAGTTTTAGTGCCCATCATGTTTCTGATGTATGTAAATGATATCCCCAATGAAGTTTGATCATATACAGGTATGAATATGTTTGGTGATGATGCAAAAATCATGAAGAAAATTGTAAATAAAAATAGTTGTAGAGAGATACGGGAAGATTTAGATCAACTTCATAAATGGATCCAGTTATGGAAGATTGATTTTAACACTAGTAAGTGTAATGTAATTGAAATGGGCATAAGTTAGAGAAGACCAAATTGGGATTACAAAATGGGAAACGATATCAACAAAGCTACTCTTGGGAAGGACTTGGGGGGTAATAATTCAACAGGGATTATCACCACAGAAACATGTAAATAAGATAACTAGTGGAGCATGGAATCTGTTGATAAACATATGAACAGCATTTAATTATATGAGTGAGGAAATGCTACTGTAGGTAAATTGATAATGACAATGGTAAATCCAAGTTTGGAAAATGCTGCTGTGGTGTGGTCTCCCCGCTTAAACATATAAATAAATTAGAGGTGCAAAGAACGGCTACAAAAATGATACCAAGCATAAGGGTTTTGCAGTATGAAGAGAGATTAGAAAGGTTGAACTTGACTACATTACTGGAAAGAAGAGAAGGAGGAGGTATGATGATGTATAAGTGTATGCATGGTAAGGAAATCATATAAGGGATGTGGGGAGAACGAGAGGACATATTTTCAGATGCTGACTTGCTTGGATGATGTAAGGAAATATAGCTGTCCAAAAAGAAGTATAACCTCATGGAATACTTTGGATGAAAATGTGGTTTGTGCAAAAAATATTCATGCTTTCAAAGCGGAGCAGGAAAATTATATCATTGGAGGCAGGACAACACAAGATTAGCTCAATTCCTGTAGAACACCTATAGGTGTGTGCGTGCATGCACACACACACACACACACACACACACACACACACACACACACACACACACACACACACACGGAGAAACAGCCGAAGAGAGCAGACGTCCCAGCCGTTGCTGCTAACCTTAAGTAGTTTCAGAAATTTTGTCTGTCCTGTCTCCTAAGGTCTTGTTTTAAATTTAAAATAATGAAAGTTAATAGACTACCAAAAATGTAAAGATTTATTGGCTAGACTGTACATGAATGTTTGTAGTTTTTTCGGTAACAGCTGTTTTGGTATTTAACCAACATCAAACATGGCTGAAAATGTAAACAATGGGGGACTAGAATTTCAAGGATTTGATACAAATACCAATGTCATGGACCTGGTTAAAATATTAATTATGAGGATTAGTGAACTTGCAAAGAAAGTAGAGAATCTAGTGATAAAGGATGTGTCTGAAAATACGGAAACTACCATGCAGAGTCTGATCCAATCCAATGAAACAGCGAATGAAGAGATTAGGAATTTGAAGCGGGAAAGTGTTGAATTGAGGAGGAAACTAGAAGAGAGTACTAATAAAACGGAGAAGGTGAGTAATGTATTAGAAGAACATAAGGCAAAGTGGCCACACGTAGAAGAAGAACAGAAAGAAGTGGTCAGCTTAACCCTTTAACCGCGGGTGTCATTCCAGAATGACGTTGCAAAAACTGGACCAAACCGCGGGTGTCATTCTCGAATGTTTGTGAATATTTTGAATACCCCGCGTTTTATCCGTGCGCCAATTGTTTCAAGGGAGAGTAGCTATTAAGTTCTTTCACTCCAGCCGACCCCCACCTCCCTCTTCCCCCCCCTGGGGCCCCACCTCCCACCCCCTGGGCCCCCCACCCCACCCCTGACCAAGCGCGCATCAGTATCTGTCCAGTTGTGTGAGTGACAACACATGTTGATGTGGCAGTGAAGTGCAGGCAATTACAGTGCCTTTTACCTGTCTCAGTGAACACAGAGTGGGTGTTTATCGTATGTGCAGTGTTCATATATGTTTATAGTATTATTATCAGAATGTGATTGGCATTTGGTAATGGTGTGTGAGCGAAAAATAGTGATTACAACACCGCTGATGTGGCAGTGAAGTGCAGGCAATTACAGTGCCTTTTACCTGCCTCAGTGAACACAGAGTGGGTGTTTATCGTATGTGCAGTGTTCATATATGTTTATAGTATTATTATCAGAATGAGGTTGGCATTTGGTAATGGTGTGTGAGCGAAAAATAGTGATTACAACACCGCTGATGTGGCAGTGAAGTGCAGGTAATTACAGTGCCTTTTACCTGCCTCAGTGAACACAGAGTGGGTGTTTATCGTATGTGCAGTGTTCATATATGTTTATAGTATTATTATCAGAATGAGGTTGGCATTTGGTAATGGTGTATGAGCGAAGGTAATGATGTGTGAGCGAAAAATAGTGATTTTACACCCCTCACTTCTAACGGCACTGCCCGTCCTGTGAAAGTCAACAAAGTCATGAAACCTACATCAATGGAAAGCTGAAGGTTAGTACTTTCTAATGGTACCTTATTTTTTTCTCTAGCTTTATCCTGTGCAGAGTTATTAAGGTTTAAAGGTTTGTTTACATTTGGCTGAAACCCCCGCGGGAGAGGACAGTCAGACCAAAACAATACCCGCGGTTAAAGGGTTAAGAGCGATCATCCAGGAAGAAAGGGAAATGAACAAGAAAGAAGTGGAAGAAAATGTAGTGAAAATACTGAAGAAAAAAGAGAAAATAGTGAGAGAAACTGTAGAAAGGAGCAGATGTGTGGTAGTATTTGGAAACAGGGAAGAGGAAGAAAAGGTTAGGTTTGTAAGACTCGAGAGAGACACGAACCTGGTGAGAGGAATATTAGGCAAGATTGATCTCGAAGGAGACAAGTGGGTAAAAGAAATTGAAGAAGTAAGGAGGATAGGGCCTTATAAGAAAGGGGAAACAAGACCAATGAGAGTCAAGTTTACATCAGAAAGTGTAATAAATGAGATACTTAAAGTGACCTGGAAATTAAGCAAAGAGGTGGGGATGGAAAATATTATAATAAGAAAAGATCTGAATGAAGAAGAAAGAGAAGTTTTAAAATCATTAAAGGAAGAAGTAAAGGAAAAAAATGATAAGAGGACAGAGGAAGAATGTAATACTTTTTTTTGGAGAGTATTGGGTATGAAAGTAAGGAAATGGTATTTAAGGAAATAGAAGTGAAGGAAACTAAGGGGGATCGTTGTGAAAGATCAGAAGTTGAGGAAGTGGTACGGACAGAGAGTAGGAGAGAAGAGGGTATTAAAAACTTCAGAAATAATTTGAAGGTGATATATACTAATGTTGATGGTTTCATATCGACAAGGATCGAAATTAACGATTTCTTGAGAGAACATGAACCTGATGTCATGTGCTTTGTAGAGACCAAATTAAGAGAAGATATTGATGTTCATTTGGGAGATGGTAAATACAAACTGTGGAGAAAAGACAGAAAAGAAAAAAGGGAGGAGGAGTGATGATATCAGTGAAGAACAACATAAATGTAGATACTGTGGAAATGGGAGAAGGCAGGGCTGAAGTGATATATATGAAATTAGAAACTGGAGAGAATGTTAAGAGAGATATGGCGGTAGTGTATGTTCCCCCAAAGACGAGAGCTTGGAAGGATGACGAATACCATGAGATGTTGTCAGATATGGCTAGCTATTTGCAAAAAATAATTGAGAAAAGCAATAATATAATTTTGGTGGGTGACCTTAACTGTAAAGAGGTGAACTGGGAGGTATGGTACTCGGGAGGCAGCGAGGATTCGTGGGGCACTGTGTTATTAAATATAATAATGAATAATGTGATGACGCAATGGGTCAAAGAAGAGACACGGTTTCGAGGTGAGGACACACCAGCAAGGTAAGATTTACTGTTCACCAAAGAACCCGATGTAATAGAATCATTGAAATATCTCTGTCCTTTAGGAAAAAGTGATCACGTGGTCATTGAGTTCCAGATGTTAATTGGGAACGTCGAGCCAAGAGACGAGCTTCATAGACAGGGAAGATACAGCTTTGGGAAAGCAAATTTTACAGGATTGAGAAACTTTTTTGAAAATGCGGATTGGAGAAAATTCAGAGAAACAAGAGAGATACAGAGGAAGTGGGATATCTTTCTAGACCTCTATAATTTGGGAGTGGAAAAATTTGTACCAAGAGTAAGAGGGAAAGAAAACAGGAAAAAGGAGTGGTTTAATAGAAGGTGTATGATAGCAAAAAAGAGAGAGATAAGGCGTGGAACAATTGGAGAAAGAGAGGTAAGAACAGAACAAAGGAAGAATATAAAAGAACAAGAAATTAATACACAAGAATACGTAGGGAAGAAGAAAGGAATTTTGAAAAAGGTATAATTGACAAATGCAAGGATGAACCCAAACTGTTTTATAGATTTGTTAATGGCAAACTGAAACAAAAGGAAGGAATCACCAAATTGAAAGTAGAAGGAGAGGTCTTTAAGGACGCGGCAATGCAAGTAGAAATAATGAACAAACGTTTCCAGTCAGTTTTCACTAAAGAAAAGGAGCTTGTGGAAGGGGAGGGAGTGATTAGAAATGTTCCGGTGATGAAAGATATAAAAGTGGAGGTACAGGAAGTGTATAAATTACTGGAAACTCAAGATGTAAGGAAAGCCCCAGGACCTGATGAAATTTCTAATTGGGTACTGAAGGAATGCAGAGAACAACTGGCGGATAAAATTCACAGTTTAATTGTATGCTCACTGGAAGAGGGGAAAGTGCCACAAGAATGGAAGAGGGCAAATGTGGTACCAATTTACAAGGGAGGAAACAGGGAAGAACTCCTGAATTATAGACCAGTGTCTCTAACCAGCATGGTTGCAAAATTGTGTGAGAGAATCCTGAAAGACAGATGGATAAAATATCTGGAAGAGATTAATATTTTGGCTGAATGTCAGTTTGGATTCAGACGTGGAAGGTCATGTGTTTCTAACTTGTTGAGCTTTTACTCAAGAGCGATTGATGTGGTACAGGAGAGAGATGGTTGGGTGGATTGTGTGTACTTAGACTTAGAGAAGGCCTTTGACAAGGTACCTCATAAGAGACTAATATGGAAACTAGAATATATAGGAGGACTAAAGAGGAAACTTCTGGAATGGATGAGAGACTTTTTGAGAGACAGACAAATGAGGACAGTAATAAAGGATAAGATGTCTGGATGGAGGGAAGTAACAAGTGGAGTCCCTCAAGGCTCAGTGTTGGCGCCAGTAATGTTCCTGATTTACGTAAATGATATGGTAGATGGAGTGAAAAGTTATGCAAGTCTGTTTGCTGATGATGTAAAGATCTTGAGGAAGGTAGAGGTTGATGAGGATTGTAAAATACTGCAGGAGGATTTGGATAGGATACACGATTGGAGCCGGACGTGGGAAATGAAATATAATGTAAAGAAATGTAAAATATTGGAAATGGGTATAAGTACCAGGAGGCCATGACTGAATTATTTGTTGGGTAATGAATTAAACACAAAAAGGAGAGAAGAGAAAGATTTGGGAGTACTGGTCCAAGATACTTTGTCACCAGAAAAGCACATTAACAAGATAGTTGGAGAGACTTATAAGCTCTTGACTAACATAAGAGTAGCATTTCATTATATGGATGAGGAGATGATGAAAAAATTAATAGTGGCCATGATCCGCCCCAGGTTAGAATATGCAGCGGTAGTGTGGTGCCCACACAAAAAGAAAGATATAAACAAGATTGAGAGAATACAAAGAACAGCATCCAAGATGGTCCCCAGTCTGACAGACCTGTCATACAGAGAGAGGCTGGAAAAGCTGGATTTGCCTTCCTTAGAGGAAAGGAGAAAGAGGGGAGACATGATTGCGGTGTTCAGGACCATGGTGGGAGTAGATAAAATTGACAAAGAAGATCTGTTTGTATGGGATAAGAGAGCAACAAGAGGACACGGAATGAAATTGAAAAAGTCAAGCTGCTTGAAGGATATCAAGAAATATAGCTTTCCTTACAGAAGTATAGACTTATGGAATAGCCTGGACAAAGAGATCGTCCAGTCTAAAAACTTAAACGAGTGTAAAGCTAAATTCGACTTATTGAGAAACAGCGACGGAAACCCACAAGCATAGTACATTCCGTGTATATCACAAGTAGGTATATTAGGTAAATACTTAAATATTTGGAACGACTTAGACAAAGAGGCGGTGCATGAGAAAAACATTCATGTGTGTAAAGGTAGACTTGATAAATGTGGATATGGAGACAGGACAACATGAGCATTGCTCAATTCCTGTATACTACAAATAGGTAAACACACACACACACACACACACACACACACACACACACACACACACACACACACACACACGCAGGTCCGCTGACAGAGACGGACCTCTTCCAGGATCGTGGGAAAATAATCGCTGAATCTGCGACGAAAGGAAGCTCAGCCTATTTGTGATTGTGTTAATGAGTGTGTGAGTGGTGGTCGCGTCGGACAGTAGTTAAAAAAAAAAAAAAAAAAAAAAAAAAAAAAAAAAGCGGTTTCGGTCATAAAAGGGACAAGATATAGTGAAAACAGAAAGTCTCCATATGGTTGAATCATGGCGGAAACGAACGGTGCATTGTTTACAATCAGTGAGAAAGAGTTCGAGGGCTTCTGTGAAGAGGATGTGGGAAATGGAAGTATTAAGTTGAACCAGACAAGAATAGAAGGTGTAGAGAAAACAACAGGGAGGAATCTCTAGGAGATAAAAAAGGTATGGTCAGTAATTAAAGAGTTACAGGAACGGACCATAGAGCAGGAAAACGAGATCAAAAGTTTACGGAATACACTGGAAAAAATTTGTACACGCAGTGACGAACAAGAAATAGAAGTTACTGAATTAAAAGTGAACAATGAATCAGCCTCGAATGAAATAAAACAGCTTAAGAGGGAGAATAAGAGGTTGGAAGAGGAAACGGACAGGATGAAAAGTAAACTAGATGAGTATGAATCCAAATCAAGAATACAGGATGAGCACATTAAAGAAATCGAGGAGCAACATAAGGGGTGAAAGAAAATTTAGGAAGAGGGAGATGTAAATTTGAGAGAAATTATAGAACAACAAAGCAAGGAAAAGGTGGAGAGGGAAGTGGTTAGGGTGCTAAGAAGTAGAGAATCTTTAGTTAGGGGTGTAGCAGATAAGAAAAAATGTATAATAATCTCAGGAGTTAAAGAAAAACATATGACAATAAGATCAGAAAGAGAAAGAGAAGAACTGAATAAGGTTAAAGAAATAATATCAATAGTCATGGAGGAAAACAATGAAGCTCAAGAAGAGATTGAAGAGGTGTTTAGGTTAGGAAAGTACGAGGGAGGAGGGGCAAGGCCATTGAAGGTAAAGTTCAAGACCCAGGCAACAGTTAACGAAATTATCAGTAGAACATGGAAATTACCGGACAAGGAAGGGTTAAAAAATGTTTGGATAAGGAGAGATGCAAATGAGGAAGAAAGAGCTAAAATAAAGGACTTAGTAAAGGAAGCAAAGGTAAAAAACGAACAGAGAACGGAGGAAGAGAAGACAGTGTTTTATTGGAGAGTCATAGATCAGAAATTAAGGAAGTGGTACCAGCGAAGAGAAGGAGAAAAGAGGGTATAGAAAACATCAAAAAAACTGGAAGGTGGCATATACTAATGTTGATGGTTTAATATCAGCAAAGCTAGAAATCAACGATTTTTTTAGGATACACGAACCTGATGTTATGTGCTTTGTAGAGACCAAGTTAAGAGAAGATTTTGATGTTCATTTGGGAGATGGTAAATACAAACTGTGGAGAAGAGACAGAAAAGAAAAAACGGGAGGAGGAGTGATGATAGCAGTGAAGAACAACATAAATGTAGATACCGTGGAAATGGGAGAAGGCAGGGCCGAAGTGATAAATATGAAATTAGTAACTGGAGAGAACAACAAGAGAGGTATGGCAGTAGTGTATGTTCCCCCTAAGACAAGAGCATGGAGTGATGATGAATACCAGGAAATGCTGTCAGACATGGCAAGTTATTAACAGAAAATGATTGAGAAAAGCAACAATATAATTTTAATGGGTGACTTCAATGGCCATACCACGTTGAGTACACCGCTTCCCATGCGATCAGCGAAGTTAAGCAACGTTGGGTCTGGTTAGTACTTGGATGGGTGACCGCCTGGGAACACCAGATGCTGTTGGCATCCCTACGTGTCAAGTGGGGTTGGTGGAGGATTAGTGTCCCTCCCTGTAAAAACAATTAACTCTAAGCCCTTGTCCACCCCGTTTGGGATACATGGCGTCTGGCAATGAATGAATGAATGACTTCAATTGTAAAGAGGTGAACTGGGAGGAATGGGACTCAGGAGGTGGCTAGGATTCGTGGGGCACTATATTATTAAATATAACAATGAACAATGTGATGATGCAATGGGTCAAAGAAGAGACACGGTTTCGAGGTGAGGACACACCAGCAAGACTAGACTTACAGTATACCAAAGAACCCGATGTAATAGAATCCTTGAAATATCTGTGCCCTATTGGAAAAAGTGATCATGTGGTCATTGAGTTCCAGATGATAATAGGGATTGTGGAGCCGAGACGAGCTTTATAGGCAGGGAAGGTACAACTTTGGGAAAGCAAACTTTACAGGATTGAGAAAATTTTTTGAAAATGCAGATTTGAGAAAATTCAGAGAAACAAGAGCGATACAGAGGAAGTGGGATATTTTTCTAGACCTCTCTATTTCGGGAGTGGAAATATTTGTGCCAAGAGTAAAGAGGAAAAAAAACAGGAAAAATGAGTGGTTTAATAGAAGGTGTATGATAAGTAAAATAAGAGAGAGACACGGCGTGGAACAATTGGAGAAAGAGAGGTAACAACAGAACAAAGGAAGAATATGAAAGAACTAGAAATGAATACACAAGAATTCGCAGAGAAGAAGAAAGGAATTTTGAAAAAGGTGTAATAGACAAATGTAAGGATGAACCCAAACTGTTTTATATATTTGTTAATGGCAAACTGAAACAAAAGGAAGGAATCACCAAACTGAAAGCAGAAGGAGAGGTCTATAAGGATGTGGCAATGCAAGCAGAAATAATGAACAAACGTTTCTAGTCAGTTTTCACTAATGAAAAGGAGTTTGTGGAAGGGGAGGGAATGACTAGAAATGTAGTGATAAAAGATATAAAAGTGGAAGTACAGGAAGTGTATAAATTACTAGAAACTCAAGATGTAAGGAAAGCCCCAGGACCAGATGGAATCTCTAATTGGGTACTGAAGGAATGCAAAGAACAACTGGTGGATAAGATTCACAGTTTAATTGTAAGTTCTTTGGAAGAGAGGAATGTGCCTCAAGAGTGGAAGAGGGCAAATGTGGTACCAATTCATAAGGGAGGAAACAAGGAAGAACCTCTGAATTATAGACCAGTGTCCCTAACCAGCATGGTCGCAAAATTGTGCGTAAGAATTTTGAATGATAGATGGATAAAATATCTGGAAGATATGAATATTTTGGCTGATAGTCAGTTTGGATTTAGAAGTGGAAGGTCATGTGTTTCCAACTTGTTGAGTTTTTACTCAAGAGCGATTGATGTGCTTTAGGAAAGAGATGTTGGGTGGATTGTGTGTATTTAGATTTGGAGAAGGCTTTTGACAAGGTACCCCATAAGAGACTAATGTGGAAACTAGAGCATGTAGGAGGACTGAAGGGGAACCTCCTGGAATGGATGAGAGACTTTTTGAGAGACAGACAAATGAGGACAGTAATAAAGCATGTCTGGATGGAGGGAAGTAATAAGTGGAGTCCCACAGGGCTCAGTGTTGGCACCAGTAATGATTCCTGATTTACCTAAATGATATGGTAGATGGACTGAACAGTTATGCAAGTCTGTTTGCTGATGATGCAAATATCTTGAGGAAGGTAGAGGTTGAGGTGGATTGTAAAATGCTGCAGGAGGATCTGGATAGGATACACGAATGGAGCCGGACGTGGGAAATGAAATTCAGTGCAAAGAAATGTAAAATATTGGAAATGAGTAAAAGTACCTAGAGGCAATCATTGAATTATTTTATGGGTAATGAACCAATCACAAAAGCGAGAGAGAAAGATTTGGGTGTGCTGGTCCAGGACAGTTTGTCACCTGAAAATCACTTTAACAAGACAGTTAGAGAGACATATAAACTCCTGACTAATATAAGAGTAGCTTTTCATTATATGGATGAGGAGATGATAAAAAAATTGATAGTGGCCATGATTTGCCCCAGGTTAGAATATGCAGCAGTAGTATGGTCCCCACACAAAAAGAAAGATATAAACAAGATTGAGAGAATACGAAGAACAGTAACCAAAATGATCCCCAGTCTGTCAGATCTGTCGTACAGAGAGAGGCTGGAAAAGCTGGAGTTGCCTTCCTTAGAAGAAAGAAGAAAGAGAGGCGACATGATTGCAGTGTTCAGGACCATGATGGGATTAGGTAAAATTGACAAAGAAGATCTGTTTTTATGGGATAAGAGAGTAACAAGAGGACACGGAATGAAACTGAAGAAGCCAAGCTGCTTGAAGGATATCAAGAAATATAGTTTTCCTTACAGATGTATAGACCTGTGGAATAGCCTGGACAGAGATCGTCCAGTCTAAAAACTTAAACGAGTTTAAAGCTAAATTTGACTTATTGAGAAACGGAGACGGGACCCCACGAGCATAGCTCATTTCCTGTATATTACAATTCGGTAAAACACACACACACACACACACACACACACACACACACACAAATCCATTTTTTTTTTTTTTTTTAATGGCTTACTCAGATCGTTTGAACTGAAAGAAAGGTAAGCATAAACTTTAAGCAGCAGAAGCACCTTACCAAGTCAGTTCTTCCTGACAGTCTTATATTTTTCTGGTTATTTTGGGGATGGTAAATAAATGTTTTATATTAAATTTCTTTTCCTGTTGCTTTTATCCATGTTTTTTTCCCACTGTTTCTTAAGTGTAATGGCAGACACTTCGAACATACTTCCCGGTTGCCCTTTAGTACCTGATCCTAACCCTACATTTTAACCTAACCAAACCTAACATGACTTAATCAAGATTCACTTAAGTTTTAGTAAGTCCACCATTACAAACATCAGTGAGGCATAACATGATGTTAACAACAAGGGGAAAAAAAAGGACGGATAACAGTTGTTTACCATCATGAAAATAGTTGGAAAAATACAGACTAACTGGAGTAATAGTGAAATACCCACCTGACGGAGCGACCCCGGCACACCCACCCCAAGAAGAGGACACAGGGAGGTGACACTCATCCCAAGAGGAGGCCAAAGGGAGGCTGACAGGGGCCCCGAGCCACACCGGCCCACATCCCCAGCTACCTTAAGCCCCTTTTCCACCCAGCCAGACCCACGGGAAGTGCATCGTCCAGGTGCAGTACCTTCCAACCAAGACCGCACTCACCAGACTCGGGTTGGGACTTGTTTGTATACAGTCCCAAATAGGCTCTTGGTAGCAGAGTCCACCGGACCTGCCATCACAAGAGGAGGAGATACCACCGGTCCTCTTAGACCTACATACCCCAAGGGGAGCTGCAGCGCAGTAGAGTCCACTGGACCTACGTAGGAGGAGAGTCCACCGGATCTCCTTCTTCTGCCACCCATCTTTGGGAGCACGGGTTTCGTTACCTCCACCGGACTTCCCCCACCTGCAGTCCCAGGGAAGGGAGCAAAGCCGTGGTGGGAGTCCACTGGACCTGCCACAAAGGGGGAATCCACTGGACTTTCCCCCAGCAGCAAGACAGCAGTAGAGTTCACCGGACCTGCCGCAGGAGCCGGAAAGTCCACCGGACTTCTTCTTCCTGCTCTCCCCGGGACGGGTGGTGCCCTGGCAGAGGGAGTCCACCGGACCTTCTTCCTCTGCCCTGGAGTGGAGTTCCGGTGGAGTCCACCGGACTTGCCAAGCTGAGGGAGAGACTACCGGTTGTCCCTGCTCCACTACCTCGTAGGCTCCCTGCTAGGGTGATGTCTCTGACTCGGCCCGTCTTTCCAGAGGCCGAGTGAGATTCCCCTATCGCTCCCCCTGCACTACAAAAGATGGAGATTGCTCCCCTACAGGACTCCTGTTGGAGAGTGTCTGGAGCAGACCTGTTGTTAGCCTGGGTATCCTGTCCCTGCAGCCGAGCCCCTGACACCCCCACAGCTGACGGACTTCCCAAGGGTGAGCGGCCGCAGATGACCCCTGACGGCCTCCCCCTCCCGGCGCCCGACGACCCCGGGCCCAGACCCTCCACAAGGACTCCCACCACAGCCAAGGGCAGGCACCGAGCCATGCGCCTACTGGCCCTGTTTGGCCCCAGTCCCGAGGGTCACCACACCCCGAAAGCCCCCGCCAGGAAAGGCCCACCCACTACGCCGCCCTCCAGCTTACACCAGACACCTGAGTGTGCAGCCCGAGACCAGCGCCTCTACCGAAAGCACACCCCTGACGGCCCTCCTCCCACACCTGGCTGTCACCTACACCTCTATCTATCTATCTATCTATTACCAGACACCTCAATCCCGTTCGGGGTGGCCGCAAACAAATCACCTCCACGTCGCCCTGTCTCCTGCCATTTCACTGCCCCGCTCCCAACTCACACCCCCCTCTCTCATATACCTCTCCACCCCATCCCTCCTCCTGTGATATAAACTCTGTGTAATACTTGTGCCTCATATAATAGTGTTGTACTGTATTAGGTATTGTGCAAGTCCACCTTGTATTTTTTAAGGTAATATACGTGTAAGACTGGTTAGCCTGTGTTTGAGCCCTATACCTTGTTTGCATGCTCCGTCCCAGTTCTGAACAAAAGAACCCAAGTCCATGCCCGTATCTTGAGTTCAAGAAGTTGAACCCAGAATATGCTGCATAACAAATAGCAGTTGAATTGGTAAAGTCCTTCTACTTAAATTGAAACATTCATTTACGGCAAGAAATGTTGATAGATACATCAATAGTAGTTTATTTTCTAAGAAAGGGAGAGGACTGTGGTAGGTGGTGGTGACCATCATCCATTCATTTGATGTAGTGCTGCCAACTTCCTTCGCCTTTATAAATCATTCTTTTTTTTCTGCTCTTCTCTCTTCGGATTTCTCCCATCATTCCTATCGCATTTTATTATTGAGTGTCAAGCCCAATGGTTTCCTGTAAGCCAGGTCACCATTTACAATGTTGGGTGGTAATCATATAACCAACCCACACATGTTCCTTACATATCAACAGCTGGGTTGACAAAGGATTAGTGCCCCTCCTCGTAAAGCCACTAACTCAAAGACAAACGGCCTCGTGTTACGGAATTATGACGTCTGGCCATAGAGTGAGAGAAAAAAAGGAAATGTTACGCCGAACTAGACCTTATTAGATCATACAGCATTGCTAGGTGACAGGAGGGTGTTACCCCTCCCGCAATGGCGGCTACCGGGTGTGGCTCAAACTCAGGATCCCCCAGTCCTGAGTCCGACACTCTACCACTGAGCCACCCTGCCCCCTGTAGAGAGAGGACGCGAGGTGTGGTGAGGCAAGTCTCTCGAGCCCTTCCAGGAAAATAATTGAGTTTATTGCTGTAACCTCTTAAGTGCACTCTTACCTTTTCTAAGCACAGTTTTAGTAATAAACTCTATAAATAGTACAATGAACATTTAACTGTCAGAGTTTGTCCCAGACACCAAGAGATAGCCTGTTGGTCTCACTATTACTTTATTCCCCCCTTCCCCAAAGAAAAGGAAATTTTATTTTGGAAAATAAGTACAGATAATTACCAAAATATCAGTTAACGATTTTGTTATGCTAGGTGTTTAAGGGTCAGCTTCCCGTCCCTTGAATGCCTAATGTGTAGCTGGGTTCTCATTCTAGACCGGAGTTTAGACAAATAAGAGAGAGGCAGGACACAAATACTCTTATGGGTGCATAAGAAATATAGTGGTATCAGAGGTAGACTGCGAGATAATGCTGATTTTATGTGTACGTCATGCTGGGGTGAGCAGGTGGCGATTGTCAGACGTGAAAGGATTGAACTTGCTGGTGAATCTCTTGAGTGTGTGGAAGAGTTTTGTTATTTGGGAGACATGTTGTGTGCTGGAGGTGGGGTTGGAGCTAGCTCTGTGGCTAGGGTGAGAAGTGGTTGGAAGAAGTTCAGGGAGCTCTTGCCTCTCGTGACATTGAGAGGGCTCTCCTTACGTGCGAAGGGGTCTTTGTATGCAGCATATGTTAGGAGTGTAATGCTGTATGGCAGTGAGACCTGGGCAGTGAAGGAGGAAGATATTCGCCGGCTCAGACGTACAGAAATGACAATGATTAGGTGGATGTGCAGTGTGTCCTTGCATCCAAGGCCTGAAGGGGCTGGGTTTACAATGGAAGAGTTGAGAGGTAGGATGGGACTAGAGTGTATTGGTGTTGTGATGAGGAGAGGTAGATTGAGGTGGTTTGGACATGTGGAGAGGATGGGGGATGATAATTGGGTGAGGAAGGTGAGAAGTGTTAATATTGGAGGTGGGGTTATGAGGGGTAGACCGAGAAAGACATGGGACGAGGTCATTAAGTGTGACCACAGGGTTAAGGGACTGAACAGGGAGGCTGCAATGGATCGTGCAGCGTGGAGAGCTGCCATTAGGTGACCAAGGCCGACACATGCAAGCATGTTGGAGCCTTTAAAAACGAAAACGAAAACAACCTTACACGTGTATTGACTAATTCTATTTGTGGAACAGGTAGATGTCACAACAACAGGAATCTGGGTAATTATAAATCATGTACTAGTATTGTAGTATCACACAAGATACTATTTAGTCAATAGTTCAGGATAGCAGGTGAAGGGTACATTAAATAGTGTTCGTAGTATATTGGGCAGGGGAATAGTTCACTATGAGAGGAATAGAAACTGTACTTAGGTTGGGCAAGTATTACACTGATCTTGTATACAGTGCAGAGGAATTACACTATGAAATCCGAGTCTGATATTTGCTGAAATCACTGCACTCTTATTAGATCTCTCTTCATACTCTCCCACTATGTCACTGTTCGCGTGGATCTTAATTATCACACATTACTAGGCCTCGGACTTATGTTCTCTTGGACATCACCTGCCCAATATTCTAGTCACTGTTACACCATCACTGTACTATTCACTGTCACTCACTGTCGGTGGGGCGGCATGGTTAGTGAGGCAGCGGGAGGACTCACAGCCCAATTCCTGATGGGGGCTGTGTCCAGCCTGTGGCCTCTGTATCCAGCAGCCACGGGATCACTTATAGGGGCGTCCTCTCTCATCTGGGGCTAGGGGCGGCGAAGGGCCCTGCACTGGCAGGGCTGGGAGTTGGAGTGTGACCCTCAGGGCTGGGGCCGAACAGCTCCCTGAAACGCACACTCAGGTGCCTGATGGAGGAGGAGGGTTGTCGGGGGTGGAGAGAGGCCTCGCCCAGGGGACCTGGGGGTGGCCGCGGGGGCCAGGCGACTATGGCCTCATGCCGTCGGGGACGCTGTCAGGGGTGAGCTGCGGCATGTCGTCGTCAGAGACCGTCGGGTAGGATCCCTCTGGAGCCGGCTGGGCGGAGTACAACCCTGGGAATAGCACAGGGCCTCTCCACAGGTCCTCGGGACTGGGACCCTCCTCCTGGAGGATATCACGTCGTGGGGGTGTGGCAGCACCTGACGGAGGAGCGGCTGCTGGCCACCTCCTGCTGTAGGACCCGGCTACTGGCCGTGACCTTTTAGGGGCCCGGCTACTGGCCGTGGCCTGTGTGGGGGAACGGCTACTCGGCTGTCTCCTGAAGGAGGGGTGAGTGGCTACTGGCCATCTCAAGGCCACCTTAGGAGCGGCTACCAGCCATCTGAAGACAAAGGCGGGAGCGGCTACCAGCCATCTCCTGAAGGAGGGGTGAGTAGCTACTGCCCGTCTCAAGGGCACCTTCGGAGTGGCTACCAGTTGTCTCAAGACGAAGGCAGGAGTGGCTACCGGCCGTTTCCTGAAGGAGGGGTGAGTGGCTACAGGCCGTCTCCAGGGCACCTTCAGAGCGGCTACCGGCCGTCTCCTGAAGAAGGGGTGACCGGCTACAGGCCGTCTCAAGGACACCTTCGGAGCGGCCACTGGCAGTCTCCTGAAGGAGGGGTGAGCGGCTACAGGCCGTCTCAAGGGTACCTTCGGAGCGGCTACAGGCTGTCTCAATACGAAGGCGGGAGCAACTATTGGCCGTCTCCTGAAGGAGGGGTGAACGGCTACAGGCCGTCTCAAGGGCACCTTCAGAGCGGCTACCAGCCATCTTGATACAAAGGCGGGAGTGGCTACTGGCCGTCTCCTGTAGGAGGGGTGAGCCCCTACCGGCTGTCTCAATATAAAGGTGGGAGTGGCTACAAGCCGTCTCAAAAGGGGCGTGGCTACCGGCCATCTCTGGGGTGCTGTCTGGAGCTAGAGTAATATAGTAGCTCCACCCTGCTCCTATCTAGGGTCAGCTCGCCCGTAAGGTAGTCTATTTTTCCTGTTATGGCAGCGACGGGTGAGTTCCGGGTCATAGGGGCGCGCCGCCCAGGTGGACTTACATCCCTGTCGCCCAGGGTTGGGTCGCGCTCTGTTCACCCCTCCGCAGGCTCCTCCTGGGGGTGTCGTGTTGCCCTCAGTCGCTATTATTCCCGGCATTTTAGGTTTAAATTGTCTGCCAATACATGTATTTGCACATAAATATTTATGCAAAAGAGATGTCTGTCAAGGGGAGTTGGCGATTTTAAAACGAGACACCCGCTAACTCTAGCACGTTTTTGGCTTTTTTTTTTTTTTTTTTTTATGAAAATGATAACATTTTTTAGTATCGATTCGGTAAATTTTCGGCGATGAGTGCGTTGGTTTCTGACTTGTTCTATGAATGGATTGCGGGACCTTGCGTGCTTGTGTTCACTTGGCCTTTGGAGGATAGCCCTTCTTCCTCACCGACTTATTTTCCCGATTATGCGCCTAATTCAGAGCCTAATCAAACACTCAAAAGGGGGAAGAGTGAATCGTAATCCATTAAACAATGATTTAAAAGTCCACACTCAGTATTATACTTAATCATAGATGTACGATAGTATAGTCAAAGTGCTATTGCAATGAAATACTTACTGCATTTATTTTGCTCAATAGTTTTTATAATCATCGGTCTGCCGAAATGTTCGGGGCACCCATTCCCCCTCACCCCCGACCGCAAATCCGTCCCTGTTAAAGATGAAATGGTGGCGCCAAGGGGTGACGCAGTGACAGTGAGTTGAGTTCTGCCCGCGCTCGTATTGCAGTGGGCTGCTTAATTATTCTTGATGAATGATTATGTTTAGCAGGTTAGAGTACTGAGAGTAGAAACCGTTTTAATAGATATTTGGGTATTATGGAGTTAGTTTGCGTAGTATGGAATCATGGCGGTGGATTGAAAACAAATCGTTGCAAGATGTCAGCGGTTTCTTAAGTACTGTGTAGTACAGGCAGCGTTAACAAGGCATTGATAACTGTGGGTTTGCTAGACACAAATATCGTAGCTCTGTTTTTCATAAGCGATATATTGAAGGGAGCTACCATCTTCGTTGTCATCGATGTTCCTCTGATTCCATATATCGGTGATAGGGGAAAATTGACCAGGGCGTGATTGGAGTAATGCCACATTTAAAGCATAAGAGAATTGTATTTGTAGGGTATAAGTTCGCCAGAAGTATTTCGAGGTCAGACATTTCAGAATGAGAGCAGTGATTCAATATTGAAAGAGTATAATGGTGGTGAGATTCTGACAAAAGCCCATTATGTGAGAACAAAAGCCCGTAGGACAAGCCTTTCCCTCTTGGTTAGAAGCCCCTGCGTGTCTCGTTTTTCAGGGCAGGTTACATTAGGTTAAATTTGTTAGATTAGGTTAGAGTAATAGGTTAAGGTTAGTTTAGGGGTGAAGCTGCAGGAGGGCTGTGATGCTTTGAATTTACAGCTGTATTTTTCAACAAGATGGAAGGTTAGTGCCTCTCCCTTTAGTGGCCATCCCTTATGGAGTTATGGCACCTGAGTATAGATATATTTATTCTCAAACTGATGTCTTTATGCTTATGATGGCATTAAAAAGATGTAGAAATGCATAATTTTGAAGATAACTGTACAACCTCATCAGTTTTACACACAAACCATAGTCACCTGCCAAGTCATTGTTCAGTTGATGTTTGAGAAGTGTTGCCTTTGCATTGGCCCTGTGAACTTTCAGGTTGATTCAGTATCAGTCCATTACAAATTATTCGTCCCTACTGATCTAACCTAGTATAACCTAACACAAGTTAACTGAACTTAGCCCAATTCATCCTAACTCGACTTATGGTGCAGCCACACTTGCCCTGAACATGTGATCGTCAAGAGGAAACGATCAGGGGTCCGTCCAACATTCAAACTCGAATATTGAAGCAGCTCCAACCCGGTGCTTTGTTTCGTCTTGTCGATCACGTGTTCGGGGGCAAGTGTGGCCACAGCCTTAACCTAACTAAACAGAACAATTTTGGGTCGAATGAGCTTAGGGCCCAAATCAACTCATTACCCTTCGTAGGACATCACCGCTGATGTCAGCAAACCTGACTTTGTGCTATTTAGTAACATGTATGATGAGGAATTGGAAAATGTGAGTATGTTTAAGTACTTGGGTAGTGTGATGAGTAAGGATAGAGGTTTGGAGGGTGAAGTGCATGACAGGGTAGAGCAGGGAAGAAAGGTTGCTGGTTCCTTGAAAGCAGTGATAAGAAACAGGGAAGTGAGCTTGGAAGTGAAAAAGTTACTACATGACAGTATTGTGATACCGGTACCAACTCTAATGTATGGAAGTGAAGCTTGGACGTTGTTGGAAGGACACAAGTCAAGAGTGAGAGCAGTGGAAATGAGTTATTTAAGAGGAGCCTGTGGAGTCACATGGAGAGACAGGCTGACAAATGAGGATATAAAGGAGCGTTGTGGTGTGGATGTGATATGAAGCGTTAGGAGGAATACACTGTGGTGGTTTGGCCATGTGGGGAGGATGGAGGGTGAAAGATTGATGAAGAGAGTGTATGTGAGTGAGATGGAGGGGGGGAGGGGGAGGGGGAGGCCGAGGATGAGATGGAGGGATGGAGTGGAGAGGTATATGAGAGGGGGGTGTGAGTTGGGAGCAGGACAGTGAAATGGCGCAGGACTGGGCGACGTGGAGGTGATTTGTTTGTGGCCACCCCGAACGGGATTGAGGCTTCTGGCAGTAGATAGATAGATATTATCATTGATTTATCTGCAGAATTTTGTTGGTATACCGATACGGTAACTGAATTATGAAATTTTTAGTAAAATAAATGTTATTCCCGCACAGTTTGGGTGTCATAAATGAATTGTACAATTATGAAGGATAACCCTGTCATTAAGTATTCATCATTTGTTAATGGTAGCTCTTCTGAGTTTGTCCATGGTAGGTTAGACTGAGTTGTTTAGTTTAGGTTAGGTCATAAGTGAAACAGAAATGTTTAAAATACTTATTCATCCTCGGGAGCTTTTGTCCTACATTCCTTAGAGGTAACCCTCAACTGAACTCTGTCCACACATCAGATTGCTTGTAACTAACTGTCTGGTGATCACTTTTATTCATCAGCAAGAACTACTGTAGGCTACAGGTAAAATTGAAGTTTAGGAGCATCGCCAGAAGAATCTTGCTAGTCATTCGTATTCTTACACATCACTTCTGCATCATGCTGAGCATTTTGTAGTTGCAACTGTTTTTATGTTTATGAGAATTTTTTTTTATATACCTGATACTTGTACTTGACTCCTCCACCTATTCTGTTGTTATGTCCATTGCCGATACTGTAGAAAAATTAGTTTTACAGTATTATTATATGCACAGATATTTAGAAAAATTTATTTTGGATTACATGTATATAAACAGGAGCATTGTTGCAGCAGAGATATTAATTTAATCTCCTCCAGTCTCTAGGTTACGATTATCTGTGGGTTACGATTATTTTATATATTAACCATTGGGAAAGCCAACCTAACCTGGCCTAACCTAACCTAACTGAATATAACTTAATCTAGCCTAAGCTGACCTAAGAGTCATATCTAACCTAACCAAACTTGTCTTACCCTATCCTAATCTAATGTATCCCAATTGATGTATCTTAATCTAACCTGAAGTAAACTAACCTGTTCTGACCTATTCAGTTATGAAAGGAAAGGATGCAGATACACCACAAGGTTTCAGTTACATGCTACAGTACAATGCACATATGTTTTTAAAAATCCAATGATGACAGAGATTCACTGATCTGTAGTACTTGTCACGAAGGCTACAGGACAACAGGGTAAGAGTGGTCATATGATTATTGTAAAAAAAAAAATCATTATTGAGTGAAAAACTTAACCACAAAATACCCAGCATAACAGTGGAAGAAATCTGTTATGAAATGGGAATAATTGTGCTGTCTTTGCGCTAACTTGGCTCAGATTTTCGTCCTTTTGCATCTTTTTCGTGTAAGTCATTGGCAAAAGACAATACAATGACTACATACTTTCTGCAACACTTCTTCATGACCAGCATTATGTACTAGTGTTAATCTATTTTTGCAACATTCAGAGTGGAGTAATGGCAGTTTAAGGCCACATTCATGGTGGAGAGATGGCAATTTTAAGCCAAGTTAGAGTAAAAAGAGCTTAGTTAGCTCCATCCAGTGTTGTCCATAACCTACAGCTTTACCAGACTAACAGTTGGCATACCGTATATGAGGATCGCTGTGAAAAAAAAATCCAAACCTTCCAGACTCGATAAGCCGAGAAAATAGAGATAATATACTTCCCCCCCCCCCCTGTTGTGCCTTCAGTGTTCCTCTGTGAAGCAGCATTGTAAAAATAATATGAAGCACTCCTTGGAGGAATTCTAAAGGTGCCATGTGTTCAGAGTACCATATTATTATCATCTGTTTCCTTGGTTTTTGTTTTGCCATGTTTGGAGCTATTCCACGAAGGTCCTAACAATTTGATAATCCACATGGAGTTTTTCAGTGTTGGCCATGGCCTCTGATATTAAATGAGTTAAAAATTCTCCAGTACCGTAACCCTCATAACTGGTAAACTGTGACTTAGGGAAAATCTACCATTCCCTGATGCATAAAAAATGCATTTTTTATTTATTGGTACCGGTATTTGTTTTTCTGTATACATATCAGCCGATTATTTTGATATGAGATCAAAGAAGATGTGATGACATATGTGAATAAATTTTTAGGTCGATGTGTGCCAGTTTAGCCACAGCAGTGCTTTGAAGTTAGGAAATTTTCATGGAAAATGTGTTCTGTACTGTACCACGTATACTGGTATTTTCTTTTCATTGAAATCCACTTTATGAATATGAGCTGGAAGAGAGAATGCTGAAATGGTCTATGAGTGTGTAGAGTTCTTGGTCGAAATCTAATTGAGATTATTCATTGAAAGTATCAGAGCAATTTAAAATCCAGTTTTCAGTCAGTTGTCATAGGATAATGTATCAGGTCTTCCTTGTTACAGTTTTCGGGTTAATATTTGTTCCTACTATTGCCACCAGACATAATTATATTCAGGACTCGTGTTGTCTGAGGTTCAAACTTGCACAGAGCTATGAATTTAAACTGTGAGGCGCTGTACTGTAGGATTCGTAAGATGAATAAAAAGAACTCCGAAGGGATATCGTTCCACCCATTTCCATCAAGAAGCAAATCCCCAGAACGGCGTCAGCAATGGATACAGGCAATGAAAAGATGCACAAAGTCTGGCCGGCCGTGGACTCCTGGATGGCAGTCATATATATGCAGCAAACATTTTATTACAGGTATGCAACTAGGCGGCAACAGGTCATTCTGGTTCAAAAACCCGTCTGTACTCTTGTTGTTCTTGTTAGGTTAGAATAAGGTAGGCTTGGTTAGGTTAGATTAAGTTAGCTTTGGTTAGGTTGTTAGATTTTGTTAGGGTGGGTAAAGTATGTTATTTCTGTATGTTAGAGTGTCAGGGAAGGTTAGATTAGGTTTAGGTGAGAATAAGTTAGGGTTGGTTAAGTTAGAGTAAAATAGATTTGGTTAGATTGTTAGGTTAGATTAAATTAAGTTGGGTTAGAATAAGTGTTGGTTAGGTTACAGTGTTAGCATGAATTAGGTTAGAATAAGTAGCCCCTAGACACTGGGTTTCTTTTGGTGCGGCTGTCGTCTCACTATAGGCGTACTGTATTTCCCAAAATAGCCTTTTTATCAAACCTTCATACTTGGGAAAGTATAGCAGTTAGGGAAACAAATTATAGACTATATTACTCATCAACTCTTCTTCTGGGAATTGAAAGCATCCCCAGGTCTGCAGGTGACCGTGTTGATGAGTATGGATGTGAAGAAGATGAGTAACTTTTAGAGCTTGTAGCGGGATGTCTCCTTGCGTGTGCGCACAGCCCCAGCTTTGGCTTTGCCCTCAGCATGATAACTTCTCTATTACTAGACAAACTAGACACAGTGGCTTCCAAGGCGCACCCTGTGGCACTATCACTTAACCCTTTCCTAGTATCCTTGGGCAGAGGTGAATGAGGCAAGGGGGCCACATGAGGCAGAAGCAGAATCAGACAAGGAGGTTTCAGAAAAGATCACCTTACACCTGGCTAAGTCACAGAGAAGACTGAGGTACAGTTGCATTGGGTGGTGGGCATGTCTCCCTACCCTTTGGTAACAAGATCAAATGGCAGACTATTCAAACTGTGGAGGAATTACATTTGCAGTTCCTACCGACATCTGGCGGTCTCCATCCATCCCTTTAGCGTTGGTCCATTCTGACACCCGGCGCATAGGGGTTAGGGTTGGTTAGGTTAGATTAAGCTTGGTTCAGTTAGTTCAGATTATCTTAGCTTAGATTGAGTTAGATTAAGTTGGGTTAGGTTTATGGTCTTTTTTTTCCAGCTGACATAAATGTCGGCAGTCAGCATCCCATGCCATAGTTAGCAGTTGTAAACATTACCAGTATACCACTCACCTTCAGACAGTGCTGCCGTCAACACCTCTCTATACCGTGCTCAATTTTGTATGATCCTTGCTGATTTTGGTATTATTTTGCGTATACACATAATTTTCACGTGTTTTCACTGTCACTTACCTAGTCAAAATAGTACGGTAAATATACGCTGAGGTGGTGTGGCCATGTGGAGAGGATGGAGGGTGAAAGACTGATGAAGAGAGTGTATGTGAGTGAGGTGGAGGGGGGAAGAGGGAGGGGGAGGCTGAGGATGAGATGGAGGGATGGGGTGGAGAGGTATATGAGAGAGGGGGGTGTGAGTTGGGAGCAGGGCAGTGAAATGGCGGGGGACAGGGCGACGTGGAGGCGATTTGTTTGTGGCCACCCCCAACAGGATTGAGGCGTCGCAATAGATAGATAGATAGATAGAAATATGTGCGGATTCTTGATCTCATTGAATATTTCAAAAGGATAACAATTCCCGTCATTCCACTCCAGCCCACAGCATTGTTTCCTCGGTGACAGCAGCTAATGCTACAGCCAATCATGGCTAGAGAATCACTGAAGAACAAGGAGTAATAAAACAAAAAAAAGTATGACTATAGTTGGAATCCCGCCCGTTTGCGGCTGAGGTGTGGCCCGCACCTGTGTACAATGGTGCCACGTTTCCCTAACTTGTGATGTGAAACGGAAGCTATTTATGTACAAGGCATCACAAATTCGATAAATTCAGATGAATAAAACTTACACTTGTGTATTTTGATGGATGAATCAACAGTAATCTTATTATGCATAAAATATTTATACAGTAACACAGAAACATGGCATACATATTGTACAGTGTTGCTAAAAGATATTGTAGTCACTTTTAATGGTTTTTAGCGTAGTTTTAGGGTGGGTAATAATATCACAGTTATGGATATAAGATAATGAGCCTGAAAAAAGAAGAAATATGCCAATATCCAAAGTAAAAGAAATAATTCATGTAATTCTTGTGAGTGGCAATACTTACACACCCAGGAGAGAGAGAGAGAGAGAGAGAGAGAGGTCTGTCACTGCCTTCTTTGTATTCATTTGTTCCTTTGTACATACTGCACACACTGATATACATTGTTCCTATTGATGCACATCTATCTATACACGTAATGTCTCTCTCTCTCTCTCTCTCTCTCTCTCTCTCTCTCTCTCTCTCTTCTAATACTGACCACGTGGTAGGTGAATCCAGCCCCCCCTTCCCCTTCCCTCCCTTCTTAATCCCTCCTGGGTGTCTCAGGTCAAATCCCCCTTCACACTTCCCCTCCCCCCTGGACCACCACCCCAACAAACCCACATCCACACTCCCACCCACACCTACACCCACACCCCACTACGTCGGGGTGTATGAATCAATAACGTAACAAACCTCTCAGCAGACAGTAACTTTGACACTCCATCTACTAAATATAACAAAACCAGATTAACAAATGAAAGCACAATTATAAATAACTTATAAAAGAATCAAAAGTACTCAGGGTGGCTCACATTTCCCTCCAGGAGAGAGAGAGAGAGAGAGATAACGGTATAGAAAACGTGGCAACACTGTACACAGGTGCGGGCCACACCACAGCCGCAAACGTGCGCGAGTCCTACTATAATACATCCATCCCGTCACATTGTGATGGATACTGAACCAACGGGCAACAGTTAAAATTTTCACAATCTACTGGGCACAGAATTGCCACATATTATAGTATTGGCATATAAAAAATTAGCTGGAGGCCTTTAAAGCAATAACAGAACAACAGTTACGAATGAAACATACAGTTATATTGTACACTCTTACAGTTGTGAAGGGAGGGAGGAGTTTTGGGAGAGAATGGTAGGAGTGGAGGTTGGAAGGGCAGGAAGTTGGGTGTCGCTTGTTTCCCACCAATAGTGGGATACGATATATTTCAAAATATTGCAGAGGCGCTAACTTTGGCAGCCAGTTTTCCTTTTGTTTGTATTTACCACTATTAATATGAAACAAAATCCATGGTCGTCTCAGTCATGAAAGATAATACAGTAAGTGCCTCTGGATGACCGAAAAAGCGAGTCGTCGCAGAGATGTTTATGCATCTGTCTATCTATTTATTGCCAGACGCCTCAATCCCGTTTGGGGTGGCCACAAACAAATTGCCTCCAAGTCGCCCTGTCCCCCGCCATTTCACTGCCCTGCTTCCAACTCACACCCCCCTCTCTCATATACCTCTCCACCCCATCCCTCCATCTCATCCTTGGCCTCCCCCTCCCTCTTCCCCCCTCCACCTCACTCACATACACTCTCTTTGTCAGTTTTTCACCCTCTATCCTCCCCACATGGCCAAACCACCTCAGTGTGTTCCTCATAACGCTTCCTATCACATCCACATCCACACCACAACGCTCCTTTATATCCTCATTCATCAGCCTGCCTCTCCATGTGACTCCACAGGCTTCTCTTAAATAACTCATTTCCACTGCTATCACTCTTGACTTGTGTCCTTCCAACAACGTCCAAGCTCCACTTCCATACGTTAGAGTTGGTGTCACAATACTGTCATGTAGTAACTTTTTCACTTCCATGCTCACTTCCCTGTTTCTTGTCACTGCTTTCAAAGAACCAGCAACCTTTCTTCCCTGCTGTACCCTTTCAAGCACTTCACCCTCCAAACCTCCATACTTACTGATCTCACTACCCAAGTACTTAAACGTACTCACATTTTCCAGTTCCTCACCATCCAACCTCGCTGTACATTCACTGACTTCACCTCTCTCAGAGACCATCACTTTACTCTTCCCTACATTCACCTTTAGATTCCGTTTCTTACACACTCTCCCAAACTCATCCACCAAGCCTTGCAGCTCCCCTTCTTCTTCACTCAACAACACAGTATCATCTGCAAACAACAGTACAGGGAGTTTCCAAACACTGTCCTCTCTCACCAGGGCCACTCCAACATCCACTACCCTACCTTGTACCTCTTTTATTACCCCATCCATGTGCAGATTGAACATCCATGGAGACATGACACATCCCTGTTTCAACCCAACTTTCAAAGAGAAAAATTCACTTAGTTCACCATCCACACTCACTGCAGCCTTCGCACCATTGTACATACTCTTCACAGCATTCAACAACTTCCCATCTACTCCATATATTCTTAACACTTTCCACAATCCTAGTCTATCCACCCTGTCATATGCTTTCTCCAAATCCATGAAAGCCGCATACAACTTCTTTCCCTTCTCTAGAAACTTTTCCACTAAAGATCTAAGAATGAATATCTGATCTACACAACCTCTTCCCTTCCTAAAGCCTCCCTGTTCTTCTCCAACTAATTTCTCTGTTCTTTCTCTAACTCTGTCAGTAAGTATCCTACCATACACTTTTCCTATTATATTAAGAAGACAAATGCCCCTATGATTACCACACACTTCTTTTTCCCCTTTTCCTTTGTACAAGGGAATAATTATACCTGACTTCCAATCCTCCAGGACTCTACCTTCCTCCCAGGCCAATGTGCACATCTTCCACATCCATTCTACTACTATCTCTCCCCCATGCTTCAGCATTTCACCACACACTCCATCAATTCCTTGGGCTTTCCCCGATTTAACTTTCTTCATTGCTTCCACAACTTCTATCCTACTGATTTCTTCCTGTCTTCTCACCTTAAAGTGTTCTCTCCATCTGCTCACTTTTTCTCCCTTCTCCACTAGTAATCTACCATTTTTATCTTTCACTCCCCTGCTTACTTCACTTCCACCCTGTCTTACTCTTTTCACCTCTTTCCAGAACATTTTCTTACAGTCCCTCCACTTTACACTCAAATTCCTTCCAAATTCCTCATCCACTCTCTTACTCTTACTAATCTTTTCACCTCTCTCTTTCTTTCTACATGTAACTCTCTCTTCCGCCTCTCAGTTTCTTCCACGTCCCTATTTCTCATCCATTCATTGTATGCTTTCTTCTTTTGTGCCACAGCCTGTCTCACCTCTTCAGTCCACCACGCTGTTCCTTGCACCCCCCTCCGTCTTCTCTTCCTTCCACACACCACAACACATGCTGCACATATTTCTTCTGTAAATATCCTACACAAACCTTCCACGTCTCCCATCTGCTCCAATTCATATTTGCCCAGTCGTTCCTCCACTTCTCTCTTATACTCTGCCTTTTTCTCATCCTCTTGTAACCTTTCTATTCTCCTTGCAACTACTCCTTTCTCTCGTCTTTCCCTTCTTCTATTCCTCCATCTTACTTGAATCCTAATTCTGGCCACCACCAAGTAGTGGTCAGAAAGTCCACTCCGCCAACCTCTATAAGCTCTTGCATCCATTACACATCTTCGCATCCTTTCATCCACACACACATAATCAATCATTGCCTTCCTTTCATTCAGTTTCCCCCAACCTCTATAAGCTCTTGCATCCATTACACATCTTCGCATCCTTTCATCCACACACACATAATCAATCATTGCCTTCCTTTCATTCAGTTCACCACCCACCCTTCTCATCACTCGCCATGTATACCTGTGGATCATTTTATACCTGAAGAGGGTATTGGCTATCACCAACCCCCTTCCAGCATCTAATTTTTTAAATCGATTGTTTTCTTTGCATTTATGCTTGATAAACATTTTTTTTTTTTTTTCTAGATTGCCCCTACACTTATTCATAACCATCATGAGAGAGTGAAAATGCTTGGAATGTGCTTGTTCTTGGATGGATTTGTAAGGAAATAAAGAGATTCTGTATTTTCCTTCCCAGCTTAGGTGGTTGGGTGACTATTGCCAACATTTATGTCAGCTGGGAAAAAAATGACTATAGTTAAATTAAGGAAGTGTTTTACAGAATAACTAGGGACAGACTGAAGTTGGGGCTGGATTGACCTGAAAAAAAAAACGGTAGGTAGATGCCTGGTGGTCTAGTGGGTTAAGCTTTCCAATCAGATGTGTCCCTCATGGAGGTGATGGCCGTAGGCATAAAACTTTATGAAGGGGAATGGAACCATTGTTTTGGGGGATGCTTGTAGTAGTAGTAGACTGCTATTGCTGTTGCTCTACTACTGTTACTATGGTACCACAAGTACTGCTACTGTTGTACTACTACTACTAATACTACTAATGCCACTAGTACAGTACTACTAGTATTGTAGTAGTAGAGTTGTTGTAGCCCCAACTCATGTGTAATGTGAACCCAGTTGACTGGTCACTGAAGTTGCCTTTCTCCAACAGTCCACCATCCTCCCTTTGGGAGATAGGGAAGTCTGTTAGGGATGCCTATATACAGTAACTGGGCATTGAATTTCCCCTGACTGTATCAGTATCACCACAAGTAGGTACAGTATTGTAAATTTCAGATATGATCAACTTACATTCCATATTACAGATTGTAGTCAGCAGTGATACTGGATGGTAAGATGTGCAATGTTATCCTCACATGTTTCAGAAGTTATAAAAAGCTGGGGGGCTTTTTCACAACTTCACACTCTGTTTTATTAATATCGGCCTGAGTCTGAAAGTAGTTTAATTGTTTGTACAGAGTAGTAGTATTTAGGGGAAAATTATTGATCTCCCTTGCCATAAATGTTTGAACAGTGTAGCCTTTTTGGGCCTTTATTCTCCTGATGAAACAAAGTGTATCCTAATTTTATATTGTGATTAGATACACAACCATGCTCTTTTCACTTTAACTTGGCCTAAAATTTCTCATGCCATCTTGAATCCTCATTTGTATCAAGATATTAACACTATAATATGGTGCTAGGCACAAAGAAATGCTGTGGAAAGGATGTCGAGCTGTAGCATATCTGCTTCACCCACTGAGCTATGTGGAATATGGTGCAAAAGAACAAATATCTGAGCCAAGTTAAACTAATATAAAAATGGTGTATGGATAGTAACTTTACCTTTCCTCTGTGTGTGTGTGTGTGTGTGTGTGTGTGCGTGTGTTCAAGTCTGGGATAGACTAAATAGCCCATTCTCAACACCCAGTAGTCCTCCTGTATACTAAACACCTTCACATGTCACCACTTCAAAACTAAAACCTACTGTCCATATTTAATACATGCTAGAACTGTCCCATACAGGACTGGTGTATTGGTATTAGCAGGTATGTTTTTACACCATGTCAGTGGGTCTTCCTTTATACCAGTAAAGTCTGCCTTATTGAAATTCAGATCCCTAAACTGTTCCCTGCCCCAGCTGGGATTCGAACCTGGGTACATTCGGACTTCAGGCCATCTCTCAACCAATTTGGCCACCACATCCCCTATTACCATGCCATACTGTGATACCTTTTTTACCTTAACTTGGCCCAGAGTTTTGTCTTTTTATAGTTTATTTCATGTAACTTTGATTTGGCTCACTGTTATTTTATTTTTATAATTTTTCATTTAGGGAACAATCTTGCAGGGTTGTGATCAGCACTTCTTTGTGACTAGCATCATATTCAAGTGTTAATTTCTTGTAACAGTGCAACACTTAAGGTGGAGAAATGGCAGTTGTAGAACTAGTTAGAGTAAAATGATTATACATTTATGATGGTACAAAGTAGGAGCTAACAGCAAAAGAGAACATCAAAAAGATGATGCAGAGAATGACTGGGACTTATTGTGAAGCACTGTGGTGTCTTTCTTTTGTCTTCTTTGTGTGGTAGAGAACTGTCAAATTAAAGCCATCTTCCATATATGCAGTATCATTTCAGCATTGTTCTTTGGTGTGTATCTATGTTTCAGCCAGGATTTTTTTTTTTTTTTTTTTTTTTTTTTTTTTTTACCGCTGTGACATGTCTTTGATTTTTTATTGATCTGTCCATTCCATAGTCAGATACCTTCCTCCCAGATGGGGTGGCCATGAACTAATTGTCTATACATAACCATCCTCAGCCATCCCATGACCATCTCTCTGTCACATACAGTAGCTACTGCCCTCACTCATTTACAGTACCCCCACATCACCTTCAGTCTCCCTTTTCCCCTCTCTTCCTTTGCCTCACACTCTTCTGGTTGATCTCTCATTCCCTATTCACTCCATGTGACCAAACCATCTGTGGGTACTTCTAACACTCAGCACATATGCATTAACCCCTTAAGACCGCAATTGTTTCATTAACCCCTTAAGACCGCAATTGTTTCAGGCAGATACCTCCCACAACCGTAATTCGGGGGTGTTTTGGCGACTTTCACCAAGGGCAAATTGACTGTCTTCTGGCTAAAGAGGAAGAATTTACACACCTGACAATGCAATCCGTACCCCCATAGGCTAATGGTTACCGCACAATCGCATGTCAAAGTTCAAAAAAAGTTTATGATAGTCACCCCTCGAAAACATGAAAATTTTGATAAATACCTATTTTTCTTATTGAAACAGGTCATTTCAAAGTGTTTTGTCACACCAACCATGAAAACTGGTATATGTAGGTGTGGGGAGATTACTAGACTGTGGGGAGAAAAAGTACGCTGTGGAGAGTAGGCCTGTAGGTACGGGGGTTGGAAATAACCAGCTTTTCACAAGAAAAGAAAGCACTTCATTGTGTTCTGTAACATCTACCATGGAAACAGGTGTGTATGTAGGTGTGGGGAGATATATAACTAGTGTAGGGAGTGGGCCTACAAGGCCTCGGTGGTACTTGGGGAGAAAAATTTCAGCAACAACCAAATTCTCTTGTGGAAAGTCTCCATTTCATTGGGATTTGTCATACCAGCCATAAAAACAGGTGTATGTAGGTGTGGGGAGATAAAATAGGTATGGGGTGTAGCCCTACAAGGCCTCATAGTCATTCCAAAACTAACACAGATGCATATAAATGTTTATAACCATCAAGGACATCAAAATAAAGTTGAATGATGCTATAAATGCATGCATAAGAAAGGAAAAGAAAGCAATATTGTTTTTCTGATTTCTCTTTTTACTGTCCTAACTTGTTTGGCCAACGGCCATACCACGTTCAGTACACCGCTTCCCATGCGATCAGCGAAATTAAGCAACGTTGGGTCTGGTTAGTACTTGGATGGGTGACCGCCTGGGAACACCAGATGTTGTTGGCATCCCTACGTGTCAAGTGGGGTTGGTGGAGGATTAGTGCCCCTCCCTGTAAAACAATTAACTCTAAGCCCTTGGCCACCCCGTTTGGGATACATGGCATCTGGCAATGAATGAATGAAATGAACTTCTTGTTACACATTTGTCACACCATTACAATTATCACATTATCATAACACTTCATCGCACTTATCGTTACAGTTACGGCAACAACCAAATTCTCTTGTGGAAACTCTCCACTCCATTGGAATTTATCACACCAGCCGTGAAAACGGGTGAGTTTGTATGTGTGGGGAGATGAAACATGTGCGGGGAGTAGCCCTACAAGGCCTCATAGTCTTTCGAAAACTAACACAGACGAACACTACTCAGAGGTGCTAATCTGGGCAGGTAGGCAGAATGAAAAAAAAAATAAAAAAATAAGATGCGTTATGTAGTTCAACATACAGCATTCTCCAGCTACGTACGTACAGAAACTGGTAGGTACGAAGTGAGAAATTTACAGAGTGAGGTGTAAAAATTTGGGAAGAAGTAGAAATAACATGAAATAGGTACGTACATCAGGCCTGACACTCGGGGGCCTGTTGGGGGTTGGATGGGTAGTGAGGGACAAGGAGGGAGAGATGGGGTGGGGTTCGGGGGAGGGGACGAGGCCAGCAGGGAGGGAGGAGGGGCAAAAGAGGGTGGGAAGGGATGCAGGTTGTTGTGGGAGGAGAGATGAAGTTGCGTGGAGGGGTGGGAGAGTGATGGGGGACAAGGAGGGCATGAGGGAGTGGAGTAGAGGGTGGCATGGAGGTGGCCGAGAGGGGGGTGCCTTCCCTCCACCTGGGTTGGTCTGATCCCCCCCTCATGCTTCATCAGGGGCGAGTTCTCATTGGCCTGAAGCCATATACATCAAAATCGGGGTGGAGCAAGCGCTCCGCAGTTTTTTACAGGCCGCATTCAATTGATGTGATTTGGCATTTTTTCATAAAACGTAAATCGCATCAATTGATGCGATTAGGACTTAAGGGGTTAACATTACAATGCTCCCAGACTTCCTTATTTATCTGTAGCCCCACATCCTTCTCTCAGAAACTTAATTTGCACTGCTGTCACTGTTGTCTTTGCAATACAGTCCACGGTGCACTGCTAGAAAGTAGTGTGGGTACCAAAAAACTATCATGCAGTGATTTTGGTACATGCTTATTTCTCTACTTGTTACTGCATTTCATTTACATGCTGCAATGCTCCATCCACACTGTACCATTTCTTTCACTTCATTTGCTACACAGTATTCCCATTCTTACTCGTCACAGCACTGTACCTAGATGAGGCATTCATCCATCCTAACATCGGAAAGGTCATGATGAGGGTAATCTATGTACATACATTTTATTAAACTGAGGGCAGGAGTTCTGAAAATGTGTCTTGCTGATTATGTGAACTTGAAAAGTCACAGACTGTAACATGTCTGAGTATGTGAACATCTTAAACCTTGTCTCTTGCAGTTATATATATAAGCCTGGGTATGTGAACTTAAAAACTCTCACACCATTTTTTTTATTTTACAGGCACACCCAACACGGATCCATGTCACCCTGACTATGTGCCAAGTCTCCTGCTCAGTGAAGATGATGTTAGTGAGCCAAACAAAGAACTACAACATCAGAGTGGTGCCCATGGTGCTCTAACCATACAGGGGAATACACTTGCATGGAAACAGTTAGTACAGTAATGTCTTGCATAACCCAGTGAGCCTGGAGATTATTTTTCCTCCATCTCCTGACCATTTTATCAAGCATAGGATAGACTTTTTGAACTGGAGGAAATAAGTAGTAGACTTAATACAATCACGACCCTGTATGTGATGGATTGAGTATGCAGTCATATGATAGAATGATCGATGAAAACTTACACCCAGTTTCAGTTAACAAATGCAAAAGTCACTTACAGTATATACCCGGTATACGATTTTTGAGATGCCTGAGAACGACAGTCCTGTGTGGACGTGTGTCATCTGTACCCAGTGGCTGTGCTGACCGCAGCATTGTACTGTGCATTGTCTGGTAGCAACAGGAATAGTTTAAAAAAGATGTGACCTAGGCCTATATTTCTGTCAGTTAAGGAAAATCCCTAACACTCATTCCAAAGTGATTTATTTTGCTTATTACACTTTGCCATCCTCTTTGTAATATAAATCCTTCCAGTACAATAAAACCTCACAATAACGAGGCCCAAGCCATTCCAAAAGAAGCGAAAGTCCAATAAAAGCAATATTATCCTCAAACAATACTAATGCTAAAAAATGAGACTGGCAGCAGTGAGATACATATTGGCAGGGGGACAGGAGGGAGACAAGCAGGGGTGGGGGAGGACAGGAGAACGGGAGAAAGACAAGCAAGGGTGGGGGAGGGGGAGGGAAGGGGGAAGTTTACAAGCAGCAGTGGGGGAGAGCAGTGAGGGAGACAAGGAAGGGGTGAGGGAGGGGGTGGGAAGGGAAGGGCAGGGGGACAGGGACGGAAACAAACAGGAGTGGGGAAGGGTGGGAGGACAGAGGGAGACAAGAAAGCCGAACTGCCCTACTATGCTCTCTCTCTCTCTCTCTCTCTCTCTCTCTCTCTCACATTCCTTCCATCCCACCTCCATCCTCACACTTTTTTTTTTTTGGACATTGCTGCTACTCACCCTGCCCTTGACTGGGAAAGGAGGTCCGGATGATGATGATGATGATTTTTTTTTTTTTTGAGAAGCGCATGATCAGGGATTTGGCACCTCTTTTTTAATGTGACAGCGTCCGGATTGACTATCAGATACATTTATAAGTACACTCAACCCTCGGCTATCACTCCCAGTTGATCCACCTATGGCTGCGCTATAGCCGAATTGAAGAACTTATGGTAATAATTCTAATTGGTGCCATGATGTCAATATTTACCCCTAAGATACCTTTTTTGTACCACATATTAATATATAATGGTCTAAAAATGAGCATGTTTTATGATGTGATCATCTATCTATCTATCTATAGCCCGACGCCCTAATCCCGCAAAGGGTGGCCGCAGACAAAACGCCTCCAAGTCACTCTGTCACCCACCATTTGACTCCCCTCCCCCCAACTCACCCCCCCCTCCCTCATATACCTCTCAACTCCATCCCTCCACCTCATCCTCGGTCTACCCCTCCCTCTCTCTCCCTCCACCTCACCTACATACACCCTCTTAGTCAGTCTTTCATTCTCCATTCTCTCCACATGTCCAAACCACCTCAGTGTATTTCTCCTAATCTTTTCAACCACATCCACATCTACCCCACAACGTTCCTTCACTTCTTCATTCGTCAACCTGTCCCTCCACGTCACTCCACATGCTCCTCTCAAGTAACTCATTTCCACTGCTCTCACTCTTGACTTGTTCCCCTCTTGCAAGGTCCACGCCTCGCTTCCATACGTCAGGGTAGGGATCACAATACCATCATGCAGTGACTTCTTAACTTCCATACTCACCTCCCTATTTCTCATCACTGCTTTCAGTGAACCAACAACCTTCCTTCCCTGCTGTACCCTGTCACACACTTCATCCCCCAAAGTTCCATCCTTACTCATCACACTACCCAAGTACTTGAATGCACTCACATTCTCCATATCCTCACCATCCAACCTCACTGCACACTCTGTGACTTCATTCCTCTCAAACACCATAACTTTACTTTTGTTTACATTAACTTTCAGCTTCCTCCTCCTACACACTGTCCCAAATTCATTCACCAAACCTTGCAACTCCCATTCATCTTCACTCAACAATACTGTATCATCAGCAAACAGCAACACCGGAAGCTTCCAAATCTCACCCTCATTCATTAGGCCCAGCCCCACATCCACTGCCCTACCTTGCACCTCCTTTACAACCCCATCCATATATATATATTAAACAGCCATGGAGACATCACACACCCCTGTTTCAGTCCCACATTGAGATCAAAGAACTCACTCAGCTCACCATCCACTCGCACCGTAGCCCTAGCTACCTCGTACATACTCTTCACAGCACTCAACAATTTCCCCTCCACTCCATATATTCTTAATACCTTCCACATACCTTGCCTATCTATTCTGTCATAAGCTTTCTCCAAGTCCATGAAGGCAGCATACACTTTCCTTCCCTTCTCTAGATACTTCTCCACTAAACATCTTAGAACAAATATCTGATCTACACACCCTTTTCCCTTCCTAAATCCCCCTTGTTCTTCTCCAGCTAGCTCCTCTGTCATATGCCTAACCCTATCAATGAGTATTCTACCATATATTTTACCAGTCACACTAAGAAGGCAAATACCCCTATGGTTACCACATACTTCTCTCTCCCCTTTTCCTTTGTACAGAGGAACAATTATACCTGATTTCCAGTCCTCTGGAACCCTTCCCTCTTCCCAAGCCAATCTACACAACTTCCATATCCACTCCACAACAATCTCACCCCCATACCTAAGCATTTCACCACCCACTCCATCAATTCCTGGGGCCTTTCCCAGCTTAATCTTCTTCATCGCTTCCACTACTTCCGACCTACTGATCTCTTCCTCCCTCCTCTCATCTCTTCTTCTCCCAGCCATTCCCCAACCACTTATACTCACACTGCTCTCACTCTCTACATTCAACAAATCCTCAAAGTGCTCCTTCCATCTCCTCAATTTCTATCTCTTCTCCACCAACAATCTATTATTCCTATCTTTCACTCCCCTACTATTTCCCCTTTCACACTGCCTTACTTTCTTTACCTCCTTCCAAAACAATTTCTTACTCTCCCTCCATTTCACACTCAGATTCCTCCCAAACTCTTCATCCACTTTCTTTTTACTCTCCTTCACCAGTCTCTTGACCTCCCTTCTCCTGCTCACATATACCTCTCTCTTCTCTCTCTCATCTTCTCCCCTACCTCTACTCGCCAACCATTCACCATATGCCTTCTTCTTTTGTTCCACAGCTCGTTTCACCTCATCATTCCACCATGCTGTCCCTTGCACACCCTTGCATCTCCTCCTCACTCCACAAACCGCCTCACACGCTGCGCTTATCTCTTCCGTGAATATCTTACATACGTCTTCCACCCCTTCCATCTGCTCTAGCTCATACCTTTCCAATCTTTCTTCCACTATGCTCTTATACTCTGTCCTTTTCTCACTATCATGCAATTTCTCCACTCTTCTCACAGGAGCTGCTTCCTCCTGTCTTCCCCTTCGTCTCCTCAACCACTTTCTTTGCAGCTCTACCTTGGCCATCACTAAATGATGGTCCGAGACTCCATTCCCCCACCCTCTCCACACCCTTGCATCCAACACTTGTCTTCTCATTCGCTCATCCACACACACGTAGTCTATCATTGCCTTTCGTTCAACAAGTTCACCATCCATCCTCCTCATTACTCTCCATGTATACCGGTGGATCATCTTATGATGAAAGTAGGTGTTGGCTATTGCCAACCCCTTACCAGCACAGATGTCCACCAAAGCACTACCATTCCCATCTACTTCAGCTGGCACACCCCACTGACCAACCACTCCATCCACTCGTACATTCCCAACTTTGCCATTCATGTCTCCAATCAACAGCACTCTCTCGCTCCTCTCAAACTTGTCCATACATGCTTCTACTCTCGCCCAAAACTCATCTTTCACTCTTGCCACTCGATCCTCTGTTGGAGCATACACACATACAATCGCCCGTGCTTGTATACCTACTTTCATCCTCACCCATACAATCCTTGCACCCACTGTTCCATACTCTCTTATATTCTCCTTCCACTTCTTGCTTATCATCAGACATACTCCCTCTCTTGCCCTCTCATTCTCACTGACTCCCGCACATATACCTACACCGTATTCCCATTCTCTCATCCTTTCACCTTTCCATTTAGTTTCAGTCAGTCCACATATATCCACTTTTGCATCCTCAAGCACCTGGACAATCTCTCTCTCTTTCACTTCATCATTCACTCCCCTCACATTCCACGTTCCTACCCTCAGAATGTCCTTTGTCCGTTCCTTAGTCGTCAACGTATGGTCCGTCCGGGTCCGAGGCACTTTATTTGGTTTTTTAGTTAGTTCTTTTTACGGGGTGGGGCACTAACCCACCACCAACCCTTTTAGTCGCCTCGTACGACAAGCAGGGATACTGGGGGAGTATTCTTGAAACCCCCCTACCCCCAGGGGGGGTTTCTTCCCCACACTTTGCTTGGTCTCACCATTCTCTATAAGTTTCACATTTCCAGTTTATCTGCATAACTTAGGTTCTTCCTCTTCCTTATTTCCCTGCCAGGTGCCGCAGCATTATGTTGGGTGATGGTAGGGGGATGGGGAGGGGGTACATTGGCCATGGTCATATCATAAAAAAGGTCATTGTTCTTGCTATCACTGTTCATGATCTGAGGGCGCGCACTTGAATGGTTTGGCGGGCAGGAGACTCGGTCGGGCAGCCAATCAGCGCTCGGCTGGCGCTGACGTCACACGACCAATCACGGAGTGAAGCTTTTGTTGGCTGGGTGGAGCACTGGAGCCTGGCCTTTTTGAAATTTTTGAACATTTGCAGTGCGCTATAGCAGGCATTTAGTGCATGATAAAGGTATTTGGGTAGTTTATTATATAGGCGTGATAGCGAGATACGCTATAGCGGAACCCGTGATAGCCGAGGGTTGAGTGTATGTGAAGGTACAGTGCGTGGTGAATGTTTTTCGCGTACCAGATAAAGCCAGGATTCTGGTAATTTCGAAATTCCAAAAGCACCACCAGACAGCTTGTGAAATTGTGCATCTAGACGTATACTTTGCTTGTGCATGGTGTGGGCAAAATTTTGCACTAGAATGTTGGGAAGTTACTTGAAGCTTTTTCTTCATTTGAACAGTTTTATTCTCACTGCATTTCTTTACTTTTATTTATCAGTTTTGTGTGTTTTTATTAGCTTATAGTACAAACACCACCGAAGATGATGGTGTACAATTTATACCAGTATAACCAATTCCCGTGGGCAGATTTGTCCATGGAATTGTATTTTCTTTGTGCCCGGAAGGGGATGGGGGGAGAAGAAAGTGGTTGGAGAGAGGACTGGAAGAGCTGCACACACCACCACATTTGCGTTCAGATGCACTCATTTCTAACCTGTGGAGAGGTAAAGCACTTAAAAAGTAGTTTATTGTTTCAACTTAATTTTATACGCTTTTCAAATACTGAACTGTACACTTTATACACCATACTAATTACAATCATACAAACTAAATATGCTCACTTTGTATATTTCACTTATCTCTCGTCATCCTCACACTTTTCTCAATATATAAAAATTTAGTCAGGTCCTCGACTGCCCTAAAAGTGAATTCCAGTACATTGAAGTCCATTATATCGAGGTTTTACAGTATTGCCATACTCTGCATAAATAACATACAAAAGGATATTAACCAGTCATATCCAGAAATATATAACCAAGGAAGAGTGGTTAGAGAGCATCTTTAACTCACAAAAATATAAGCCCTGTAGTCAAGGGGTTCACACTGGTTATCGTTTTTGTTTTTTGTAGGCTCCAACATTGCTTGTATGCATCGGCCTTGGTCACCTAATGGCGGCTCTCCATGCTGCTCGATCTGTGGCAGCCTCCCTCCTCAGTCGCTTAACCCTGTGGTCACACTTAATGACCTTGTCCCACGTCTTTCTCAATCTACCCCTCACAGCCCCACCCCCAGTAGTAACATTTCTCACCTTCTGCACCCAGTTATCATCCCCCATCCTCTCCACATGCCCAAACCATCTCAATCTACCTCTCCTTATCACAACACCAATACGCTCCAGTCCCATCCTAACCCTCAACTCTTCCATTGTAAACCTAGCCCCCCCAGGCCTTGCATGCAGGGACACACTGCACATCCACCTAATCATTGTCATTTTTGTATGTTTGAGCCTGCGAATATCCTCTTCCTTTACTGCCCAGGTCTCACTACCATGCAGCATCACACTCCTAACACATGCTGCATACAAAGACCCCTTAGCGTGTAGGGAGAGTCCTCTCAATGTCACGAAAGGCAAGAGATCCCTGAACTTCTTTCAACCACTTCTCATCCTACCCACAGAGCTAGCTCCAGCCCCACCTCCAGCACATAACATATCTCCGAAATAACAAATCTCTTCCACACACTTAAGAGACTCACCAGCAAGTTCAATCCTTTCACGCCTGACAATCTCCACCTTCTCTCCCCGACATGCCGCACAGATAAAATCAGCTTTATCTCACAGTCTACCTCTAATACCACTACATCTTTTGTGCACCCATCACAAACACTGCACAAGATGGACTTCCCATGCCCTTGCGGCAAATTGCACATGGCCACTCTCCCTCTTCTTTGACTGTACCGCCACCAACCCTAGATATCATTACTTTTGCTTCATCTGCATTTACCCTTAAGCCCTTGTGCCCCATACCATCTCTCCACTTCCTGAATCTTTCCTCCACTTCCCTTTCATTCTCTGCAATCAAGACCAAATCATAAGTTTACAACATCTCCTATGGGAGTCCATTTCTGAAGTCATGTGAGAGGGCTTCAAGTACCATGATAAACAACATGGGACTCAAAACTGTCCCCTGATGCACACCAATATTCACGGAAAACTCATCACTGAAATCTCCATTCACTCTTACCTGGGTGTGAGCACCCACGTACATGGCTATAACCACCCTAACCAGCCACTCCTCCAACCCAAGCTTTCTCATTGCCTACTTCACCACCTCTCTAGGGACTTTGTCAAAGGCCTTTTCCAAATCAACAAAACCACAGTACAGATCCCTTTTCTTTCCAATATATTTTTCCTGAAGCTGTCGAACAATGCATATGGCATCAGTGGTCCCCCTGCCTAGCATAAACCCAAACTGCGTCTCATCAATATTCACTCGTTCTCTAATCATACCTTCTAGAACTCTCTCCATTACCTTCATTATTTGATCTAAAAGCTTTATACCTCTATAATTTCCTCATTCCAGGACATCACCCTTCCCTTTGTACACATTTACAGTTACACTCTTCAGCCAGTCATCTGGGACAACACACTCATATATAATCGTATTTATCAGGTCAGTGACTAACCTCACCCCTATATCTCCGGAGGCCTTCAACATTTCGGTAGTCAACCCAGACACACTTGCTGCCTTCCCCACCTGCCTCTTCATATATACAGTATACTGTATTAATTAACCCTCGCTATTAAGGAGGGTTATGTTTTACAAAGAAAGAGTATCCTCCCCCCCCCACCACCACCCCCCCCCCCAAAAAAAAAAAATCTGACCTCAAATAAGAATAAGAAATATATATGATATTTTGATTAGAATTGCTTGTTTGGATTAAATAGTAAAATTCATCGTTAAACCTGTAAACTGTGGTGTACCTAAGTAGGTGTATCTCCAACTATAGTATTAATAGAAACCAATTAAAATAGAATATCTTGCACTTTCTTTGTGCTGTTACAGCTAAACTATAGTTGATATTGACCCGGAAATTGGCAGACCCCTGATGCAGCATACATGCATCCATCTCATACCATATATCTGGTCTTTAATGGAAAAAATTTACAGTTGCAGACGTGAATAGTGATCCATGTCATAATGATAACTAAAGAGTCAGTGAACACTGACTTTTGAATCTCCATGATGTGATCTGTGGAACCCAATAAACTTAACTTAATACTTACTCTGTGTTGGAGTCGCATAATTGTTCAGCTAAAAAGGTAGAACATTATTTTTGACCGCAGCTGTACCTGTACACCCATACCCTGTTATCCGGCGTATTGATAACTGGCGCTTCACTAGACCGAACACAAGAAATAAGGGAACATTCCCACAGTCCAAACAGTTTGAATATCCGTCGCCTCACTAGTCTGACACCCTGCCTCTCCAATCCGACACCCCACTTCTCCAGTTGAACACCTCGCCTCTCCCTAGGTTTGAAACGAGGCTTTCCTGGCCCACCCGTCCTCCTTCCATCCCCTCACTTCTCCCCCTGTCCTTCCTCTCCTCCCTTTCCCTCCTCCATCCCCCACCACACTCAGCACTGCCAGGCATATCTCCCTCCCTGTCCCCCTGCCTTCCCCCATCTCTGGTTGTCTCCCTCTCTATCCTCCCACCCTCCCTCACCCCCACTTGTCTCCCATGTGTGTGTGTGTGTGAATGAGTGAGAATGGCGAGTGAGTGAGACTGTGGGGAGGGGTAGTAGGGCTGTTTGGCTTTGTTGCCTCCTTCCCTGTCCCCCCACTCTTCCTCACCCCCACTTGTCTCCCTCCCCCTCCCTTGCTTGTCTCCCTCCCTATCCTTCCACCTTCCCCCATCACTGCTTGGCACACTGTCAGCAGCCTGTCTGGGTGTTTAGTTGCCCTGAGGCAGTGTTGAACACCGCACATCCCACCAGCCCACCCTCCTGCATGTGAAGTTTGATGTACCATTTTTAGCCATGGTACTGTCTATGAGGATGATAACATTACCTATGGTGGTTCTGTGTCAGTGTTTATTGATTGAGTAATGTATATGAGAGTTTGGGTTTGGGTCTGGAACACATCTGTCTTTTCGTCAGTATCTTATGGGAAAAATTGCTTCGATATCTGACATACTCGCTAACTGAACACTCCCACTGGTACACAACACAGCCAGATATCAGGGTGTGGGTTTATATATTTTTTCAATTTCCAGAAAATCTTAACTTCAAGAAACTCTAGCAGCAAAACTGTGATACATAATGATCAAAAAATATTAGATGGTAAGCTGTTAGGTGCCATCGGGAGTTTTTTATTATGGCAGTGAAGCATGTGTAAGGGTAAATGGGCATCTTAAGTGAATGGTTTATGATCAGTGTGGACATGCGACAAGACTGTGTGATGTCCCCATGGTTGTCCAATATATATATGGATGGGGTCATGAGGGAAGTAAAAACACGAGTAATATAGAGAGAGATGATGATGATAGTGAATGGTGATGGATGGAATATCTCAAATTTGTTGTATGCTGATGATGCAGTACTACTTGCAAATACCGGACAAGAACTTAGTAGGCTAGTGCAGAGTTTTGCTAATGTCTGTGAGCATCATGTCTTGAGAGTAAATATAGAAAAGAGTAAAGCGATGGTTATTGAGAGTGAAGGTGACTCCCAGTGTGATGTTACAGTGAGTGGAGAGAGACTGGAATTGCTGAGAGAGTTCGAATACCTGAGTACAGGGATAGAAAAGAGAGGAAAATGTGCAAAACGAGTGGAAAGTAGAGTAATGCAAGGAAGGAAAGTAGCTTGTGCAATGAAGACCTTGATAAGAAACAGAGGCTTGAGTATTGCAGCTGCACAAGGCTTACATGAAGGAGTGTTAGTGCCATCTTTAACATGTGGATGTGAGACTATGGTGTGGCATGAAAATGAAAAGTCAGGAGTAAGAGCAGTGGAGATGAGACTGCTGAGGAATGTATATGGAGTACAGAGAGTGGATAGGCTACAAAATAATGTGATTCATGAAAGGTGTGGAGTGAGGAAGTCTGTGGACACCAGAATCGAAGAGAGTGTACTGAGATGGTATGGTCATGTGGCAAGAATGGATAACAGTAGTGGTGAAAAAGGTATATCTGAACAAATTTGAAGGAGGGAAGAGGCGAGGTAGGCTAAGGAGAAGTGGAGGGATATGCTAGGTGAGTGTGTGAGAAAGAGTTTGAAAGTTGGTGAGGCTAGGGGACTGTCAAGAGATTGAGCTGGCTGGATGCATGTTATGAGGAGAAGCACATGGTCAGGGATTTGGCACCCTTTTAATGTGACAGTGTCCGGATTGACTCTGTTGGATATGTTTACGCGAAGCTACAGAGCATGGTGAATGTTTCTGGCATATCAGATAGAGCCAGGATTCTGGGGAGCTTTAGTGGTGAGTGAAGAAAGCATGGCCCAATGGATTGAGCAAATTTAGGCTGTCTGGACATTGCTACCCCTCACCCTGCCCTAGGGTGGGAAAGGAGGTCCGGATGATGATGGTAATGATTCTGAATCATATTTTCTGTGAAACTGTACAACCAAAAAATGCATTGAGTTGGAAAATGCCCAGGAGCTATAAAGTGATTGTAATGGGCGATATGAATGGTTAGAGCAGGCACGGGTCCTGAGGATAACATAATGGGTTGTAATGGAGTACCTGGAGAAAATGATAATGGTAAGCAACTGAAGGATATGTGTCAGGAAAGGGGGTTGTGCATTTGTAACACGTATTTCAAACACAAAGCTCCTCATTAATATACATGGTATAGAGGGAACGGGGATCGTATTGAAAGAAGCCAGATTGATTACATGCTCTTAGAGAGGTCGGTGTTGGGAATGGTTGCTGATACAAGGGTCGTGAGACGATGTCAAGGTCTGTCGGATCATATATGGTGGTATGCAAGATCAAGCTGAGAGGAGTGAGGTGGACCGGGAGAGAGAGTAGTAGTCAGGGAGAAGACTGAAAGTCAAGAAGCTGAGGATCAAAGAATGGCAGATGAACACTGGACCAAAGCAGGGGAGGAGTTAGAATCAGTGAATTGGGATAAAATGGATCTGGACAACCTGTGGAATACGTATAGGGATTGCTTAGTTAGAAATGCTAAAGCGGTGTGTAATGTGGCAAGAGTAACAACAAAGAAGAAAGGTAACGTACGGCATGGTGGGAAGAAGAGGTTAAGAGAGCAGTGGAGGAAAAGAGGAAGAAGTGGCTGGAGTGGTTACAGGACAGGGGTTCAGTTGAAATAAGAACTGAATATATTGAGAGAAGGAAGCACATAAAGAGACTAGCGAAGAGGAAAAAAGGAGGAGGTAAATAATGATCTAGGAAGAAAAATGAATGCAAGCTACTCTGAAAATAGGAAGTTATCCTGGAAAGAGGTGCGGAAATGTAGAAGTGAAAGCGGAAAGAAATGTCAAGGTGTGAAGGATGTAGGTGGTAGATTATTAACCCATGGGGATGAAGTAAGGACCAGATGGAAAGAAAATTTTGAAAACCTGATAAATGGGACGAGAGTGAGCAGAGCAACTGTAAACATGAATGGTTTTGGGGGTATGCAGAGGAGAAATGCTGTGCCAGGAAACGTGACACTCGCACAGGTGAAGAGTGCTGTGAAGCAGCTGAAGAATGGGAAAGCAGCTGGTGTTGATGAGGTGTATGCGGAGATGATTAAGTGTTGTTGAAAGAGCAGAGTGAAGTGCTTGTTAAAGATATGTAGGAAGGCATGCATGAGTGAAACTGTGCATGCAGAGTGGAAAAAGGCTGTGATTGTACCTCTGTACAAAAATAAAAGTGAGTGAAGTCTATCCATCTATCTGTTGCCACACCTTAATTTTGTAAGGGGTGGCCACAATCAAATTGCCTCCAAGTTGCCCTGGCCCCTGGCATTTCATTGCCCTACTTCCAGCTCATACCTCCCTCTCTCATATACTTCTCCATCCCTCCATCTCATCCTTGGCCTCCCCCTCCCTCTCCCCTCCTGTACCTCACTCACATACACTGTCCTTATCAGTCTCTCACTCTCCATCTTCTCCACATGGCCAAACCACCTCAGTGTGTTTCTCCTAACGCTTTCTATCACATCCACATCCACACCACAGGGCTCCTTCACTTCCTCATTTGTCAGTCTGTCTCTCCATGTGACTCCACATGCTTCTCTCAAATAGCTTATTTCCACTGCTCTCACTCTTGATTTGTGTCCCTCCAACAAGGTTCAAGCTTCTTTTCCATTCGTCAGTGTTGGTATCACAATACTGTCATGTAGTAACGTTTTCACTTCCATGCTCACTTCTCTGTTTCTTGTCTCTGCTTTCAAGTAACCACCAACCTTTCTTCCTTGTTGTATCCTTTCAAGCACTTCACCCTCTAAACTTTCATCTCTACTCGTCGCACTACGCAAGTACTTAAACACACATTTTCCAGTTCCTCCTCATCCAACCTCACTGTACATTCACTGACTTCACTTCTCTCGACGACCATAACTTTACTCTTCCCTACATTCACCTTTAGATTCCGTTTTTCTCTTACACTCTTCCAGACTCATCCACCAAGCCTTGCAGCTCCCCTTCGTCTTCACGTAACAACACAGTATCATCTGCAAACAGCGGTACAGAGAATTTCCAAACACTGCCCTTTCCCACTAAGGCCGCTCCAACATCCACTGCCCTACCTTGTATCTCTTTTATAACCCCATCCATATACAGATTGAACAACCATGGAAACATGACACATCCTTGTTTCAATCCAACCTTCAAATAGAAATATTCACTATCCACCAGCAGTGCAGCCCTAGCACTTTCATAATTATTCTTCACGGCCTTCAATAACTTCCCATCTGTTCCATGTTTTCTTACTACTTTCCACAATCCTTGTTTACCCACCCTGTCATATGCTTTCTCCAAATCTATGAAAGCCGCATACAACTTCTTTCTCTTCTCTAGAAACTTTTCCACTTAAGATCTAAGAATGAATATTTGATCTACACAGCCTCTTCCCTTCCTAAAACCTCCCTGTTCTTCTCCAACTAATTCTCTGTTACTTCCCAAACTCAGTCAATAAGTATCCTACCATATACTTTTTCTATTACACTAAGAAGACAAATGCCCCTATGATTACCACACACCTTCCCTTTTTCCTTTGTACAGGAAAATACAGTAATGGGAGCCCCCACAAACTGGAAAAAGATGCCACCTCTCCCCAGATAACTTAATGTGCAAAAGTGGGGTCAACTTGAATTGCCCTCTGGTACACAATTTTTGTGTTACTTTACCGAAAATAGTTCATTCATCATTCATTCATTGCCAGACGCCATGTATCCCAAACGGGGTGGCCAAGGGCTTAGAGTTAATTGTCTTACAGGGAGGGGCACTAATCCTTCACCAACCCCACGTGACTCGTAGGGAGAACGTTATGCCAACAGCATCTGGTGTTCCCGGGCGGTCACCCATCCAAGTACTAACCAGAGCCAACGTTGCTTAATATTATAATTCCTCCTCCTTTTTTTAAATTTCTGTCTCTTCTCCATACAGTATATTGTATTCCTCTAAGTTTAGTATGTCATTGGACATCCTTGGTGTTAATTTTGTTTCAGTTAGGCATATTATTTGTGGTTCATTTTCTCTGACATAATCATTCATCTCTAGTAATTTAGATACCATTCCATCCACATTTGAGTACATCAACTTTATCATCTTGTTTATATACTTGTCATGACATGGTTTTACTACCTTCCTCCTTTTTATTCCATCCTGTTTGTGTACCACTTTCGTACCTGCAATCCTATTACTTTGTAAAAAAAATTTCTTCTTCTCCTCTTCTGATCTTCCCTCATTTTTTGTTTTTGCGTCTGTATATTGATTTATCTACATATAATACTGGAGAAAAAAATGGCTTCTTTATCAAAATATAAAAGAAACGGAAGGTTGTGTCCATCTCATTTTAGGGACAGCCTACATGCGAGTATTATGTTGCCTGAGTATTGATCACTGTCGTGTTTTTACGTGATGAATGTACATTTGTACGGAAAAATGGTAAATGGGTATAACGAAATTGTATCACACATAACAAATGAAGGAAATATGGTACTTAAACAATCGAAGATTGTATGAACTCACCGAGCTCATATGGAGGCACTGTCTCATGGGCAGCGTGGTGTAGTTTGTGTGCCTGCCGCCAGGGGCCCAGGGTGGAACTGATGCTGTGTATACACCACACCTGATGCTCGCGCCTTTTGAAATCAGCTAATAAATCAGGAAAATATAGTGCCGTGGTCAACTGCACAGCTAAAATATATGTGGAAAAATAGATTGTAGGAGAAATGAGTCGTTTTCACAAAGCAAAAGTAATACCACGCCTTTAAAAATCGGGTCGCTGATCTCGGCCACGTAACCTTTCGGCCATTCAATTCTTACTAGTACTAAGTGTATAATGGATAGAATCATGTCAGGATTTGCCAAATGAAAGATTACGATCTTTGGAAACTGTTTGATAAATGTTTCCAACAAATGAGATTCATAACACTTGATAATAATGTGCTGAATGCAAAAACACACAATAAGCTTTAATTGCTTTTAGTAAACTCTGTGGAGAACATTTCAGAGTAAATATCGTTTAGAGCATCAGTAACATATCTAAGATGAAAATAATACTGGTATAATGCTTTATGCACGAGTAATAATCCCGATAGGAATTTTTTTAATGGAAGGTACACCACCTCTGAGCAGGTAGTGACCCCACGCTATTTAGTGATCGGGCGAACACTGGCAACTTTCAGGAGTTTGTGGGGGCTCCTATTATACCTGACTTCCAATTCTCCTGGACTCTACCTTCCTCCCAGGCCAATCTGCACATCTTCCACATCCATTCTACTACTATCTCTCACCCATGTTTCAGCATTTCACCACACACTCATCAATTCCTGGGGCTTTCCCCATTTTAACTTTCATCATTGCTTCCACAACGTCCATCCTACTGATTTCTTCCTCTCTGCTCACATCCCTCCTTCTCCCAGCCGTTCTCCAGCCAGTTATACTCGCAATACTTTCATTCTTTATGTTCAGCAACTCCTTAAGGTGTTCTCTCCATCTGCTTACTTTTTCTCCCTTCACTAGCAATCTACTATTTTTATCTTACACTCTCCAGCTAACTTCTGTGGTGCCCTGTGAGTGAAGTGAGTGCAAGAATTATCATGGCATAAGTTTATTGAGTGTGGTAGGGAAGGTATATGGAAGAATTATTATAGAGAAAGTAAGAGAGATATCAGAAGTCTTAGTGAGTGATGAACAGGGTGGCTTTAGGAGTGGCAGAGGATGTGTGGATTAAATATTTACAGTGAGGCAGATGGTGGAGAAGGCTTGTGAGAAGGATTATAAGGTGTTTATGGCATTCATGGATCTAGAAAAAGCATACGACAAAGTAGACAGAGAAGGATTGTGGAAGGTTTTGGGCATGTACGGTGTAGATGGTAAGCTGCTAGGTGCCGTCAAGTTGTTTTACGACAGTATAGTGAAGCATGTGTAAGGGTAAATGGGCATCTAAGTGAATGGTTCATGATCGATGTGGGCGTGCAACAAGGTTGTGACTGTTCAGTATATATATATGGATGAGGTGATATAAATATGGATGAGTGTAAAGTGGAGGGAATGTAAGAAAATATTCTGGAAAGAGGTAAAGACAGTTAGACAGGGTGCCAAAGAAGTTAGCTGAGGAGTGAAAGATAAAAATGGTATATTAGTAGTGGAGAAGGGAAAAAAAGTGAGCAGATGGAGAAAACACTTTAAGAAATTGTTGAACATAGAAAATGAAAGTAATGGAAGTATAAATGCCTAGGGAATGGCTAGGAGAAGGAGGGATGGAAGCAGTGAAGAAAGTTGAAATAGGGAAAGCCCCAGGAATAGATGGAGTGTGTGGTGCAATGCTGAAGCATGGGTGAGAGATAGTGGTAGAATGGATGTGGAAGATGTGCAGATTGGCATGGGAGGAAGGCAGAGCCCTAGAGGATTGGAAGTCAGGTATAATTACCGTATTCCCCTGTACAAAGGAAAAGGGGAAAAAGATGTGTGCAGTAATCATAAGGGCATTTGTCTTCTTAGTGTAATAGGAAAAGTATATGGTAGGATACTTATTGACAGAGTTAGGGAAATAACAGAGGAATTGGTTGGAGAAGACCAGGGAGGTTTTAGGAAGAAAAGAGATTATGTAGATCAGATATTCATTCTTAGATCTGTAGTGGAAAAGTTTCTAGAAAAGGGAAAGAAGTTGTATGCGGCCTTCATGGATTTGGAGAAAGCATATGACAGGGTGGATAGACAAGGATTGTTGAAAGTATTAGAAATATATGGAGTAGATGGGAAGTTTTTGAAGGCCATGAAGAGTATGTATGAGGCAAAGCTGGGAATAGTGCCATTATTAGTAGTGATGGTGGTAACGCCATTACTTTTTTTAGCCAGTAGCGGAACTGAGAGCGCCACTACTTTTTGGCCGTACTTACGCGTTACCGCGCTTCTTGCTACTCACACGACGAATACAGGTCCGAAGTCGGTGAGTACATACAGATATGCTGATGGTTTGGTTGTATTTATTAATGGCGAAAAATACTGCTTTCGTCAATTCTGTCAAATAATGATGTTTGTTCTTCATTACATCAGTAATTTATTCATTATTATTTATTAGTAATATGCAATAATAAGACAGGAATTTGCTAGTTAATTATCGATCATTTAAATTAAGTAAAGATAAATAAGGATGTCAGCTAGATGTAGGCAGTGCTAACACACACACACACACACACACACACACACACACACACACACACACACACACACACACACACACCTCTAACTATCCCCTTCTCTAACTCCTGGTGTGTCCCTCACTCTCTCTTTCAGACTAATTCTTACTCACTTCATTATTATTTCATAACAGTATGTTACTTTCAGTTTAAAGTAATGGAAAAAACATTGATATGTATAAATAACCTTTAAAAGAAAGCCCCAGTTCATTTTTACTTTCCTTTTTGTACATATCTTAAATAGATATTGAAAATATTAATCTATATAATATGTATCAATGGTAGGGCACATTTTTGTTCCCTTTTATTTATGTATGTTACTTTCAGTAGGTATACTAGGTACCAATGTAAATGAACATTTGTTACATTATGCAGTAATAGCTTTTTCCTGTACCTTCGGCTCTAAGCTTCATTAAAGTGACACCGACATGTATATGATATTTTTTTTTTTGTTTTTTTTTCAGTATAAGTATATACTGACATTACTGGTACACAACATAACCACTCAGACTGACTAATATTATCAAAACAGTATATAGTGTATTGGTATATCACAGATTTTTGTTAACCTTTCCTTCGTGCACCTTTTTCTTATCCAAAATAGCGGGAGCGGGAGTGCCACTACATTTCCTATCAAGTAGCGAATCCAGTAAAGCCACAACTTTTTCGAGCTAGTAACGGGAATGGGAACGCCACTACTTTTTATTAGTAGCATTCCCAACTTATGAGGGTGCTAAGGCTGCAGTGTGTGTGGATAGTGAACTGAGTGAATTTTTCTATTTGAAGGTTAGATTGAAACAAGGATGTGTCATGTGTCCATGGTTGTTCAATCTGCATATGGATGGGGTTATAAAAGAGATACAAGGTAGGGCAGTGGATGTTGGAGTGGCCCTAGTGAGAGAGGGCAGTGTTTGGAAACTCCCTGTACTGTTGTTTGCAGATGATGCTGTGTTGTTAAGTGAAGACGAAGGGGAGCTGCAAGTCTTTGTGGAGGAGTTTGGGAGAATGTGTGAGAAACGGAATCTAAAAGTGAGTGTAGGGAAGAGTATGGTTATGGTCTTCAAGAGAAGTGAAGTCAGTGAATGTGCAGTGAGGTTGGATGGTGAGGAAATTGAAAATATGAGTGCATTTAAGTACTTGGGTAGTGTGATGAGTAAGGATGGAAGTTTAGAGGGTGAAGTGCTTGAAAGGGTGCAACAGGGAAGAAAGGTTGCTGGTTCCTTGAAAGCAGTGATAAGAAACAGAGAAGTGAGCATGGAAGTGAAAAAGCTACTACATGACAGTATTGTGATATCAACTCTAACATATGGAAGTGAAACTTGGACCTTGTTGGAGGGACACAAGAGTGAGAGCAGTGGAAATGAGTTATTTGAGAGGAGCGTGTGGAGTCACATGGAGAGACAGACTGACTAATGAGGAAGTGAAATAGCATTGTGGTGTAGATGTGGATGTGATAGGAAGCGTTAGGTGAATCACAATGAGGTGGTTTGGACATGTGGAGAGGATGGAGAGCAAGAGACTGATGAGGAGAGTGTATGTGAGTGAGGTGGAGTGGGGGAGAGGGAGGGAGAGGCCAAGGATGAGATGAAGGGATGGAGTGGAGAGGTATATGAGAGAGGGGGGTGGGAGCTGGGAGTAGGGCAACGAAGTGGCTGGGGACAGGATGACATGGAGGTGATTTGTTTGTGTCCATTAAGGCATCTGGCAGTAGATTGATAGATGGTGATTAGAGAATTAAAAACATGAGTTCTGGAGAGGGGGATGGTGTTGGTAATGAATGGTGATGGATGGAATATCTCAGATTTGTTGTAGCCTGTGCTGATGATGTGGTACTACTTGCAAATACCGGACAAGAACTTGGTAGACTAGTGCAGAGTTTTGCTGATGTTTGTGAGCTTCATGCATTGAGGGAAAATGTAGAAAAGAGTAAATTGATGGTTATTGAGAGAGAGAAGGTGACCCCCAGTGCAATATTACAGTGAATGGAGAGAGACTGGAGTTGGTGAGTGGGTTCAAATACCTGGGCACAGTTATATAAGCAAGAGGAAAATGTACAAAAGAAGTGGAGAGTAAAGTGACACAAGGAAGGAAAGTAGCTGGTGCAATGAAGGCACTGATAAGAAGCAGAGGCTTGGGTGTTGCAGCTGCACAAGGCGTACATGAAGGAATAATGGTGCCAACTTTAACATATGGATGTGAAACGGTGGTGTGAAATGAAATTGAAAAATCAGGAGTGGGAAGAGTGAAGATTGGACTGCCGAGGAATGTATGTGGAGTAAAGAGAGTGGATAGGATACGAAATAATGTGATTCGTCAAAGATATGGAATGAGGAAGTCAATGGACACCAGAATTGAAGAGAGTACTGTATACTGAGATGGTATGGTCGTGTGGAGAGAATGGATAACAATAGAATGGTGAAAAAGGTATATCTGAGCGAATTTGAAAGAGGGAGGAGGCGAGGTAGGCCAAGGAGAAGGAGGGAATGGTGGATGAGTGTATGAGGATGAGAGGTTTGGAAGTCGGTGAGGCTAGGGGACTGATGAGATCGAGCTGGCTGGATTAATATTGTGAGGAGAAGCGCATGATTAGGGATTTGGCCCCGTTTTTTAACACGACAGCATCCGGACTGACTCAATCGGATATGCTTATGTGAAGCTACAGAACGTGGTGAATGTTTTTGGCACATCAGATAGAGACAGAATTCCAAGGGCTTGAATGGTTAGTGAACAGAAGCGTGGCCTATTGGATTGGGCAGACTTGGGCTGTCTGGACATTGCTACTCCTCACCCTGCCCTAAGGTGGGAAAGGAGTTCCGGGTGATGATGATTTATTGTTATTATTATTTTTTTTTCTCTAGGTGCACAGCTGATTTTCCCATAGTTACAATTCATGGGTTAAGAAAATAAGTGATGTGTCAAAATTTTTCTTGTAGTTAAACAACCCTGACCCTTTACTGCACATCATGACAATGGTAATATTGAACACTGATAATATATTATGTCACATGGTTTTGTGCAAACTGTCCCCATGTTGATGAACAGCTTTATTCTGAAAGCATGATAAGTCAAAAGATTGTAAAGAGGAATTATTGTATAAACGTTTGTTAAATTAAGCACAGTGAAGATGGTGTTGGATGGTAGGAGTGGAATATCTTGCAGCTGATGTATATGGTGTAGGCAATACATACTTGCTTGCTAATAGTGAACAGGATTTTGTTGACTGGTTGAGAGTTTTGTAAATGTTCATGAGCAGTATCTGTTTGTGACTGAGCAGACCCATTGATCACAGGTAAACAACTACCCTGGGGCCATTCTACAGGTACAGTACAGTACATACATACAGTGAGTATAGATAAGACTAAATGATTTTGGCAGGATGGGTGACATTATTGTTTAGGTGAATGGAGGAATTGAATTGGCAAAGTATTAATAGAAAAGAGAGGTAATAGAGTAAGAGAAGTGGACTTCAGAGTGGTTTAGGAGGAAGTAGAAAGGGCTGATTTTATTTAGTAGTCATAGTTGTTGTTGTTGTAGCCCAAGGTTCATCCGAAACATGAACTCAGCAGACCGCAGGCTGAAGTTGCTTTAATGCTGCAACTCATTGTCTTCCTTTTGGGGAATAAGGAAGTAGTTGAGGGATGTCTGTATAACAAGGCAGTTCCATTGCCCAGTTATACTGGTGCCACCAGATGAAGGCAACACTCCAGCACCTGCAGAGGTTCTGTGCATATGAAACAAAGGACTGATAAGAGGCTACAAGATATATTCACCAGTTCCTTCAGTCAGAGGAAGTAATTTACATTATAATACTTTATCAGCATAGGAGATCTCCAACCATTCATCCACCCTACATTCATATTGATACATCTTCCTCCCATCAGCTTAGTTATCCAACTGTCCATCCTGCCATGTCTTCATGCATCCATCTCACTTTTTATCCACTCATCAGTCAGTCCAATCATCCATGCATCCAGCCCTACTTCTGTTCACCTTCATTCCCTTCATTTATCCATGCAGCCACCTAGTCATCCATCATCATCATCATCCGGATCTCCTTTCCCACCCAAGGGCAGGGTGAGGAGTAGCAGTGTCCAGACAGCATGAACTTACCCAATCCAAATAGGCCACACTTCCATTCACTCATCATTCAAGCCCCCAGGATCCTGGCTCTACCGGAGACACCAAAAACATTCACCACATTCTGCAGCTTCACACAAACATGTCCAATTGAGTCATCCAACCCACTTCAATCCATCCATCCATCTATCCATTGAAGGCTACATCTACTCCTGTAAAAAAGTAATAATAATAATACAGTAATTCCTCCAAGATCTGATGTAACAGAGCCAAAGGCACATCTGGGACTTGGGAAAATGCCCCCTGGACAGGTACATCTTGACCCTAACCCAACCTAACTTTGAAAATCACCTAACTCCCTAACAGACATGCACAGCAGCTATTCAAGACCCTATTCACACAAATAAGGGACAGAAAGCATGAAATAAATGAAAAGGAACCAGAGAGGGAGGAATTAGAAGTGAATATGGAAAATAGCGTACAGGGTACTTGCGACACATCCGTGGCCATCATGAAGAATAACCTGCTTCCTCAAAGGCAGCGTTTCTTAACCTTTTCTGACCTCAGCACCCCCTGCTGTAAGGCAACACAGTCCAGCACCCCTTTACATCTGATTACTGGGACTACAGTAGCTATACTGCTACAGTTACTGCACTACTAGAAGGATAAAGTAAAGTAAAGTACTCCTTGACAATTCATTTTATACATTCTCCAAAACTAAAATACTAACGATGCCCGTACTAATCAAAAGCAATATATGTTGCATTTTCCAGAAAACTGACTTCGGCACCCCCTGGGTTGCTAGCACCCCAGGTTAAGAAACGCTGCTCTAAGGCTCTGGCAGTGGTGAAAATGCTCTTGAAGCACATACAGTAATCCAGTGTTGTGCTGCACTTAACCCCTTCTTTACCGAAAATGTGTTTTGATGTACCCCCGTACATCACCAGTAAACACCTGTGAGACACTGGAACCGCTGCCGTTGTACGCTGGTACACCCTCTAATGAATGGCAGCTTATGGGTCTCAGCGTAGCTCGGTAAGGCTGTTTCTGAGGACCTCGTGTTAGCAACAGCTTTGTGTTTTGACGACAAAGACTGTGACGAATTCTGACATCATAAGATACGTCATGACTGAGTTGAGGTGGCACCAATGGCTTGCTCACTCATCTGTGATGTAACCTCTTTTAGACCAATTATTATTTTATTTATAATTTCTACTACAGATATCATACTATATTTTCTGCTGGCATACAGCAAAATTTACACCTCTTGGCCTGCCTGAGAGAGTCAGTCACCACGCACTTGACCACGAGAGAGGGTGTAAAGGATATTTTTCTCTCATGGCGTCTCTGGCAGATTCCGGTAGTGATGAGTTTATTCCTCATGAGGATACTTGTTTAGATGTATTAGATGATGATGCAGCAGTGTCTGATGTGTCGGTAGATGACTGTGATCCTGAAAATGATAGCAAAGTTGATGTGAGTGAGGAGGAGGAGGAAATTAGTAGCGAGCTTAGTGACGCTGCACTCTCGGCAACAAGTGGGTCAAGGTCGCCATCACCATCACGTGTGTCCACACACTTCATGCTTAGCTTACAAGGTAAATAAATAAGCCATCCATCTGTGCAGGACATTTTTTTCAAGCCAGTTTGTACAGTAGTTACCTGGGTAACAGTACTTTAGCATAAGATATGTAAACTTATATACCATAATGATTTATTTTATATTTTTTTTATTACCAGCATCATACTGGGTTTATGTGATCATCAGTATACAAACAAATAAAAAAGAGTGAATAGTTTCGACGTGGCAAAAAATATACACTACCCCTCACACTACGGGAGGGGGAGCTATCAGGTCGGTATGGGGGGTAAACGTAATGTTTACATTGGGGGGAGGGGTCGGTAAAGAAGGGGTTAATCCTTTGCACTGTGAATTACTGTATAATTGTTTAACACTGCACATTCTGTTATTACTTTTGCCATTCCTGTTGCAACACGCCAGTCTTGCACTCCGCACTTAATCTTTTACACTCTGAAGTCCAATTTCTTAACACTGCACGACACTGTTAATTCCCATGTGGTCTATTGGTGAGGTATTGCAGTTTATTCGCTGTTTATTTACAAAAACGAGCACATGGGGCAGCCATGGTGACAAACGTGTAGTCAAACGGTAGTTAAGCGTGGGGGGGGGGAGGATGCAGTCAGGCGCTCTGCTATATGCAAAAACAAAGCTTTTCATCACTGTGTGGCAAATTTTAAGTAGGGATTAACACTTCTTTTTTTTTTTTTTTTTTTTTTTTTTTTTTTTTTTTTAAATGGGCCATTTTTGGTGTCCAAGGACCCGAGCCCAAAATGTCCGGGACTTGGGGTGTCTGGGACTCAGGCGTCCGGATCTTAAAAGGATTACTGTAATAACTTTTCCAATCTCCAATATATCATCTAAAGGCAGTAGTAACAAATAAAAGTGTGTCCAGAGTGAAGTTGTTAATGCTTAACCCTTTGGCACACGAAGATGTGATTCGCATCCTTTGGAGTTTTCTTGGTCAAAACACGAAGATGCGAAATTGCGTCCAAAAGCAGGAAAAAAATGCCAAAAAATAAGTTTTCCGCCACTTTGCATCAACTTTTACTGTGTCCTAGCAGGCCAGTCTAGTGTCCAAAGTAAGCACTTGGCAACCTCTGCGGCCTGGGCATGGTGCAGAACAAATTGGTATTCCAAAGTTTCACCACCAACCAGGCGAAAGGGTAGCGCTCTGTCCCTCGTCCCTGTAAACTTCCTCTATTTTCCCTGTCCTGTCCGAGGGAGAAGCCATGTTTGAAATGTCATTATTGTATAGTCTTTGTGAATATATTGTGAAGTGATTGTGTCAGTGGAACATCATAATCATCAGCCGTTTGAGTGTCCACTACAGGACTGGCCTATCCCAACCGAAGTGGGGATGATACAACCTATGGATCTCTACCGAGTGGCTTGGGCTGTCTGGTAGAGATTGTATGTAGGGTGATAAGTGCTTGTAAGTGTGATAGTAGCGTTGGAGTGGCTTTGGATATGTGTGTAGTCTGTGAACCAAGTGTAATCGGCCCGCTCACGCTGACTGGGTGTAAACATACTTTATAGTACGCAACACTGGTTGAACCACAGCACCCCACAGTACTGCCAAAGCAGTACAGTGGAACCTCGGTCCTCGAACATCTCACATGTCGAACAAATCGGACCTCGACCAAAAAATTCAAGAAATTTTTGCTCCAGAGGTCGACCAAAATATCGGACCTCGACCAACCTGAACGTAGCCAAACGAAGGGAAGCTGGCCGACCGACAGTCACGTGTCCACCTTTGTTGTTCGTTAACGTGGTCCCCCTGCTGTGCTTCACATTTTTCTTGATTCAGTGCAGTATTAGTCCCTAATAATGGCTCCAAAGTAAGCAAGTTCATCCAGTACGGTTACTGGCAGTGAAAAGAGGAAAGTAGTGCGGAAAATAATTGAAGAAGTGGAAAAATTATTGCTTATCTTCATCAATGAGAAACAGTTAGCAGGAGACAGTGTTAGTGAGTATATAATTTGTGAAAAGGCAAGAGAAATATACAGTCACCTCGTGAAGGAAAGCACTGGTACCAGTGCTGAAACTTAAATAGGTAAGCGTCTGGGGTCTTGGAACGGATTAAAATGATTTACATTATTTCTTATGGGAAAAATTAGTTCGGTCCTCGACCAATTTGGTCCTGGAACAGCCTTCCAGAACGGATTGTGTTCGAGGACCGAGGTTCTACTGTACTTGGCCGGCAAAATGCTCCCAAATTTTATTACCCTGGCGGGGTGCAAGCCCTTGTTCTCCCTGTTACGAAAATGCACACTCTGCCACTGTACCACATATATTGTACATATATTGTTCATAAAGCATTGAGGCCCATTATCAGCTGTTAGGCCTTGGCAGGGGTCGTGTTTGCTATAGCTGAGTTTGCTACTCTGCTTCACCCTGCCCCAAATGATAGAGAGTTTTACTTATGTAGCGAAGCAAATGTTTATATTGTGTGATAGATATAGTGCCTGGATTAGTAATAATTGTGCTACCTTAGCATGCATTACATACAGGTATACCCCGGTTTAACGATGCAGTTGGTTAGGTAAAAACCCATTGTTAGGTGGGGTATCGTATATTGGGGTAGTTTTAACATGTAATGGGATGCGTTTTTCAGCCTTGGGTTTCCCACCCAACCAAGTCCAAAACCCACTCAGATGAGCCCCAGAACAAGTTTAAAGCCAATCTAAATGGCCAAACAGCAGTAAAGGAAGCTAACCTAAGCCTAACACCTGTAAATAACAACACTAAAACCAATAAATAAAACCTGAAAATCATCAAAAATGTCTGGAAAAAATCAAACTTAGGAAACTGTACCCTAAAATGACAATGTTCACCTCATCTATGGCTAAAACACATTAATCTGGGTTTAAAAACTGTTTATTAATCAACCTAAACACAGTTTCAGTATAAAATATCATCTAAATACCACCATACCCTGCCTAATGGTGGCCAAACCCCAGTTTAATGATGGGTTTTGATTTGTTTTACCAATTCATTCATTCATCATCCAATCTTACATTGCCCCATGAGGAGCGTAGGTGCCTGGGGCTAGGCAAGTTAGTCCTGACTTTCAAGATGAGAGTGACCAGCCTCACTCATCCCTGAGTGGCACTACGTGAACAGTGAACCCCAACCACCCCTCGGATGCAAACAATCAGCGGCTCAATCCGATTGGATCGCCGTAATTACTAAACCACCAGGCACCAGAAATTGGTTGTATGGTTACCACCCAGAGTTGTAAATGGTTTCCTGTTTCCTGTACACCGGGAAACCATTGACTATGCTGGGTCGTAACCATATAACCAAATTCTGGTGCCTGGTGGTTTAGTGAGTAATTACGGCACTCCAGTTGGATTGAACTGCTGAAGGTTTGAATTCGAGGGGTGGTTGGGGTTTATTGCTCACGTAGAGCCACTCAGGGATGAGTGAGGCTGGTCATTCTCATCTTGAATGTCAGGACCAACTTGCCTAGCCCTGGGCTCCTACATTCGTCATGGTGCAATGTAGGATTGGATGATGAATGGATGAATGAATTGGTAAAACAAATCAAAACCCATCATTCAGCCGGGAATTGGCCATCATTAGGCAGGGTATGGTGATATTTCTACCCCCATCATTAAGCCAGGTATTGCATCTAGGTGTATCGTATGCCAGGGTATTACTGTATGTCATAGAGGTATGCCATAGTTGGGAAGGGAATATAGAGGAGGTTGGGATGGAACCATTGTGATAGTGATATACGTTAAGACTTTGATACATCGGCCTTAGTAGCCTGAAATTCGCTTTTGTCGGAATCAAGAAGCTGCCGGACTACATGTCGTATGTACTGGAATTACAGTATTCTGGAAAGTGAGACTTCAGTCCGGACTGGTGACGCCCAGAATTCCCCCTTTTTTTTTTTTGCCTGAAAAAGTGCACCACAAGCAACCAGACAAATCAAGTCAAGTAGGGATTTTGGGATGTGCCTTTGGTTCAGCCTCCTTTTTATTTATTTATTTACACTTTTTATTTTTTATTTTTTTATTTTTTTATTTTTTTTTGCATTTGTGGGGTTTATGCTGGCTGTGCCTGTACAGTGCTTTTTCTTTTTATCCATAGTTGTTTAATTATTCTTTTTCTATCCATTATTTTTTCCGGGTCTTGATTTATTTTATGCGAGTAGATCAGCCAAAATTTTCTGTGTCTTCTATGTAGGGCTGTTGTAAAAATATGTGTTTGTTACGTATGTGGCTGTGCTGCAAAATAGTAGAAAGTGTTCAAGGGTTTCGTTTTCATGTCCACACACTGGGCAGTTTGATTCTTGCCCTTCAAGTCCCTTTTTCCAGTTTAGGTCTAAAGTGTTGTTCCTTCCCCTCATCGTTATATTGGACTTGGTGTTGTCATACCGTGTCACTCTTCTATTTGGCCCTTGTTTTAACTGTATGTGTCGTGTTGATTTGGTGCTGATGGCCTGCCTCAAAATTTCTGAGTCTCCTAGTATTTTGTCTTTGATTTGTTGTTTTGACAGTGTCTTTAAGTTTCTGCTGTTAGGTTAACTTCTTGTAGGTATGTCTTTAGTTGCTTTATCCATCTTGTTGAGTTGCTCTCATACTTGTGGTTAAATATTTTTCATATTAGTTTATTTCCATTTTCTTAGAGTACATGTTTGGTGTAGTATAGTTTTATTGGTGATGTCCCTGAAATTGCATGTTGAAGCACCAATTTTGCCCCTTATTGCAGATACAGCAGTCTACTTGGGCACATTGAGAATTCCACGGTATACTTGGTTTTCAATTGTGTGGAGTGTTTTCAGCTCTTCTACATTGAGTGAGATGGCTTCTGTTAAGTGCAGAATTGATGGTAATGCTAAGCACTTCCAGTAGGTTTTAACTATTAGCAATCTGTTGCAGCTTTTTGAGGTGACTGAGTAGGCTGTGTTGGCTAGTTTTCTGGCTTTATCTAGGCATAGCATTTTGTGATTTGAATAGCAGTTTTGCTGTTGGTGGTGGTGATTCCTAGGTATTTAATGCTGTTCACTATGTTAATGCCTTCAATTCCAGGTGCTGGGAATAACTTATTAAAAACTGGTATGATGCTTTTCTGCTTATTCATGCTCAGTCCATAGTCAATTGCTATGTCAGTAAGTGCTTTTATCCCCTTTATTGCCTCCTCCTTTGATTGGGCAAAGAGGAGAACATCATCTGCTAAAAAATGGCTGGGATGTTGAACTGGCCATTTCTAAATGCTACCTGAAATTTGTGTAATTTGTTTATTATCAGGTAGGTTATCAATAGGAAAAGTGTGGTAGATCCATTGCAGCCTTGTCTAATGCCACTTGTCACTTCAATTTCTGCCTGTTCTTCTTCATTCAGGTATACAGAGGTTCTGTCTTGTGTGTATATTTCTGCAATAATATTGATCTTGGGGTGGATGTTGTAGTGTTTCAGGGCTTCGATTAATGTTTTCCTGTTGATGTAGTCAAGGGCCTTTTGGAAATCTACTGATATTACATAAAGTGGCTTTTTAATTTTGTAGCTTTCTTCGATGCAGTAGTTCAGTATGAAGAGGTTGTCTGCTATTCTTCTGTTTTCAGTAAGGCGTTGTTGTAGGTCATTTATTTTTCCGGCAGTTTTTAGATGGTTTTTTATTTTTGTTTTAGTTATGCCCATAAAAATCTTGTATGAGGTGTTGAGCAGGGCTATTGGTCTGAAGTCTATTGGTGATGGCTTTGGTATTTTGGGCAGGAAGTTTGTTTTGGAAATTTTCCATTCTTGGAGTATGATTCCACTTTGTAAGATGCTATTCATTATTTTTGTTAATGCTGTAATACAGAGATTGCTGTCTACTTGGGGTTTGAAGAATTTGTTTTGATGCCATCTGCTCCTGGGGCTTTCTTGTTTTTGAGTTTCATAAGTTGAAATTTAACAATCTTTCCTGTTATTTCAGGGTCCTCCATTATTGTGGGTATGTGGCCATTTGTTGTGGGTTTATTATTGGTTGTTTCCTGTGAGGCAGCTGAATTTGGTGGGTGTACTTTATTTTGAGGGAGTTTTATGTAGTTTTCTTCCTGTTGTTTCCAGACATCTTTTATGTTGTTGTTGTGTGCTTGATAAATAATTTTTCAGTTTCTTTGATATGTCCTCTGACTTTATTTATGATTCGTTTTTGTAGAGAGTGACTGGTGCAGTGTTTTTGATGCTTTCTCCTTTGAGTTTTTTTATGTTTTCCCATAGTTTTCTGCTACTGTGTTTATCACTCTTGATTTCTTCAGTGATCTTTTTTTCCCAGTTTCATATTGCCTCTTTTATAGTCAACCTTGTTTTTATGTTTGTAATATTTATCATCAGGTTCTTGGGCTTCATTTTCATTTTTTGCATTCCGTTTCTTTTTGTCTAACTGTCTTCTTATGCTTATTTCTGACTTGATTTCTTGTGTGAACCATATGCATTCTGTGTGTTTTTCTTTGCATGCACTTATTTTATTTTTTATTTTCCTTTTCAGGTTGATTCTTGCCGCTGTTGTCATTTTATGTTCATAGTCTTTGAGATTATCGTTTTCTTCTCCATGGGGTATCCTGGCTTCTAGTTTATGTAGTTTGATTTTGTGTTCTTATCATTCTTTAAGTATCTTATTTCCTTGAAATCTCTGGTGTATTGCTTCTTTTGATGGGTTTGGGAGCTAAAGGTGGCAGTGATTTGGTTGTGGTCTGACAGGTGAAACTCCTCTTTCTCTTCATCAGTATTCATGCTAATAAATTTCTTGTAAAGAGAAGGACTTGTCAAGATATAATCTATTTTGCTTTTCCTGTCTTTGTTGTTCCATGTTGTTTCACCTTTGCACTTTTCATCAGCATTTAGTAAGACAAGGTTGTATGTGTCCATTCAGCTAAGAATAGTTTTACCATTTTCATTTAGTTTCTGTGGCCTAAGGAAGCCAACATGTCCATTTAGGTCACCTAACAGCATTAGTGGTTGCTCTTGGGAATTGTCATTCATTAGTTTTCCAGTGTTTTTTGTTATACTCTTGTTTCTTGGTGAGTCATTTACAGCTAGGTAGAGGACTATGATCTTACCCTGAAAACCATTTGTGGTCCCACTGACATAAAGGATATCACTGTGACCTGCATAGTCTATCTATTGCCAGACGCCTCAATCCCGTTTGGGGTGGCCACAAACAAATCGCCTCCACGTCGCCCTGTCCCCCGCCATTTCACTGCCGTGCTCCCAACTCACATCCCCCCTCTCTCATATACCTCTCCACCCCATCCCTCCATCTCATCCTCAGCCTCCCCCTCCCTCTTCCCCCCTCCACCTCACTCTCACTCTCTTCAGCAGTCTCTCACCCTCCATCCTCTCCACATGGCCAAACCACCTCAGTGTGTTCCTCATAACACTTCCTATCACATCCACACCACAACGCTCCTTTATATCCTCATTCGTCAGCCTGTCTCTCCATGTGACTCCACAGGCTCCTCTTAAATAACTCATTTCCACTGCTCTCACTCTTGACTTGTGTCCTTCCAACAACGTCCAAGCTTCACTTCCATACGTTAGAGTTGGTATCACAATACTGTCATGTAGTAACTTTTTCACTTGCATGCTCACTTCCCTGTTTCTTATCACTGCTTTCAAAGAACCAGCAACCTTTCTTCCCTGCTGTACCCTACACAGTGCTTTTCTAATTTGATTTTATTTGTTTTCCTCCATAAGATCATGAGTCCTCCACCCTTCTTGTCTTGTGCTTCCCTGTTAGATTCAATGACATTTAGGTTGTCTGAGAATTGTAATGTATCCCATTTATGGTGGGTTTCTGTTATACAGTAAACTACCTTATCCTTTACTTGGTCTTCTAATTCAAGTAATTTCACTATCTTGGATGTTTATTAGCTTTATCTTTAGGTTAGTATTTTGTCTTATCCAGGGGATGTTGCTGTCTGTTGTACTTTGATTCAGTTAGTTGTTTATCATGCTGCATTGTACTTACATATTTTCCACCTGAAAATTTCTTTGGCAAATTTTACCTCCTTTGATGTACCGCCCTTCCTCTCTGTTGTTAGAGATGTCGGAATTATTCCGGAAAATAAGACTTCATGCTGGACCAGTGCCCCCCCCCCCCAAATGCCAAACCTACCAGACTACATGTTGGATGTATCAGAATTATTCTGGAAAGTAAGACTTCAGTCTGGACTGGTGACGCCCGGAATACTCCCTTTTGTTTCATAGAAAGCGCACTGTGTGAGAGTATTGTCCCCGCGGTTTGTGTTCGTGCGTGCTTTGGTGGCTGCCAGCTGGCGCCACCGCAGCCTCCTCTCGCTCTGTCTCAGTACTCACACTCAGTGACTCAGTCTGATCTGTGCTTGCATTGCGATCAGATCATTACCAGTGCGCTCTTACCATCTCGGATATTTTCCCGCTGTGAGTAACGAAATGGCCTCTGTTGTCCCATCAACCTCTTCTGCTGCCTCTATCAAGGCCAAGAGGAAGTCCTTGTCCCTGCAGGAGAAGCTGACGATTCTGGAGGAGTACGAGAAGAAAATAAACAGCTGGACCCTCATAAAGAAATACAGTATGAAAAAGTCATCATTTTATGACATGGTCCATGTAAAGGAATAACTGAAGGCCATGGCCAAGAAAATTGAAATCAGAGAGAGCAAGACATTTGTGTTCCAGGAGAGGTGGCAACCTTTTGAGGGACTCGATGCTCATGGTGTACGTACAGCAACATGCCAAGGGTGTACCTGTACGTGGCATCGACTTAGAGTGCTGCCGAATGCCTTGTAAGACATCTTAGCCATAACGATTTTAAGGCAAGTTCTGGGTGGTTGTTCCGGTTCCGCACCAGGCATGGCATCGTGAACATGACAGTAACTAGGGAGCTGCTAAGTGCCCACCTTAAAAAAGGTGGCTGCAGGCGTCATTTGAGTGCGGGCTATAAAAATAACAGCGAAAAATTTTTGGAAGTGAACAAACATTCTGAACGTCTTCAGACTGACCTACACAACATCCCCATACATCCCATCAAGCAGTTCAGAGCCTACTGCTGTGATGAGTGGATTTTCAGTTTTTTTTGCTTGTGGCCATGCCTAAACAAGCACAACTACAACCAGTTATCTCGACCCAGACAGAAAATATCATCTTTGTCCTCCCTTGCGAAACCCACACAACCACCCTGTTTACGATTATGAATAAATACGGGCATAAATTAAAAAGACATAATAATAAGAGAAAAATACATTTTTGTCGTGGTATCTTTACCTATTTGCTCAGGTTTGTTGGACTGACGAAGAGAGTGTATGTGAGTGAGGTGGAGGGGGAAAGAGGGAGGGGGAGGCCGAGGATGAGATGGAGAGATGGGGTGGAGAAGTATATGAGAGAGGGGGGTGTGAGTTGGGAGCAGGGGAGTGAAATTGCGGGGGACAGGGCGACTTGGAGGCGATTTGTTTGTGGCCACCCCAAACGGGATTGAGGCGTCTGGCAATAGATAGATAGATAGATGTTGTACTGGTTTGGATTATTCGATGCAGTGCGACTTGTAGAAAACTGTGAAAACTTTTGGGAAGTGAACGAACATCTGGGACATGAGACTGACCTTCACTTCACGTTCTCACACCTCGTTTGTCAGTTCACCACCTGCTGGTGTGATGAGTAGTTGTACGATTTTTTCGCTCATGGCCATGCCTAAACATACATACAGTAAAACCTCAACAATTCGTCATCCTTCAAGTCAGAAACCTCTACAACTTGGGAAGGCTCCAAATTATTGATTTAAAAAATCAGTTGTGGTAGGTGGGGGCGCTCACCACCCACTCACTTGATGTAGTGCTGCTCTTGGGTGTCTGCCCTTTCCTCTCCATCCTTCTTTCCTTCCATTCTCTTCTGTCTTTCTTTCCTTCATTCATTCCTTGTCGTTCTGCCTACGGGTGACTTTACACTCCCTCTTCTGTCTTTCTTTCCTTCATTCTTTCCACTTCCTTCAGCCTGTGGGTGACTCTACACTGAGTGACAAGCCAAATGGTTTCCTGTGCACCAGCAGACCATTTACTACGCTGGGTGGTAACCATATAACCAAAATTTGGCGCCTGGTGGTTTAGTGGATAATTATTGCGCTCCAATCGGATTGAGCTGGTGAAGGCTTATATCCAAGGGGTGGTTGGGGTTGATTGTTCATGTAATGCCACTCAGGGATGAGTGAGGCTGGTCACTCTCATCTTAAATGTTGGGACCAACTGCCTAGCCCTGGGTTTCTACACTCCTCATGGGGCAATGTAGGATTGGATGATGGATGGATGGATGGAAAATTAAAAAATTCCCCAAAATGCGCACATGAGAGGAATAGAGTCGGCAAAAATCCCCCCAATTCGGTAAGATGCCGAGTTGTACTGACATTCAGCAAGAGTAACCCGGCATCAGGGGTGCATGGGGATGTAAACAAAGCCTGTTGCGCGCCACATGTGGGCCAGTATGCCTTCGTCCGCTGCCCGCATCGCATTCTTTCCTCACTTGCTCTGCTTGTGACTGAGTGTTACGCACTCTTAAGTGGATTGTACCTGCAGAAGCTAACCATGGTGTCTCCCAGTGTTACCCCCAAGCCCTCTGGACATAAGGGAATGAAACTGAAAACCCTGGATTATGCTCAGAAAATGAAAGTCCTGGATCAGATCGAGGTTGGTGCTTCAATGAGGTCCGTATGTGCAGATTTTGATATTTCAAGCAGCACATTCTATGATATCAAGAAGAACAAACAGAAGATTTGTACCCACTGCCTGACCATGGAAGATCCTAGTGCTGCAAAGGTCAAGAAAACGAAACCAGTGAAGCACCTTTCCCTTGACGCTGCAGTGTACAAATGGTACAAACAGGAACTTGCAGCAGGGGTTCCCGTGAGAGGCATAGATATCCAACATGCTCCAATGAGGTTATCCAAGCACTTGAAAATTAAGGACTTTAAGGCTAGCTGTGGGTGGCTGTTTAGGTTCCAGTCCAGACATTGCCTCTCCAACCGTAAAGTTGTCGGGGAAAGTGCGAGTGCAGACCAGGGTGCTGTGGAGCCTTTCCAGAAAAAACTCCATGAGATCATTCAGAACTCTGGACTCCTCCTGTCCCAGGTGTACAATGCTGATGAGACTGGGCTTTTTTGAAAGTCCAAGCCCAAGAACATCCAGGCATGTAAGAGTGAGGGCCACATCCCTGGGAGGAAGGTGGCCAAGGACTGCATTTCTGTCATGTGCTATGCAAATGCCAATGGGACCCACTGCCTGAAGCCTATGGTGGCTGGCAAATTAAAGAGGCCAGTTGCCATAAGGTACGTTATGGATAAACTCACAGTGATTTACCGCAGCAACAGGAGTTCCTGGTTCATCAGGGAGTTATTCAAGGAATGGTTCCACAATATCTTCGTGCCAGCAGTGATCAGGTTTCAGATGGAAGAGCTGTTCATTGCCAGGGAAAATGTGACTGCCATCCTTATCCTTGACAGTGCCCCAGCACAGCCCAGTGAAGAAGAATTGGAAGCCCATGGGGAGAGGATTCAGGTGTTTTTCCGGCCCCCCCAACACAAGCTCTCTCATTCATCCCATGAACCAAGTCGTGATTGAGGCCACCAAGAGTCACTACCGGAACAAGCAGCTGGGGGAGTGCCTGGTAGTGGAGGAGGATTCCCAGGATATGGACCAGGATACCAGGGGGGCTCGATCACTTGCAAACTTTAAGGCATACAACATCAGGAGTGCAATCTACAGCTGGGCTGAAGCCTGGAATGAACTGAAGCCCACCACACTCGGCAATGCTTGGAAGAAGTTGCTGGAAGGGTCTGATGTGGAGGTTGACTTAACAGGTTTTGGCCCAGAGAACTTTATGGACACTGCTCATAGTGCAGGAGAGTCTGAGGTCACCGAGGAGAACATAGTGGAGTGGCTGGAAGGTGATGCTCAGGACCTAGGCTACCATCACCAGAGTGAGTTGGAAATTGCCTCCAGTGTGGCTGAGGAAGTGGCTCATGAAGACAGTGAAGATGAAGAAGAGGAACAGCCACCCACAATGAAACTCTCTGAGATCTGCTTCCACCTGGACAAGTGTCTGGAGGGAATGGTGCAGTACGATGGGTTTGATATGTTTTATCAAGCCCTCAGGGATGCCAGAGAAACTGTTATGAGGAGGCAACATGCTGAATTGCAGCAGAAAAAGATCTATGACTTTTTTAAGCCAAGGGTTCCACCCAGGGAGCCTCAACCATCCACGCACAGTGAGTCCTCCTGCAGCATGATCAGCACTGTGTCCACAGACTTACCTGAGCACATTTTTCAGACTGACAGTGACAGTGATTAAGTGATAAGTTCAGTAGTGAATAAGTTCTGTACAGTAGTGGTTAAGTGTTTAGTGAAAAAATGCTGTACAGAAATGTTTAAGAGTTAAGTGCTTAGTTCACCAGTACAGTACAAGTGATAAATACATTACAGTAATGGCCTTTATAGTGTTAATTGTGCTTTACATAGTGTACAGTGTCAAGTACAGTACAGTAAAGGTGTGCCCAAAAGTGATCTTGAGCCCCCCTAACACCTCCAAAAACTACCAAAAGTCCTCCTCCCTGCCTGGAATGCACCCTACAACTGCATGGAATTATGGTATGGCGGCTTTTATTGGTTACTGTAAGAACTTTTAATTTTTTCCATTTTTTTTTAATTTTTTCCTTTTTGTTTTGTGTGTGTGTGTGTGTGTGTGCTGGGGGGGGGAAAATTAAAGTTCATCCCTACAACTCGGCAAATAGGCTAACTCGGCAAGGCTTGCAGATGTATTATTTCGAGTTGTAGAGGTTTTACTGCAGTTATACCCATTATCTCGACCCAGACAGAAAATATCATCATTCTCCTCCCTTGCGAAACACACACAACCACCCTGTTTGTGATTATGAATAAATACAGGCATAAACAAAAAATAATAGAAAAAAAAAAGAAAAAAAGAAAAATACATTTTTGTCTTGGTACCTTAATGTATTTGCTCAGGTTTGTTGTACTGTTTTGAATCAATTTACATACTGTATTCTTTGCCTTTTACAAGCACAACAGAAAAATTTTCTGTGTTCACGTGATGCTTTTAATGGGTGGAAAGGCCTCTCTTCCCTTCGTGCTAATCAGCTCATGCAAGGTGCGAATGGCAGGTCATCTCACATTTCAACCCTCACTGTCCAGCCTGCACACTCAAGGGATGACATTTATCTCATTTAGGTCTCAAAACAGAAACTCTCGCTTCCCTTTCCCAACAAACTCCACCACCCAAACTACAAAAATACAGTAATTCGATAATACCAAGAACACAATAAACACCAAAAAATGCAAATTAATAATATAATTTTTAACATTCAAACCTCGCATATTATGTACTGAAAAACTTCAAAATACACCTATCTAGTTATTACACACCTTTTCAGCACCATTGACAATGTTTTTTGGTAAAAAAGAAAAAGTGCTCTGTTGCATCAGAGCAATACTCACGTGTGACTAGTATCAGCTGCCTAAATTACGCAACTTCTGCGTTCCATTGTGCACCACAGGATGGGTCTAGGAAGCTGAAATTTGCACTGCCAGGTGTATCAGAGCTTCCTCTTCAATATGGGAAGGGAAAAAAATCAATTTTCAAATCTTCAAAAAAATGGCCCTGGCGTTGTCCAGGGGTGCGCATAAAATTCCAGACCTGTGACCACGGAGAGGTTAAAGACATATTTCTCGGTGTAGAGTGGAGTTCAGTACAATAAAAAGTGCACGGTACATAGTGTGTAAAATTCTATCTATCTATCTATTGCCAGACGCCTCAATCCCGTTTGGGGTGGCCACAAACGAATCGCCTCCAAGTTGCCCTGTCCCCCGCCATTTCACTGCCCTGCTCCCAACTCACACCCCCCTCTCTCATATACCTCTCCACCCCATCCCTCCATCTCATCCTCGGCCTCCCCCTCCCTCTTCCCCTCTCCACCTCACTCACATACACTCTCTTCGTCAGTCTTTCACCCTCCATCCTCTCCACATGGCCAAACCACCTCAGTGTGTTCCTCATAACGCTTCCTATCACATCCACATCCACACCACAACGCTCCTTTATATCCTCATTCGTCAGCCTGTCTCTCCATGTGACTCCACAGGCTCCTCTTAAATAACTCGTCTCCACTGCTCTCACTCTTGACTTGTGTCCTTCCAACAATGTCCAAGCTTCACTTCCATACGTTAGAGTTGGTATCACAATACTGTCATGTAGTAACTTTTTCACTTCCATGCCCACTTCCCTGTTTCTTATCACTGCTTTCAAAGAACCAGCAACCTTTCTTCCCTGCTGTACCCTTTCAAGCACTTCACCCTCCAAACCTCCATCCTTACTCATCACACTACCCAAGTACTTAAACGTACTCACATTTTCCAATTCCTCACCATCCAACCTCGCTGTACATTCACTAACTTCACCTCTCTCAAAGACCATCACTTTACTCTTCCCTACATTCACCTTTAGATTCCGTTTCTTACACACTCTCTCAAACTTATCCACCAATCCCTGCAGCTCTCCTTCGTCTTCACTCAACAACACAGTATCATCTGCAAACAACAGTACAGGGAGTTTCCAAACACTATCCTCTCTCACCAGGGCCACTCCAACATCCACTACCCTACCTTGTACCTCTTTTATTACCCCATCCATGTACAGATTGAACAACCATGGAGACATGACACATCCCTGTTTCAAACCAACTTTCAAAGAGAAAAATTCACTTAGTTCACCATCCACACGCACTGCAGCCTTCGCACCATCGTACATACTCTTCACAGCATTCAACAACTTCCCATCTACTCCATATATTCTTAACACTTTCCACAATCCTTGTCTATCCACCTTGTCATATGCTTTCTCCAAATCCATGATAGCCGCATACAACTTCTTTCCCTTCTCTAGAAACTTTTCCACTAAAGATCTAAGAACGAATATCTGATCTACACAACCTCTTCCCTTCCTAAAGCCTCCCTGTTCTTCTCCAACTAATTTCTCTGTTCTTTCTCTAACTCTGTCTATAAGTATCCTACCATACACTTTTCCTATTATACTAAGAAGACAAATGCCCCTATGATTACCACACACTTCTTTTTCCCCTTTTCCTTTGTACAAGGGAATAATTATACCTGACTTCCAATCCTCCGGGACTCTACCTTCCTCCCAGGCCAATCTGCACATCTTCCACATCCATTCTACTACTATCTGTCCCCCATGCTTCAGCATTTCACCACACACTCCATCAATTCCTGGGGCTTTCCCCGATTTAACTCTCTTCATTGCTTCCTGAATTTGGAACAATAAAGTACAGTCTTTCTTAAGTAGTCTACATTACGGTACAATAATAAGTGCTTACGTTAATGGAACACCTTTAGTTACTGTATAAGTTTATAGTGCTGTACAGTGTATAATTTGAGTTTATGTGTGACTTATAGTACAACAGTACAGTACCGTACTGCTTTAGTATAAGTGCCTTTCGGTTTTAACCCCTAAAGTACTAAGCTCCTCGATCAAGCCTTTTGTGCAATTTCTTAAAAGGACGAGCAACGCCGATCGTGCAACATCCACAAAATACTGGCGGCAGCTGGCTGCGCCCCAGCTGTGATGTAGATGGCTTTTAACCAATCAGAACTAATTGTTGGACACACTGAAGGGGGGACCTAGGCCTGTACCCAGGCATTGGGGGTGTACCCCCCGCCTCCCTCTCGCCATGTCCCTCTACCTCACTACCTTGTTACTACTCTACCTCCCACCATTCTTACCACTACCACCACCCCTCCCACACCCTCTTCATGTATCCCCCCCACTTCCCATGTGGATCCCCCCCGTGTCCCCCCCCCTAGTCATCTGGGAAGGGTATTTCCCTCCTACCCTCTCTCCATGTCCCTGTTCTCCACTGGGGCCCTTCCTTTGTGTCTGGTGGTGGTCTCCTCCCATCCCTCCATCCCCATACACCCCCTCCTGGCCTTACCACCTCCCACCACCACCCCCCACTTCCACCCCCTAGCACGGATATCTTTACCTCCTGGCCTCGAATATTTTGCATATTTTTTACACTTTATGGCGCATGTTTTTGAATCATTACCTGTAATTTATTTGTGTCTTTGCATACAGGTATGCACACCACAATTATTTTAGCTGTCTTTATTCGAAACCCACTCGAAAAAGACATTTTATTTTCCCTACTCTCCTAATGGGGCAATGTAGGATTGGATGATGGATGGATGGCTAGATTTGACAGCTCAGAGGGGAGGAGAGGGGGAAGGAGGAAGGGAGGTTAGGTGAGGGGAGGGGAGGGAAGGAAAGGGGAGGGAGAGGACTGGAGGTATGGGGAGGAGAGGGGAGGGAAGGGGAGGGATGGGACTGGAGTTATGGCGAGGGGGGAGGAGGGGAGGATAATTTTTATTATTTATCATATTTTTATTGGGTGGTTCATGACCATTTTCCCTAGCTAGATTCGACAGCTTGGCAGGGAGGGAAGGGGGGAGGGGAGGTTAGGTGGGGGGAGGGAGGGGATTGGAGGTATGGGGAGAGGAGAGGAGGGGAGGATAATTTTCACTATTTATCATGTTTATGCTATTTATTATATTTACTGGGGGGGTTTGTCGCCATTTTATTTTTTTCTAAGCTCATTACAATAGTTTATAACATCTATACACACCAAAAAAAAAAGATTTTGGTGAGTTTTGTACGTATTTTTGTGAAGAAAACAGTTGCGAGCGGCGTATTTTCCTTCGCTGGGGCCGTGACGTGTAACTATTATCAAATTTGACTGGCCATAGCTCGGTAACTGTTGGGTCTAGGAGGGTGGAGTTTGCGTTTTCTGGTGTGTAATTTCAAGCTCTATAAATCGGGCATAAAACATTTAACCTTTGAGAAAGTCGAAAAATAGGCCTGTTTTTGCGTCCTTGGGGTGTAGTCCAGGCTGGAGAATTGTGTACCCTAGGGGTTGAAGGGGCATCATCTTCCTCAAGTTTAATCATATCTACTCAAAAGACTCCACTAATGGACCACTTCAGCTACTCTATATACTGTGCATTATAATAAGGATTATAAAAGACATGTTTATCAGTGAACAGTAGAGCATTAATATACATATATATTGTACAGAAACTACCATTTGGTTATTTTAGTGAATGTATAATACAGTACAGTCCTGATATGGTAGTGAAAACATTTGGTGACACCACGGGGGGAAAAACCTTGAGTGGGGTCCGGATTAATGTCTGATGTATTGGAAAAAGTCTGGGTTAGTAGGGGGAAGTCCAGATGTCACTTTTATAAGAATTTACATTTTTCGGGATGGCTTGGGCCCCAATTAGTCCATTACAGTGAGGTCTTACTGTATAACATATAGTTTACTGTGAAATATATCTATCTAGTGCAACAAGTGTTCATAGAGAAATATATTGTGAGCATTGCCTGAGTTAGTGCAAACGTAACAGAAGGATGAGAGGCATCAAGTACGCCGCACTGCCACATACTTCAATGAAATGTATTGCATCGTTCTCAGACAGTGATAGATTACATATGGTTTTGTGTGAAATATTCGTATGTAGTGCAGCAAGTGTTCATAAAGAAATATGTTGTGTGCATTGCCTGAGTTAGTGCTAACATAGCGGAAGGATGTGAGGCGTCAATATGCCACACAGCCACATACTTGAATGAAATGTATTGCATCTTTCTCAGACAATGATAGATTACATATGGTAATTGTCTGAAAGATACGTAAATAGTGCAGCGAGTGTTTGTATTGAAATATATTATATGCATTGCCTGAGGTAATGCAAACATAGCGGAAGGATGAGAGGCGTCAAATATGCCACACAGCCGCGTACCTTGAATGAAGTGTATTGCACCGCTCTCAGACAGTGATAGATTACATTTGGTTTTGTGTGAAATATACGTATATACTGCAGCGAGTGTTCGTAGAGAAATATATTGAATCATTTTCGTAATGCTAGTCTCGATAAAAGGTGTTGCGTGATAGTGAATAAAATGTATCATTTTTTTCTTTTCAGCAAATAACCTAAGCCCTGCTTTTGAATTTATATTGCCTTGAACCATTGAAAAGATGGCAAGGAAGGGCCTGTCTTGTGAAGAGTTGCAGAAGGTCCTCTTTGACGAAGAGACGGAGAGCGAGCATGAGGAGGTGCCAAGCAATGAACCTAGCAGCGAGGAGGACTGGAATGACATCTCGCACAGGTCCCGTCGGGAGGCTTTGCCCCGACCACTACCAATAAGGGAGCTTACACCGCCATCAGCAGTGGGACCCACAGCCCAGCCCGTGCCACCTCTGGGACCTGTTGTTCCAGCAGCGGTCCTGGTCTCTCCTCCTCTAGGCCCCACTGCTTCCTTGGGTGAGTCAATGTCACCAGTTGCTGGGCCAAGCTATGTGACACTGGCACCTGCACCTGCCGCACTGTCATCAGCGCTGCTGTTGCAGGACATGACTGTGACATCATCACCTGCCAGATCAACAAGGATGCTGCCACCTTCTGATTTTATCCCCCCTGAAGTGCAGCAGCAACAAGCATTGTCATCATCATCATCATCATCATCACCATCATCATCACCGGAGCCCTCACCGCCAAGACAAAGGCGCCAGGGTCCGCGGTCTGGCAACTGGGGCCAGCCAAGGGATGGCAGAGCAGGCCGAAGGGTGTCTGTAGGCCAACCCACTGCCACCACCGCGGCAGGTGTTAATGCAGAGGATCCAGGATGGAGCAGTGGCCCATTCACACCAAATAATGGGCCCTTCACAGGATCCCCAGGAATGAAGGTGAATCCGCCCACAACACCCTTACAGTTCTTCCAGCTGTTCTTCACGCGGGAGTTGTTGTCGTATCTCACCTGCGAGACCAACAAATATGCAGAATTTCTGGGGACTGAGTTGGATGCCTGGTTTATCTGCAGTGAAGCGGACATAGCCAAGTTCCTGGGGCTGTACTTCTACATGGGTGTTGTGGACATGCCGACCATCAGGCACTATTGGAGAAGTTCAGAGCTTCATGACTATCCACGAGTCAGGCGAGCAATGAGTAGGAGGCGTTTTAGAGCAATCCTGAAACACTTCCATGCCTTCAACTCCTTCGCCATACCCCAGGACAATGAAGATCGGCTCATCAGAGTTCGCACAGTGATGGAATACCTCCTTCAACGGTTCCAGGAAACCTACCTGCCCGAGGAGAAACTCAGCCTCGACGAGGGCTGTCTGGGGTGGAAGGGGCACCTCAGCTTCAGGGTGTACAACCCCATGAAGCCCTTGAAATACACCATCAAGATGTACATTCTTTCTGAGTCTTCCTCGGGCTACATCTGGAACTTTGAGGTGTACACGGGGCAAGAAAAGACACTAGAGAACACCATCCATGGCCTCGTTGAACCGCTGAGGGACCAGGGCTACAAGTTATTCATGGATAACTATTATAACTCTGTATCCTTGTGCGAACGCCTCTTCAGTGCAGGTATCTATGTGTGTGGGACCCTACGCCTGGCAAGGGGAGCACCGAAGCAGCTGCAGGCCATCGCCGAGGCTAAGAGCCTGCCAGAGGGGGGTGTGGAAGCAAGGCACACAGACAATGTGATGGTGTTGCTTTGGAAGGATAAGCACATCGTCAGCTTGGTGTCAACCTTCCACAGCACAGACACTGTCCCAAAGCAGTTTCAAAGGAAGGTCAGGGCTCCTGATGGGAGGACAACCTATGTCCGGAAGGTTGTGGACAAGCCTGTCATGGTGGAGGATTACAATCGGCACATGGGTGGGGTGGATCATTTTGACCAGATGATCCAGTACTACCCCATCCAAAGGCGAACCGTGAAGTGGACGAAGAAGATCACCTTTTACTTCATCCACATGGCCATCTTCAACGCATTTGCCTTATATAAGAAATGTACACGCAGCGCAGTGACTCCCCTTGACTTTCTGGAGCAGATCATCCTCAAGCTTCTGCAGTTTAATGAAGAGGATTGGCCTGCATCAGGGCATGTAATCCGCCATGCCCCTGACCTTCCAACCCAACAGCCAGCAGCACCTCGAGCATGCACTCAGCAGCCATTTCTGGCACCTGCAGCAGCACCAGCACGTGTGGCAACACCACCATCACCTGCAGCAACACCAGCACGGGTGCCGACACCACCATCACCTGAAGTAGCACCAGCATGGGTGCCAACACCACCATCACCTGCAGTTGCTGGTCCATCAGGGGTACCTGCTGCTGCAGCCATGCCTGGCCCTGCAGCTGCACCTCCAGCAGGACAGGACCAGGGAACGCCGGGAGGACATACAACCAAGCGTCGTCGAGTAATTGACGACACAGTCCGGTTGGACCGCACACTGGGCCATCACCGGGAGAGGATCCCAAACCGGAGGAGGCTCAAGTGTGCCTTGTGCACGGTGGTGAGGGTGAGGAGGGACACAAGTCATATGTGTCCTGTATGTGATGTGCCGCTTTGCGTGGGTGATTGCTTCGAACGGTACCATGCTGTTCGAAGTATTCCCTAGTGGAGCACGCACGCACGCACACACACACACACACACACACACACACACACACACACACACACACACACACACACACACACACACACACACACACACACACACACACACACACACACACACACACACAACATAACTCCTCATCTTCAAACCCCTCAAGGTCCTGCCAGCAGTTTAACAGTTCTGGAGGAAGTGAGTTAGTTGTGTTGTTGATTTGTATATTTACCTATTTTTATATTTCATCATCACCATCATCATCATCATCAGCCATTACAAGTCCACTGCTGAACAAAGGCGTCCCCAACCTTCCCCACGAATTCCTTGACTGAGTCAATCTTTGCCATGTTTTCCCTGCAAATTTCTCTATCTCATCTCTCCACCTCCTGTCTGGCCTTTTTCTCCAACGCTTACAATCTCATGGTGACTGATCAGTTAGCCTCTTGCTTCATCAATTATCCCTTATTCTTGCTACATGGCCTGCCCACCTCCATTTCTGCTCTTTTGTAACTTCTGTAATATCTTTGACTTCAGTTTGCTCTCTTACCCAAGTTGATCTTTTTCTGTCTTTTAAAGATATTCCCAACATTGACCTTTCCATTGCTCTCTGAGAACGGATTGAATTATTTTCCATTGATTTTGTCGGTTTCCAGGTCTCACAACCATATGTCATAGCTGGGATTATACATTCATTATATACTTTTCGTTTCATACGAACTTACAAGCTACTTTTCATAATGTCTGTATGTTTACCAAAAGCTTTCCATCCAATTGTAATGCGTCTTTTTATTTCGCTATCATGATCTTTCATTAGTTTTAACGTTTGCCCCAAGTAATTGTACTCCTCGACTTCTTCAAGAATTTCTTCACTTATTTTCATGACACTCTCTGGTGCGTGTGGATTAAACTTTAGTTTTACTCCCGTTCATCTTTAGCCCTACTTTGAGACTCTCTGTTCAGGTCATTTGACATTTCTTGCAATGCCTCTGCTGTTTCTGAGATTAGGACAATGTCATCTGCAAATCTTCGGTGGTTTAGCTTTCCTCCATTTATGTTCTTTCCCAGTCTATCCATCCATCCATAATCCAATCCTGCATTGCCCCATGAGGAACATAGGAGCCTGGGGGCTAGGCACGTTGGTCCTGACATTTAAGATGAGAGTGACCAGCCTCACTCATCCCTGAGTGGCATTATGTGAGCAGTAAACCCCCAACCACCCCTTGGATATAAACCTTTACCATCTCAATCAAATTGCAGTGCCATAATTACCCAATAAACCACATAGCATCAAAATTTGATTATATGGTTACCACCCAGCATTGTATATGGTTTCCTAGTGTACAGGAAACCATTTGGCTTGTCACTCAGTGTAGAGTCACCCACTGGCAGAAGTAAGAGGAAAGAATGAAGGAAAGAAAGACAGAAGAGGGAGTGTAACTTTCTGAACATATTTTCTAGGCATGCTGTAAACAATTTTGGTGAAATTGTATCTCCCTGATGCATACCCTTCTCAGTCTTAATTTTTTCCAAGTCTTGATGTAATATAACTGTAGCATTTCCCTGTTTATATATGTTTTTGAGCAGTTTTACAATGTTTTCATTCACTCCTTGTTCTCGCAATGAATTTATAATATGCTGTTTGCTCCACTGAGTCAAAAGTCTTTTCATAATCAACAAGACCTAAGCACAGTGGTTTATTATATTCTGTAGTTTTCTCAGTTAGCTGATTTATTGTGTGTAGATGATCGGTAGTCGAATACCCGCTTCAGAATCCTGCCTGTTCATGAGGTTGGTTTTCCTCCAGATTCGTTGTTATTCTGTTTGTAAGGACTTTAGTGAAGAGTTTGTAAATTACTGAGAATAAGCTAATGGGTTGATAGATCTTTTGAGTCACCTTTTTCTAAAGTAAAATATCTATTCCATTACACCATGTTTTGGGAATTTTTTTCTTTTTTATACATTGAGTAAATAAGTGAGAAAATCGGTTTTGTACTTCTACTCCTGCATCCAACAGTAAATCTGCTAGTCCCATCTTCTCGCAGAGCCTTCCCTCTTTTCATATTTTTAAGAGAAATATTTACTTTGTCTGGTGTTACATCATGTATTTCACTTGTGTCTGCTGAAAAGTTAGCTGTTGGTATTACTCTGTCTTTGATGCATACAGTTCTTTGTAAAATTCTTCAACTCTCTTCAACAACTCTCTTCACCATCTTGACTCTGCATTTAACCCTTTAACCGCGAGCTTGTTTTGCTTTTTCTTGTGGCTCCCGCGGTCATATTCGCGCTCTGACAGACTCTCTAAAAATATTTGCCAAAAATCAGTTATTAGTCCTAGAATATTAAAATCACATATACTTATGGCACATACCTTCAGCTTTCTCCAGGGGTGTTTGTTGAGCCTTTGTCGAGTACCGTAGGACTTGTGGAGACCTCTGAAGTTGGGTAACAAAGTCTCCATTTTACACTTCCCGACAACCCGTAATATGATTACCACAGCCTGATATTATCACTAGAAACACTATTCTATGATTCTCAAATAGTTTGGAATCCATATTAAAACACACACACACACACTGTGAAAGCAATGAAAATTACGAGGGCGTATGACCTTCCCACTTGCGATCGTTCGCCGCTGGTGTTCTGTCATTTATTATTCATAAAAACACTCACGGTTTATATTTCTATTACCGTATTTCGCGGCATATAAGACGCACTTTTTTGTCTCAAAGTTACCTTAAAATATCCCCATGCGTCCTGCACGTTAGACTAAGGCAGGTTAGTTAGGCTTCACTGAGAAGAAACTCTTATAAAGATGATCATCTCAATGCTTAGCAACCACAGGTGTTTTCTACAGTATACAGACTTGATTTTATTTTTAAAAATAATATACACTAGTGTGTATATGCAGCAGATTTAAGAAACACCTGAGATCAGAAACACATAAATCTTTCGCGGGTTTGTTTACAGCTCAACTGGCTAACATCGTGAAGATATTTAGCGGTTTAGCAATTTAACAGTTTAGCATCCGCACTATTCCAGCAAGCTAACGTGCTCACTGGTGAACTGTCTGCTAACCTTCTGAAAGGCAATCATGACCACTTTGCTTGCCATCCATTCACTAACTAGCAAAGCAATCATGCTGGAGAGATACTGGCTAGTGAAACTGTCAAGTCATCAAAACAGACTTTCGTCACATATGGAAATTCAGTAACCCTAATTAGGTCAGTTACTTTTGTGATATTTTGTGAGTGTATATATGCAGCAGATATTAAAACATGCAAGTTCAAGAACATAAAGCATTCACGGGATTGTTTTCAGCTCAACTGGCCAATACCGTCAAGGGGTTTAGCGGTTTAGCAACTTAGCAGTTTAGTGTCTAGCGTACACCCTACTCTAGCAAGCTAACGAAGTTACAGCTTCACTTTTTCAGCTAAGTGAAGTACTTTAGCAATGTCTATGCAACTCAGGGCACACCCAATTAGAGTATTTTGTTATGAAAATAGGATAAAATTCACTGAGTAGCATAACTGATGCAATATCTGAAATAGCAGTGCCTGACGGGCATTCATATCAGCGTCCGCCATTTCTCCTGTATTCTTAGCAGATGAAGCGATCAGAATGATTGACAACGTTCACTCTCTGCATCTCTGCTGCCTAAGCAAAGCTCTCATGATCGGCAATGGGGATCATTTAGGCCGTAACGTCCAAATTTGTTAGGTTAGGTTAGGTTGTAAAATCGTTTGCCATTTTGGACGTTTGGGCGGAAACGACCAGAATCCTAAGGTGTAGATGAGAGTTTGGTGTGGGTGTAGTTAAGTAGAAGTGGGAAGAGTCAGGCTAGGGAACTGATAATCCGCTTATTATAATCCCTTCAGCCCAGCAATGTATTTTATAGGGCAGTTTATTCATGCTCGCCATATGATTTTATTCAGTTCAGGAAACATGTACTGAGGAGGTTAATGTGGGCTGTATCAAATGCCCCAAGTCTGAATATCGCAAGTGCTCAGTTAAAACGACTGCCAAGTTAAAATCGTATGAAGTGTGGTATAAGCAATTCAATGGATGGTACTGAGGACCATTTATTGTATGAAAGTGACAGTGAAACAGTGATGATGACTGAGGTGATGACTTCAGTGATGCTTCAGGACTCGGGAAGTAGTGATGAATTCTCAGGATTTGAAGACGAGTGAAATTTTCACCATGTCAGTAATATGAAGTGAATATAGGTTTTAGGTGATCATGACAGATGCAACCATGGAAAATTTAGGATCAATGGTGCTGTACACCTTTAGTCTTGCACTGACGATGTTTGGATGAATAAATTGTTTGAAATGTTTCATGTCCTTAAGTGATGATATTTATATTGAACAACCAAATACATTTTGATGTTTTTGGCATATAATAAAGCCACTAGGTACTCCAAAACGGACTGATGTAAATGTTTCAGAGGCGGCGAATGTTGCATGTGGTGTGTACATGTGTGCGTGTGTGTGTGTGTGTACCATAGCGACTAGGAGGCAGCAGTGTTAAGACCAAAAATGGATGTTTTCACAGTACTCGAATGTTTTGAGATGGATGTCTGTTTTTAGCAAATTCTGGTAGAAATATGCATTTTTAATTGTTGATGCTGCAAGGAAAACAGCTGACAGTAAGGGAGTGATACTGGGAGAAGAGGGTTGAGCCAGTTGTCTAGCGCTTGGGATGCAGCAGTGTTGCTAAGAGATAGTTTCACCATTCTCGACATGTTTTGAGATGAATGTCTGTTTTTAGTAAATTGTGATCAGTGAAGAACGTATTTTTAACTGTTGATGCTGCAAGGGAAACATCGCTGATAGTGAGGAAGTGATACTGAGAGGAAGGGGTAGAGACTGCTGTCTAGCGACTGGGAGGCAGCAGTATTACGAAGGTGTAACAATGGATGTTTTCACCATAGTATGTTTTGAAATGAATGTTTATAGTAAATTATGATCAGTGATGCATACATTTTTAATTGTTGATGCTGCAAGGCAAACATAGCTGACAGTGAAGGAGTGATACTGAGAGAAGAGAGTAAAAACAGCTGTCTATCCTGTTCCCAAGCAGCCTTGCTATATTGAACTTTGGTTGTAAAACATTGTAATTTGTGTATTTACAAGTGCTACCTTTTTATATTATTTGTGGAGGTAATTACAGGTTAGTTAGAGTGCATGATTAATGATGGTAGTAGTCTGATATTGTGCTTGAGTCAAGGCAATGTGAGGAAATTCCGTAACAGGTGTGGAATATGACGGGGGTTCTTTTAGGATAAATGAACTGATGTGAACATTCATTGTATTTTATGTTTTCGTCAGTGAATGAAAGAATAGAGTTTATTGACTTCATTTGTGGTTTTAAATTCATAAAATATTAAAAACAGTGTTTAGATCAGTTTACTGATACATTTTTATCAACAAAGTTGAGATGGCCTCGTGGTTTGGAGTCACGTTTTGTTAAGATGGGGTTTTGTTTTCTCTTTTCCTGTATCATTCTTTGTACATAAAAGAAGAAACTAAAGGATGATGAGCAGTACTGAATAGATTCTGAAAGGTGAGTGTTGTATCTAAGTGATAGTGGCTCATATCAGTCACGTTTTGTCAAGAAGGGGCATTGTTTTCTTTTCCTGTACCATTCTTTGTATATAAAAAAAGAAACCAAAGGCTGATGATCAGTAATGAATAGATTCTGAAAGGTGAGTGTGTATCTGTGTGGTAATGGCTCTTATCAAGAAACCTTACTGCAGTCTTGGTTGGGGCAAACTTTTTTTTCACAGAACTGCCCTGCCAGAATTAGGGTGCGTCTTTCACAATGCTGCGTCTTACATGCCGCGAAATACGGTACTATATAGCACTTATATATATCAACAGTCTTTATCCATAAGTTTCCTTCAGTAATAGTAGTTTATTGCCACTGTAGGCATTCAATTTCTTTCAGTAAAATACATAGCATTCACTTTCTCATCCTGTATACTAGCATTGAGAGTGAATGTCACTTTCACATTCACTCTCATAACTCATAGTATTCATACATGCTAGAGTGAAACTTTCACTTTCATTACTTGTAGTATATATACCCATTTCTTATAATACTACTCATTTACATTTCTATTTACGTTCTCTATTTTATTTACATTATTTACATTTCTATTTTATTTACACTGTGTTATGCACTGTCACTTGAAGTAACTTATAAAACTATTTTCCACTGTTTACTTATATTTATATTCATTGCTTTCACTTGCTGTTTACACATTATTTACAATTCCATTTGCACTGTTTTACTCAACAGAAAGATCGTAGTCACTCTTTATCAATTGTCAGCCCTTTACCTCTTTTCACACGAGGTTTAGTAGGGGGTAAAGGTCACAGGGCCCTTTGCATGGGGCTAAAAAGCGGCGGAAGTTAGCAGGAGCGAATCAGACGTACTTTCACTTTGAAAGACGTCAATGGACTGATAGTGGTGGCCTCCTGCTGCCTGGCTAGGGTGGCCTTGTGAGACCAGCTAATATATAGCTATGAAATGATTGGCAGGAAACCAAGACAATACATAATAAATTAGGTAGTTCCAGGTGAATGTAAATATCACTTTAGCTTCTCCCTTCCCTCCTTATATGTATATTTATTACAAAAATAGATTATGCTTCATATTTCAAGGGGAAATAAACAGCGAAAATTAGCGAACAAGTGCACGTGACGTGTTGTCAGGTGATAATTAGCCAATTTCAGGTGTATGGCACTATCACATACCTTATTTCTTTTTTGTATTTATTATTTGGTATAAGAATAGGGCATAGGGCTTATTTCAATGGATGAAATCAGTGGAAAATTCCAGGGAAGATTTACTTAGTGTAGAATACAGTGTGGTGGCCTGCAGTAATTAGGTAGTTCCAGGTGAATGTAAATATCACTTAGGCTTCTCCCTTCCTTTCTTATGTATACAGGTAAACCCTTAATTCACGCGAGGGTTAGGTTCCCAGACCTTTCGCGTATGTGGTAAATTCGCGTATATGATCTGCCCTTGTGTGCACATAATTACGCATGTCTATACGTATATTACATCTGAATAATACTGTTTATGCACTACATACACATAAACTAGCATAAAGTATTAAAAACAAAAATGTAACAAATTTAAAACTGAAACCTGACAAGCACAGGCGTAGGTGGAGACACTTCAGCAGTCTGGTGCACTAGCCCTCACTGCCTCCCGTATACTACATTCTGCCTTCTTTATTGTATGAACAGTTGACTCATTCACCCCAAACATGCAGTTACAAGACAATTCACATGCGTAGGTGGAGACACTTTAGCAGTCTGGTGCACTAGCCCTCACTGTCTCCCGTTGCTACGTTCTCCTTCTTTATTGTATGAACAGTTGACTCACCCCAAACATACGGTTCTGAGACAATTCACCATCAGGTCAATTCACCGTCAAAACATGGACAATTCCCCGTCATTCTATTAATATACTTATTATTGATTAATTAATACTTCAATAACTAATTTTCAGGGGGATTTTATAACTCATATAAGTAAAAAACTAGTGTACTGTACTTGCTAAATAAACTGGTATGTAAATAAATGACGGGGAATCATCCTGACAGAGAATTGTTGCCGACATTCCTCCCTGAAGTTTGTCCAGCACTTTAACTTTGTCTGTCAGCAACATCACTTTACAAGTCAGTTTTGGTGTGTTACCACATGCATCACTAGCACTACGCTTATGCCTCATGTTGACAGACAAGGCAAGCAATTAATGGAAGGCAGAAAAATAAGCCACAAATAACGATTTGCAAGTCATGCATGGTTCGACCGTTCAGCTCCCACACACATACACACACACACATACATATATGTGTGCACACAGGCAGCAGGTAGGCATTTTTTATACTTTATTTATTTCTCTTGTATATTGAAATTACATATTTGAATACTATAATTTTGTTTTAATTATTGTACGAAAAATTCATGGATAACCGAAATCGCGTGAAAAAGTTCGCGTGAATTAAGGGATAACCTGTATTTTTATTACGAAAATAGATTATACGGCATATGTCAAGGGGAAATAAACAGCGAAAATTAGCGAAGAAGTGCACGTGAGGTGTTGTCAGGTGATAATTAGCCAATTCTAGGTGTATGGGACTCTCACTTACCTTATTTCTTTCTTGTATATATTATTTGGTATAAGAATAGGGCATAGGGCTTATTTCAATGGACGAAATCAGTGAAAAATTCCAGGGAAGATTTACTTAGCGTAGCACGGCCGGGCAGGCGAGAGGATAGGGTAATGGAGGGGAGATAGGGAGAGGATTCAAGAACGGGGAGAAATGGCTAAATTGTCAACAATGGATGGGAGTACAGATGAGATTAGGAGTGCTGACTAGTGTTGGACATTGGCAGTACTGATAGATGATACAAGCCACCACTTGAAAGCTTGGGGGAATTCAAAGTAACACAGAATCACAAAAGTGACGCCCCGCGGTATGATCCCTTGCTTCCAAGCATCACGAAAGTGATGCGCCACGGTTAAGGGGTTAATGACTTCACCATTTTTGTCTTTCAATGATGTAATTTGTTGTTTTCCTAGTGCCATTTTACTTCAGAACAGTTTCAAACTTTTTTCTTTTTTGGTGGTTTCTTTGATCAGATCCATGTTTCTCTTTCGTTTTTCTTCTCATTGTCTCTTGTTGATAAAGTTATTTAATTCCGCTCATTTGATTTAATCTTTCTTTGTTTTTACTTTCATTTCCTATCTTTTTCATAAGCTCGAGTGTCTTTTCTGAATACTTCTTGGCTTTGGTTGTACAGTAGTCCCTCCAAGGTCTGATGTAATAGAGCCAAAGGCATGTCTGGGACTTGGTTTTGTCTTGGACTTGGGAAAAATGCCCCTGGACAGGTCCGTATAGACCCCAACCCAACCTAACTTTGAAAGCCACCTAAATAACTACCTACCAGACATGCACAGCACCTGTTTAAGACCCTGTGCACACAAATAAGGGCCAGAAACCTTGAAATAAAAGGAACCAGAGAATGAGAAACTAGAAATGAGTATGGAAAATATACAGTAGAACCTCTTTGGTCCGGACCCTGTTAATCCGGATTTCTGTTAATTCGGACAAAATTTGAAAATAATAAACTCCAAAAAATATGTTGAAAATAATTCTAAAGTCATTCTCAGTATCGGTGCAGAAAGCGATCGTCACTTGTTTAGTCTCAGATCATGCTAGGTCGTAACATGGGCGCCTGTTTAAACACATGCTAGCATTCATTCCATCATCTAGTTCACCAACCATTTATATTTTTACGCCGTATTTCAAAAGTTAATCCTCCTTACCATGCCCCCTAATGCAAGTGTAGCTTCTGCAATGAATAAAGGTGTTAAAAGGAAGCATGTAACACTAAGTATTGCAGGTAAAGTGAAAATACTGGATAAACTAGAGGCTGGTGTTCCTGCAGGAAAACTCATGAATGAGATTACCCTGATGGTCCGGACAATCTGCTAATTCGGACAACCCTTCCCCCCATATAGTCCGAACTAGAGAGGTTCTACTGTATTTGGCAGTGTATTGTTACTTAGGACACACCCGTGGCTGTCACGAAAATTAACCTGCCTCCTCTAAGGCTCTGACAGTGGTGAAAGTGCTCTTGAAGCATGTGCAGTAATCCAGCATTGTGCTGCACTTAATCCTTGGCACTGTACATTATAATTGTCTAACACTGCACATTCTGTATTTACTTGCGCCACTCCAGTTTCAGCACAACAGTGTTACACTCTGCACTTAATCCTTTGCACTCTGAATTCTAATTTCTTAACACTGCACAAAACTGTAAATTCCCCTGTGGTCTAGTGGCAGGTATTGCAGTTTATTCACTGTATATTCACAAAAGCGAGCACGTGGCGCAGCCATGGCCACGAGCGTACAGTCACAACGGTAGGTAGGCAGGAACTGGGGAGGGGAGGATGTAGGGGCTCTCTACCATGCACCAAAACACAGCTGGTCGTCACCACGTGACAAATTTAAGGTAGGGACGAACACATTGTTTTTGTGTGTGTGTGTGTGTGTGTGTGTGTGTGTGTGTGTGTGTGTGTGTCCAAGTGTGTGTGTGTGTGTGTGTCCAAGGACCTGAGCCAAAAATGTCCAGGAGTTGGGGTATCCGGGACTTAGGTGTCCAGGTCTTAGAAGGATTACTGTATAAGGTTTTCCTACTACTGTACCTCCACTGATTCTCTTAGCACTTTTGTTTCAGCTCATCATTGTTACATTCAGCATCACTTAGAGCCTGAAATCTGTTCCTTATTTCCCACTGAAAGGCTGCTTTGTTTTTGTTTACTTTTATTGGTCATACCTTTTTATCTTTAATCATCTTCTTTCTTTCACTACTGAAATTGAATCTGGCTGTGCAATCCACCATTGTATGGTCACTTCCTATATTTACTTTGTTGATAACTGTGACATTTGTGATCATGTTCTTATCTGCAATAATGAAGTTGATTTCATTCTTTGTCTTTCTATTTGGGCCTCTCCAGATGCATTTTCTCCCTGTTCTTTTATGAAAGAAGGGTTCAGTATTTTCACAGAATTTACCACCATTTCTCTCTCATTCCTTTCTCCCACTCCAAATTTTCCCATACATGCTTCTCCATTTTTCAACTTCCCAACTTTTACATTGAAGTCTCCCATGATTATAGTACAGTATATGTGGTCTTTTCTTCTTCCATAATCTGGGAGATGTCTTCATAGAATGTTTCTGTTTCTTTATCTGAGCTTTGAGAAGTTGGTGCATATACTTGTATTACTTTCAGGGTACAGTATAGCTTTTTTTTGCACAGTCTAATTACAACCAGTGCTGCTCTGTCAGATACACTGTTGAATTTAACAATGTTGCTTGCAAGATTTCTGTTAAATAGAACTCCTACACCACTAACTCTTTCATTTTGCCTTCCTCTTTAGTAAAATAGGTGGTTGCTGTATTTGAGCTGTATAACTTTTTCTTCTTTTCTGTGGGTCTCACTCAAACCTATAATATCACAACTAATGTTAACCGTTTCAGGCATTAAGTTATCAAGGTTGTAATCATCTGCTAGGCTTCTTACATTGTATGCATAGATCTTCATGGATTTCAGTTTGTTTAATATCTCAGTCTCTAACTTGCCAATACATTGCCTACTCACTTTCGGTAGCACACTGCATGTAAGCACAGGAGGCAGTGTGGTCGGACCTTTAGGATGATCCAACAAGAACATCCGTCAGATCATTTGCAGTAGAGCTCATGTTTGGTTGCGAGGATTGTGGCAGATAATCTCACCTCCCTGCCACATAGTTTCTGGTGAAATGTAATTTTTATGCCACCTTATTTGTTATATTCGGTGGAGTCCTACCCGTATATATCTACAGGGGGTCCCATGGTCCTCGCCATCTAAGATGGTACCTCGTATATCTACAAGGCTTTCACCTATCCGCCACTCAGGGACACGCTAGGTAGCAGTGGGATCTTGCCCTTCATTTCTATACAGGGTATTTACACATAAATATTGTTATTTACATATGCACATATGAGTTGAGTATGGGTACAGCTTCAGTATCAGTAGCTAGCAAAAAGACTAGTGGTCATGTCTAGTTGCTGAGAGCACTATAAAAAAAGGCTTATGAAATTTTACATGTATACTTTGAATAAAATGCAAAATAAACCTAGTGAGTGAATTATGTTGGTGCTGGTTAAACAGGAAAAATTGACAGCGCACCAGGAGGTATATTGTTCTTTTATCATCCAGGTACTCAGAATGTATTAGTTCATCGATGTTTTGAAAACTTCTTGAGAAAGCATATAAAATTCTACATCTGTTCATGACATAATAAAACAGCCTTTGCGACAATAATTTTTAGGTACAGGTGCGGGAAGAGAGTGTTTTGTCTCGCATGCGGGCAAAATATGCAGTGTGCTAGGAGGAGTATTTTACCTTTGTCGTCCACTTACTCGAAAAGTATTGGATGTATCGATTTCATGAAAGAACCATGATAAATTGCATGAAATTGTACGTATGTACATGAAATAAATACATAACACCTTTGAGCAAAATTCGTTGTTACAGAGGCGGTCTTATAACAGTTACTGTGCGCTTAACAGAAGTGCAGCACACCCAACGGTACCCAGTAGTTTTATGTGATTTACTGGAAAACTATGAGGTGCCTGAAAAATCTGAAAACACCATAAGAAAGCCCATGAAATTCTACATAAGCTGATGAAATAAAAACACCTGTGAGAAAGCTTCTCTGCTAGTGTGCCGTTAATGAAAAATCAGTTCCCTGTAGGTAATTACATTGAGTTTTTTACTGTTTTTTCAAAAACTATAAATCGTATCAAACAGCCGCAAGCATTGTTAGAAAGCTGATGTCTCTCTAAACATGTAATAACAATTAGAGGTATGAGGGAAAACATTCGAGGTCTGATGCTGGGAAGTGAGATTGACATTCCTGAATGTTTATTCACACGTGCCTAATGAGTAGTCCCTTTAAGACCTGGACGCCCAAGTCCCAGACACTCCAAGTCCAGGAGATTTTGGGCTTGGGTCCAAAAATGGCCAAAAAATGTCAAAATGCAAAAAAAAATTCAATACTGTATATATTCATCTATCTATCTATCGCCAGACGCCTCAATCCCATATGGGGTGGCCATAAACAAATCACCTCCACGTCATCCTGTCCCCCGCCATTTCGCTGCCCTGCTCCCAGCTCACACCCCCCTCTCATATACCTCTCCACTTCATCCCTCCACCTGATCTTTCGGCCACCCCCTCCCCTTCCTCTCCTCCAGATCACTCACATACACTCTCCTCATCAGTCTCTCACCCTCCATCGTCTCCACATGGCCAAACCACCTCAGTGTGTTCCTCCTAACACTTCCTATCACATCCACGCCACAATGCTCCTTTATATCCTCATTTGTCAGCCTGTCTGTCCATGTGACTCCACAGGCTTCTCTTAAATAACTCATTTCCACTGCTGTCACTCTTGACTTGTGTCTTTCCAACAACATCCAAGCTTCACTTCCATACGTTGGAGTTGTTATCACAATACTGTCATGTAGTAACTTTTTCACATCCATGCTTACTTCCCTGTTTCTTATCATTGCTTTCAAGGAACCAGCAACCTTTCTTCCTTGTTGTACCCTTTCAAGCACTTCACCCTCCAAACTTCCATCCTTACTCATAACACTACCCAAGTACTTAAATGTACTCACATTTTCCATTTCCTCACCATCCAACCTCACTGTACATTCACTGACTTCACCTCTCTCAAAGACCATCACTTTACTCTTCTCTACATTCACCCCTAGATTCCGTTTCCTACACACTCTTCCAAACTCATCCACCAAGCCTTGCAGCTCCCCTTCGTCTTCACTTAACAACACAGTATCATCTTTAAGCAACAGAACAGGGAGTTTCCAAACACCACCCTCTCTCACTAGGGCCACTCCAACATCCACTGCCCTACCTTGTACCTCCTGTATTATCCATCCATGTACAGATTGAACAACCATGGAGACATGACACATCCCTGTTTCAACCCAACCTTCAAAGAGAAAAATACACTCAGTTCACCATCCACACGCACTGCAGCCTTAGCACCATCATACATACTTTCACAGCATTCAACAACTTCCCATCTACTCCATATACAGTAATTCCCGTACTTTCTGGACGCCCACTTTCCGGACACCCCACTAACTGGACATTGTGGGCCTGGACCTTTGGACCCACCCCCCCAAAAAAAAATCCCCCCAAAATCCTATTTTTTCCCCACCCGTAATTTGAAATTGCCGCACAGTGCCAAACAGCTGTTACACCACGGACCCATCACCCCTTCCTTCCTCCCCCTTCCCCCTCCCCTGTCAGGGTTGTCATTTGGTATTTTTCATTACCAAATGTGGGCCAATTTGGTCATGAAGAATTTGTTTGGTAATGAATCAGAATAATGCATTACCAAATGGATTTTTCACATGTATGAGGATACCGAGATGGTGGATTGTTTGCTCTCTCACTGATTTATCTGCTAGCCTACATAGGGTGAAAATAATCAACATGCTGTTAATTATAAGAAGAGTGATTACATGTATTTCCACTTGTATATATAGTATAATTAGCGAAAAATAAATGCTAGCTTTACAAATTTGGTAATGAAAATTGAGGAGTTTGGTCATGTGGCCGTTGCAATCTGACAACTCTGTTTCCCCATCACCAACACTCCAACAGTTACTGCCTAACTTCGAACGCGAGTAGATGCTTATCACTGTGGAAGCCACATGTGCTCATTTATTGTGAATAAACAGTGAATAAACTGCAATACATTACCACTAGACCACACAGGAATTTACAGTGTTGTGCAGTTTTAAGAAATTCAAATTTAGAGTGCAAAGGATTACTTGTGGAGTGCAAACTGGCAGTTGAAACTGGCGTGGTGCAATTAACAACGTGCAGTGTTAAACAATTATACGTCAGTGCAAAGAATTACTGTAAGTGCAGCACAACAGTGGATTACTGTACGTGCTTCAAGAGCATTTTCACCACTGCCAAAACCTTAGAAAAGGCATCCACAAATGTGCTGTAAGTTCCCTGGCTGAGGTACAGTCACTTCTGATTCCTCATTGTTTAGTTCCATTTTATTTATTCCATTATTGGTGTGATTTTTTTTTTTTTTTTTTTTTTTTTTTTTTTTTTTTAATGCGAGGAAGAAGGAACCAAAGGCCATGAGCCCGCAGTAACAGTTCCCTCCAAGAGAAAAACAAAATACAAGAGAGAGCCAAATTCAAGATCCAATCATTTTGAGATGCCTGGACACACTGCGTTTGAAAGACTGGAGATCATAGGCAGCAGGAAATACAGACAGAGGGAGACAGTTCCAGAGCTGACCTGTTGCATAAATGAAAGACTGGGAGTAACGGTTAACTCTTGCACAGAGTTGGACAGAAAAGGGATGAGAGTTTGCTGCCAGACGGGTGCTACGCGCCCGTCGTAGAGGTGGAGGAATGCAAGCAGACAGTTCAGAGGAGCATTGACCATTAAAGTAGCGATAGAAAAGAGATAAAGATGCAACAGTGCGACGAAGAGACAGAGGTTGAAGGGAGGCAGTAAGAGGAGGAGAGTTAATGAGACGAAAAGCCTTTGACTCCACCCTATTGAGAAGAGTTGTATGTGGGAAGCCTCCCCACACATGAGAGTTGTACTCCACACAGGGGCAGATAAAACCCCTGTATAGAGTCAACAATTGTGCAGGGGTAAAGAAAAAGCAGAGTCGGCTTAGCACATCCAATCTCTTGGAAGCAGATTTTACAAGAGATGTAATATGATCTTTCCAAGATAAGTCCCGAGTAAATGAAACCCCAAGCATGTTCAAGGAAGATGCAGGATTAAGCTGAATATTATTAAACATTAGTGGGTATACATGTGGAAGATTTTGTCGGGTTGATAGGTGTAAGAACTGAGTCTTAGATGCATTAAAAGCAACCATATTATTTTTACCCCAGTCAGAGATACGAGCCAAATCAGACATTAGGTGTGCTATAGCCTCATCCCTTGTTTGTTGAAGTAACTGTTGAGATGGGCATTGCGGGAACCGAATGGAAAGGTGAAGGGTGGAGTCATCAGCGTATGAGTGGATAGGGTTAGATGTACAGCTTAGAAGATCATTGATGAATAAAAGGAAGAGAGTTGGTGATAGGACAGAGCCCTGAGGAACACCACTGTTGATAGATCTAGGAGAAGAACAATGGCCGTCTACAACAGCGGCTATAGAATGACCAGAAAGGAAGCTAGCGATGAAGGCACAGATAGAAGGATAGAAACCGTAGGAGGGCTGTTTGGAAATTAAAGATTTATGCCAGACTTGATCGAAAGCCTTTGAGATGTCAAGTGCAATGGCAAAGCTTTCGCTAAAGTCCCGAAAGGAGGATGACCAGGAGTCTGAAAGGTAGGTGAGAAGATCGCCAGTGGAGCTTCCCTGACGGAACCCATACTGACGATCGGAAAGAAGGTTGTGATAGGAAAGATGCCTTAAAATGTTTCTGTTGAGAATTGACTCGAAAACTTTTGAAATACAGGACGTTAAAGCAGTTGGACGATAGTTGGAGGGTTGGGAATGGTCACCCTTCTTTGGGACTGGCTGAATGAGAGCAAACTTCCAGCAAGAAGGAAAGGTACAAGTTGACAGACAAAGGCGAAAGAGTTTGCCTAGGCAGGGTGTAAGCACAGAAGCACAGTTCTTGAGAACAACAGGAGGGACCCCATCAGGCCCGTATGCCTTGTTAGTACTGAGGCCAGTGATGGCAGAAAATACATCAACTGAAGAAATTTTAATGTCAGCCATGAGGAAGTCAGAGGGGGGAAGTGATGGAGGAACAGCACCGGAATCATCTAAGGTGGAATTGGAGGAGAAAGTCTGTGCGAAGAGATCTGGTTTATCAGTAGAAGAAATAGCTACAGAACCGTCAGAGTAGAAAAGAGGAGGGAAGGATGATGAGGTAAAGTTGTTAGAAAGATTTTTGGCAAGGTGCCAGAAGGAGCGGGAAGATTTCGAGTTGGAGAGTTGAGAGCATTTAGTATGGATGAAATTATTTTTAGTAGAGTGAAGAACAGACTTAGCACGATTCCGGGCAGAAACGTAAAGATGATGTGATTCAGGGGTGGGTTGGCTCCGGTGCCTTTTGTAGGCCCTCTCCTTGTTGCGGACAGCATTAGAACAAGCGTGATTAAACCAAGGCTTTCATGCATTAGTCAAAGGATATGAGAAAGGAATGTATGCTTCCATGCCCGAGAGAATAACCTCCATAATGCGCAAGGCACACTCAGATGGCTCCCGGCCATGGAAGCAATAATCATTCCAGGGAAAATCAAAGAAGTACTGCCTGAGGGCCTCCCAGTCCGCGGCTCCAAAATGCCACAGACGACGTTTCCCTGGAGGGTCCAAAGGCCGTACCGGAGTGATAGGACAGGTTAAGGTAATAAGGTTGTGATCGGAGGAGCCCAACGGAGAGAAAAGATTAACAGAGTAAGCAGAAGGATTAGTTGTGAGGAAGAGGTCAAGTATGTTGGAGCTCTCTCCAAGGCGGTCAGGGATACGGATACGGATAGGGTCTTAAATAGGTTTAAATAGGTGCTATGCATGTCCGGTAGGGAGTTATTTAGCTGGCTTTCATAGTTAGGCTGGGTTAGGGTCCTTAAGTACCAGTCCAGGAGCCAGAGGCCTGCTTTCCAGACGGTACCACTTTCCGGACATGCCTTTGGCTCTGTCAAATCGGATAGTAGAGGGATACTGTATTCTTAATACTTTCCACAATCCCCACCCTGTCATATGCTTTCTTCAAATCCATGAAGGTCACATACAACTTCTTTCCCTTCTCTAGAAACTTTTCCACTAAAGGTCTAAGAATGAATATCTGATCTACACAGCCTCTTCCTTTCCTAAAGCCTCTCTGTTCATCTCCAACTAAATCCTCTGTGATTTCCCTAGCTCTGTCAATAAGTATATGTTTCACCTCTACTCTAAATTTTCCACGCAGTGACAAACAGCTGTGGTTTGGCACGTAGTTCCGGTGATGTCCGCTAGAACGCCCTTGCATCCTCCCCAGTTCCTGCCCACCCACCGTTGTGACTGCACACTCATCGCCCTGGCTGCCTACGTGCTCGCTTTTGTGGTGGACAATGAATAAACTGCAATACCTTGCCACTAGACCACATGGGACTTTGTAGTGTTGTGTAGTGTTTAGAAATTAGAATTCAGGGTGCAAAGGATTAGTGCAGAGTGCAACATTGTCATGTTGCAACTGGAGTGACGCCAGTAAGAAGAGAATGTGCAGTGTTACAAAATTACCGGTATACAAGTAATGAACATCTCAAAGGATAAAATATAGCGCAACACAGGATTACTGCATGTGCTTCAAGCGCACCTTCTCCACTGTCAGAGCCATAGAGGAGGCGAGTTAATCTTTGCAATGGCCACGGCCATGTTTTAAGTACCCTGTACACTGCTAAACATTTTCCATACTCCTGATTTCTCATCTCTGGTTCCTTTTCATTTATTTCATAGTTTCTGTCCCTTATTTGTGTGCATAGGGTCTTAAATAGGTGCTGTGCATGTCCGGTAGGGAGTTATTTAGGTGGCTTTCAAAGTTAGGTTGGGTTGGGGTCTATAAGTACCTGTCCAGGGGCATTTTTCCCAAATCCAGGACAAAACCAAGTCCTGGATATGCCTTTGGCTCTATGATATCCGATCTTGGAGGGATTACTGTACTTTCTATTCGTACTTTTCTGTACAGGTATTCTCTTTTTGCTTATTGGCAAATAAGATGATGTAGTGTTTATGGCAACATATATAGAAGTGGCCTGCAGTCTTGCAGGACCCAGGTTCAAATTCCCGCTGGGGCGGGGAACAGTTTAAGGATTTGAATTTAATAAAAACAGACTTTACTGATCTACCAGAAGACCCGCCGACATGTTGTAAAAATACCTCCGCTAATACCAATACACCAGTCCTGTATGAGACAGCCGTATCATGTATTCAATATGGACGGTGGGTGTTAGCGCCAAAGTGGTGACATGTGGAGGTGTATGGTATGGAGGAGGACTACTGGGCCTTGAGAGCAGGCTGTGAAGCCTATGCTCAGAGCCGGACACACAAAAGAATATATATGTATACTGTACATGTATGTATATATATATATATATATATATATATATATATACCCCTGTGGCGGGGGGGACACAATCTAGCCGCACTATGGGGTGGTACTACTACTCTGCGGCCAGGTTGTGTTAGGAAGAATACTGCCACCGTATTCCCTGCGTGTCGTAAAAGAGGACTAAAAGGGGCGGGGTGAGGGGATTAGGGACCCCCTCCTCTGTTTTTTAGTTCCTAAAAAGAGACAGGCCAGAGAAAGGGATGGGGGATGGAGTTATCCCCGTACCCTGAAGATTGGGTCTATGAATGTGCGTGGATGTAGTACAATTGAGGCTAAAAGGGAGGAGATTGGAAGAATGTTTGTGAGAAGAAAGTTGGATGTGTTAGCTTTGAGTGAAACGAAGATGAAAGGGAAGGGTGAGTCTGTTTGGAAGTGTGAATGGAAGATTGTCAGGTGTTGATAGAGGAAGGGCAAGAGAAGGTGTGGCCTTGTTAGTGAGTCCAGAAGTACAGCAGTGTGTGACTGAATGGAAGGAGGTGTCATCGAGACTGATGTGGGTGAAAGCGAAATTTGAATGTGAGGTGTGAGTGTTTGTAAGTGCATATGGGCCTGGTAGTGAAAGGGATATAGAAGAGAGGGAGTCTTTCTGGAATGATGTTGATGAGTGTCTGCAGAGTTTTGGAGCGAATATGAATGTGGTAATGATGGGAGATCTGAATGCTAGAGTGGGAAATGTAGCAGTTGAAGGTGTAGTTGGTATGCATGGTGTGCCTGGAAGAATTGAAAATGGGGAACTAATGAATGGTGATTGGAAATACGCTGTTTGAGAAGAAAGATATTTATAAGTATACATGGGTGAGACAGGACGGTGGAAGGGTTGTTGATAGAGCTTTGATGGACTATGTGGTTGTGTCTAGGAATGTAATAGGAAAATTGTTGGATGTGAGAGTTCTGAGAGGGGAGGGTGGAGGTATGTCTGACCACTACCTGGTGGAGGGAAAGTTAAGAGTAGGTAAGAGATGGGTGAGAGCTAGGAGGGTTAGGTGTGGCAGGGAGGTTTTGAAAGTGAGTGAGTTGGATAAAAGAGAGAAAAAGATAGAGTATCAGGAGAAATTGAAAGATGAGTGGAACGCACTGAAAGATCAGGAAAATGGCAGTGTGGAGGAGGAATGGCAGTTTAAGAGTGCTGTGGTGGGGCATGCAGAAGCGGTGTGTGGTGTGGGACGTGTGGGTGGTGTTGTAAGGAAAGGAAGTGAATGGTGGTGCGAGGAAGTAAGTATGGCTGTGGCTGAGAAGAGATGTGCATATGAAGTGTGGCTGCAGAGGAAGGATGAGATGTCATATGAAAGGTATAAGGAAAAGAGGAATAGGGCGAGAAAGGCCGTGCGTGATGCTAAAGTGGCAGCAGATAAGAGGTGAGGTAGGCGGCTTACAGAGAATTTTCAACAGAATAAAAAACTGTTTTGGAAGGAGGTGAAAAGGGTGCGAAAGGGAGAGTCTGGGAAGGAAGAACGAGTGAGAGCAGAGGATGGAAGGATGTTAATTGAGATGGATGCAGTAAGGAAGAGATGGGCGGAGTATTTTGAAAGATTGTTAAATGTAGAGGAGGAAAGGGTGGCTGAGATTGTGGCAGATGGAAGGGTGCAAGGAATAAATGTGTTGGGAGAGTTGAATGATTCTTTGATCACGAAGGAGGAAGTGGAGAAGGCAGTAAAGGAGATGAAAACAGGGAAAGCTGCAGGTATGGATGGGTGTGCTGTTGAATGCCTGAAGAGTGGTGGAGTGACCATTGTTGACTGGTTAGTAAGATTGTTGAATGTGTGCTTTGTGAAAGGTATGGTGCCAATTGACTGGGCAAGTGCTTGTGTGGTCCCGTTGTATAAAGGCAAGGGTGATAAGTATGAATGTTCTAGCTTTAGGGGTATAAGTCTGTTGAGTGTTGTAGGTAAGGTTTATGGTAGAGTGTTAATTATGAGAGTTAGAGAGGGTACAGAGGGAGTGATTGGTGAAGAGCAGTGTGGCTTTAGGAGAGGGAGGGGATGCTTGGTTCAGGTGTTTGCTGTGAGACAAGTGTGTGAAAAGTATTTAGCGAAAGGCAAGGATGTGTTTTGGGCATTCATGGATTTAGAGAAAGCGTATGATAGAATTGATAGGGAGGCTTTGTGGACTGTTTTAAGATTGTATGGACTTGATGGTAGGTTACTAAAAGGGGTGAAAAGTTTTTATGTAAATAGTAGAGCGTGTGTAAGAGTGGGAAATGCTGTGAGTGACTGGTTTCCTGTGAGAGTTGGGCTGCGATAGGGATGTGTGATGTCACCTTGGTTGTTTAATATTTACATGGATGGTGTTGTAAGGGAGGTGAATGCAAGAGTTTTAGGTGGAGGTCTGAGTCTGGTGAATGTTGATGATGTAGAGTGGAATCTGAAGCAGCTGCTGTTTGCAGATGATACTGCACTGGTGGCTGATTCAGAGGAGAGATTGAGACAGTTGGTAGAGGAGTTTGGAAGGGTGTGTGAAATGAGGAAATTGAAAGTAAATGAGAATAAGAGTAAAGTGATGAAGTGTACAAGGTTGGTAGATGGTAGGGGGATGAATATAGCTTTGAATGGCGAGTTGCTTGAGGAGGTAGAGTGTCTTAAATATCTAGGGTCACATGTTGCTGTGGATGGAAGAATAGATGCAGAAGTGAAGTTTAGAATAAATGAAGTAGGAAAGGTGCTGGGAGGAATGAAAAAAGTGTTTCGATGTCGTTTGCTTAGAATGGATGTAAAGAGAACGTTGTATGAGGGTGTTGTGTTACCGACTGCATTATATGGGGCTGAAACATGGAATATAGGTGTAGCAGAGAGGAAAAGTTTGAATGTAATGGAGATGAGGTGTCTGAGGAGTATGTGTGGAGTGACGCGTATGGATCAAGTGCGAAATGATGAAGTGCGAAGGAGAACTGGAGTTGTTCGGGAGATGGCTGGTAGAGTTGAGCAGAGGGTGTTGCGATGGTTTGGGCATATGGAGAGAATGGATAATGAGCGATTGGTGAAAAAGATAACTAGATCTGATGTGAGAGGTGTAAGGCTGAGAGGAAGACCACGAATAGGATGGATGGACAGTGTGAAGAGAGCACTGGATGCGAGAGGGATGTCTGTTGAACAAGGAAGAGTGGCTGTGCGTGATGGAAATAAATGGAGAGAAATTGTGAATGAATAAGTGATGACGCAGCCCTGAGGGGATATTCTCCCGCATTTGGTGTGATCAGCTAGTCAGGTCAGGTGCGGGTAAGGGGATGGGTCTGTTATGATGTGGCAAGGGTAAACCAGCTCTGCTGTCGGGCCCTGCTGGGGATGTCACTGATTGCATTGCGCAGTTGACCCTTGTGCGGTGTGGTGCGGTGAGGATCTGTCCGTTCTCCCCTTGGGACTAAGATGCAAATGAATGTGTTTGAATGGATGAGTAAATGGGGAGTGTGTCGTCCTGTCTCGGCTACCTCCCTTTCCTTGGGGGAAGCAGCCTAGGTATATAGAATATATATATATATATATACATATATATAGGAGGAGACTGTAGCATAGGCCGAACAGGGTGGTACTCCCGAATGGAATGGGAATGCTGGTGATAGGGAGAGCTGGAGCTCCTATTTTGCTAGCTATCTAACCATCCCCCTTTGCTGACCTTTTCAGTGTGACAGTAACATGGAGGGTAGACCAGGATACTCTCCCAAACATTTCCTCTAACTATCTTATGCACTACACCACATGCACTTTACATTTCACACAACGTATCCCACTGTGTTATTGGGGTTGGCGCCAGCAAGGGCATGTGGCCAGAAAACTTTGCCCCTGCTACCTAGTGGCAGACTTCTGGGGGGAGGCGTGACGGGGGTTCCCCTGGCATGGATCATGGGTCCAGGGCGAGATGGGGCTCGGGACTGTGCTAGAGAGTACAGGGCATTGCGGTTCCTAGGCTGCGGCTTCCGCCCAATAGAGAGAGGCCTGAACCTGGGAGTAGCGCCCCAGGAGGCTGCCCTATCAGTGGGTGTATAATGGCGGGATGGTTGCAGTGCCAAGGCATGCTTGGAGGGTGTCGCTGCAGCTCTCCTGGCAGGGTGCCCCGCGGCCACTACCACAGCCACCGGTTAGCTGGTGGGCTAGGGGTCCCAGATCCATTGCCTGGACCTGGGACTGCGCAGTGAGTGGGGCCTTTGGTATGTCTATCCCCCTTTATTAATCCTGACTATGACAGAACACAAGAATAAGTTTCAAAGCAAGCCTGAGGACAGTAAATCACCCAGGGGGATGAGGGTGGGTTCATGGAATGTGGGAAGTTTGAGGGGAAGAGTGGGGGAAGTCATTGAGGCATTCAGTAGGAGGTGGGTGGATGTGGCGTGTTTGCAGGAAGTCCGGTACAGGGGTGGATCAGCCAGAAAGATTGTTGGGAAGGACTGATGCTATAAGTTTTTTTGGCAGGGGGGGGACAGATGGATATGGGGGTGTTGGTGGGATGGTTGTGGAGAAATGGGTGGAATATGTTATGAATGTTATAAGAGTAAGCAATAGGATATTGGTAGTGGAAATTCTATTCGGTAGAAAGATAGCTGCAGTTATATCGGCATATGCTCCACAGGCAGGATTGGATGAATCAGAGAAAGATAGATTTTGGGATGATTTAATACGTGTAGTAGGTGGTATAGGGGATGATGAGATAGTGGTTTTGGGAGGGGACTTAAATGGTCATGTAGGTGAAGCAGCACAAGGTTATGAAGGAGTACATGGGGGATGTGCATGTAGTATAAGGAATGCAGAAGGGTTAAGGATACTCGAGTTTGGGGAGGCAACAGACATGATTGTGTGCAACACATATTTTAGGAAAAGAGAGAGTAGGTTAATTATGTATGAGTCTGGGGGAAATAGCAGTCAGATAGATTATTTTCTGGTTAGGAGGGCTGATGGGAGGTTATTGAGGGACGTTAAAGTTATAGGAAGTGAGGAGTGTGTGCAGCAGCACAAACTATTGATTTGTGATATGGTGCTTAAAGAACAAGTGATGAAAAAGAGGACTTATGTACCTAGGAGGAGAATATGGAAGTTGAAAAACCAAGTAGTAAGGGATGTCTTCTATAGCGAGATGAGGAGAGAAGGCTGAAAAGGGAGCTGCAGACAGAGGCGTTAATGAACAGTACAGAGCCCTCAAGAACAATCTCTTGAGAGTTACTGATGTAACATGCAGTTGGACAAGAGGACCACCAAGACATAAAGTAACTTGGTGGTGGGATGAGGGTGTAGAAGCTGCAGTTAAGGAGAAAAGAAGGCTTTTCCAGGAATGGAAGAAGGGTGGTAGCAAGGAGGAATACTTGGCTGCCAAGCGTAGGGCTAGAAGAGAGGTATACAGGGCGAGGTCTCAGTCGCAGAGACTTTTACTTGATGACCTAAATCATGGGGAAAGAAAAAATATGATATTTAACCCCTTAACCGCGGGGCGTCACTTTCGTGACGCTTGGGAGCAAGGGATCATACCGCGAGGCGTAGCTTTTGTGATTCTGTGTTATTTTGAATTCACCCGGGCTTCCAAGTGGGGGCTTGTATCATCTATCAGTACTGCCAATGTCCAACACTAGTCAGCACTCCTAATCTCATCTGTACTCCCATCCATTGTTGACAATTTAGCCATTTCTCCCCATTCTTCACTCCCCTCCCTACCCCCCCTCCATTACCCTATCCTCTCGCCTGCCCGGCCGTGCTACACTAAGTAAATCTTCCCTGGAATTTTTCACTGATTTCATCCATTCAAATAAGCCCTATGTCCTATTCTTATACCAAATAATATATACAAGAAAGAAATAAGGTAAGTGAGAGTGCCATACACCTGGAATTGGCTAATTATCACCTGACAACACCTCACGTGCACTCGTTTGCTAATTTTCGCTGTTTTTTTCCCCTTGAAATATGCCGTATAATCTATTTTCGTAATAAATATACATGTTAGGAGGGAAGGGAGAAGCCTAAGTGATATTGACATTCACCTGGAACTTCCTAATTTATAATGTATTGTCTAGATTTCCTGCCAATCATTTCAGTGCTAGACATATAGAGCTGTTTCAAGAGCTAACATTGGTAGCACTGAATATCCCCTAAGTAGACCTCTACCCTGGCCCTCTGTTATCAGTTTACTCTCATCTTCCGAAGTGGGGGTACGTATGTTTCTTCTTGCTGACTTCAGGGACTTTTTCACCTCCATGCAAAGGGCCCTGTGACCTTTACCCCCTACTAAACCTCGTGTGGAAAGAGGTAAAGGGCTGACAATTGATAAAAGAGTGACTACGATCTTTCTATTGAGTAAAACAGTGCAAGGGGAATTGTAAATAATGTGTAAATAATGTGTAAACAGCAAGTGAAAGTAATGAATGTAAATATACGTGAACAATGGAAAATAGTTTTATAAGTTACTTCAAGTGACAGTGGATAACACAGTGTAAATAAAATAGAAATGTAAATAACGTAAATAAAATAGAGAACGTAAATAGAAATGTAAATGAGTAGTATTACAAGAATACGAGTATATACCCTAGGAGTAATGAAAGTGAAAGTTTCACTCTAGCATGTCTTAATGCTATGAGTTATGAGAGTGAAGATGAAAGTGACATTCACTCTCAATGCTAGTATACAGGACGAGAAAGTGAATGCTACGTATTTTACTGAAAGAAATTGAATCCCTACAGTGACAATAAACTAATACTACTGAAGGAAACTTATGGATAAAGACTGTAGATATATATAAGTGTTATATAGTAATAGAAATATAAAGTGTGAGGGGTTTTATGAATAATAAATGACAGAGTACCAAGAGCGAACTAGTGCCAGTGCGACGGTCAGATGCGCTCGTAATTTTCATTGCTTTCACAGTGGGTTTTTTTTTGGAGTATGGATCCCAAACTACTTGAAAATCATAGAGTAGTGTTTATAGTGTTAATATCTGGCTGTGGTAATCATATTACGGGTTGTCGGGAAGTGTAAAGTGGAGACTTCGTTACCCAACTTCAGAGGTCTCCAAAAGTCCTACGGTAACTGACGAAGGCTCAACAAACATTCCAGGAGAAACCTGAAGGTATGTGCTATAAGCATATGTAATTTTAATATTCTAGGACTAATAACTGATTTTTGGGAAATATTTTTTGAGAGTCTGTCGGAGCCCGAATAACCCCGCGGCACTTGCAAAACATCGGTAAACATGCCCGCAGTGTAGGGGTTAAGGTGGGAAATCAGATGAAGAGGGATAATCGGGATATTATAGGTGAGTAGTGTGTGAAGAGTGATGAAGGAAAGGTAGTGGTGAACAGTGAGGATATTAAAGATGCATGGAGAGAGCATTATAGCCAGTTGTTGAATGATAAGTTTGACTGGGACAGGGAAGGTTTGGAGGCAGCAGATCCAGTGTTTGGCCCTTGGCCTTTGATTGATGCTGCTACTGTGAGTGAGGCAATAGGCAGGATGAAGGTGGGGAAGGCAGCAGGTGTGTCTGGGTTGACTGCCGAAATGTTGAAGGCCTCAGGAGATATAAGGGTGAGGTTAGTCACTGACTTGATAAATGTAATTATTTATGAGTGTGATGTCCCAGATGATTGGCTGAAGAGTGTAATTGTAAATGTGTATAAAGGGAAGGGTGATGCTCTGGAAAGAGGAAATTATAGAGGTATGAAGCTTTAGATCAGATAATGAAGGTAATGGAGAGAGATTTAGAAGGTATGATTAGAGAAAGAATGAATATTGATGAGATGCAGTTTGGGTTTATGCCAGGTAGGGGGACCACTGATGTCATATTGTTCGACAGCTTCAGGAAAAATATATTGGTAGGAGAAGGGATCTGTATATTGTTTTTGTTGATTTGGAAAAGGCCTTTGACAGAGTTCCTAGAGAGGTGGTGAAGGCAATGAGAAAGCTGGGCTTGGAGGAGTGGCTGGTTAGGGTGGTTACGGCTATGTATGTGGGTGCTCGTACCCAGGTACGAGTGAATGGAAATTTGAGTGATGAGTTTTCCGTGATTGTTGGTGTGCATCAGGGGTCAGTTTTGAGTCCCATGTTGTTTATCATGGTACTTGAAGCCCTCTCACGTGACTTTAGAAATGGACTCCTGTGGGAGATGTATGCTGCTGATTTGGTGTTGACTGCAGAGAACAAAAGGGAGACGGAGGAAAGATTTAGGAAGTGGAGAGATGGTATGGGGCTTGAGGGTAAATGCAGATAAAACAAAAGTGATGACATCTAGAGTTGGTGATGGTACTGTCAAAGATGAGGGAGAGTGGCCATGTGCAGTTTGCCACAAGGGCGTGGAAAGTAATTCTATCTTGTGTTGTGTTTGTGATAAATGGGTGCACAAGAGATGTAGTGGTATCAGAGGTAGACTGCGAGATAATGCTGATTTTATGTGTATGGTGTGTCGAGGAGAGCAGGTGGAGATTGTCAGGCGTGAAAGGATTGAACTTGCTGGTGAATCTCTTGAGTGTGTGGAAGAGTTTTGTTATTTGGGAGACATGTTATGTGCTGGAGGTGGGGCTGGAGCTAGCTCTGTGGCTAGGGTGAGAAGTGGTTGGAAGAAGTTCAGGGAGCTCCTGCCTCTTCTGACATTGAGAGGGCTCTTCCTACGTGCTAAGAGGTCTTTGTATTCAGCATGTGTTAGGAGTGTAATGCTGTATGGTAGTGAGACCTAGGCAGTAAAGGAAGATGATATTCGCCAGCTCAGACGTACAGAAATGATGATGATTAGGTGGATGTGTAGTGCGTCCCTGCGTGCAAGGTCCAAGGGGGCTGGGTTTACGATGGAAGAGGTGAGAGGTAGGATGGGACTGGAGTGTATTGGTGTTGTGATGAGGAGAGGTAGATTGAGATGGTTTGGACATGTGGAGAGGATGGGGGATGATACTGTAATTGGGTGAGGAAGGTGAGAAGTGCTAATATAGGGGATGGGGTTTTGAGGGGTAGGCTGAGAAAGACACAGGACGAGGTCATTAAGTGTGACCTCAAAGGGACTGAACAGGGAGGCTGCAATGGATCGTGCAACGTGGAGAGCCGCCATTAGGTGACCAAGGCCGATGCATTCAAGCATGTTGGAGCCTTTAAAAATGAAAACGATATAACCGGTATATATATGTATACCTATATATTTATATTTATATATATATATACTGTATCTATATATATACAGGTAAGCCTTTAATTCACGTGAGGGTTACATTCCCAGACCCTTCGCGTATGTGGTAAATTCGCTTATACATTCTGGCCTTGTGTGCACTTAATTACGCATGTCTACTAAGTATATTACATCTGAATAATACTGTTTATGCATCACATTATAAACTAGGATAAAGTATAAAAAACAACAAAAATGTAAGAAATTTAACACTGAAACCTGACAAGCACAAGTGTAGGTGGAGACACTTCAAGAGTCTGGTGCACAAACCTTCACTGCCTCCCATATGCTACATTCTGCCTTCTTTATTGTCCAAACAGTTGACTCATTCACCCCAAACATACGGTTCCAAGCCAGTTCACAGGCGTAGGTGAAGACACTTTAGCACAGTCTGGTGCACTAGCCCTCACTGACTCCCGTATGCTACGTTCTGTCTTCTTTATTTTAAGAACAGTTGACTCACCCCAAACACACGGTTCAGAGACAATTCACCATCAAAACATGGATGATTCTGTCATTCTATAATTATACTTATTATTGATTAATTAATTCTATTATACTTATTATTGATTAATTAATACTTTAATAACTAATTTTAAGGTAGATTTTATATCTCATATAAGTAAAAAACTAGTGTACTGTACTTGCTAAATAAATTGGTATGTAAATAAATGACGGGGAATCGTCCTGATGGGGAATTGTCGCCGACATTCCTCCCTTAAGTTTGTCCAACACTTTAACTTTCTCTGTCAGCAACATCACTTTACGAGTCCATTTTGGTGTGTTACCACATGCATCACTAGCACTATGCTGAGGCCCCAGGTTGGCAGACAAGGCAAGCAATCACTGGAAGGCAGAAAAATAAGCCACAAATAACGTTTCGTGAGTCATGCATGGTTCGACCGTCGGATTCAATCTGACTGTGTGGACCGACCTTTCGCGCACACACACACACACACACACACACACACACACACATACATGTATGTATGCACACAGGCAGCAGGTAGGCATTTTTATATTTTATTTATTTCTCTTGTATATTAAAATTATTTATTTGAATACTATAATTTTTTTTTAATAATTGTACGAAAAATTTGTGGATAACCGAAATCGCGTGAAAAAAGTTCACGTGAATTAAGGGCTTGCCTGTATATCTATCTATCTTTCTATTGCCAGACGCCATAATCCTGTACAGGGTGGCCATTTGACTCTGAGTTATGTGTTTTGCAGGGAGGGGCACTAACCCTCCACCAACTCACTTGACACGTAGGGAGCACATATGGTTTGGTTATATGGTTACCACTCAGCGTTGTAAATGGTTTCTTGGCTTACAGGAAACCATTTGGCTTGTCACTCAATGTAAAGCCACCTGTAACAGAAAGAAAAGCAATAAGTAGTGACAGGAAAGATGTTAGAAATATATATATATATATATATATATATATATATATATATATACACACACACACACACACACACACACACACACACACATTTGGGTTGGGAAAATAGGGCGAGAGTACATGTTTTCATAGCCACGCCAGGGGGGCTGGTGGAGACGGGGGTGGAAAAAAATCGTGATCCAGAAAACTTACCAAAACTTACTGTACGCAAAAGGGTTAATTGGCTGATTGATTATTGAAATATTTCTGGATTTAGGAAGTGGGAAGATGGTATGAGGCACAAGTCCTTAAGAGTAAATCCAGATAAAACAAAAAGTGATGGTATCTAGGGGCTGGTGGCAGTACTGTACTGTCAAGAAAGGGGGGGAGTGGCCATGTGCGATTTGCCACAAGGGCGTGGGAAGTAATTCCATCTTTTGTAGTGTTTATGATAAGTGGGGGCATAAGAGATGTAGTGGTATTAGATGTAGACTGCGAGGTAATGTTAATTTCATGTGTGCTGTGTGTCAGGGAGAGTTTGTGGTGATGTCAAGCTTGAAAGGAGTGATCTTAATGGTGAGTCTCTTGAGTGTGTGGAAGAGTTTTGGTATTTGGGAGGCATGATATGTAGGAGGTGGGGCTGGAGCTAGCTCTGTGGCTAGAGTGAAGACTGGTTGGAAGTTGTTCAGGGAGCTGTTGCAGTTCCTGACTTTGAGAGGGCTCTCTCTCCATACTAAGGGATCATTGTATGCTGTATGTGTTAGGAGTGTAATGCTGTATGGTAGTGAGACCTGGGCAGTAAAGGACGAGGATATTCACAGGCTCAGACGTACAGAAATGACAGTGATAAGGTGGATGAGCAGTACGTCCCTGAGTGTGAGACCTTTGGGGGCCAGGTTTACGATGGAAGAGTTGAGAGATAGGAAGAAACTGGAGTGTATTGGTGTTGTGATGAGGAGAAGTAGATTGAGATGGTTTGGGCATGTGGAGAGGATGGGGGAGAATAATTGGGCGCAGAAAGTGAGAAGTGTTAACGTTACGGGTAGGGTTACGAGAGATAGACCGAGAAAGACCTGGGACAAGGTCATTGAGTGTGACCTCAGGGATAAGGGACTGAATAGCGAAGCTGCCAGAGATTGAACAGCATGGAGAGCCCCCATTTGGTGTCCAAGGCCGACGCATGCACCATGCTGGAGCCTTTACAAAACTAAAAGGATAACAGCTCACATAAACTCTTTGCCACCATCTGTATCCATTCTTTCTGTCCATACTAACTAAACACAATTTTCTTCATTATGAAAAGAATGGCTTACCCCAAATCTTTTAAGAGTCTCTGTGGTTCATATTCTGTCCAGTCTACTTAAACTTCACACACACTTTAACTTTCTCATTTCACTGCTGTCACCCTCAACATTTAATGTACATGTCATGCTATATTCTTTTAAGTTGACCCAGGTTTTTGTAATTTTTCAGCTTATTTCACATAGTGCAAGAGTGGAAAAAGACTGCAGTATGGCTCTAAATCCTTCCCATAGCCCCACTTAGTAAAGAGCATCATATCCTAGTGTAAGTCTCTTGTAACAACTCAGTATTCAAGATGGAGAGGTGGCAATTTTAGGCCAAGTTAGGGCAAAAATTGTATAGTTTCACACTCATGCATTAACAAAAGATGGACGATAACACACTACGAAATCCTTTTGCATCCTCAATAGGCTAAGTAGTGGGTGGAGGACGTTCTGGAAGCAGTTGCTTCATCTAACATTGAGAGGGCTCTCCCTCCATCCGAAGGGGTCGTTGTATGCAATATGCGTTAGGAGTGTAATGCTGTATGGTAGTGAAACCTGGGCAAAAAAAAGAATAAGATATTTATTGATTCGGACGTACAGAAATGGTAGTGATTAGATGGATGTGTAGTACGTCCTTGAATGTGAGACCTGTGGGGGGGGGGGGCTAGAATTGCAATTGAAAAGTTGAGAGGAAGATGGGACTTGAATGTATTGATGTTGTGATAAGGAGGGGTAAATTAAGATGGTTTGGGCATGTGGAGGGGATGGAGGGTGACAGTAGGGTATGGAAGTTGAGAGATGCGATTATGCAATTGTAGATGGTAGGGTTGTCAGAGGCAGACCAGAAAAGACTTGGTGAGGTCATAGAGTGATATGTGACCGAATAGAGAGGTTTATAGAGATGGAGCAGCATGGAGAATCACTATTAGGTGACCAAGGTTGACATATGCTAGCATGTTGGAGCCTGTGTAAGCTAAACAAAGTAACACTCAGACCTCTGTATAGTATCAAGGCCTTCATGGCACCAGTCACCTTTCTTTCTTGAACCACTTGGCTTTCTATTTCTGTTTTATACTGAACTTACTTTTCTCTTACTGCACTGAGGCACTTAACTCCCACACCAGTTAATCTTTGTCAATTCATTCACCAGTATATCCCACTGAGAGCCATCTTCTATCATAATAACCATCACTTTTCTCTGCATTAACTTTGAAAACAAAAAATTCACAGATAGTCATGGCACTGAACCAGTCTGCAAAACTTCCATTCACAATTAGCAAGCAACAGCATCATCATCACACATTGGTTTTAAGATATCCACCCTTCATCATTAATTACTATCCCCATCCCTCTCTCCACAACTCCTATTTTAATCTCTCTGATCCTCATCCTTACTGTTTATATACTATACATACATATTGAACAGCCATGGGGTCCTAACACACACTTTGTCTCACTTCAGCTCTGATATTATTGTAGACAGCTTATTTTTAAAGTGTTTGTTATGAGAGTCCTAGTTGATGAGAGAGCTTATCCTGGCCTACCTATTACTTTTCAGTCTCAATTTCGTCCCAAAGCGTTCTGTTCTGAGGAGAGTAAAACGCCGCCCAGGAAGGCCACGAAAAAATGAAGCTCAAATTTCTGATGGTACGCTAATAATGCCGCCAAAGGGATGGTTGCCACAGCATGAAACAGCCCTTCGAATACTTTCACAGTACAGAGATATCAATCATATCACACAACACCAGGATACAAAAAATACCGGCCGTACTATCACGCAACTGCAAGATACAAAAATTACTAATCTCACCACCACAGAACACCAGGATGCAAAAAATACTGACCCTGCCATTACAAAACACCCAGGTACAAAAAATACCAGCCGTACCATCTCACAATACAAGGATACAAAAATTACGAACCATACTGCCTCACAACACCAGGATACAAAAAATACCAGCCATACTCTCTCGCAACACCAGGATACAAAAAATAACCTCACCATCACACAACACCAGGATACAAAAAATGCCAGTCATACCATCTTGCAACACCAGGATACAAAAAATGCCAGTCATACCATCTTGCAACACCAGGATACAAAAAATACCAACCCTACCATCACACAGTGCCAGCATTCAACTGAAGCCATCACAGAATTTGAAGAAGCTATGGAGATGATCATGAACCCCAGTATGGTAAGTTCTTATAAGTCAGAGACATTTTCCAGCATTTTAAAGCTTCTCCTTAAAACTACCTATACTCTGTAATATACCATCAGGGCGATTAAACACCTCAGAGAGTGAGTCCTTGATGCCACCTTGCCCCTGCAAGTCAAAAAGGTGTGAGGGCACTACGTTGCATGATGTTTCCTGTTGGATTCCCACACCCCGACCCATTGCAGTGGGGACCTTGCTCTTAAAGGTGTTTAATCGACTGATGGTATATTGCAAAACGCCACTCTGCTACTATACTCCTTTTAGTCTGATGTAGACTAGAAATGCCATCTCTCCATCTTGAATGCTGATTTATAACAGTAGATGCTAGTCTTGAAGTGCTGTAGCCTTTTCTTTTCCTGCCATTGAACTCTGAAATAAGTTTCAAATAAATGAAAATCTGGACTAAGTTAGGCAAAACAAATATAGTACTGCAAATTGAGGACAGTGGCATATGGAATTTGTAGGTAAGGAGGAAACTGTTATAAGTAGTTACTTTCTCTCTCTCTTTCTCACTATATTATTTTTGTTACTTTCCTGTGATTTAGTGAATGAAGACTATTTAAGACTACAGGAGTTTAAGCCGTTCCTGTGCTGAATATAGTTACTGAAAGAAGCAAAAATAAGGTTTTAAAAAATGGATTGACAAGGGGTGGAGGAAAACTAAGAGTGAGATTGAGGGATGAAGTGGAAAGGTTGAAAGTTAAAGGGAACAGTTATGAGTTGGTTTGGCCATGTGGATAGGATTGAGAATGAGAGACTAACTAGAAGAGTGTATGTGAGTGAGGAGGGGGGGGAGATCAATGATGAGATGGAAGGATGGAGTGTAGAGATATGTGAGAGAAGGGGTATTGTTTGGAGGGGGGGGTCATCTAAATTGTTGAGGACAGGGTGACATGGAAGCAGTTTGTTAATGGCTGCCCCTTATGGGATTAAGGTGCCTAGCCATAGATAGATAGGAAAAAAAATAATACTACTTACAAGAACATATTGTACTTTGCTTCACAGCCCAGAGATGCCTCTCCAGTTCTTCAGCAACTATTGGAAGCTACTCCAGACCATGAGGAGACCAAAGATACTTCCCCAGTTGCTATGGAAACCAGTGACACTTCATCAGTCATCATGGAAACAGAAGACAAGCCAGACCTTATGTTGCCTGCAGATCCCACACCAGTACCTGCTCCGTCCACCTCATTCCTCGATATTGAATATCCCTGTGATGAAGATAATGTGGTAAGTTTATATATTTATCCAGGGTGGTTCATGTGTAATTCTATGTCTCTACCTTGTTTGGTGATTTCTCGTGTGCTGTGGGAACAACTCAGTCAACTTTTTCATTGTCGATCTTGCATCATTGGCCAGCTCGTGTTGCCCTTGTTGTCAGTCACATTTTCTTGCATGGTTTCTTGTTTAATTGTAGCATGCACTTCTACCCTTCAGAATTAACTGATTCCAACCAAACTTTGACACAATGGCCAGCCTATGCTCTAGTTGTGTCTGCAAGGTTTTGGTTGTTGTGCAACTACCCTTTGCCTAGCGTCTACTGAAAAAAACGCCTTTTTTGTACTCTTCATGTTTTGGCCTGTATAAACAGAAAGCTCTGACTTCTTTAGGTGTAATCTTGAGGTCATTTGCTGTCAGAAATGTGCCATCCATTTTCCTCTCTCTCCTCTAGTTTTCGAGTGGCAGCCCTGCGAAGATTGGCCTCAGCATCCCTAGCAACCAGTACTGGTTCTAAAATATGGCCTCCTATAGTCTGACAAATCTAAACGTAGGGTTTTGGTGGAGTCAGCCCCTCCCTGCACTATTGCCACGTTTCCGAGCTGACCTCTCCATCAGCGATGACCTTGACACTGTTTCCCTCTTGTGATCTCCGTTTTTCTAATACCCCCTATACCCCTGCCACCAACACCCCCTATACCCCTACCCCCAACAACACCCCCATCAACAACACCCGCTATACCTCCACCACCAACACCTCCTATAAATATAGACCCCCACCATCAACACCTGTATAATAATTAGCCGTTGATAATTGCTATGCTATTTTATTGAGAGCATACGGAAATGTAACCTACCGTACCGTAACTGCTTGACTCTCTCTCTCTCTCTCTCTCTTCTCCTCCTCCTCCTCCTCCTCCTCCTCCTCCTCCTCCTCCTCCTCCTCCTCCCAGGTGCATTGGGAAACATTCTACCCTATTGCTCAAACTCCCTAATCTTACAATCCCATCTGTCTTAATCCTTCCCACTGCCTTCGTTCCTAAATCCCTTAATTGATCTATTTTTAACGTGTCGCGTGAGTGCTGCCACCCCAGAGCTGTTTGATATATTTATTTTAATTATGAAAGGATCTCCTCTTCCCACTTTTATCCCTTCAAATTTTCTTGCAATTATACTTGCTAAATTAATTAGCAATGTTAGAAGTGTTGGGGAAGTAAATAATAATTAGAATATTTTTAGAGCAACACTGCCAAATTTTTATGCCACGTTTCTCTATTATCGTATAATATAGTATGCAGAATAGTTTTATTCTTCCTTGATACATGTCAGCACTTTCATTACAGTTATATTACTATGAGTTATGTTTATGTATCATTCCTACTACACAAACCACAGGCGTTATACATCGTAGGGTTAGGAAACATGGCAATAGTGTAGGCAGAGGCAGACTCCACCAAAACCCTATGTTTAGATTTGTCAGACTATAGTTCCTGAGCAGCTCGATGGAATCGAATGAAAATTTGCATACGTATAGACATTGACTAGTACAACAACTTTCTTTTTGACATGTACGTGCCATTTTTGCCAGATCGCGGTCAAAAGTCATCAGATGCGAAAATGGTGAAAATAACTAATATTGTAACCATACTCAATCTGATGGTTCGAAACACCGCTGCCACCAAATGTAACTTGATATACTTTGGTGATAGAAACACCGTGTACAAACAGCTAGATAAGGAGTGTATTACGAGCTCACAACAAAATAGTCTGCCCGTCTTGGCTGTGTGCTATGAACTGAACTGTGGCGCTGTGTTCCCAGGCTTCAGGCCCTGGGTAGGCGTGCTAGGTCAGCAAGTTTAGTGGGGGCATGTATGCATTGGGGGGGGGGGACATATATACATCGGGGGTAGACATATTGTGGAGGGGGTACACTAAGGCTTCAAAGATTATTAAGCCAGGGCCATGATTCTTGAGTGGAATGCTGTGTTGGAGTGTCTCCATGCAAAAACGACATTTTGTGTCGAAACGTACTTCCAGTTGCCAGCAGCGCCACCTAGAAGTTGTACAATGGGTCACAAAAGTATTGGTACACAATATGCTGGAAACATTTGGGACCACAGAACAAAGGTCGCTGAAATGATAGTGTCTGACCTACCACATGTTGGAAGACCTGATGTTGGGAGGTGTCATATATCACCAGCTAGCAATATCCTCTTGCATACTTATAGCAAAATGTTGTGTTTATATAAACAGACATTGTTCATACACAATGAGACGGTAATATCAGCAGTTGCTCGAATGTTTTCAATAGGCATCGGACCCCTTGTCCACCAATACTTTTGTGATTCATAGTACCTCTGGGGGACCATTCCATGAATTTCAAATTCCCTAGCTCCACAGTTGGTGGATGGAATCAAATGAACCTTTGCTTGCTTATAGACATTAATGAGTACTGCAAGTGTGCTTTGTACATGTATGACATATATCCGCCAGGTCAGGGGTCAAAGATCATTCAAGTGCAGAAAGTATGAAAAGCCCTAATATTATGACCTTGTTCACACGAATTGCTAAGGGTCCGAAGATTATTAAGTCAGAGTCGTGATTCTTGGGTGAAATGTTGCACTGGAGCACCTTTATATAGAAATAACAGTGTCAAAACTCACTTTTGGTCGCTGACATAGCTTGGTTCAGTTAGAGCTGGCCATCATCTTATACCGGCTTGTTTATTTGTTTCCTACTTCCACTGCCACACCAATGCCCAAATAAACAGACTGAGCCATCCCATATTATATACAATTTTGCGTGGTGGGTTTCTAGTGGAGTGATGGGTATGGACTACAGTCTGGTTTTGCTGTGTAAGGAATTGCTAGAATGTTAATTCAAAAGTTATACCCTTCCTTGGAATAATGTAAAAAAAAATTTTATGATTTCACTAAAATGATATTTTTGATGGCCATCTCCGAGAATCTCGTGTGGACACAGTGTTGTATGCAAACTGACAGTCAACTGTCTGAGCCAAGATGGCCGCCAATTGTTTTCATGCACAGAACCCCCATCTTGGGTCTGCGGAAGCAGCAGCTTTTGCATCAACCCTTTGAGTCTCGCTTACCCATTTGCTCATGTGTCCCTTGTCAGTGATTGTCTCTCTCACACTCTCCTAGTTACCTAACCATCCCGTTTGTGTAAAACCCTCACAGCGCTATTGCTGGCACCAAGTAAAGATGCAAGCATGCTGTGAATGGTGTTGTATGCAATAGTAAGTGGAAAGAGAACTTTGAATGTGTGAAATAAGTAATCTTCTGAACTTTAAAATCATGTCTGGTGCTGCCTCCAGTGGAAAACTTGGTGGTGCTGAGGGCTGGCATAGCCTTTCCCTTGACTTGAAAGTAGACATTATTAAATGCCGTAAGTAGGGGCAGGGACCAAGCAAGATTGGGAGGGACTCTTGGTGATGATTCAGACCAGCCTTGGACAAACTTCAGGTGAGTGGCTTTTTTTGGGTGGGATGGGGGAAACTTTAGGTTTGCAGTCGAAGTCATCCTCTTTAACCCCATTGAACTCATGTTATATCGACCTCGTTATGCGATAGGTTTTCACGTGATGCAACCCTGTCATATAACAAGACCAGACTGTACTCGTTGTGTTTCATGATGCCACATCCTTTAAGGGTGGTTTTGATATGAGGCCCTCCAGATATTTCAGTCCTTGATCACTAATATATCACCTCCTTCTTGAATACACCACTTACCCATCTTCGTACATACAGTCTTTGTCTTATGCATTTGACAGTTTTTTATGGTGTTAGACAGAAACACCTTCACACAATGGCACCGATGTAACTGAGTGGCCCCAGTACCTGATTACATTAACATCCATAAGTTCCCTCCCTTTCCCCCAAAAGGAGGATGGTGGATTGTAGGAGGACAGTTTCAGCCTGCAGTCCATTGGGTTCACATTTATGATGGACATAGGGCTGTAATTACTACTACTACTACTACTGCTACCACCATTTTTACTTTTTTATCATACCTTTATTTTCTCAAACCCAGTGATGCTCTGCCCCCTCCCTCCCCCTCCCCCTTTTTTTTTTTTTTCTACCTCCAGACAGTTATATTTAGCTTAGGAGAGACTTTGAACTGGAGGGTTTAATTATAGCCTTCATTTATCCCGTGACCATCAGAGGTCTTTCCTAAAATGAATATAATTGTCTGGAAGTGTTCAGAACAAATATGATGGTGATTGAAATTTCTACATTAGTACCAAATATATATAACTTCCATAATTCCCAAGATCACACATCTCTTCTACACAATCATTGCCCCTTCAGATGTCCATTTCAGGAATGCAGTTTCACCTTACTACAAGCTTCCCTTCCTGACATCCACTCATCAGAGGTGTCCTTAAAAAATGGTGGCGGCTCAGTTAGTAGAGAGGTGGCCTGCAGTCCTACCGAACCCAGGTTCAAATCTCCGCTGGGGCAGGGAACAGTTTAAGGATTTGAATTTCTTAAAAAAGCAGACTTTACCAATCTGCCAGTAGACCTGCTGACATGTCGTAAAAATACCACCGCTAATACCAATACAGCAGTCCAGTTTGAGACAGCCCTAGCATGTATTCCATATGGATGGTGGGTGTTAGCGCCGAAGTGGTGACATGTAGAGGTGTACGGTATGTTGGAGAACTACTGGGCCTTGGGAGCAGGCTGTGAAGCCTATGCTCAGAGTCGGACACACACACACACACACACACACACACACACACACACACACACACACACACACACACACACACACAAAAGTATAGCTAGGCCTAGAGCAGAACATCACCCACCCCTGCCCAGTTACCAGCTTATATCTGAGTTGGGTGGAATCACAGATGACAAATGCCCAGCTTGTAGAATAGGCCCACACAGGATAATACACAGTGGAACACTGCACAGCACATGCCACACTAAGATACAGAAACAACATCAACAGTGTAGGGAACCTGTGAGACAACCCCATAGGAGCAGTAGCTTACCTGCAGTTGACAGGATCTGCTGTTTCAGACGAACCAGAGTTGAGCAGCAAGAACAGCAACAACCTCAAGTCTATTATTATTAACCAGTATAAAAGACTAAAGTTCCGAACAACACTTTCAAGGTTAAGAGAGAGTAATAACAGTGAATATGTTAACTTTTTCAGGCTTTGTGACTTCTTCATCTGAAATCATGTGGCATTAGTTGAAATGAAATATTAGAGTTGTTCTGACTATTGTGGTGGTGGTGTTGATGCGTCTCCAGGTTCATCTGCAACATGATCCTGTTGGAATGCAGGCATAGCTGCCCTTCTACGGTCCACCATCCTGCTGGGGGGGGGGGAGGCAGATAGGGAAGTAGATGACAGAAATTTTTAAAACCAGGCAGTTCAGCCACTCATTTATATATCAGTGCCACCAAATGAAGGCATCACTCTTCATCACTGAGAGAATTAATAAACAACAGATGTAACACTTCTTCGTTTATTAGATTTCTCTTGTACTTTGAAGGTTGAGGGCAGATATGAAGCTGCATCCGAAGCAAGATGTAGATGCTGTGGAAAAATTGGTGGGAGATTTAATTACACCCCCCCCCACAGTTCCAGGGATTTCATGAAATTTTTTTTATATACTTACAAGTTCTTGAGATCTGTGAGTGAAAGGCATATACAGTACAGTATATAAAACATTTTTTGATAGTGTTATCCTTGTGTTGCCTTAATAGCTAAGCTATTAATGGCAAGTATGATTGGAACTGTCTTCTTTATTCTTTATTTCCTTCTGCCTGTGACCTCCAGTCATATAAGTGCAGTAAATCCACACATCTGGAAGCAACCAATTCAGATAATTATAATGTTGAAGTCCCCCATCGGATCCTCTGATCATTGTCTGATACAAGCCACCAGTTCAACACCTACCACACCCTCCTGCTCTGAACCTGTCGTGGTGACTGAATGGGACTACGACAGGGCAGACCGGGAGGGTTTCCAAAAATTTTTCGTGGATGTTCCTTGGACCTCCTTTTTCTCTCAAGACACAAACTCCACATTGGGCCATGTACAGGATTTCATTAAAGTTTGCATGGAAACATTCATTCCCCATCATAGTTACAGAAAAAGTTGTAATTCACCTAAATGGTTTGACCACAATTGTGCTAGAGTAACAACATAAAACAGTAGCCTATAACACTTAGACAAGGACAAAAACTAAAGAAGCATTTAACTTTTATAGAAATATCAGAAACCATGCCAAAACTATTATCAATCTTTCTAAATCAAACTTTCTTCATAGACATGCTAACAAATTACTAAACAGCCCAAATGATAACAAAATATTCTGGTCTGCCCTTAATTCATTCAAGTCTGACTTCACTACCACCTCTTCCATTCCACCGTTACAGTCCCCAATGGATATCTAGTAAGTGACCCACGTGGAAATCCAACCTTCTTGTTGATATTTTTTCAACCATCTCAGCCCTAAGTACAGAAAATCACAATATTCCTGTACTTGATTTTGATTCCCCTCAAATACCCCCTTTCAAGATTAACACAAGATATGTACAAGCTGTATTACAGAATCTCTCAGTAGACAAAGCACCTGGTCCAGATGAAATTCCTTCAATAGTACTTAAAAATTGCTCCCCAATGTTGGCTCCTGTATTTGCAAAATTTTTCTGCTTATGCATCTGTATCTCAAGTTTTCCAGCCTCTTGGAAAGAAGCAAGTATCCATCCTGTTCCTAAAAAGCGGCCACTTTTGATCCATGAAACTACAGACCAGTTGCTATAACTTCCGTACTCAGTAAAGTTTTTGAGACATCAATGAACAAGCACATAGTCAAGCACCTAGAAATCAGTAAATTAATCAATGATTGCAGTATGGATTTAGGCTAGAATGTTCAACTGTAGACATACTTTGCCTTCTTACCCATCAGATTAACAAAACAATAGACCAACATGGTGAAACCAGAAGCATTTGACAGAGTATGGCACCGGGCCATATTGTCTAAGATGTCATACAGTGGCCTTGCATCACTGGTTCCCCTAATTTCTTCTTATCTTCGTAATAGAAAAATATGGGTTATGGTAGATGGAATTTATTCCCAATATCATTCCGTAAGTGGTGGCGTACCTCAGGGATCAGTTTTGACCTCAACCCTCTTTCTCATTCATATAAATGACCTCCTATCTGTCACTCACAACCCAATACACTCTTATGCTAATGACTCGACATTTCATAGTTCTTTCACACTTATTACTCCTGTAAACAGTCTGATATTATAAATTCACAAATAAACACAGCAGTTTCTCTGAACCAGGACCTTTCTAAAATTAATCAGTGGGGACAAACAAATCTGGTCTCATTTAATGCTCAGAAAACTAAATACATTAGTTTCTCCAACAGAAAGAATCCCTCAGACTCCCACATAATTTTAAATGATGTCAGTATTCCCATATCCACTACAATTGATATCGTAGGTTCACACCAAACACCAACCTAAGTTGGACAGCTTATGTTAAAGCCCTTGCTAAAAATGCTTCTAAAAAATTGAGACTTCTGTACAGCGTTCATGAATTCTTCACTGGCGAGCAGTTGGCCACAATATACAAAAGTCATGTGCGTTCTCAGATCGAATACTGTTCGCCACTGTGGAGTGGATGTGGAGATGTTGCATTGAGGCAGTTGGACTAAATTCATAATAAAACCATTAGATTAATCGATAATCCTGCCATTACACAGGTTCTTCTTCCGTTATCAGTATGTGGAGATGTTGCTTCTTTAGCATTATTTTACTGATATTTTTACCATAAGTGTTCTGACGAACTTGCTTCATTGTGCCTCCCCTTAACATTTCTCCCAAAATACTCGGGCAGCTGGGAGTGTCTGTGAACTCACACTCCCTCGCCTGCAGAGCAGAACCTCTGCTTATCAAAATTCATTTTTCCTCAGAACTACAACTCTCAGGAATTCACTTCCTGGGAGTTGCTTCCCACAGACATTTAATTCACTTTTGTTTAAATCCAGTTGTTATAAATATTTTATGAATTGAGGATGCCTTTAGGCACATAGACTTTTCCTTTTTTCTTCCCCATTCATTGTCTTAAAAAATAAATAAATAAATAAATCTTGAATTGGGTCCTCTCTGTATAGTCTCTTCTAGAAAGGCTTCTAGCTTTTAGTTGTTTTTTTCATTGCATTAGAAAGAAAAAGTGGGTTGGTTGCCCTTGAGCACCATTTTGTGAACAGTGAACCCTAGCCCTCCTTTGAATTTAAACCCTTTAATGAGCCACATTTGCTTGGAGTGCCTTATCACACTAGACCAGGGGTGGGGAACATTTCTCCTATCAGGGGCCATTAGGATATTTTTAACATCATTCACGGCCATACAAAATTATCAACTTAAAATCAACTGTAACCTAGTATATTACATATATATATATATATATGTATGTATATGGTGAGTGTAGCCTATACACTGTATATATATGTATGTATATGGTGAGTGTAGCCTATACACTGTATATACAGTATACTGTATATGGCTAGTGAGGGAGTGATCGCCCTCTACCTACACAGATCAAAAGCCCTCGGGAGCAGGGGGGTGGTTGCTTTCTCAGGCAGAGGAACTCCTTGAGAGTGAAATGGCTGGGAAGCATGCCGGCACGTGACTGGCTACAGCATAGCTGGGTCTTTCGGGTGTGGGCAATCAGGCAAGTTAGCTGCCTACTGCGACTGCAACACAATGGCGAGGTGTTCAGGAAGTTAGCCAAAGAAACCTTGATGGACTCGGAAAGAATAATAATGGCCCCCAGTCCCGTGCAGCCCTTAAATGGGCAGGGGGTGCTAAGAATCTCACGGTTGCCTCAATTACAATCTAATTCCTTTGTGAATGCAAAAAATACAATTAAAATTGGTAACTGGAATGTGAGAACGCTAAATCATGACGGTAAAATCGATGAGTTAGTGAAGGTTTTTCAAAATTACGGACTTGATATTTGTGCTCTGACAGAAACTAGATTAACTGGAGTCGATAAGTTGGATTTGGAGGATGGTATACGTTTATTGATATCTGGCCGACAGGACGGAATGCATTATCAGGGAGTAGGATTGTTGCTGGGTTGTAAGGCAAATAAGGCTTTATGTGAGTGGGATCCTATAGATGAGCGATTGTTATACGCACGGTTTAAATCAAATCATGGCAACATCAGTCTGTTTGTGTGTTATGCACCTACTAATGATGCACTCGATGAAAGGAAAGACACATTTTATGAAAAGTTGCAAGAAGGAGTAGGAAGGGTACCTAGACATGATGTTTTGATCTGCGTTGGAGACTTTAATGCAGTAATGGGCTGTTCAAATGAGGGATTTGAGGCATATATGGGTAAGATGGGAGTTGGTAGTAGGATGAGTGAAAACAGAGTGAGGTTTGGAAGCTTCTGTCTAGCAAATGACTTAGTCATCGGGGGCACACTCTTTCAGCATTGCAATATACACAAGACAACTTGGGTGTCGCCGTGTGGAAAATATAAAAATCAGATTGATCACATCGCTATCAGTAGGAGGCATAGAAGTTCTCTGCTAGATGTTCATGTTAAACGGGGAGTGGATATTGGTAGTGACCATCAACTCAGCATTGCAAAAATAAGGTTTAAACTTAAAAATCAGAAGAAGGAAAAATCTGGTGTTGGTAGATACGATATTGTTAAGCTTAGAAGGGAAGGAGAAGAAAAGGAGGAATTCAGATTAGAATGCAGAAATAGGTTTTTGGTGTTGGAAGAGGTGGAGAGAAGTGTAAATGAGATGTGGGAGGATGTGAACAAAGTTTTGCATGAGACTGCTGAATGTACGATTGGAAGGAGACATAGCTTCAGGAGAAAGAAATGGATATCAGAGGAAACGTGGGATATGATAAAAAAGAGAGGTGAGGCTAAACTGAGGAGTGAGATGCAATGCGTTGATGAACAAGAGATTGAATTAGCAAGAGCTGCGTACTGGAGTTTGAATTCAGAAGTAAGAAGGTTAGCTAGGAGAGATAAAAGAAGATGTGTGGATGGAAAGGTTGCAGAGACTGAAATCTTAATAAACAAAAATGATGGACAGAGTCAAAGAATAGCATATGAATCGATTAGAGAACTGAGTGGTAATGCAGGTAAACGCAAGGAAATACCAGTTAGAGACAGGAAAGGAAATTTATTGACCAAAGATGGAGATATTAAAAATAGATGGAAAGAGCATTTTGAGACAGTTCTTAATAGACCAATACCACCAGAAGAGGATATACCGTCTGCTCAGGAAGATTTAAATATAGAAACAGGAGAGTTGAGGCTTGCAGAAGTGGAGAAAGCAGTAAAACAGTTAAAGAATAATAAGGCACCAGGGGAGGATGGTTTATTTCCGGAAATGTTTAAAGTGGAGGGGGATAGATTAATAATGATCTTGACCAAGCTATTCAATAAGATATGGGTGACGGGGTTACTACCATCAGTTTGGAAGAATGGTGTAATTGTTAAAGTTCAAGAAGGGAGACCTGAGTGAATGTGGTAATTGGAGGGGAATCTCTTTGTCACCGATAGCTTTGAAAGTTTTCAGTAGAGTGTTGTTAAATAGGTTGGAGCCGGTGGTTGAGGGTATTCTGAGGGATGAACAGGCTGGGTTTAGAAAGGGACGTGGTTGCAATGATCAGATCTTTATAGTTAGGCATTTGATGCAGCAAGTTAATGAAATGAGAGTACCGTTAAGTCTTTGTTTTGTTGATTTTGAAAAGGCTTTTGATAGTGTTTCGAGAGAGACTATGGGGAAGATCATGAGACATTACGGAATACCAGAGGAGTTTGTGAGGGTCATTATGAACATGCATGAGGACACATTTTGTAAAGTGATGGTTGATGGTTGTCTGAGTGATTCGTTTGAAGTCAAGTCCGGAGTAATTCAAGGTGGTGTTCTATCGCCTTTACTATTTATATTGGTCATTGATTACATTATGAAACGCGTTGGAACAGAAACCGGTGCAGGTATACTTTGGGGAGAGAACAGGAAACTTTTGGATTTAGATTATGCAGATGATATAGTTTTGATTTGTGATGGTCCAGAAGAGATGCAGAGAGTGTTGGACTATTTGGTGAGTGAAGGTCGCAAGGTGGGTTTGGTTATTAATTGTGGAAAAACTGAAATAATCAATATGAATATGGAAAATGTGCAGGAATGTGTAATTGGAGGTATGGTTGTAAAGCAAGTTGATAGGTTTAAATATTTAGGTACTTATTTAGCCAAGGATGGTTCTTTGAACTTTGAATTTGAGGAAAGGTTAAAGAAGGCTAATCAGGCAATGGGAATGCTTAAAAATATTTGGAATAATAACAATTTCTCTGTGCATACAAAAATCAAACTTTATAAGGTAATGGTTAGGAGTATCTTAATTTATGGACACGAGTCTTGGTACAGCACAGTGACTATGGAAAATAAATTCTTGGTGTTTGAAAATAAAGCACTTAGAAGAATATTAGGAGTTAAGTGGTGGGAAAGGATACCAAAGAGTAGAATTAGAGAAATAACGGGAGTGCAGCCGATCGATGAATATGTTAGATTCTCACGATGGAAATGGCTGGGACATGTGTATAGGAGACAGGGAATAGTACGAGGTACACCAGGGTGGGTGGCACTTGGTAGGAGAGGTAGAGGAAGGCCAAAAGAGACGTGGGTGAGGACAATGAGACGGGAAGCTGGAGATGAGTGTTGGGGAGATCTTGAGGAGTTAGCACAAGATAGGATGTGGTGGTGTGAGTTCATCGAGGCCCTATGCATCCCCGAGGGTGCCACAGGAAATGATTGATTGATTGATTGATTGATATATATATTTATATATATACTTGTACAGTATATACTATATTGTGTGGGTAAAGTTGAAAGTTGGAATACAAATGTGGGCGATTGTGTGTGGGTATGCACCAATGCAAGATCGTGCTAGAAGAGTGAGAGAAGAGTTCTGGACAAATGTAGAAGTGTGCATGGAAAAGTTTGGAAGGAATGAGAGAGTGTTTTTGATTGGTGATATGAATGGTAAAGTTGGGAATGTGAAGGTGGATGGAATAGTTCGTGAGTGGGGTGTGCCTGCTGAGATAGATGAGAATGGGAGTGCGTTAGTGGACATTTGTGCTGGGAGGGGGTTGGTGATTGCCAATACCCTCTTCAGGCATAAAATGATCCACAGGTATACATGGCGAGTGATGAGAAGGGTGGGTGGTGAACTGAATGAAAGGAAGGCAATGATTGATTATGTGTGTGTGGATGAAAGGATGCGAAGATGTGTAATGGATGCAAGAGCTCATAGAGGTTGGGGGAGTGGACTTTCTGACCACTACTTGGTGGTGGCCAGAATTAGAATTCAAGTAAGATGGAGGAATAGAAGAAGGGAAAGTCGAGAGGAAGGAGTAGTTGCAAGGAGAGTGGAAAGGTTACAAGAGGATGAGAAAAAGGCAGAGTATAAGAGAGAAGTGGAGGAACGATTGGACAAATATGAATTGGAGCAGATGGGAGACGTGGAAGGTGTGTGTAGGATTTTTACAGAAGAAATATGCGCAGCATGTGATGTGGTGTGTGGAAGGAAGAGAAGACGGAGGGGGGTGCAAGGAACATCATGGTGGACTGAAGAGGTGAGACATGCTGTGGCACAAAAGAAGAAAGCATACAATGAATGGATGAGAAATAGGGGCATGGAAGAAGTTGAGAGGCAGAAGAGAGAGTTATATGTAGAAAGAAAGAGAGAGGTGAAAAGATTAGTAAGAGAGAGTAAGAAGAGAGTGGATGAGGAATTTGGAAGGAATTTGAGTGTAAAGTGGAGGGACTAAGAAAATGTTCTGGAAAGAGGTAAAAAGAGTAAGACAGGGTGGAAGTGAAGTTAGCATGGGAGTGAAAGATAAAAATGGTAGATTACTAGTGGAGAAGGGAGAAAAATTGAGCAGATGGAGAGAACACTTTAAGGAATGGTTGAACATAGAGGATGGAAGTAATGCATGTATAAGTGGCTGGGGAATGGCTGGGAGAAGGAGGGAGGTGAGAAGACAGGAAGAAATCAGTAGGATAGAAGTTGTGGAAGCAATGAAGAAAGATAAATCGGAATTGATGGAGTGTGTGGTGAAATGCTGAAGCATGGGGGAGAGATAGTAGTAGAATGGATGTGGAAGATGTGCAGATTGGCCTGGGAGGAAGGTAGAGTCCCGGAGGATTGGAAGTCAGGTATAATTATTCCCTTATACAAAGGAAAAGGGGAAAAAGAAGTGTGTGGTAATCATAGGGGCATTTGTCTTCTTAGTATAATAGGAAAAATGTATGGTAGGATACTTATTGACAGAGTTAGAGAAAGAACAGAGAAATTAGTTGGAGAAGAACAGGGAGGCTTTAGGAAGGGAAGAGGTTGTGTAGATCAGATATTGATTATTAGATCTTTAGTGGAAAAGTTTCTAGAGATGGAAAGAAGTTGTATGTGTCTTTCATGGATGTGGAGAAGGCATATGACGGGGTGGATAGACAAGGATTGTGGAAAGTGTTAAGAATATATGGAGTAGATGAGAAGTTGTTGAATGCTGTGAAGAGTATGTACGATGGTGCGAAGGCTTCCGTGCGTGTGGGTGGTGAACTAAGTGAATTTTTCTCTTTGAAAGTTGGGTTGAAACAGGGATGTGTCATGTCTCCATGGTTGTTCAATCTGTACATGGATGGGGTCATAAAAGAGGTACAAGGTAGGGTAGTGGATGTTGGAGTGGCCCTGGTGAGAGAGGATAGTGTTTGGAAACTCCCTGTACTGTTGTTTGCAGATGATAATGTGTTGTTGAGTGAAGACGAAGGGGAGCTGCAAGGCTTGGTGGATGAGTTTGGGAGAGTGTGTAAGAAACGGAATCTAAAGGTGAATGTAGGGAAGAGTAAAGTGATGGTCTTTGAGAGAGGTGAAGTCAGTGAATGTACAGCGAGCTTGGATGGTGAGGAATTGGAAAATGTGAGTACGTTTAAGTACTTGGGTAGTGTGATGAGTAAGGATGGAGGTTTGGAGGGTGAAGTGCTTGAAAGGGTACAGCAGGGAAGAAAGGTTGCTTGTTCTTTGAAAGCAGTGATAAGAAACAGGGAAGTGAGCATGGAAGTGAAAAAGTTACTACACGACAGTATTGTGATACCAACTCTAACGTACGGAAGTGAAGTTTGGACGTTGTTGGAAGGACACAAATCAAGAGTGAGAGCAGTGGAAATGAGTTATTTAAGAGGAGCCTGTGGAGTCACATGGAGAGACAAGGTGACGAATGAGGATATAAAGGAGCGTTGTGGTGTGGATGTGGATGTGATAGGAAGCGTTATGAGGAACACACTGAGGTGGTTTGGCCATGTGGAGAGGATGGAGGGTGAAAGACTGACGAAGAAAGTGTATGTGAGTAAGGTGGAGGGGGGACGAGGGAGGGGGAGGCCGAGGATGAGATGGAGGGATGGGGTGGAGAGGTATGTGAGAGAGGGGTGTGTGAGTTGGGAGCAGGGCAGTGAGATGGCGGAGGACAGGGCGACTTGGAGGCGATTTGTTTGTGGCCACCCCTTTCAAGCACTTTGGGGTGGCCACAAACAAATCGCCTCCAAGTCGCCCTGTCCCCCGCCATCTCACTGCCCTGCTCCCAACTCACACCCCCCTCTCTCACATACCTCTCCACCCCATCCCTCCATCTCATCCTCGGCCTCCCCCTCCCTCTTCCCCCCTCCACCTCACTCACATACACTCTCTACGTCAGTCTTTCACCCTCCATTCTCTCCACATGGCCAAACCACCTCAGTGTGTTCCTCATAACGCTTCCTATCACATCCACATCCACACCACAACGCTCCTTTATATCCTCATTCGTCAGCCTGTCTCTCCATGTGACTCCACAGGCTCCTCTTAAATAACTCAATTCCACTGCTCTCACTCTTGACTTGTGTCCTTCCAACAACGTCCAAGCTTCACTTCCGTACGTTAGAGTTGGTATCACAATACTATCATGTAGTAACTTTTTCACTTCCATGCTCACTTCCCTGTTTCTTATCACTGCTTTCAGAGAACCAGCAATCTTTCTTCCCTACTGTACCCTTTCAAGCACTTCACCCTCCAAACCTCCATCCTTACTCATCACACTACCCATGTACTTAAACGTACTCACATTTTCCAATTCCTCACCATCCAACCTTGCTGTACATTCACTGACTTCACCCCTCTCAAAGACCATCACTTTACTCGTCCCTACATTCACCTTTAGATTCCGTTTCTTACACACTCTCCCAAACTCATCCACCAAGCCTTACAGCTCCCCTTCGTCTTCACTCAACAACACAGTATCATCTGCTAACAACAGTACAGGGAGTTTCCAAACACTATCCTCTCTCACCAGGGCCACTCCAAATCCACTACCCTGCCTTGTACCTCTTTTATGACCCCATCCATGTACAGATTGAACAACCATGGAGACATGACACATCCCTGCTTCAACCCAACTTTCAAAGAGAAAAATTCACTTAGTTCACCATCCACACGCACTGCAGCCTTCGTACCATCGTACATACTCTTCACAGCATTCAACAACTTCCCATCTACTCCATATATTCTTAACACTTTCCACAATCCTTGTCTATCCACCCTGTCATATGCTTTCTCCACATCCATGAAAGACACATACAACTTCTTTCCCTTCTCTAGAAACTTTTCCACTAAAGATCTAATAATGAATATCTGATCTACACAACCTCTTCCCTTCCTAAAGCCTCCCTGTTCTTCTCCAACTAATTTCTCTGTTCTTTCTCTAACTCTGTCATTAAGTATCCTACCATACACTTTTCCTATTGTACTAAGAAGACAAATGCCCCTATGATTACCACACACTTCTTTTTCCCCTTTTCCTTTGTACAAGGGAATAATTATACCTGACTTCCAATCCTCCAGGACTCTACCTTCTTCCCAGGCCAATCTGCACATCTTCCACATCCATTCTACTACTATCTCTCCCCCATGCTTCAGCATTTCACCACACACTCCATCAATTCCTGGGGCTTTCCCCGATTTATCTTTCTTCATTGCTTCCACAACTTCTATCCTACTGATTTCTTCCTGTCTTCTCACCTCCCTCCTTCTCCCAGCCATTCTCCAGCCACTTACACTCGCATTGCTTCCATCCTCTATGTTCAACATTTCCTTAAAGTGTTCTCTCCATCTGCTCACTTTTTCTCCCTTCTCCACTAGTAATCTACCATTTTTATCTTTCACTCCTCTGGTAACTTCACTTCCACCCTGTCTTACTCTTTTTACCTCTTTCCAGAACATTTTCATACAGTCCCTCCACTTTACACTCAAATTCCTTCCAAGTTCCTCATCTACTCTCTTCTTACTCTCTCTTACTAATCTTTTCACCTCTCTCTTTCTTTCTACATATAACTCTCTCTTCCACCTCTCAACTTCTTCCACGCCCCTATTTCTCATCCATTCATTGTATGCTTTCTTCTTTTGTGCCACAGCCTGTCTCACCTCTTCAGTCCAACATGCTGTTCCTTGCACCTCCCTCCGTCTTCTCTTCCTTCCACACACCACATCACATGCTGCACATATTTCTTCTGTAAATATCCTACACACACCTTCCACGTCTCCCATCTGCTCCAATTCATATTTGCCCAATCGTTCCTCCACTTCTCTCTTATACTCTGCCTTTTTCTCATCCTCCTGTAACCTTTCCACTCTCCTTGGAACTACTCCTTCCTCTCGTCTTTCCCTTCTTCTATTCATCCATCTTACTTGAATCCTAATTCTGGCCACCACCAAGTAGTGGTCAGAAAGTCCACTCCCCCAACCTCTATAAGCTCTTGCATCCATTACACATTTTTGCATCCTTTCATCCACACACACATAATCAATCATTGCCTTCCTTTCATTCAGTTCACCACCCACCCTTCTCATCACTCGCCATGTATACCTGGAGATCATTTTATGCCTGAGGAGAGTATTGGCTATCACCAACCCCCTCCCAGCACAAATGCCCACTAACACACTCCCATTCTCATCTATCTCAGCAGGCACACCCCACTCACCAACTATTCCATCCACCTTCACATTCCCAACTTTACCATTCATATCACCGATCAAAAACACTCTCATTCCTTCCAAACTTTTCCATGCACACTTCTACATTTTTCCAGAACTCTTCTCCCACTCTTCTAGCACGATCTTGCGTTGGTGCATACCCACACACAATCGCCCACATTTGTATTCCAACTTTCAACTTTACCCATACAATCCATGACCCAACTGATCCATACTGTCTTATGCTCTTCTTCCATCTTTTACTCACAACTATACATACTCCTTCCTTTGCCCTCATTCTCACCTACTCCTGCACATGTACCCCATCCATACTCCCATTCTCTCACACTTTCTCCTCTCCATTTTGTTTCAGTTATTCCACATACATCCACTTTCGCACCCTCAAGCACCTGGACAATTTCTCTCTCTTTCACCTCATCATTCGCTCCCCTTACGTTCCACGTTCCGATAACCATGTCCTTTGTCCGGTCCTTGGTTGTCATCGTTTGGTCAGTCCTTGTCCGAGGCTTGCTGTTTGTTTTTTTAGTTAGTTGTTTTCCGGGGAGGGCTACAATATAGTATATATTTATATATGTTCGTTCATAAGTTTATGAAATTGCATTTATGAATTGCCTCACGGGCAAGATCAAATGGTCTTGCGGTCCTAATCACCTGGAGGCCGGATGTTCCCCACCCCTGCACTAGACCATCAGGCATCTATCTGTTAGCACAGGAGTCACCAAATGGTGTAGTACTGTAAATGGTTTCCAGGATTTACAGTGCTAAAATTTCTAGGGATTTCCCCAGATAACTAGTTTAACAATCATACTGTAACGTATCCAGTAACAACACATAAGTACTGTATAAAGTTAATGGCGTTAGTAACTTCGGTGGTTTTTCCTTTTCAGAATTCAGAAACAGCCATAACGACCACTAAGGAAAAGAAGAGTAAAGGTGAAACTTTGTAAGTATTATTGTCTTTTTTTTTCTTCTTTTTTTCTTTTTTTTTTTTTTTTACACCGTGGGCATTTTTACCAATGTTTTGCGTGTGTCGCGGGGTTATTTGGGCTCCGACAGACTCTCAAAAAATATTTGCCAAAAATCAGTTATTAGTCCTAGAATATTAAAATTACTTATGCTTATGGCACATACCTTCAGCTTTCTCCTGGAATGTTTGTTGAGCCTTCGTCGGTTACCGTAGGACTTGTGGAGACCTCTGAAGTTGGGTAACGAAGTCTCCACTTTACACTTCCCGACAACCTGTAATATGATTACCACAGCCAGATATTAACACTATAATCACTACTCTATGATTTTCAAGTAGTTTGGGATCCATACTCCAAAAAAAAAACACTGTGAAAGCAATGAAAATTATTAGCGCGTCTGACCGTCGCACTTGTGCTAGTTCACTCTTGGTACTCTGTCATTTATTATTCATAAAACCCCTCACACTTTATATTTCTATTACTATATAACACTTACATATATCTACAGTCTTTATCCATAAGTTTCCTTCAGTAGTATTAGTTTATTGTCACTGTAGGGATTCAATTTCTTTCAGTAAAATACGTAGCATTCACTTTCTCGTCCTGTATACTAGCATTGAGAGTGAATGTCACTTTCAATTTCACTTTCATAACTCATAGTATTCAGACATGCTAGAGTGAAACTTTCACTTTCATTACTCCTAGGGTATATACTTGTATTCTTATAATACTACTCACTTACTATTCTATTTACGTTCTCTATTTTATTTACGTTATTTACGTTTCTATTTTATTTACACTGTGTTATGCACTGCCACTTGAAGTAACTTATAAAACTATTTTCCACTGTTCACGTATATTTACATTCATTACTTTCACTTGCTGTTTACACATTATTTACAATTCCACTTGCACTGTTTTACTCAATAGAAAGATCGTAGTCACTCTTTTATCAATTGTCAGCCCTTTACCTCTTTCCACACGAGGTTTAGTAGTGGGTAAAGGTCACAGGGCCCTTTGCATGGGGGTGAAAAGTCCCTGAAGTTAGCAAGAGCGAACAGACGTACTCCCACACTGGAAGATAAAGAGTGAACTGATAAGGGTGGGCCGGGGTGGTGGCCTACCTAGGGAAATCAGTACTGTCAACGTTTAGCCTCTTGAAACAGCTATATATAGCAGTGAAATGATTGGCAGGAAATCTAGACAATACATTATAAATTAGGTAGTTCCAGGTGAATGTAAATATCACTTAGGCTTCTCCCTTCCCTCCTTATATGTATATGTATTACGATAATAGATTATACGGCATATTTCAAGGGGAAATAAACAGCGAAAATTAGCGAACGAGTGCATGTGAGGTGTTGTCAGGTGATATTTAGCCAATTCCAGGTGTATGGCACTCTCACTTACCTTATTTCTTTCTTGTATATATTATTTGGTATAAGAATAGGGCATAGGGCTTATTTCAATGGATGAAATCAGTGAAAAATTCCAGGGAAGATTTACTTAGCGTAGCACGGCCGGGCAGGCGAGAGGATATGGTAATGGAGGGGGGGTAGGGAGGGGAGTCAAGAACGGGGAGAAATGGCTAAATTGTCAACAATGGATGGGAGTACAGATGAGATTAGGAGTGCTGACTAGTGTTGGACATTGGCAGTACTGATAGATGATACAAGCCCCCACTTGGAAGCCCGGGTGAATTCAAAATAACACAGAATCACAAAAGCGACGCCCCGCGGTATGATCCCTTGCTCCCAAGCGTCACGAAAGTGATGCCCCGCGGTTAAGGGGTTAATAGATGTCAGATGGTATGCTTAATGGAAGTGTTATGTCCTGTGAGGGAAGAGGATACAAGCAGACTGGAATGCACAGAAATATGAACGATGATATGGAGTAGGTTCTCATTATGTGACAGAACTGAGAAAAATGTGCTGAGAGAGAGAACACTGGCTTGCCAGCTATCAGTGATGTAATGTGAACTGGTAGATTTTCATCCTTTTATTTAGATCATTTCACATAACCCAGTGGTAGAAAAAGACAGTGCTACAGCTCTACATCCATTCCATAGGACTCCTGAATGGCTAGCATCATATTCCAGTGCTAATCCCTTGTAACAGCTCAGTATTGAAGATGGGGAGATGGAGGTTTAAGGACAAGTTAGCATGAAAAGAGTATAATTAAGGAGAGTTACAAGTATAAATGTGGAGGGAAAACTGTCCAGTGACAGACTGAGAAAGACATGAGTTGAGGTATAGAAATTAACTGTGAGGAAGAGGTGCTGAGGAAACCATAACTTACTAGAAGACCGGTTGATTAAAAATGCTTATAACAAGTTTGGTTTTGTAAGGCTGCTGACTAGTATGAAAGGAACAGCTTTGTAGGAGGTGGAGGTTGAAGTAGCATATCATCATCATCATCAGCCATCATCATAATTGTCACCATCATCATCATCATCATCATCAGTCATCATCATCATCATCATCATCATCATCAACAGTCATGATCATACAGTACTCATTTGCCCCATATAAGCAGGTGCGTAGGGACCTGGGACTAGGCTACTCAGTCCCTACATTTAAGGTAACAGTAACCCACGTAACTTGCCCCTGAGTGGCATTGAGCGAGAAACCCCAACCATCCATCAGACTCAACACTTACAGGCTCCGTCATGTTGGAGTGCCTTAACCCACTAAACCACTATGTATCATTTAGTTCAATGATTACCACCCAGCATAGTAAATGCTTTCCTTGGACACTGGAGACTGTTTGGCTTGTCATTCAGTGTAGAGTCACCTGGAAAGAGAAAGAGAGTGAGTGCAGGATAGCAGTGGGAGAAAAATAGAAGGAAGTTGTGGGAATGAGGGATAGGAGTTCTGATAAAAGAAGGGAGAACGAAATTGAGAATAAGAAAATGTGAAGACGAGATTGGTTGATGTTGTTGTGGCTCCAGGCTCGCCTGGATGTAATCTAGCAGACTTGAGGTTCCTGCAGCCCATTGTTCTTTCAGGGGCTAGAGAGGGAGAGGTGATGGCTGATCAGTAGAGAGATGGTCAGCAGTCCTATTGGATGAAGGTTCAGTTCTTGGCTTGGGCAGAGAACAGTTTAAGAGTTTGAATTTCATGAAAATAAACTTTACTGGTTGTACTGTAAGACTCACCTACATGTCATAAAAGTACTCTTGCTAATAACAGTACACTAATCTCATATGAGACAGCCCAAAGAATTTATTCAATATGGACAGTGTGTGTTAGTGCCAAAATGGAGATATGCAGAGGTTTATGGTATGTAGAATTGCTAGGCCTTAACCCCTAGGCGCCGGGCATGAGTTCACCTATCCACGTCCCAGAACTGGGTTATTTTCAGGATAATCAATTTTCCCCCAAATATATATATATTTATTTTTCATTACAAATCAATCACAGATGACAAAAAACACATAAAAAGCACGTACTTATTCTCTGCTGGTGATCTGGAGGTGGTGGTGTCGTGTGAGGGAACCGGTGTGTGGCAGCTGGGCTGAGCATGTTCAAGGTCACTGTGGTGTGTTGGCGGTATTAGTGGAGGGAAGAAGGATGATTACCTCGTGCCAGAATAAGTGTTGTGTGTATTTGTTTCTCTCACTAATTCACAGTGCTGTACGAACACAGTATTACAACGAAAATAGCAAAAGAACACAAGAAAGTAACTAATGAAGACTGGCTTATTTTATGTTTTCCATGATACTTATTTTCTAATAAATTTATGTCTATTTATTTATTCACTATTATTTACACTATTTACACATTATTTCACTGTTTTTAGTAACTCTTGACAGTATGATACTTGCCGTACACTCTCCCCCACACCCCTCAGGGCCCCCTAGTAGCCCACCCCACCCCACCCCACCCCTCCTGACCCCTGCCCCAACCGTGAACCTGTATCAGCTTGTTCCAAGGCCACACTCTCCCTACGCTGGCCTCCCACCACCCACCACAGCCCTCCTCACTGCTGAGCTGCCCTCCCCCGGCCAGGAAGCATTACCCTGCGCACCAGCCATGCCTGGACAATACTCTTGAGTCCATATGGCACGCTACTAAGTTCAAACATGGCCGCAAAAAATTAAAACGTCATATGATGTGGACCGATGCCTATGGGTTACGGAACAGGCTGGTAAGCCTATGCCTAGAGTCAGATTGATTTAAAAATAATAATAATAAATAAATAAGTAAATAAATACAGTGCACTCACATAACTCATGCACTACTGTCTCACGAATTATCTAACTCACGGTGTCCTTATCTAAGTCATCATTATCACCGAACTCACGGAAAATGCTCTAACTCGTGTTTTTCTATTAGAAAATGACTTACTTCCAAGGAGATGTTTAACTCACGGTATTGTAGCCGCAACTAGTGACTGGAAGCCAATCATATTTAAGCACACAGTCCTTGTAATAGTGCAGCCAATCAAAACAATGCTTTCCCCACTTACGCTTAGTGGCCACTACTGCAACTAAGCGGGATTTTTGTCATACACATGTACACCTACCTGTGAGCTTCTTCCCTGCCTTTTTGTGCATTCCTGCTTTTCTTGTGCTTCACCGTGGCTGAAAACAATCAAGCAAAGAGTTCTTCATCCAGGAAAGGATTGAAGCAGAAGCCACCACTGAGCTACACCCAGAAAATAGAGCTAATATGGAGGATAGACGTGAAAGTGTTAAGTGAAGTGCTTGATTTGTGGATATAGCCAAAGAAAAGATCAAAGTACATGATAGAAATGAAACAAGGTGTAATGAATTAAATCTTGATAAAGCTGTTGCCTGTTATAAGAAAATGCATGACAGCTGTTTAAATCAGCCACCAGCAGTTGATCACACGCTACTTAGCCTGTCAACAACAGCCTGAGCCACAGCCTGGCCCTTCCTACGCAGATGATGACAACGGCGACACAGCTTCTGTTATCTCTGCAGTTGATTTTTATGGCTTCCTCAGTGAGGTTGCTGAAGAAGAAGCATTAATGCAGCAGTAGCACGAGGCATCTTAGGCTAGTGTGCCATAACCACTACCCGTCTCTCATTGACGTAATCATTGTCATCAGTAGGATTAAAATAAATGCTTTTCAGTATTGTTTATTATCATACTGGGATATGTAATGTCTTTTAAAATTGTTTATTATCATAAGATATGCAGTACATACTTCTGAGACAAGATGTTAATGTTAAGTGGTGTTAAGAGGGATTCTGGTAGTGTTATACTAGGCTACCCGACACCATAGCAGAATCAAATACAGTAATCCCTCTACTCTCCGACGTAATAGAGCCAAAGGCATGTCCGGAAAGTGGGCCCCTGGCTCCTGGACTGGTACTTAACCCCTTAACCGCGGGGCGTCACTTTCGTGACGCTTGGGAGCAAGGGATCATACCGCGGGGCGACACTTTTGTGATCCTGTGTTATTTTGAAATTCCCCCAGGCTTTCAAGTTGTGGCTTGTACCATCTATCAGTACTGCTAATGTCCAACACTAGTCAGCACTCCTTATCTCATCTGTACTCCCATCCATTGTTAACAATTCAGCCATTTCTCCCCGTTCTTGACTCCCCTCCCTACCTCCCCTCCATTACCCTATCCTCTCGCCTGCCCGGCCGTGTTACGCTAAGTAAATCTTCCCTGGAATTTTTCACTGATTTCATCCATTGAAATAAGCCCTATGCCCTATTCTTATACCAAATAATATATACAAGAAAGAAATAAGGTAAGTGAGAGTCCCATACACCTAGAATTGGCTAATTATCACCTGACAACACCTCACATGCCCTCGTTTGCTAATTTTTGCTCTTTATTTCCCCATGAAATATGCCGTATAATCTATTTTCGTAATAAAAATATATATAAGATAGGAAGGGAGAAGCCTAAGTGATATTTACATTCACCTGGAACTACCTAATTATTGCAGGCCACCACACTGTATTCTACGCTAAGTAAATCTTCCCTGGAATTTTCCACTAATTTCATCCATTGAAATAAGCCCTATGCCCTATTCTTATACCAAATAATATATACAAAAAAGAAATAAGGTAAGTGATAGTGCCATACACTTGGAATTGGCTAATTATCACCTGACAACACCTCACGTGCACTCGTTCGCTAATTTTCGCTGTTTATTTCCCCTTGAAATATGCCGTATAATCTATTTTCGTAATAAATATACATATAAGGAGGGAAGGGAGAAGCTAAAGTGATATTTACATTCACCTGGAACTACCTAATTTATTATGTATTGTCTTGGTGTCCTGCCAATCATTTCATTGCTATATATTAGCAGGTCTCACAGGGCTGAAGTTGGTAGTATTGCACTCACCCTAGCCAGGCGGCAGGAGGCCACTACTATTAGTTCACTGTCGTCTTTGAAGGTGGGAGTATGTCTGATTCGCTCCTTGCCGCTTTTTAGCCCCATGCAAAGGGCCCTGTGACCTTTACCCCCTACTAAACCTCGTGTGAAAAGAGGTAAAGGGCTGACAATTGATAGAGAGTGACTACGATCTTTCTATTTAGTAAAACAGTGCAAGTGGAATTGTAAATAATATGTAAACAGCAAGTGAAAGCAGTGAATGTAAATGTAAGTGATCAGTGGAAAATAGTTTTATAAGTTACTTCAAGTGACAGTGCATAACACAGTGTAAATAAAATAGAGAACGTAATTAGAAATGTAAATGAGTAGTATTATAAGAATACGAGTATATATACAAGGAGTAATGAAAGTGAAAGTTTCACTCTAGCATGTATGAATACTGTGAGTTATGAGAGTGAAGGTGAAAATGACATTCACTCTCAATGCTAGTATACAGGATGAGAAAGTGAATGCTATGTATTTTACTGAAAGAAATTGAATCCCTACATTGACAATAAACTACTATTACTGAAGGAAACTTATGGATAAAGACTGTAGATATATATAAGTGTTATATAGTAACAGAAATATAAACTGTGAGTGTTTTTATGAATAATAGACAACACTAGCGGCGAATGATCGGAAGTGAGATGGTCATACGCCCTTGTACTCGTATTTTTCATTGCTTTCACAGTCTTTTTTTTTTTTTTTTTTTTTTTTTTTTTTTTTTTTTTATAGTATGGATTCCAAACTATTTGAGAATCGTAGAATAGTGTTTCTAGTGATAATATCAGGCTGTGGTAATCATATTACGAGTTGTCGGGAAGTGTAAAGTGGAGACTTCGTTACCTGACTTCAGAGGTCTCCACAAGGCCTACGGTACTCGACAAAGGCTCAACAAACACCCAAGGAGAAAGCTGAAGGTATGATGCCATAAGTATATGTGATTTTAATATTCAAGGACTAATAACTGATTTTTGGCAAATATTTTTAGAGAGTCTGTCGGAGCGGGAATATGCCCGCGGGAGCTGCAAGTCAAAGCAAAACAAGCCCGGGGGTTTAAGGGTTAAGGACCCTAACCCAGCCTAACTTTGAAAGACATCTAAATAACTCCCTACCAGACATGCATAACACCTATTTAAACCTATTAAAGACCCTATTCACACCAGCAATGGACATGAAGCATGAAATAAATGAAAAGGAACCAAAGAATTAGGAATTAGAAGTGACTGCCTCAGCCAGGGTACTTACAGCATGTCTGTGGCTGCCCTTTCTAAGGCTTTGGCAGTGGTGAAAATGCTCTTGAAGCACGTACAGTAATCTAGTATTGTGCTTCACTTAATTCTTTGCACTGTGAGTTATAATTGTTTAACACTGCACATTGTTCTTAACTGCACCACGCCAGTTTCAACCGCCAATTTGCACTCCACAGTTAATCCTTTGCACTCTAAATTCTAATTTCTTAAAACTGCACAACACTAAATTCCCGTGTGGTCTAGTGGCGAAGTATTGCAGTTTATTCACTGTTTATTCACAAAAAGTGAGCACGTGTGGTTTCCATTGAGATGAGCATCTACTTGTGATTGAAGTTAGGCAGTAACTGTTGGAGTGTTGGAGACAGGGAAACAAAGTTGCCAGATCGCAACGGCCACATTACCAAACTCCTCAATTTTCAATACCAAAACTTTTCATTACCAAATTCTTAAAGCTAGCATTTATTCTTCGCTAATTGTATATACAAGTGGAAATATATGTAATCATTCTTCTTATAATTAACAGCATGTTGATTATTTTCATGCTATGTAGGCTAGCATATTAATCAGAGAGAGCAAACAATCCACCATCTCCATCCTGTGTATCCTCATACATGTGAAAAATCTGTTTGGTAATGCATTATTCTGATTCATTACCAAACGAATTTTTCATTACCAAATTGGCCCACATTTGGTAATGAAAAATACCAAATGGCATCCCTGACAGGGGAGGGGGAAGGGGGGAGGAAGGAAGGGGCCGCGGTATAAACAGCTGTTCGGTGCCGCGCGGTAATTTCAAACTATGGGTGGGAAAAAAATTCGTATTTGGGGGGGATTTTTTCTTTTTTTGGCTAGTTTTGGGTTCCAAAGGTTCAGGCCCACAATGTCTGGTAAGTGGGGTGTCCGGAAAGTCGACGTCCGGATAGTATGGGGAATACTGTATATTTTCCCCCGTAAGGTGTTCTTTTTTTACCTCATGCTTTTGCAACTCACGGTGTGAGTTCAGAAGGAAATTACCGTGAGTTAATCGAGTGCAGTGTATATAGGTGTCACTGTGTGAAAGCATCAGATAATAAAGAGCAACATGTCAACAAGTGGGTTGGTGGAGGGTTAGTGCCCCTCCCCATAAAACAAATAACTCAGAGTCAAATGGCCACCCCTTGTGGGATTATGGCATCTGGCAATAGATAGATAGATAGAAGAAGGGTAGGGTAACTGATGAATTTGTAGGGAAAATTAATAAAAGAAAGTTCGTAAATAAAACTGGACATTAGGACAGATGAAAACATTATGAAAGATTATTGTAAAAACTAGTACATGGGAATAATGAGCAGAATACTGTATTACAGGTATATCTGCCTTATGCCCTCCTACCCACTGTCCACCAGTTTACAGTTCTTTCATGATGTTCTTAGTGTTTATACTTGATGGGTTGGGAGACTTCTACCACCTCTTCTTGAGTGATTTGTATCTGTCTATCTACAGTATCTGTCTATTGCCAGACACCTTAATCCTGTAAGGGGTGGCCACATAAATTGCCTTCACATTAGCCTGTCCTCAGCCATTTGGCTGCCTTTCCTCCAACTCACTCCCCCCTCCTTCATAAAGCTCACCACTCCATCCCTCCATCTCATCTGTGGTCTTTCCCTTCTCCTTCTCTCCGCCTCCACCTCACTTACACAGTCTTCTAGTCAGTCTCTCATTCATCATCTTCTCCACTTAGCCGAACTATCTCAAAGCATTTCTCTTAACACTCAATGTGTGTGTATTAGTTTATTATTTTGTTGTATGGTATTGATCTAGCATGCAAGAAAATGTTGATATTTACAATTTAGTCCAACCTTTTCTCTCTCAAATACCAGACTACTTGTTGAACCACAAAATTATCACTTTCCCGACTTATTGCTTGTGCTATTCTTTGATGTATTTTATGAGTATTTTGTGTGTGGAAAGATGAGAGTCAAAAGTGAGAGCAGTAGATTTCAGTTATTTGAAAGGTTCTTTGTGGAGTTATATGGAGATGCAGACAGACAAATGAGAAAGTAAAGAACTGTGGTGTTGATGTCACTAAGACTGAGAATGCTAAGAGAAATATTTTGAGATGGTGTGAACATTATTATGTCATCCTCAGGACCAGTGCCTACTCTTCCATTCATGTCACGCATTATGATCACTTTATAATTCTTGGGCATTTCTCCTGCTGCTTCATCCAGCTTATCCCAAAACTTGTCTTTCTCTCTCTCTCTCTTACTCCTTTCATCACACAGTGCATACGCTACAACCTGAGCTTGACATACATACATCTCAGGCTGACACATTTGTAATCTCTTTTTCCACTCTGCCACACTTCATTCATCAACAAAGCAGTGGAGTACCAGGGGAAACTGATATTGGGAAGCGACTGAAGGATATGTGCCTGGAAAGGAGGTTGTGCATTTGTAACTTGTATTTCAAACAAAGATTCACATAAATATACCGTGTACATGGTACACAGGGAATGGGAATTGTGTTAAAAGGAGCCTGATTGATTACGTGCTCGTAGAAAGGTCAATACTGGGAATGGTTGCTGGTACGAGGGCAGTGAGAGGACGATGTGGAGGTCTGTCGGATCATATGATTGTGGCATGCAAGATCAAGCTGAGAATAGTGAGGTGGACCAGGAGAGAGAGGAGCAGTCAGGGAGAAAAACTGAAAGTCATGAAGCTGAGGATCAAAGAAATGGCAGATGAATACAGGACCAAAGCAGGGGAGGAGTTAAATCAGTGAATTGGAATTAAATGGATCTGGACAGCCAGTGGAATGCATATAGGGATTACTTAGTTAGGAATGGTAAAGTGGTGTGTGGTGTGGCAAGAATAACGACAAAGAAGAAAGGTACGTCATGGTGGGATGACGAGGTTAAGAGAGCAGTGGAGGAAAAGAGGAAGAAGTGGCAAGAGTGGTTACACGACCGGGGTTCGATTGAAATAAGAACTGAATATACTGAGAGCTAGAAGCACATAAAGAGACTAGTGAAGAGGAAAAAGGAGGAGGTAAACGATGATCTAAGAAGAAAAATGAATGCAAATTACTCTGAAAAGAGGGAGATGCGGAAAGGTAGAAGTGGCAGCGAAAAGAAATGTGAAAGTGTGAAGGATGTAAGTGCTAGATTATTAAGCCAGGGGATGAAGTAAGGACCAGATAGAAAGAATATTTTGAAAGCCTGATGAATGGGAATAGAGAGGGCAGAGCAGCTGTAAACATGATTGGTTTTGGGGGTGTGCAGAGGAGGAATGCAGTGCCAGGAAACGTGACACTCACACAGGTGAAGAGTGCTGTGAAGCGGCTGAATATTGGGAAAGCAGCTGGGGTTGATGAGGTGTATGCAGAGATGATTAATGGAGAGAGCAGAATGAAGTGCTTGTTGGAGATATGTAAGAAGGCATGGATGGGTGAAACTGTGCCAGCAGAGTGTAAAAAGGCTGTGGTTGTACCCCAGTACAAAAATAAAGGTGAGTGAAGTGAGTGCAAGAATTATTGTGGCATAAGTGTATTGAGTGTGGTAGGGAAGGTATATGGAAGAATTATTATAAGTAAGAGTGATATCAGAAGTCTTAGTGAGTGATGAACAGGGTGGTTTTAGGAGTGGCAGACGATGTGTGGATCAGACATTTGTAGTAAGACAGACAGTGGAGAAGGCTTGTGTGAATGACTATAAGGTGTTTATGGCATTCATGGATCTGGAAAATGTATATGACAAAGTACAGGGAGTCCCCGATAAACAAAAGGGTTAGGTACCTTTAAATTCTTTCGTATATCGATTTTTTGTATATTGAAGCATTTTTCCCCAAAAGAAACTTACGAAATCGAGGAGATGTGTTCCAGGAGCTCCCCAAAAACTGTCAACTAATTACTCTGTACTCTGCCTGGCAGGTTGTAAGCTCATAAATCTGCAGTAGAAACATTAAGAAAAGCTAAATGAACTTTAAGCTGCTGTTTATTTATCAAATTACTGAGTAAAAAATAGAAAAAAGTGCTGTACACTATATACAGGTGAGACCCAATCTCACTCACGTCCTGGCCTTCCTCATGCCTCTTGATAATTTTGAGCTTTCATTCCAACGTCAGGGTTTGGTGTTGCTTCTTCATGAGAGGTTCTTTAGATGAAGGTGAAGGACGCTTGGATGGCATGATGCAAGATGCGAAAGAGTCTTGGAGTACAGAAGGCTTGCACTACACAGCTGGGGAACGGGAACAGACTGGGACAAAGTGGAGGTAGTTGCTTGCCTCGCCATACACGATAGTGGTGCTGTGGTCTGTCGCGTGCCAGATTTGAATAATTTTCTCGTAGCACTTTTCTCACCATCGAAGCATATGCCTTTCGTATAGGGGAATTTGTTCTTTATTTTTCACTTTCATACCATCAAATTTTTGGATATTGGGGCTTCTTATATCGGGGACTCCCTGTAGACAGAGAAGGATTGTGGAAGGTTTTGCGCATGTGCGGTGTAGATGGTAAGCTGCTTAATGCTGTCAAGGGTGTTTATGATGGTAGTGAAGTATGTGTAAGGGTTAATGGGCATTTAGGTGAATGTTTCACAGTCGGTGTGGGCGTGCGACAAGGTTGTGTGATATCCTCATGGTTGTTCAATATACTGTATATATGGATGGGGTGATGAGAGAAGTAAAACATGAGTAATGGAGTGAGGGATGGCAGTGGTAATGAATTATCTGTCATTTCTATCTGTCTATAGCCAGACGTCATAAACCCCTGCAGGGGTGGCCGTTTGTCTTAGAGTTAGCTGTTTTTATTGGGAGGGGCACTAACCCTCCGCCAACCAACTTGCTGACACACAAGAAACACGTATGGGTTGGTTATATGGTTACTACCCAGCGTTGTAAATGGTTTCCTGGCTTACAGGAAACCATTAGGCTTGTCACTCAATGAAAAGCCACCTGAAAAGGAAAGAAGAGCAATAAAAAGTGACAGGAAAGATGGGAGAAATAGGAAGGGAGGAGGACAGACACAGAAAAAAATGGTAAAGGTGAAGGAAGAAGTAGGCAGCACTACATCAAGTGAGTGGATGATGGTTTGCCACCACCTACCGGAAGAATGAATGGTGATGGATGGAATATCTCAAATTTGTTGTATGATGATGATGCAGTACTACTTGTAGATACCGGACAAGAATTTGGTAGACTAGTGCAGAGTTTTTCTAATGTCCGTGAGGGTCGTCCCTTGAGAGTAAATGTAGAAAAGAGTAAAGTGATGGTTACTGAGAGAGAATGTGGCTCCCAGTGTGATGTTACAGTAAATGAAGGGAGACTGAAATTGGTGAAAGAGTTCAAATACTTGGGTACAGTGATAGAATAAAGAGGAAAATGTGCAAAAGAAGTGGAAAGTAGAGTGACACAAGGAAGGAAAGTAGTTGGTGCAATGAAGACCTTGATTTGAAACAGAAAGCCTTGGTTTAATCACGCTTGTTCTAATGCTGTCCGCAACAAGGAGATGGCCTACAAAAGGTACCGGAGCCAACCCACCCCTGAATCACATCATCTTTACGTTTCTGCCTGGAATCGTGCTAAGTCTGTTCTTCACTCTGCTAAAAATAATTTCATCCGTACTAAATGCTCTCAACTCTCCAACTCGAATTCTTCCTGCTCCTTCTGGCACCTTGCCAAAAACCTTTCTAACAACTTTACCTCATCATCCTTCCCTCCTCTTTTCTACTCTGATGGTTCTGTAGCTATTTCTTCTACTGATAAAGCAGATCTCTTCGCACAGACTTTCTCCTCCACTTCCACCTTAGATGATTCCAGTGCTGTTCCTCCATCACTTCCCCCCTCTGACTTCCTCATGGCTGACATTAAAATTTCTTCAGCTGATGTATTTTCTGCCATCACTGGCCTCAGTACTAACAAGGCATATGGGCCTCATGGGGTCCCTCCTGTTGTTCTCAAGAACTGTGCTTCTGTGCTCACAGCCTGCCTAGGCAAACTCTTTCGCCTTTGTCTGTCAACTTGTACCTTTCCTTCTTGCTGGAAGTTTGCTCTCATTCAGCCAGTGCCAAAGAAGGGTGACCACTCCCAACCCTCCAACTATCGTCCAATTGCTTTAACGTCCTGTATTTCAAAGTTTTCGAGTCAATTCTCAATAGAAATATTTTAAGGCATCTTTCCTATCACAACCTTCTTTCTGATCGTCAGTACGGGTTCCGTCAGGGACGCTCCACTGGCGATCTTCTCACCTACCTTTCAGACTCCTGGTCATCCTCCTTTCGTGACTTTGGCGAAAGCTTTGCCATTGCACTTGACATCTCAAAGGCTTTCGATCGAGTCTGGCATAAATCTTTAATATCCAAACTGCCCTCCTACGGTTTCTATCCTTCTATCTGTGCCTTCATCGCTAGCTTCCTTTCTGGTCGTTCTATAGCCACTGTTGTAGATGGCCATCGTTCTTCTCCTAGATCTATCAACAGTGGTGTTCCTCAGGGCTCTGTCCTATCACCAATTCTCTTCCTTTTATTCATCAATGACCTTCTAAGCTGTACATCTAACCCTATCCACTCATACGCTGATGACTCCACCATTCACCTTTCCATTTGGTTTCCGCAACGCCCATCTCAAGAGTTACTTCAACAAACAAGGGATGAGGCTATGGCACACCTAATGTCTGACTTGGCTCGTATCTCTGACTGGGGTAAAAATAACATGGTTGTTTTTAATGCATCTAAGACTCAGTTCTTACACCTATCAACCCAACAAAATCTTCCACAGGTATACCCACTAATGTTTAATAATATTCAGCTTAATCCTGCATCATCCTTGAACATGCTTGGGGTTTCATTTACTCAGGACTTATCTTGGCAAGATCATATTACATCTCTTGTAAAATCTGCTTCTAAGAGATTGGGTATGCTAAGCCAACTCCGCTCTTTCTTTATCCCTGCACAATTGTTGACTCAATACAGGGGTTTTATCTGCCCCTGTGTGGAGTACAACTCTCATGTGTGGGGAGGCTCCCCACATACAGCTCTTCTCAATAGGGTGGAGTCAAAGGCTTTTCGTCTCATTAACTCTCCTCCTCTTACTGACTCCCTTCAACCTCTGTCTCTTCGCCGCACTGTTGCATCTTTATCTCTTTTCTATCGCTACTTTAATGGTCACTGCTCCTCTGAAATGTCTGCTTGCATTCCTCCACCTCTATGACGGGCACGTAGCACCTGTCTGGCAGCAAACTCTCATCCCTTTTCTGTCCAGCTCTCTAATGCAAGAGTTAACCGTTACTCCCAGTCTTTCATTTATGCAACAGGTCAACTCTGGAACTGTCTCCCTCTGTCTGTATTTCCTGCTGCCTATGATCTCCAGTCTTTCAAACGCAGTGTGTCCAGTCATCTCAAAATGATCGGATCTTGAATTTGGCTCTCTATTGTATTTTGTTTTTCTCTTGGAGGGAACAGATACTGCGGGCTCATGGCCTTTGGTTCCTTCTTCCTCAAAAAAAAAAAAAAAAAAAGCTGCAGGAGGCTTACATGAAGGAGTGTTAGTGCCAGCTTTAACATATGGATGTGAAACTATATGAGAATGAAAAGTCAAGAGTGAGAGCTGATTGGACTGCTGAGGAATGTATATGGAGTACAGAGAGTGGATAGGATATGAAATAATATGATTTGTGATAGATGTGGAGTGAGGAAGTCTGGACACCAGAATTGAAGAGAGTGTACTGAGACATTATGGTCATGTGGAAAGAATGGATAACAATAGAGTGGTGAAAAAGGTATATCAGAGCAATTTTGAAGGAGGGAGGAGGCGAGGTAGGCCAAGGAGAAGGTGGAAGGATATGGTGGATGAGTGTTTGAGGAAGAGAGGTATGGATGAAAACGGTATATCGGAGCGAACTTGAAGGAGGGAGGAGGTGAGGTAGGCCAAGGAGAAGGTGGAAGGATATGGTGGCTGAGTGTGTGAGGAAGAGAGGTATGGAAGTCGGTGAGGCTAGGGGACTGACAAGAGATCGAGCTGGCTGGATGAATGTGCATGATCAAGGATTTGGCACTCCTTTTTACCATGACAGCGTCTGGATTGACTCTATGGGATACGTATATGTGAAGCTAAAGAATGTCATGAATGTTTTTGGAGTATCAGATAGAGCCAGGATTCCGGGGGCTTGAATGATGAGTGAATGGAAGCGTGGCCCGTTGGATTTGGCAAATTTGGGTTGTTTGGATGTTGCTACTCCTCCCCCTGCCCTAGGGTGGGAGAGGAGGTCCAGATGATGATGATGATGACGTGAACATGTGGAGAGGATGGAGAGTGAGAGAACGACTAGAAGAGTGTGTGAGTGAGGTGGAGGAGAGGGTGAAGGGGAACCATTGAGTAAGATTTTAATGACATTATAGTCTGTGAAGCTTTTTTTTTTTTTTTTTTTTAAATGCGAGGAAGAAGGAACCAAAGGCCATAAGCCCGCAATAATAGTTCCCTCCTAGAGAAAAACAAAATACAGTAGAAAGCCAAATTCAAGATCCGATCATTTCGAGATGCCCGGACACTGTGTTTGAAAGACTGGAGATCATAGGCGGCAGGAATTACAGACAGAGGGAGACAGTTCCAGAGTTGACCTGTTGCATAAATGAGGGACTGGGAGTAACAGTTAACTCTTGCATTAGAGAGTTGGACAGAAAAGGGATGAGAGTTTGCTGCTAGACGAGTGCTACGTGCCCGTCATAGAGGTGGAGGAATGCATACAGACTGTTCAGGGGAGCAGTGACTATTAAAGTAGCGACAGAAAAGGGATAAAGATGCAACAGTGTGGCAAAGAGACAGAGATTGAAGGGAGTCAGTAAGAGGAGGAGAGTTAATGAGACAAAAAGCCTTTGACTCCACCCTATTGAGGAGAGCTGTATGTGGGGAGCCTCCCCACACATGAGAGTTGTACTCTACACGGGCGGATAAGACCCGTGTATTGAGTTAACAATTGTGCAGGGGTAAAGAAAGAACGGAGTCGGCTTTGCACACCTAATCTCTTAGAAGCAGATTTTACAAGAGATGTAATATGATCTTGCCAAGATAAGTCCTGAGTAAATGAAACCCCAAGCATGTTCAAGGATTATGCAGGATTAAGCTGAATATTATTAAACATTAGTGGGTATACCTGTGGAAGATTTTGTTGGGTTGATAGGTGTAAGAACTGAGTCTTAGATGCATGAAAAACAACCAGATTATTTGTACCCCAGTCAGAGATACGAGCCAGGTCAGACATTAGGTGTGCCATGGCCTCATCCCTTGTTTGTTGAGGTAACTGCTGAGATGGTTGTTGCGGAAACCAAATGGAAAGGTGAAGGGTGGAGTCATCAGCATATGAGTGGATAGGGTTAGATGTACAGCTTAGAAGGTCATTGATGAATAAGAAGGAAGAGAGTTGGTGATAGGACAGAGCCCTGAGGAACACCACTGTTGATAGATCTAGGAGAAGAACGATGGCTGTCTACAACAGCGGCTATAGAACGACCAGAGAGGAAGCTATGGATGAAGGCACAGATAGAAGGATAAAAACCGTAAGAAGGCAGTTTGGATATTAAAGATTTATGCCAGACTCGATCGAAAGCCTATGAGATGTCAAGTAATGGCAAAGCTTTCGCCAAAGTCACGAAAGGAGGATGACCAGGAGTCTGAAAGGTAGGTGAGAAGATCGCCAGTGAAGCGTCCCTGACGGAACCCATACTGACGATCAGAAAGAAGGTTGTGATAGAAAAGATGCCTTAAAATTTTTCTATTGAGAATTGACTTAAAAAATTTTGAAATACAGGACGTTAAAGCAATTGGATGATAGTTGGAGGGTTGGGAGTGGTCACCCTTCTTTGGCACTGGCTGAATGAGAGCAAACTTCCAGCAAGAAGGAAAGGTACAAGTTGACAGACAAAGGCGAAAGAGTTTGCCTAGGCAGGGTGTAAGCACAGAAGCACAGTTCTTGAGAACAACAGGAGGGACTCCATCAGGCCCATATGCCTTGTTAGTATTGAGGCCAGTGATGGCAGAAAATACATCAGCTGAAGAAATTTTAATGTCAACCACGAGGAAGTCAGAGGGGGAAAGTGATGGAGGAACAGCACCGTAATCATCTAAGGTGTAATTGGAGGAGAAAGTCTGTGCGAAGAGATCTGCTTTATTAGTAGAAGAAATAGCTACAGAACCATCAGAGTAGATAAGAGGAGGGAAAGGTGATGAGGTAAAGTTGTTAGAAAGGTTTTTGGCAAGGTGCCTGAAGGAGCGGAAAGAATTCGAGTTGGAGAGTTGAGAGCATTTAGTACTGATGAAATTATTTTTAGCAGAGCAAAGAACAGACTTAGTGATATTTCCTGGGTTTGAAGGATTCTGTGGGCTATTTCACTGGGTATGGTGGTGTTAGTTCTCTATCTGTCTATTGATTGCCAGATGCCTTAATCCCGTAAGGGGTAAATCACCTCCATGTTGTCCTGTCCCCCACCATTTCTCTGCCCTGCTGCCAGCTCACACCCCCCTCTCTCATATAGTTCTCCTTTCCTACTTTCATATTTTTTCTTTCCTTGCTTTTGGATTTTACTGTGTCTCATCATAACTTGCAAAAAAAAGGTCATGAAGTTTGTGATGATACTATGCTACCAGATGATATTCTTCAGCTTTTTAGAGACATTTCAAATTGGAGGCATTAGGTATAGCCAGCCGTCAGTAGTCTCTTCTCTTAACCTCTTAACAGTGGGATGATGTAAATCGGAGCATCACAGTCCTCCTTGAAATATCATGTGATGGAAGGGTCTTCTTTCCTGGTAGAGTTATTGTTTTCAGAGTGGACCACTTAGGCCATGCACTTTCTCAGGTAAAGTCTTTACTCATTGCTATAACAGTACAGTGCTAAGAAAGTAAGCAAGCGTTGATTTCTATCTTGCTGCTTGAAGAGATCTCAGAAATATCTGGCCTCCAGTCATTGCCTTTTTTTTTTTTTTAACAGACAAAAGTTGGTATACTTTATCTTGTAGCTGGAGCAAGTTGAATGAAAACAACAAAGGTGTTTCAGTGTCTATTTGCATTTTTTTTTTTTTTTTATTCCTCATAGTATCTCTTTCATCAAAGATAGAAATTTATGATCTTCCTTGGAGTTTAAGTTGTATGGGTTAGGGGTGGCTTTCCTTAGTTGCCTGGCATCACCTGGAGGTAGGAAGAAGAAAAATTGCCATATTCACATTAAAAAAGAAAAGTAGCCAGGGCTACATCTTTTTATACTTTTTTCTCGCCACTTTCAGTTGATTTTATTCAGCTTAGAAATAATCTCTTCTGATGAAAAGTGTTGTGGGTGCTCTACAGTATATAATCCCTCCAGTTTGAAGAGTCTGCATAATAGAACAGAGAAAATTTACCATACTTTTATTTATTTTTATTTGTTTTTGTCCTGTACTGAGAGCTGTTGAGCAGTACCAATATGTACAGTAGAAGTCCTATTTTTCGGCATCTATGGGACCAGGCTAGTGCCGAAAAATCAAAATTGCCGAATTATCAAAAACCCTACCCACTCAATACCTTATATGTTTTGGTGAACACTATCATCACCACTCATATCATTACAAATGTGCTTGGAGAGAGTACTGTATACTGTTTGACACTGTACAATACTGTAATGAATACAGTACTATACATGAATATGAAAAATAAAGAAATTAGTGAACATACTGTATATAAATGTAATGGTACAGTAGGCCTACAAGTTCACATGCACTTACCTAAACTAATAGTAGGTTCCTTAATTACATATGTACAATAGAAGGGGTTGATTGGACTCTGCTACTGCTGGAAGAAGTCCCCAGCAGTAGAGGGTCCTCATGGAGAATTTCAAGACTGACGAAAAAAATCGGAAAATCTGCCGAACGATCAGAGATTTTCGTAAATGGGACTATTTCTCAAAACTGCCGAAATGTCAGATTTGCCGGGGAATTGGATGCTGAAGAATTGGACTTTTACTGTATATCTCATCTCATCTGTAGGTGAGAAAAGAGGATAGGATGATAATGATGATGGTCTGTCTGTCTCTCTGTCTATCTGTATCTGTTGTCAGATGTCTTAATCCCACAAGAGGTGGCCACAAAGAAATTGCTTCCATGCCACCACGTCCTCAGGCATTTGGCTGCCCTCCCTCCAACTCAAACCCCCTCTCATAAATCTCACCACTTGGTCTCCACCTGCCCTCCATCCCATCCTTGGTCTCCATCTGCCCCTGTCCCCTTCAACCTCACTCACATACACTCTTTTTCTAGTCAGTCTCTTATATTGCATCCTTTCCACATGAAGATAGTAATTTTATTAACCCCTTATGGGCGGGCAGCTTATCAATTATATGACTGTCTGGGGCGGTATATTTTTGGAAAAATAAAGCATCAAGGAATAAGCCTAAACATGCATAAATCGATGAAAATGGATGAAAAACGAAGGCAAGAGGTGTTACACATGTGGTAATACATCTCTGCTGGCTGTGGGAGGAGGAGGGGAGGAGCGTGGGCAGGCAGCATATCACTAGGCGCACCTGGGGCGAGCCTAGGGAACTCTTCATTCACTTTTTTTTTTTCTTCACCACTGAACACTATATTTGTCATTTATGCATTCTTTACACCATTCATTGTCTTCAGAATCTTAAGTAGGTGTTTTCTGTTTTACTTGAACACTTATAACAATAAAACTTATGTACGGTTATTCTATTATACACGAACATATATAACACTACAGTTTTTATATGGATATTCTCTTTTACTTGTTTCAAGGCTTGGGAGGGTAAAGGGCAGGACAGTAGGTGACAAGGATGCCTTATCACCCAATTTCACCAATAAATTAGGACTGAAAATGGCCGGATGTTACGTAACGTTAACTGCCTGCTCACACAGGGACGGTACGTAACGTCACCCACATGTTAGGGGTTAATTTATTAATTAATTTATTTTTTATAGAGATGGACCAGAGCAAGAGGGTACAGAAACAAGCCTAGAGGAACTTGCCAAAAAGAAGAATCTATATCTGGAATTAAACTTGGGACAAGGAAAGCAACTTATTTACAGGAGCTACTGCAAGATATGGTGAGAATTTGGATTCTTATGCAGGGTACAACCATAAGAGGGATGCATTCATTTGATGACACCAATAACTGGATGGCTTCACTGCCTGGTTGTACAAACTTTTCTCTACTCTCGTCTTGTTGCCGTGAATGGGGGATGGTGGTCTGCAGGAGGACAGCTTCAGCCTGCAGTCCAGTGGGTTCACATTTCAGATGAACCTGGACCAACAACAGTGGCTACTATAGTATAATGCCGATTTATCGCTAGATAGGGTCCATGGAAGTTCACTTTAAATCACTGTGCTGTTTTAATGGAATGGTGCTTGAGAAAAAGAAACTTCCATCCATCCATCATCCAATCCTGCGTTGTCCCATGAGGAGCATAGGAGCTTAGGGCTAGGCAGTTGGTCCTGACATTTAAGATGAGAGTGACCAGCCTCACTCATCCCTGAGTGGCATCATGTGAGCAGTAAACCCCAACCACCCCTTGGATATAAACCTTCACCGGCTCAATCCGATTGGAGCGCAAAAATTACCCACTGAACCACCAGGTGCCAAAATTTGGTTATATGGTTACCATCCAGTGTAGTAAATGGTTTCCTGGTGTACAGGAAACCATTTAGCTTGTCACTCCATGTAGAGTCACCCGCAGGCAGAAGGAAGAGGAAAGAATGAAGGAAAGAAAGGCAGAAGAGGGAATGTAAAGTCACCTGCAGGCAGAAAGATGAGGAAAGTCTGAAGGAAAGAAAGACAGAAGAGGATGGAAGGAAACAAGGCTGGAGGAGAGGAAAGGGCATACACCCGAGAGCAGCATTACATCGAGTGAGTGGATGTGAGCGCCCCCACCTATGTTTATATATATGTGTTTTATTAACTAAGAAACATAAGAAGATATATGGTATAATGTAGGAATGTTTAGTCACCACTCCCTGTAGCTGTAGTTCAGAAGAGTCGTATGGTAGAGGCAGGAAGCGGCACTCGTCACAGCAAAGGACAGTACTGTAGCGCTCTGTCTCATCCCCTTTCCCGACTGTCTGAATAATCTCAGTCCGTCTAGAATAAACAGAAGGTTTTTAAATGCTAAAACAAGCACTCATAAATCAACACAGCTAAAATTATGGAATGTGAAACAGTGTTTACAAGCGATCAGCTGATGCAGCAGGGCATTGTGTCGGTCTGCACATGCACATGCGGCCCATCTTCCACCATGCTTCCCACACTCGTTATCCACTTTTACTCTCAGGGTTCACTTTCATTACAGTACTGTACTGTATTTTTAAGCTATTCAAAATAGATTTTCACCCACCTTTACTGAGGCAAGCCTTCCTCTGAAGAAGTAGGTCCAACCTCAGCCAGATCACAATCCCTGTCACTGTCTGGTGGTGAATCAGACACTCAGGAAGCACAGGACGATGCTCACGCTCCAGCTGTAGATGGGCTAGCTTCACCAGGTGCTGAAGCAATGGCATATAACCATCTTGTTAAATTTTAGCACATTAGGGTATGCTATATATCAAATACAGTTTAATGTCCATTTTTCCATACCATACAGTACAATTAACAGCTTCTTACACAGTTTCATAACAAACTCATCTGTTAATGGATGAAAGAATTATATGATTTTCTTCTGTTGCTGGGACATGATCATCTGATCCAGCAGCTGAGAATACGTTGATGCAGTCCTTTTCAATGCCTTGATCACGTTCATACTGCGCTCCACATCAGGGCCATGTTGAAGTGCAGACTGGGCAGCAGAAGTGATGTGCTGGATAAGCTCCCTGAGCATAGGAATTGTTAATTCTTTCTTGGATGTCTGGGGTGTATCTGGTGACGCTTCTGTTTCCTCGTGCTTCTTCGCAATCTCTACTATCTCTACGACTTCTTCAGAACTGAGAGGTTCCTCCATACTGCCGAGCAGCTCTTGCACAGCACTCTTTTCCTGGTTAGTTAAACCAGAATCACCTCTCACTTCCTTACTCAGCCTCAGGATGTCTTGCACGTCCTTATCTTTATCAAAGCCTTTAAAATAATTGATGGCATCAGGCCACAAATTACGCCACACTCCATTTTGTGTACTTTCTGGTACATTATTCCAAGCAAGGGATATGTTTGCTATGGCATCTTTGACAGTGTAGTTCTTCCAAAATTTGTCTGCAGTCATGTCCATGTCTTTATTCATGGATTCAGCCATTTGCTTCATGGTATACTTTTGGTAATTTTGTTTGAACAAGTTAATAACACTTGATCTAGTGGCCGAATCAATGAGGTCACGTTTGGAGGAAAGAACAACAGCGTCACTTCCATGCATACGGTGCACAAGTTTTGGAGTGGCTGGATGCACTGTCCACCAGAATCAAGGCCATGTTACTTTGGTTATGTTTATTGTTAGTATTTTCAATGAATGGAATAGCCTGGCTGAGGTACCACTCATCAAAAATGTCTGACATCATCCATGCCTTCTTATTAGACCTCCAAAGCACAGGAAGTATGGGAAGGAGCACATTTTTCAGAGCATGTGGTCTAGCAGAGTGGTGGATGATGAATGGCTTCATCCGTGCAGTGCCTGATGCATTGGTCATGAGGGGAATAGTGAGCCTGTCCTTACTTGCTTTAAATCCAGGTGCCTTTCCTTCATTTTTCATTAAATATGTTTTTTGGGGTATCCTTTTCCAGTACAGTCCCGTTTCATCACAGTTCCACACTTGGCACTTTGAATATTCATTTTCCTCCTATCTCACTCAGCACTTTTTTCATATCCTCGGTGGCCTGAGCATCGGTAGATGCAGCTTCACCTGTCAGTGTTAAGTTCCTTAGCCCCGTTCTCTTGATAAATTTATAAAGCCAGCCGGTAATTTCACTGAATTTACTGTCTTTAATGGATTTCCTTCCTTTTCAAGTAACCGAGACTGTATTTCGAAGGCTTGTGTTTGCAGCATAGGGCCCGTGAAAGGAAGTTTTCAGTGCTGCACATCTTCCACCCATGACTTTAGTGCATCTTCCATTTCACCATACATACACGACTTCAGGTGGAGTTTTCTCTAGGAAATGTCCGGTGAAGCATAGGCTTCTCTAATTTTCTTCTTGTTGAGCTTGATAGAGCGGACAGAGCTCTCCAACAATTCAAACTGCCGTCCTACCATCAACGCTCCATTTCCTTTCTTCAGGGCATCCAGCACATTTATTTTCTGTTCATTTGTAGTAGACTGCCTTGATATTTCTTGTCAGGGGTAGATAATGATGTCGTGGATGGCCTCTTAGACACAGTGGTGGTGAGTAGTGCACACAAGGCAGGAGAAAGTCGCAGAGTAGTTTAGGGATGTCATCTCACTGTAGAGTCAGCACGTGAAATGAGGAGAAACAACGGGTAGCTGGTGGCGGGCAGCCTTGTGGGATGCTCAGAGTGACGTTTGGCAGGAAACAGTACAGATGTTGGCAAGGGGGGGGGGGAAATGCACTAGATTCAACTCGTTTAAAATCAGAAGGACTCACTTTAAATTGATACTGTGGCCCTAGTTGTAGGTATCGTTTTAAATTGATTCGCTTCAAATCGATGTTCTGCTGTACTACAGTTGTGAGACTAGTTTCTGGTCACCCCCTTCCTCCATCTGTAATCAGAAGGGAAGCCATTGCCAAGAGTTTCACACCATATGACAGTATGTTCTGGTGTTTCAAAGATTTTCTACTCCTAACCAATAAAATTGTGTCAAATGGTCTGCTTTAGTCAGAGTTTCACACCAAAAGAAAGTTAGTTGGTATTTCAAAACTTTTCCACTCAGCACCATTAAAACAAGTAAATGTCAGCATTTCTCAAGCAGCTCAGCAAAGCCTCAGAATTACTACATTAACACTGGACAACTGGTTTCATTCAGAGGAAAACCTTACCTTTGACAGCCCTGTAATCAGGGGTCAGAGCAAAGGATAAGCAGAAACTGTAGGTCACAGTTACACAGATGGTTTTTATTACACTTTGCACTTTATCAGGATCTTTCTTGTTATAGAGCCCCAATAAATTTTGGATAATTGCTTATTAAATGTTGCACTGCTCCATTTAGAGCTGTATTGACACTTTCCACCTATTTTTTTGTCATTCATTCATATACTGTACTGTAATTTATAAAGGCTCCAAAATACTTGCATGCATCAGCCTTGGTCACCAAGTAGCAGCTCTCCATGCTACTCAGTCTTTGGCAGACCCCCCTCTTTTTTTTTTTTTTTTTTTTTTTTTTTTTTTGAGGAAGAAGGAACCAGTGGCTGAGCCCACAGAACGTTCCTTCCAAGGGGAAAAAAGAGAGAGAGAGAGAGAGAGCAAAATTCCAGATCCATTCATTTCTAGATGCCTGGAGATCATAGGAAGTAGGAAATACAGACATAGGGAGACAGTTCCAGGGTTGACCTGTTGCATAAATGAAGGACTGGGAGTAATGGCATTAGAGAGTTGGACAGAAAAGGGATGAGAGTTTGTTGCTAGACGGGTGCTACACACCTGTCGCAGAGGTGGAGGGATGCAAGCAGACAGTTCAAAGGAGCAGTGACCATTGAAGTAGTGATAGAAAAGAGATATAGAGACAACAGTGCGGCAAAGAGACAGAGGTTGAAGGGAGCAAGTAAGAGGAGGAGAGTTGACGAGACAAACAGCCTTTGACTCCACCCTATTGAGAAGAACTGTATGTGGGGAGCCTGCCCACACATGAGAGTTGTGCTCTAAACAAGGGCGAATACAACCTATGTATAAAGTCAACAACTGTGCAGGGGTAAAGAAGGAATGGAGTTGGCTTAGCACACATGATCTCTTGGAAGCAGATTTTACAAGAGATGCAATATGATCTTTCCAAGATAAATCCCATGTGAATGAAACCCCAAGTATGTTTAAAGATGATGCAGGATTGAGCTGGATATTATTAAACATTAGTGGGTACTCCTGTGGAAGATTTTGATGGGTTGATAGGTGTAAAAACTGAGTCTTTGATGCATGAAAACAACAAGATTATTAGAGGGCATAAACACTAAAATACATGAACTCACACAATTCATCAAACAACAGAACATACACATTGCCATCTTACAAGAAACAAAACTACACAGAGCACAGAAAACACCAACATTTCATAACTTCACCACCATTCGATAAGACCGGGCCGACGGCGGTGGTGGTGGACTCATCACCCTGGTACACAAATCCATCAACTTTGCAGATGCCAGTGCACACACAAAGTCACTTCTCCCCCCACATGACACCACAACAGAAATACAATCAATTAAAATACTCACTGGTAACAAATCACACATAACAATTGCAAACACGTACATTCCCCCCCAGTCGTCCCCCACAGTACCACACAATTACTCTCCACAAATACACCACATCACTAACATACCCAACATCATCCTGGGTGGTGATTTCAACACCAAGTCATCGACCTGGCATGTCAACAACCCTGACACAGACAGAGGGCTGGTACTACAATCCCAGACGGATCATCTTTTCACACTAAACAGTCTAGACCAACATACCCATATCCCACACCAAGCCCTCTTCCTCCCATCATTTCCAGACATCACCTTCTGCTCCCCAAACTTCGCTCCCACTACATCATGGAGAGTGGTCAAAACCTTAGGTTCTGATCACCTCCCAATCATCATAACTACCAAAACCAGAATCACCCCATCTGGCCACAAACACACATACACTAATTATAAGAGAGCCAACTGGGAGGCCTTGGTAACTGAAACAGAACATTTTGAAACACTAAACAGTACACCCATCACAAACGTCAACACTGCTGTGCACACTTTCAATACAATCATACAAAACGCAGACAAAAGACACATCCCTAGAGGCAACAGAAAGAGACACAACCCCAACTTCACATCAGAAATTCAAGGCCTTATCAGACAACGGGACACACTGCGACACTCCCCAACACCCCATACACAAGACACCATACAACAAATACAAGAACTCAACACTCAAATAAACAGTAAAATATCAGAACAGCAAACACTAAACTGGAAAAATTACCTCCAAACACTTGACCACAAAACAAACATCAGCAAACTCTACAAAACACTAAACAGCATCACACTTTCCAACAGCAACACCACACAATCACATGCTGCCATCACAACAGACACCATACCCTCAAGCAAACACTCTCATCAATCACTTTTCACAAGTCAGCCATCTAACCCCCCATCCGGAAGACCGACGTATCATCAGACGTAAGAGACAGTTCCCCACAGACCCAGACTACGCACCTTTCACTTACAACCAGACGAAGCACATCATTAAGAACCTGAAGCACTCATCTGCCTGTGGACGAGACAACATAAGCAACATTCACCTTAAACACCTAGGACCACAAGGCATATAAGCACTCACCAACATATCAAACTACAGCTACTCGCACAACATAATACCCAACATCTGGAAGCATGGCAATATCATCACTATCCCTAAACCCAACAAAGATCCCACGTTACCCTCCTCACATCACCCCATCACACTCCTCTGCACCCCTTCTAAAGTCACTGAACGACTGATACTACAACTAGTCACACCTCACATTCCCCTAGCCCAGTCTCAGCATGGCTTTAGGCCACTACACTTCACAAACACCCTTCTTACAGACCTTACACAGAGAGTTTTCGATGGCATGAATTCAGCTAGGCCACCACACAGAACACTCCAAGTCACACTAGACATTAGCAAAGCTTTTGATGCCATCCCCCGCCACAACCTCACAAACAAAATACTCAACACAAACATGCACAATAACACAAAAAGATGGCTGGCAAACTACTTAGCAGGCAGATGTGCACACGTAACATTTACCGGTAAGTCTTCTAAGATCAGAAACTTCACAAACAGCGTCCCCCAGGTATCTGTTTTGTCCCCTACACTCTTTAATCTATACATGCACGACATACCCACACCCCACACACCACAGATACACATAGCTTCCTATGCAGATGATATAACACTTACATGTACACACCAAATCTCAAACACAGCTGCACACATCATTCAACCTTACCTCAACACACTACACGAATGGTTCACCACAAACAGGCTCAAAATAGCCCCAGCCAAATCTACAGTGACTCTTCTCACAAACTGGACAGCAGAACATAGTCACAACCCACACCTCACCATAAACAACACTCCACTACCACACACACACACACACACACAAAATCCTTGGTGTAACATACAATGCATCAAAGTCATTCAAACAACACATCACAAACATTAAAAATAAAATAACACCAAGACTCAATGCTTTGAGGTCACTTGCCCATACAACACTCGGACACAACAAAGAAACCACCACCACAGTATACAAACAATACATACGTTCAGTGATGAATTATGCAAGCCCTGCCTGGGCTTCTTACCTGACCAAAACACACTACAACACTCTACAGACCATACAGAACAAGGCCCTAAAAATAATCACAGGCTGCACAGCTACTACACCCACAGACCACCTACATCAAGAAACCAAAGTCCTCAAAGTCAAGGATCTACTAGACATGAGAGGCACCCAGTTTCTTGCTGCAGCCTCCACAAACCCACAACATCCACTACAGTACATGGCAGCACATTGACCCACACCAAGGAACATCAAAACAACACCCAGCACACGATACCATACACAAATACTGTCATCTCTCCCCCCTCGCCCACCTCAGACCAGCTTCCAGAAGCATATCCACACTCAGATCACTCACCGCTCCATTCAGTCACTTAAAGACAACACACAGCTGCATGCACGGCCTCCTGACATCCACCCTTCTGAATCCTATCTTCCTCGTGAGAACAGGGTCCACCTGGCCAGGCTGAGATGTGGGCACCATCCGGCCCTCTTAAGCTACCAGAAAAGGCTGGATGACTCCGTCGCTGATGCCTGTCCAGGATGCAACACAGCACCCCACACTATTAAACACATTATGGAAGACTGCATTGCACACAATCACCTATGCCAACAACACAACATACACTCTTTGAGAGCTCTGTGGGAAAGCCCGGTCTCGGCCATGGCCTTCCTGAGGGACTCGGGACTGTTCGGCCAGACTGCCCAGGGAACAACTACTACTACTACTACAAGATTATTTTTACCTCAGTCAGAGCTATGAGCAAAGTCAGACATTAGATGTGCCATAGCTTCATCCCTTGTTTGTTGAAGTAACTGCTGCGATGGCCGTTGCGGAAACCAAATGGAAAGGCGAAAGGTGGAGTCATCAGTGTACGAGTGGATAGGGTTAGATGTACAGCTTAGAAGATCATTGATGAATAAAAGGAAGAGAGTTGGTGATAGGACAAAGCCCTGAGGAACACCACTGTTGGTAGATCTAGGAGAAGAATGATGGCTGTGTAGAACAGCAGCTATAGAACGACCAGATAGGAAGCTATGGATGAAGGCACAGATAGAAGGATAGAACCCGTAAGAGGGCAGTTTGGATATTAAAGATTTATGCCAGACTCGATCGAAAGCCTTTGAGACATGAAGTGCGATGGCAAAGCTTTCGCCACAGTCCTGAAAGGAGGATGACCAGAAGTCTGAAACGTAGGTGAGAAGATCGCCAGTGGAGCGTCCCTGCGGAACCCATACTAACGATCAGAAAGAAGGTTGTGATAGGGAAGATGCTTTAAAATTTTTCTGTTAAGAACAGACTCAAAAACTTTTGAGACACATGATGTTAAAGCAGTTGGACGATAGTTAGAGGGTTGGGAATGGTCACCTTTCTTTGGGACTGGCTGAATGAGAGCAAACTTCCAGCAAGAGGGAAAGGTACAAGTTGAAAGACAAAGGTGAAAGAGTTCACTTAAGCAGGGTGTAAGCACAGAAGCACAGTTCTTGAGGACAACAGGAGGGACACCATCAGGCCCATATGCCCTGTTAGTATTGAGGCCAGTGATGGCAGAAAATACATCAGCTGAAGAACTTTTAATGTCTGCCATGAGGAAGTTGGAGGTGTAACGCCAGAGATTTTTATCCCACCGATGTTCATCAGTGTAACGATGAGAAATTGGATTTCCCACCGTTGTGGTTCTGTTTAACTTACTCGTTGATAATACAAAGGGTACTCAACTTAGTCTTCCCTCAATGACTGATAAAGTATTCACCTAAGAAAAAAGGGGGGGGGGAGAGTAACTTCAACTTTGAATAATAAAGGTTAATTGCTTAAAGGATATTTTTGGTAGCGTTTGTATTTTTTTGGCCGAGTCAAGAATAAGTTAGTACTACGTGTGTTAGTCGTTCCCAAAGTGGAGGAATCTTGAACTGGAAGGGGAGGGAGTCATGCGTGAGAGAACATAATTCCCTTGGTTGGATATCAAAGTTGCATATACTTTACTCTACTTTAATAATTCTATACTTGTTAAACAACAGACATTTTTGAATTACATGACCTTTAATAATATGAAAAGAGTTGTAAATTAAGTAATAGTTTGGGCGATAGTAATACAGTACTGTTACCAAGCGAAACAATTTGAATATTTAACAGTGACTCCTGAGTTCATCACATTACATTCTCGATATCAGTTATTCTTGGGCTCGTCTATAGCCTCAAGACTGGGATATTCAATGGCATGAACTGTCTTTTCGGGCTGGCATAGCCTCGAACCAACAATATTCACTCATGTTCTAGTACATCGGGCCAGTCTAAACTCATCACACAATTCACTAATATTTCATAATCACTCGGGCTTGCTTAGCCTACGAGGAACAACTCGAAATTACATTTTCTTACAACCACTAAATTCACTTCAACACTCCCAATATTCCTAACCTGTTAATAAAAGAAGAGGAAAAAAAACAGTTGATGAGTTTAAATTCGCTTTTCCGTTACATGATCACCTTAACTTTCAAAACTCTGTACCTTATCTACTATAAAAAAAAAAGGTTCACCTGATTGATTCATAATTCAATTGCTACTACATTGAGTTATAAATCTATTCGTGGGTAGTGTAAGTGTGTTCACATGATGGCCTCGTGCAAGCCCCAAAGTCACGGTGTCTGTGAACTGAAGCAACGTCTGTTACCCACAACGTCTGGATAGCCAATGTCTGCGTTAAGCTTTTAACAACATCACTTCATATTGCTCACGACAAGCAAGAATTAAAACAAGCAAGGGGGGGAGAAAGAAGGAATGTGTACAGCTCACCTGAAGCAACGTCTGTTACCCGCAACGTCTGGATAGCCAATGTGGCTTATCGGGCACACAGGGACACTACTGCTAGTCAAATAAGACTGTGTTTTTGCGATATGGTGGGTTTTAATTCTCTTCACTATTTATATAGTAAAGTTCACATGATGTTAGGGCTTTTGATTGAATTGGGGAAAATTTGGGATTCAATCCTTACTACAGTTAAATACTGAATTTACTGCCATCCCGCCCTGAGTTTGGGGTAGCTTATGCCATCTAGTGACGACTAAGGCAAGCGGAACTACTTGGTCCTCACAAATTACATTATCTTTGCCTTTTCTGACTATTAATTTCACATATTTGGATTCTAGCAGCTTCATTAGTAAGCATTTCACAACAATGATACGGAAAGAATTGCATATCCATTATTATTCTGTTTAAGGTTTAAACTTGGCGCCCGGCAACGACGCACCACAAGCACGAGGATGTTGCCCACATCTGTTATTTGTTAGCAACCAGATGGGAGGAACTCCCATAGCTCAACACTTCCAGTTACACTACCTATGCATAGATACAGAGATATATACATATAAAGTTAAAGTTGTCCCTATATCGATCATTAACACATGAAATACTACTTAGAATAGGAGCCTTATAGACTAGTATTCAGATTACACTCTATCTTAGAAATTACAGTACCTCTAAACATATACATGAATACTAAATTTGTGGCATTACGGAGGGGGGAAGTGATGGAGGAATAGCACCGGAATCGTCTAAGGTGGAATTCGAGGAGAAAGTCTGAGCGAAGAGATCGCTTTATCAGTAGAAGAAATGGCTACAGAGCCATCGGAGTAGAAAAGAGGAGGGAAGGATGATGAGGTAAAGCTGGTAGAAAGGTTTTTGGCAAGGTGTCAGAAGGAGCGGGAAGAATTCGAGTTGGAGAGTTGAGAGCATTTAGTGCTGATGAAATTATTTTTAGCAGAGTATAGATCAGACTTAGCACGATTCCAGGCAGAAACATAAAAGAGATGTGATTCAGGGGTGGGTTGGCTCCAGTGCCTTTTATAGGCCCTTTCCTTGTTGTGGACAGCATTAGGACAAGCGTGATTAAACCAAGGCTTTCTTACGTTAGTCAAAGGATATGAGAAAGGTATGTATGCTTCCATGCCCAAGAGAATAACCTCTGTAATGTGCAAGACACACTCAGATGGCCCCCGGCCATGGAAGCAATAATCATTCCAGGGAAAATCAAGGAAGTACTGCCTGAGGGCCTCCCAATCTGCAGCTACAAAGTGCCACAGACGATGTTTCTTTGGAGGGTCCACAGGCCATACCGAAGCGATAGGACAGGTTAAGGTAATAACTTTATGATCAGGGGAGCCCAGCAGAGAGAAAAGATTGACAAGCAGAAGGATTAGTTGTAAGGAAGAGGTCAAGTATGTTGGAACTCTCTCCAAATCGGTCAGGGATATGGGTAGGGTACTGTACAAGCTGTTCTAGGTCATTAACCCCTTAAACGCGGCTGTGTACGGCCGATCCCCCCGCTGTGGCGGGGTTGTAGCGGGGTCTGAGTACCTGTGGGAAAATATTTGCCAAAAATCAGAGATTAACCCTAGAACATTAAAATTTGTATGGCATATAGTACTTACATTCAGCTTTCTCCTGAGACAGATGTTGAGTCTTCGTGGACTACCAAAGGACTTGTGAAGACTTGCAAAGTTGGGTAACAAAGTCTTCACTTTCACACCTCCAGAAACCCGGTTTTCTTTCTACCACAGCCTCAATCTGTCACAGTACACTTTATACAACAACGTACAGGTTGTTTGGAATCCGTATTTGTACAATAAGCACTGAAAATAAGGCTATAATGAACGGAGCGCATGGCCGACATGCAGCGCGGCGGCGATCTTCCCGTCACTGAACACACATTTCCCTTTTCACGGCTAAAAACACGTATACTACATTATTTTCCTTCATATTACTTCGCAAAGGCTCGCTTGGCACTCTTACGGCCATAAAAATCACTGTCACTGCCAGTATTGTGAAGCGGTAATGAGGAAGACCACCGCGGCGCAAGTTTATTCAACCTTACGGCAGGCACTTTATTCTCGCTCCAGTCGGCCACTCGCACTTCATTTCTATCGCTCACTTTCACTCTAGCTGTCCGTTTTTTGCCTTATTCATCAGTGTCACTGTCCATTGTTATAAAAATAATATTTTCTACACAACAAACTGTCACTGTCAGAACATAGAATAGGAACATATGCTTTCAACTTCTTACACTGGAGTGACTGTCACTCGCAATACTTATATTATTACTATGTACAATTATTTACACAAAAAAACACTGTCACTGTCAGTGCTTTTACAAGTACATACACTAATTTACACTCATCAGACTGTCACTGTCAGTACGTAAAAGAAAACTAAACACTAGTATCACTGTCACTCTCAGTATTATTTCCAAGAATCTTACCCTTATTTTCAATATCTAGTCAGGCTGTGGTAGTCAAAGAAACACGGGTAAGCACAGAGGGGAATTTTGCACTCTTTGCACTGCAAGGAGGTGCGCCTAAATGTTCTGTCCTGCCTGGTAGTGTGGCTGCACATATGACACCTCCTCAGTGCTTTTCCCCTCTTGGCAGTGGCAGGCAGTGGCTCCAGGCGGTGTCGCTGAAGGTAGGCCTGACACTGTAGGTGGTCTGGAGGTGTCTGTGGGTGGCGCTTGGGACCTGATGGCAGTACCTGCCCATAACACTGAAGCAGCTGGTAGACACAAGTCTTAGAAAATCGTCGGAGAGAGTAGTTTGCTGGCTTCCTGTTCTTGATCTTATACAGGATGAAGGCATTCAGCATGCACATATCAATCAAGTGCAAAAACACCTTCCTGTACCAGCGACGATTCCTCCTCAGGCAGTCTATCTCTCCGATCATCATGTCAGACTTGTCCACCAGCCGCATATTGAAGTTGTAGTCAATGACAGCATCAGGCATCATCACAGGCTCGCCAGTCCTTCTGTCGACCTTCCCTGTTGCCAGCATTTCCCCCTTGTGTACTGTGGTGAGCACATTCACGACTCTCTTATCGTGCCACCTGATCGCAAGCATCTTGTCAGTTTTCATCAGGTGCACGTCTCCCCGCTTTGATTTTTCAGCCTCGGGGAAGGCAGGGTAGTGTGCCCTATTGCTCGACAGTGCCACAGGATCCGACGCCGTGTTCAGAAAGGTACTTGGCGAGTTTAGGAGCTGTATAGTAATTGTCCGTATACAGGACATGATTCTCGCCAAAGTACTTTTCCAGTAGCACTTGTCCAAATCGACATTGCTGGCGGTGTAAATAACGAAGTTTAAGATGAACCCCGTCTTGCAGTCGCACAGCATGAAAACTTGATTCCAAAGCGGTGCCGTTTGCTTGGAATATACTGCACAAACCGAAGACGGCCCCTGAACAAAACCAAGGACTCGTCAATCACCACTTTCTTGAAAGGGCGCAGGAACCTCGTAAACTTATCCTTGATCAAATTCAGGATTCCCCTCACTTTCCATAATGGGTCAGTTCGGGAAGGCTCATCATTGTTCGCGAAGTGAAGGTAAGTCATGAGCTGTCTAAAACGATTGCGGCTCATGTATTTATTGAAGATTGGTGTGGGGCAAAGATTGTCTGAACTCCAGTATTCCTCCAGCTTATGTTTCCAATTATGGGGCATCAATAACATCAACCCAATAAATACAAAGAGTTCCCTGATCGTTAGAGGCACCCATGCTGCCATCCGCGACGTGGATGGCGTTGCAGGCTCACCTTCTCCTTCACGAACTGCAGCAGATTGCCCCTCGTACCTGTTCGTCTCGGTACAAATCTGCTCCATTGCCTCGTTGTCAAGGAAGGCCAACAGGTAGTCCAAGCATTCACCATCCTCTTGGACAGGGAAATCAGCCTGAACTCCACACCCACTGTCATCAAAGGGCAGATCTTCCGGCACAAAATCTGAGCCCTCTGACCACACGAAGGCATCAAAAGTGCCCTGCCTAGGCTGGGAGGTGCTGGGGGTGGCGGGGGGTGAGGCAGGTCGTGTGGGAGTGGGTGAGGCAGGCGGTGAGACAGTGCGTGAGGCAGAGGCTGTCCTAGGTCGTGTTGGTGTGGTGGTGGTGGGGAGATTAGCAGAGGGTTCAAGGTCACTCGCGGTGGCGTGACTGGCGAGTTGCCTAGTGCAAGTAACCTTATGAGCTAGCCTTACACTAGGGGACAAAGTTCTTGCCCTACTACCACGAACACTGGGCCTACGGAAACCTCTACTACGTAAACGCGACTGTCTACTTCCCTTCCGAGGTGGTGAAGGCGACTCCGAAGACTCCGGAGAAAGGGCAGCTGAAGAGGAGGACGAGAGAATGGGGCTGGGAGTGCGTGGCGGGCTGGCAGTGGCATGACGTGGCGTAGGGGACAATGGTTGTGAAGCGGGGTCACCACTCCTTTTCCTCTTGGCCCCCTTTCCATATTCTAGGCCCCTTTTCACAGGAGCCTTGCCTGTTGAGGTGCTTGGCACAGAAACAGTCACTTCTGGCACCTCAGACTCAGCACTCGATTGCGTGTCCGACTCTGCCAGGCTAGACCAAACACCGACGTCACTTCCATAATCCATGGACGCTTTCAATAATTCACTAGCTATTGCCGAGTCACTCAGTCCCTTAGTAGTTCCTGGTAAGGTTTTGTACGGGGTGGAGGTCACAAAACCCTTTTTCGGAGGGCTGGAAGGCAAAGACTCGGAAGAGCTTGAATTCGACATGGTGTCACCTTGGAAGATTCGCGTGGACTGACGCTAAACAGGGGCAAACCGCGTGAAAAAATGCTAGTGTGACAACTGGGGAAACAAGCGTTTCCAAATAGCATAAAGTGCTTGCGAGAGTAAGGCGCAGATTGACACATATGAGCTGTCCGCGCGCTGCCATATCGCACGACGAGGGAAGGCCGCGCATCGGTGCGTGGGTGGGTAAAAAAAATGAAACTTGGCAACAACCGAGGTCAGTAGTACAAAGGTCAAGTGTGCTAAAAGTAGCTCAGTCGTGGCGGTACTGATAGACAATACCAGCTGGAGCCTGCTTGCCCGCGGTTATTCAAAATTTACTAGAATCGCAAACGCGACGATCCGCCGTTATGTCCTTTGGGCCGACCGTCGCAAATGAGACGATCCGCGTTTAAGGGGTTAAGGATAGAAAAGGTGTAGGCGTGTTCACCAGGTGGATCAGTGAAAGGAGAGGAGAGCCAAAGGTGGTGGTGAACATTGAAATCTCCTAGAATGGAGATTTCAGAGAAAGGAGAAATGGATAGAATGTGTTCCATTGTAGAAGATAGTCAAAGAATTTTTGATAGTCATTTGAATTAAGAGATAAGTAAACATTGCAGATATATTTAGTCATAGAATGACAGGAGAGCCGAAGCCATAGAGTAGAGAATTCAGAAGAATCAAGTTCAGTAACACAAGAGCAAGCTAGGTCGTTGCGTACATATACTGTACACAACATCCACCTTTGGCTTTGAAATGAGTATAGATTCGTGCAAGTACAGTATGTTGGAGCCTTTATAAATTACAGTACAGAATATATATGAATGGCATGGAAATGGGTGGAAAGTGTCAAAACAGCTCTAGATGGAGCAGTGCAGCATTTAGTCCCTTATCCCTGGGTCACACTCAGTGATGTCGTCCCAGTCCCCCCCTCCCCTTTTGCAACCCTGATCTCAGTGTTTGCATCCCTCATACCCAACTGTCATCTTTCATTGTCTTAACTTGCACAGACCATCTCAATTTACTGATCATCATCACAACACCAATACATTCAAGTCCCATCCTTTTACTCAACTCTTCATTCACAGTCATAGCCTTCCAGCCCACACATTCAAGGGTGCACTACACATCCATCAAATCATTGTCATTTCTGTATGTTTGAATCTATTAATATTATATTCCATTACTACCCAGGTCTCACAACCATACAGCATTATACTTCTAACACATGCTGCATACGAAGATCACTTAACATAGATGGAGAGCCCTCCAAATGTTAGGAGAGGCAACAGCTCCCTGAACTTCCCCCAACTACTCCTTATCCTATCTACAGAGCTAGCTCTAGCCCAACCTCCAGCACATGACATGTCCCCCAAATAACTAAACTTCTTTCATTGAAGAGACTCCCCAGCAAGATCAGTTCTTTCATGCTTAACAGTCTCTACATGCTCTCCTTGACACACCACACACTTGAAATCAGCATTATTTCGCAGCTGGCCTCTAATACCGCTTCATCTGTCATGCACCCACTTATCACAAACACTGCACAAGATGTGGTTATTTCCTACAGCCTTGTAGCAAACTGCACATGGCTGCACTCCGTCAGCTTTGACAGTACTGCCACCAGGCCTAGATATCATCACTTTTGTTTTATCTGCATTTACTCTCAAACTCTTTTGCCCAATTCTGTCTCCTTTTCCTAAATCTCTCCTCTGCTTCTCTTTCATTCTCTGCAGTCTTCACAAAGTCATCAGCATACAACATTTCCCGTGGTATCCATATTTGAAGGCACATGAGAGGGTTTCAGGCACCATGAAAATAAGAGGCTTAAGACTTACCCCAGATGCATGCCAGCATTTACAGAAAATTCATCACTCTCACCTGGGTGTGAGCACCCACATGCATAACCACAAACCTTCTAACCAGCCATTCCTGGATCCTGAACTTTCTAATTGCCCACTTCAGCACTGCCCTAGGGACTATGCTGAAGGATTTCTCCAAACCAACTAACACAAAGGACAGCTCCCCTTTCCTTCCTATATACACCTTGGTCCCAATTAACGCACATATATGGTGGATGAGTGACGCGTGCAGCTTGATATCACACTAATTGGTACACATAACTAATGGGGAAAATTTCATTTGGTTAAACTTTTAAACACTGGTAATTACCATAGTACAGTACTTAATAATAATAGACCTACATATGTGCACACATACCCTCCATGAGCTGGTCTAAACCGGTTTGCTGCCTCTCTCTCTCTCTCTCTCTCTCTCTCTCACAAATAATACGTAGTACAGGCAGCCCTCCATATTTGCGGGGGTTTGGGGACACAGACCCTCGCAAATGTGGAATTTCCATGAATATTTGGTTGTGCCCTTGTGTAAATGCCTCTACAGCCACAAATCATCCCCTGTGAGCAAGTATGTACATAGTGTACCTAATAAACCATATCTGGGACCTGAAAGCAGACTCGAGGTACCTGGAACCACTGTCTGACTCTCTTCTTCTTCATTTCTGCAACATTCGCGGCCTTTCCTCTAACTTTCGCTCTGTTGAGCACCACCTCTCCTCCTCTAAACTTCACCATCTTTTTCTAACTGAGACTCAGCTGTGTGAGGCAACTGACAGCAAACCCTTTTCTGTATCCTCCTATGTTCTCTATACTCATTTCAAAGCCAAAGGTGGCTGTTGTGTATATAACACAACTCGATTCTTCTGAATTCTCTACACTCTGGCTTCGGCTTTCCTGTCATTCTCTGACTAAATATATCTGTGCTGTTTACTTATCTCCTAATTCTACTGACTATCAAAAATTCTTCGACTATCTTACTTCTACGATGAAACACATTCTATCCATTTCCTTTCTCTGAAATCTCCATTCTAGGAGATTTCAATGCTCACCACCACCTTTGGCTCTCCTTTCCTTTCACTGATCCACCTGGTGAACAAGCCTACATCTCTTCTATCCTTAATGACCTAGAGCAGCTTGTACAGCACCCTACCTGTATCCCAAACCGCCTTGGAGAGAGCTCCAACATACTTGACCTCTTCCTTACAACTAATCCTTCTGCCTACACTGTTAATCTTTTCTCTCCGTTGGACTCCTCCGATCACAACCTTATCACCTTAACCTGTCCTCCGGTACGGCCTGTGGACCCTCCAGGGAAACGTCACCTGTGGCATTTTGGAGCCGCGGATTGGGAGGCCCTCAGGCAGTACTTCTTTGATTTTCCCTGGAATAATTATTGCTTCCATGGCCGGGAGCCATCTAAGTGTGCCTTGCGCATTACGGAAGTTATTCTCTCGGTCGTGGAAGCATACATTCCTTTCTCATATCCTTTGACTAACCCAAGAAATCCTTGGTTTAATCACGCTTGTTCTAATGCTGTCCGCAACAAGGAGAGGGCCTACAAAAGGTACCAGAGCCAACCCACCCCTGAATCACATCATCTTTACGTTTCTGCCTGGAATCGTGCTAAGTCTGTTCTTCACTCTGCTAAAAATAATTTCATCCGTACTAAATGCTCTCAACTCTCCAACTCGAATTCTTTCCGCTCCTTCTGGCACCTTGCCAAAAACCTTTCTAACAACTTTACCTCATCATCCTTCCCTCCTCTTTTCTACTCTGATGGTTCTGTAGCTATTTCTTCTACTGATAAAGCAGATCTCTTCGCACAGACTTTCTCCTCCAATTCCACCTTAGATGATTCCAGTGCTGTTCCTCCATCACTTCCCGCCTCTGACTTCCTCATGGCTGACATTAAAATTTCTTCAGCTGATGTATTTTCTGCCATCACTGGCCTCAATACTAACAGGGCATATGGGCCTGATGGGGTCCCTCCTGTTGTTCTCAAGAACTGTGCTTCTGTGCTCACAGCCTGCCTAGGCAAACTCTTTCGCTTTTGTCTGTCAACTTGTACCTTTCCTTCTTGCTGGAAGTTTGCTCTCATTCAGCCAGTCCCAAAGAAGGGTGACCACTCTCAACCCTCCAACTATCGTCCAATTGCTTTAACGTCCTGTATTTCAAAAGTTTTCGAGTCAATTCTCAATAGAAAAATTTTAAGGCATCTTTCCTATCACAACCTTCTTTCTGATCGTCAGTACGGGTTCCATCAAGGACGCTTCACTGGCGATCTTCTCACCTACCTTTCAGACTCCTGGTCATCCTCCTTTCGGGACTTTGGTGAAAGTTTTGCCATTGCACTTGACATCTCAAAGGCTTTCGATCGAGTCTGGCATAAATCTTTAATTTCCAAACTGCCCTCTTACGGTTTCTATCCTTGTATCTGTGCCTTCATCACTAGCTTCCTTTCTGGTCGTTCTATAGCCGCTGTTGTAGACGGCCATCATTCTTCTCTTAGATCTGTCAACAGTGGTGTTCCTCAGGGCTCTGTCCTATCACCAACTCTCTTCCTTTTATTCTTCAGTGACCTTCTAAGCTGTACATCTAACCCTATCCACTCATACGCTGATGACTCCACCCTTCACCTTTCCATTTGATTCCCGCAACGCCCATCTCAGCAGTTACTTCAACAAACAAGGGATGAGGCTATGGCACACCTAATGTCTGATTTGGCTCGTATCTCTGACTGGGGTAAAAATAATATGGTTTTTTTCATGCATCTAAGACTCAGTTCTTACACCTATCAACCCGTCAAAATCTTCCACAGGTATACCCACTAATGTTTAATATTATTCAGCTTAATCCTGCATCATCCTTGAACATGCTTGGGGTTTCATTTACTCGGGACTTATTTTGGAAAAATCATATTACATCTCTTGTAAAATCTGCTTCCAAGAGATTAGGTGTGCAAAGCCGACTCTGTTCTTTCTTCACCCCTGCACAATTGTTGACTCTATACAGGGGTTTTATCTGCCCCTGTGTGGAGTACAACTCTCATGTGTGGGGAGACTCCCCACATATAGCTCTTCTCAATGGGGTGGAGTCCAAGGCTTTTCATCTCATTAACTCTCCTCCTCTTACTGACTTCCTTCAACCTCTTTCTGTTCGCTGCACTGTTGCATCTTTATCTCTTTTCTATCGCTACTTTAATGGTCACTGCTCCTCTGAACTGTCTGCATGCATTCATCCACCTCTACGACGGGCACATAGCACCCGTCTAGCAGCAAACTCTCATCCCTTTTCTGTCCAGCTCTCTAATGCAAGAGTTAACCATTACTCCCAGTCCTTCATTTATGCAACAGGTCAACTCTGGAATTGTCTCTCTCTGTCTGTATTTCCTGCTGCCTATGATCTCCAGTCTTTCAAACGCAGTGTGTCCAGGCATCTCGAAATGAATGGATCTTGAATTTGGCTCTCTATTGTATTTTGTTTTTCTCTTGGAGGGAACTCTTATTCCAGGCTCATGGCCTTTGGTTCCTTCTTCCTTGCATTAAAAAAAAAATAATAATAATAAAAAATAAAATAAAATATCACAAATAGTAACAGACCAACTGTATAAAAATGTTTCGTAACAAATAAGTTTTGTTTTGGTATGGCTGTACTAAATTAGGTTAAATATATACCTGGTGGCTTCCACAGACTCCTGTGACTGAGTGTGTCTTGTGCACATGCACATGAGTGTGGACAAGTCATCAGCTACACATTTACCCCAGCTTCTTATAACCATACCCATTAAATTCAGAGTTAACTCACCACAGTCCCTTTAGTTTTGGTGGATGAACTCTGACAACTTGTGATGATCATGGTGATGATGAACGTGACATTGATGACGTTGAAGATGATTAGCTATGCAGTTACCGATGATGGATGACTGGATGAGATGATGTGGAGTGTAACTGCATGGCATGAGGAGTCTGCATGTGCGTAGACTCCACCTCGTCTCCACTGTTAGCATCATCGCCAAGTGGTGGTGGATCGTCAGTATCACCTTCAAAGGCAGGTGGAGAGGATGATGCGTCGTCAGAGTCAGAGTGAACAGGTTCAGGGTCACACATGGGTTGAGGTTCAGGCACAGATGCAGGTTGCTAAGCCTCAGGTGTGGTTGAGGATGATGAGTGTGAGGCAGCAGCAGCAGCAGTTCACGGTTTCTTCAAGAAGAACAGTGTGATAGGCAAGTGAGACCACTTCCGCTTCATGTCATCAAAGAGTGTTTTGTAGAGGATTACTGTATGCTCTGATCTATGGCACTCATCACCTTAACAACATCCTCACCATTGATGGGTTTATATCATAGAAGATGCTCGAGTTGTTCGGTCATCCTCATCACATCGCTTGCTGCTGCAAGGTGTCGTCAGGATTCTCCTCTGCACCCTCCTCACTCGGACAGGGGCAGGACTCAGATTGAGGGAGAGACAGAGGAGCATGGTGGTTTGGTGTGGGCCGGGGTTGGCGCGAAATGACCCGTGAGTGTCCACACTGCTACACTTTGCGGCCGCGAATGGAATCTTGGCTCCACGGAGGGGCAATCCACGAATCTGCGAGCCCCACGAAAGTTGAATCCGCTAATGTGGAGGGCCACCAGTAATACACACTCAAATCGCACTGAAATCATACAAGAGTGGCTGAAAGTATTATTTTATATTTTGAATTATTATGATAAATTACAAGTCTATCTATCTATCTATCGCCAGACGCCTCAATCCCGTTTGGGGTGGCCACAAACAAATCGCCTCCAAGTCGCCCTGTCCCCCGCCATTTCACTACCCTGCTCCCAACTCACACCCCCCTCTCTCATATACCTCTCCACCCCATCCCTCCATCTCATCCTCGGTCTCCCCCTCCCTCTTCCACCCTCCACCTCGCTCACATACACTCTCTTCGTCAGTCTTTCACCCTCCATCCTCTCCACATGGCCAAACCACCTCAGTGTGTTCCTCACAACGCTTCCTATCACATCCACATCAACACCACAACGCTCCTTTATATCCTCATTCGTCAGCCTGTCTCTCCACGTGACTCCACAAGCTCCTCTTAAATAACTCATTTCCACTGCTCTCACTCTTGACTTGTGTCCTTCCAACAACGTCCAAGCTTCACTTCCGTACGTTAGAGTTGGTATCACAATACTGTCATGTAGTAACTTTTACTTCCATGCTCACTTCCCTGTTTTCTTATCACTGCTTTCAAGGAACCAGCAACCTTTCTTCCCTGCTGTACCCTTTCAAGCACTTCACCCTCCAAACCTCCATCCTTACTCATCACACTACCCAAATACTTAAACGTACTCACATTTTCCAATTCCTCACCATCCAACCTCGCTATACATTCACTGACTTCACCTCTCTCAAAGACCATCACTTTACTCTTCCCTACATTCACCTTTAGGTTCCGTTTCTTACACACTCTCTCAAACTCATCCACCAAGCCTTGCAGCTCCCCTTCATCTTCACTCAACAACACAGTATCATCTGCAAACAACAGTACAGGGAGTTTCCAAACACTATCCTCTCTCACCAGGGCCACTCCCAACATCCACTACCCTACCTTGTACCTCTTTATTACCCCATCCATGTACAGATTGAACAACCATGGAGACATGACACATCCCTGTTTCAAACCAACTTTCAAAGAGAAAAATTCACTTAGTTCACCATCCACACGCACTGCAGCCTTAGCACCATCATACATACTCTTCACAGCATTCAACAACTTCCCATCTACTCCATATATTCTTAACACTTTCCACAATCCTTGTCTATCCACCCTGTCATATGCTTTTTCCAAATCCATGAAAGCCGCATACAACTTCTTTCCCTTCTCTAGAAACTTTTCCACTAAAGATCTAAGAATGAATATCTGATCTACACAACCTCTTCCTTCCTAAAGCCTCCCTGTTCTTCTCCAACTAATTTCTCTGTTCTTTCTCTAACTCTGTCTATAAGTATCCTACCATACACTTTTCCTATTATACTAAGAAGACAAATGCCCCTATGATTACCACACACTTCTTTTTCCCCTTTTCCTTTGTACAAGGGAATAATTATACCTGACTCCAATCCTCCGGGACTCTACCTTCCTCCCAGCCCAATCTGCACATCTTCCACATCCATTCTAGTACTATCTCTCCCCATGCTTCAGCATCTCACCACACACTCCATCAATTCCTGGGGCTTTCCCCCGATTTAACTTTCTTCATTGCTTCCACAACCTCTATCCTACTGATTTCTACCTGTCTTCTCACCTCCCTCCTTCTCCCAGCCATTCCCCAGCCACTTATACTCGCATTACTTCCATCCTCTACGTTCAACAATTCCTTGAAGTGTTCTCTCCATCTGCTCACTTTTTCTCCCTTCTCCACTAATAATCTACCATGTTTATCTTTCACTCCCCTGCTAACTTCACTTCCACCCTGTCTTACTCTTTTCACTTCTCTCCAGAACATTTTCTTACAGTCCCTCCACTTTACACTCAAATTCCTTCCAAATTCCTGATCCACTCTCTTCTTACTCTCTCTTACTAATCTTTTCACCTCTCTCTTCCTTTCCACATATAACTCTCTCTTCTGCCTCTCAACTTCTTCCACGCCCCTATTTCTCATCCATTCATTGTATGCTTTCTTCTATTGTGCCACAGCCTGTTTCACCTCTTCAGTCCACCACGCTGTTCCTTGCATCCCCCTCCGTCTTCTCTTCCTTCCACACACCACATCACATGCTGCACATATTTCTTCTGTAAATATCTTACACACACCTTCCACGTCTCCCATCTGCTCCAATTCATATTTGCCCAATCGTTCCTCCACTTCTCTCTTATACTCTGCCTTTTTCTCATCCTCTTGTAACCTTTCCACTCTCCTTGCAACTACTCCTTCCTCTCGTCTTTCCCTTCTTCTATTCCTCCATCTTACTTGCATCCTAATTCTGGCCACCACCAAGTAGTGGTCAGAAAGGCCACTCCCCCAACCTCTATAAACTCTTGCATCCAATATACATCTTCGCATCCTTTCATCCACACACACATAATCAATCATTGCCTTCCTTTCATTCAGTTCACCACCCACCCTTCTCATCACTTGCCATGTATACCTGTGGATCATTTTATGCCTGAAGAGGGTATTGGCTATTACCAACCCCCTCCCAGCACAGATGTCCACTAACGCACTCCCATTCTCATCTATCTCAGCAGGCACACCCCACTCACCAACTATTCCATCCACCTTCACATTACCAACTTTACCATTCATATCACCGATCAAAAACACTCTCTCATATGCTAAGTGCATAAGCTATCAAATGTTTTTGCAGTTGCAAACTGTGCATCTATGCTATGAAAGACTCACGGCATTATATCAGTAAGTTATATAAAAGTGATTGGTATGGTAATAAAAGCCTTTCATGAAGTTTTATAAAGTTTTTAATGGTTTTCCACACATTGCTACTGTTTCACTAAATTGGAATATCGTAATAAAATCGTATGTGACTGGCTAGAAGTGTGTGTGTTTTTGTGTATATCGTAACAAAATCATATGTGACTGGCTAGAAGTGTGTGTGTTTTTGTGTATATCGTAATAAATTCGTATGTGACTGGCTAGAAGTGTGTGTGTTTTTGTGTGTGTGTGTGTATGTGTGTGTGTGTGTGTGTGTGTGTGATATGGTAATGTGGCAGTAACCCCATTTTTATCGGAATAATCTTGTGGTTTGGTGGAAATTTCTGCCTCACTGGGCTATTACCTGCATCAGACGGTCAAAACACACCTCATATTCCCTTAAATCATTCTCCGGTCTGGGAGTACCTACGGACATGTGGTTTGTTGCAAACAATAATAGAAAGAATGAAGTTTGTCCAACAAAAATTTTAGCTCTGAAGAGTAAGGATTCATTCATTCATTAATTCATTCATCATCCAGTCGTACATTGCCCCATGAGGAGAGTAGGAGCCCAGGGCTAGGCAACTTGGTCCTGACATTTAAGATGAGTGTGACCAGCCTCACTCATCCCCGAGTGGCATTACATGAGCAGTAAACCCCAACCACCCCTGGGATATAAACCTTTACTGGCTCAGTCTGATTGGAGCACAGTAATTACCCACTAAACCATCAGGCACCAAAATTTGGTTATATGGTTACCACCCAGCATAGTAGATGGTTTCCTGGTGTACAGGAAACCATTTGGCTTGTCACTCAGTGTAGTTGCCCACAGGCAAGAGGAAGAGGAAAGAATGAAGGAAAGAAAGATAGAAGAGGAAGTGTAAAGTCACCCGTAGGCAGAAGGACAAGGAGAGAATGAAGGAAAGAAAGACAGAAGAGGATGGAAGGATAAGTGGGTTAAAACATGAGGTGAAAACACACCATTTTTTTCATATTTCTCCGCACTGAGCACATTCAGTAGGTTGTCATCATGGCTGCAACTAAAGAATTAATGCATCTGCAACAGCCGAGATTTGGCTGATCTGCATCATGGAGAGCTCTCCTGGTGTTTCTGGTATTGCCGGCATCGGTGTAACCTCCTCTTGTCACACCTCCTGTAATGTATCCTCAATAGATGCTCTGGTAATGACATCTTCTGTTGTGGTGGCTTCACTAGCCTTGTTAATTGCGGTGTTGTGGATATTAAGAAACAGCTTGCACTATTTGGGAATCATGCTATTTGATCACTTGTTAATTGGGACCAAGGTGTATTTTTCATGAAACTGTTGGATAGTGAGTGTGGCATCAGTAGTCTCTTTGCCTGGAATAAACCCAAACTGCATTTCATCAGTATTCACTCTTTCCTTTATCATACCTTGTATGACTCCATTACTTTCATTATCTGATCCAGAAGTTATATGCCTCTATATTTGCTTCTTTCCAGGGCATCACCCTTCCCTTTATACAGTTTACAGTCACACTTCTCAGTCATTCATCTGTGACAACATACTTATATCATTCCATTTCATTTAATTTACAAAGGCTCCAACATGCTTGCATGCGTCGGCCTTGGTCTCTTAGTGACGGCTCTTTTGTATCTTCTGAGGCCTTCAACACTTCAGCAGTCAACCCAGACACACCTGCTGCCTTCCCCAGCTACATGCTGTCAATTGCCTTGCTCACAGTAGCAGCATCAGTCAAAGGCCAAGGGCCAGACACTGGATCTGCTGACCGCCAACCTTCCCTGTTCCAGCCAGGCTCCTTATTCAACAGCTGATTATAATGCTCTCACCAGGCATCTTTAATATCCTCACTGTCCTTCACTATTTTCCATCATCATTCTTCACTCATTGCTCACATATGATATCCCTATTTTCCATCCTCGTCTGATTTGTGACCTTAAATATCACATTCTCCTGTTCAGCACTATTTAGGCTATCCAGTAACAGACTCTGAGACTCAGAGTTTACTCTGTATACCTCTTTTCTGACCCTACACATGGCAGCCAAGTTTTCATGTCTGTTACCATCCCTTTTCCAATTCCTGAAAAAAATTCTTTTTTCCATAATTGTGGCTTCTACACCTTCATCCCACCACCATGTTACCGTATGTCTTGGAAGATTCCATGTCCATCTACATTATGAATCAGCAACTCTTAAGAGATTGTTCTTGAGAGCTGTGTACTGCTCATTAACTCTTCTAACCACAGTTCCCTCTTCGGCCACCACTCTACTCGTCTTGCTTTAGAAGGCATCCTATACTGCTTGGATTTTCATCACCATCCTGATGTCCTTTCCCACCCTAGGGCAGGGTGAGGAGTAGCAAAGTCCAGACAGCCCAAAATTTGCCCAATCCAATGGGCAACACTGCCATTCACTCATCATTCAAGGCCCGGATTCCTGGATCTATCTGATACGCCAAAAACATTCACCACATTCTGTAGCTTCACATAACGTATCCCATAGAGTCACTTCGGATGCTGTCACGTTAAAATGGGGTGCCAAATCCCTGATCATGCACCTCTTTTTCACAACATTCAGTTCCCCAGCCCCACAAACTTCCAAACCTCTCTTCCACACACATTCATCCACCATATCCCTCCACGTTCTTCTTGGCCTAGTTTGCCTCCTTCCTGCTACAGATTGTGTCAGGTATGCTTTTTTCACCACTCTGTTGTTATCCATTCTCTCCACATGACCATACAATCTCAGTACACTCTCTTCAATTCTGGTGTCCACAGATTTCCTCACTCCACATCTTTCACAAACCACATTATTTCATACCCTATCCACTGTGTGTACTCCACATACAGTACATTCGTCAGCAATCCCATCTCCACTGCTCTCACTCTTGACCTTTCATTTTCATGCCTCACCATAGTCTCACATTGATATGTTAACCCCTCCATGACCGTAGGTCCGAAATTTTATGTGCACCCCAGGCTAGGGCTATTTTCTGAAGTTTCAAAAACTGATTTTTTTTTTTCTTGCCATATTGAAGAGAAAGTTCAGACGCACCTAACAGTGCAAATCCCAGCTTCTTAGACCCATTCTGTGGCTTGCAATGGAGCGCAAAAGTTGCAGAAATATCGGTAACAGATATCCGCCACTGAGAGGTGCTGCTGCACTGCAACATCGCACATGTTATTATTTTTTTTACCCCCCAAAACAGTGTGACTGGTCCTGAAATGTTGCACATATATTAGATATGATGATATCAAATGATTTCAGTACATAGTATGTTAGGATTGGCTCAAAAAATATATATATATATTATGAATATTACCCACTCGATGTAGTGCTGCTGTTGGATGTCTGCCCTTTGCTGTCCTCCTTCCTTCTTTCCTTCCATCCTCTTCTGTCTTTCTTTCCTTCATTCTTTCCTTGTCCTTCTGCCTACTGGTAACTTTACACTCCCTCTTCTGTCTTTGTTTCCTTCATTCTTTCCTCTTCCTTCTGCCTGTGGGTGACTGTACACTGAGTGACAAGCCAAATGGTTTCCTGTACACCAGGAAACCATTTACTACGCTGGGTGGTAACCATGTAACCAAATTGTGGCACCTGGTGGTTTAATGGGTAATTATTGCACTCCAATCGGATTGAGCCGGTGAAGGTTTACATCCGTGGGGTGGTTGGGGTTGATTGCTCATGTAATGCCACTCAGGGATGAGTGAGGCTGGTCATTCTCATCTTAAATGTCAGGACCAACTGCCTAGCCCTGAGCCTCTATGCTTTTCATGAGGCATTGTAGGATTGGATGATGGATAGATGGATGGATATTTTTGTACCTTTTTGATATAAAATATGTTTGTGGTAGTGTCGAGTTATTTTTTACGTTATCGTTGTGCCCATGCTTGGAAAACGGAGTGAAAGGGTTGAATTTTCAAGTGCTACGGAACCGGAAGAAATTGAAGGGGACAAGCATTTATATAAATGAGGATCTATGTCCTGGATCACTAGAAGCTCGTCGTTCACAGATGCCTGCCTACCACGAAGCCAGAAAGCGGCAAAATTTGCCGAAACAAAGGAGAGTAGTGTCAATAAGCGGAAGGCCAGAGAAACGTACTCAGACGACGCAGAAGGGGCAGTTGGTGGAGTTGACCCTGGGATTGCCTCGCCACCTAAGACAAGACAAACTAGAAGCAGGTTAGGTATAAACAGGTCCTAAAATTTTGTAATGAGCAAAACCCTGTTGTTACAAACTATTAAATATGGATAACCATGTTCTACCATTTTATGATTTAGATGACGCAGAATTATGCACACTTTTCGTAAATGATACTAGAGAACCTAGTTTTTCGTTGGATAGCCTTGATACTATGTGTTTTACTCCCTTAAATTTCAATAATGATAATCATACATCTGTCAGTGATCCGGATAATTTTATGCTAAATTTTCGTAACGTGAACCTCCCAACAACTGAATACTATTTCGATGATTCACCTTTTACGCACATAAATCAGTCTACAAATATTTTTTCATTGCTTTGCTATAATATAGGAAGCCTGCCACTGCATTTTGACGAATTTTTGGATCAGTGCATAAATCCTATTCAATTTCATTTTGACGCTTTAGGATTTTGCGAGACAAGGTTAACGGATGATCAGAGAGAAATTACCAATATGCCGGGAATCGAACCCGGGACTCTCAGGTGAGAGCCAGGCAGCATACCACTACACCACGACCAGGTAAAAGTTAACTCACGTTGTCACAATCTTGTAACCAACGTCCCTCCGCCCCCACTGTGGGCATGAAGAGGATGAGTTAACCCCCTGGCACTCGGGCAAGTAGATGCTTTTAATCTATCCCAAACACTTACGGCAAGTCAGAATGAAGAGAGAACCTGTATTTTTTACACAGGAAAAATCATCAGAGAGAAATTACCAATATGCCGGGAATCGAACCCGGGACTCTCAGGTGAGAGCCAGGCAGCATACCACTACACCACGACCAGGTAAAAGTTAACTCACGTTGTCACAATCTTGTAACCAACGTCCCTCCGCCCCCACTGTGGGCATGAAGAGGATGAGTTAACCCCCTGGCACTCGGGCAAGTAGATGCTTTTAATCTATCCCAAACACTTACGGCAAGTCAGAATGAAGAGAGAACCTGTATTTTTTACACAGGAAAAATCATCAGAGAGAAATTACCAATATGCCGGGAATCGAACCCGGGACTCTCAGGTGAGAGCCAGGCAGCATACCACTACACCACAACCAGGTAAAAGTTAACTCACGTTGTCACAATCTTGTAACCAACGTCCCTCCGCCCCCACTGTGGGCATTCTGACTTGCCGTAAGTGTTTGGGATAGATTAAAAGCATCTACTTGCCCGAATGCCAGGGGGTTAACTCATCCTCTTCATGCCCACAGTGGGGGCGGAGGGACGTTGGTTACAAGATTGTGACAACGTGAGTTAACTTTTACCTGGTCGTGGTGTAGTGGTATGCTGCCTGGCTCTCACCTGAGAGTCCCGGGTTCGATTCCCGGCATATTGGTAAATTCTCTCTGATGATTTTTCCTGTGTAAAAAATACAGGTTCTCTCTTCATTCTTAACGGATGATACTGAGAATCTTTTTAGTATCTCAAACTACAGTGTCTATGCAAATAACTGCTCTCGAAACAGTGAAGGAGTTGCTTTGTTTATAAAACAACATTTTTCATGTAACGTGCAAAATGACCTGATATTTAAGAAAGAACATATTGAAACCATATTTATTGAAGTTTATCTTAATACTAATTCCATAGTTTTAGGGATTATTTGCAGACGCCCAGACACTAATATCCCAAGGTTCTTTGATGACTTTCACTACATTATTGATTTAGTCAGCTCAGAAGGTAAATCTTGTTACATCGGGGGTGATTTTAATATCGACCTGTTAAAAAGTAGAACAAACCCACATGTCAGTAACCTTTTATCTGTGTGCTATTCTCGTAATTTTTATAACACTGTTAATAAACCCACACGTGTAACTTTAACATCCGCCACACTAATAGATCATATATGGACTAATGACTACATAAACTGCTTCACAAGCAGTATTATATATAATAAAATTTCGGATCATGAGTTAATTTAAGAGGAGCCTGTGGAGTCACATGGAGAGACAGGCTGACGAATGAGGATATAAAGGAGCGTTGTGGTGTTGATGTGGATGTGATAGGAAGCGTTATGAGGAACACACTCTGGTGGTTTGGCCATGTGGAGAGGATGGAGGGTGAAAGACTGACGAAGAGAGTGTATGTGAGTGAGGTGGAGGGGGAAAGAGGGAGGGGGAGGCCAAGGATGAGATGGAGGGATGGGGTGGAGAGGTATATGAGAGAGGGGGGTGTGAGTTGGGAACAGGGCAGTGAAATGGCGGGGGACAGGGCGACTTGGAGGCGATTTGTTTGTGGCCACCCCAAACGGGACTGAGGCGTCTGGCAATAGATAGATAGATAGGATCATTTTCCTGTTGTATCGGTGTTCAAATCCACACCATATTTACCGAAAGGTGAACAAACTGTCCTCCAGTATGGAGACTTTAATGTAGTAGTATACAGTGCTCGTCAGAAGTATGGAGCGCCCTGCGTCCCTCCTAAGAAACAAACCTTTCAACATTGAAAAAACATATAAATAATGCATTTTATTTACCTTTAGTGCTTCGTAGGGTAGCCTTTATGCTTCTTCACGGACCTGAGACGTCTTGGAAGTGAAAGGGCGAGGCTCCTGTGGTGCTGGAGGGGTATTTTGTCCCAGGAGTCACGAATGGCGGCTTCCAGCTTAGGCAGAGAGCTCACGTCCTTCCCTTGGAGACTCTTCTTTACGAGGTACCAGAGGTTTTCAATCGGGTTGAGGGCTGGGCTATTTCCTGGCCAGTCTTTCATGAATGATACCTCGCAGTCATGAAGCCAATTGGTGACCGATTTGGCCTTGTGAGCAGGTGCACCGTCCTGCTGAAACACTCGTGCACCTGTTAGCTCGAAGGAATCTGGTAAATGATCACACAGAAGCTCCAGGTAAACATCCTGATTCACTCTGAGGCTCTTGGGAAGTACAACAAGCTTCTCCAAACCCATCCCTGAGAAACAACCCCATACCATGAGTGAATCAGGATGTTTTACTGTGCTTTCCACATACCGCGGGTCAAGTGGGTCACTACCTTTGCGTCGATACACACGTGCTCCTCTGTTACAGGTAACACTAAACGTTGCCTCATCAGACCACAACACTGACAACCATTGCTCCTCACTCCAGTTTAGATACTTATTAGCAAAGGCAAGCCTACGGATTCTCTGGCTCTTGGTGAGAAGAGGCATTTTCAAAGGCCTAAGACTTGTGTAACCAAGCTCATGCACCCAACGAGACACTGTTCTCACTGACACCTCACCAAACACTTCCGGGTTGCTCTCCTTAATTTTCCTTGCACTCACACGAGGATTAAACTCCACTGCACGTTTTAAAACATTAACAGACCTTGGGAAAGTTTTCCTAGGCCTACCAGACCTCAGTTTCTTTGTGGGAAGTTCACCACTGTTTTCCAACCGAAACCGTGCACACCAATGACGCACTGTCGATCGTGCCACACCAACCAATTCACTAATTTCCTTTGTCTGGTGGCCTGCCTCCTTTAGAGCAATGATCTGGGATATGATTTCACTCGATAGTTCACGGGTAGGTCCCATAACAAAGTAGTAAACCCCAAAACACTGCGGGACACTCAGTAAAAAATGGCGCAATTTGAGAGGGACACGCGGCAGAGTTCCTCTCTCTCAGGCAGCCCATGGGCGACTGAGGCGGGAACCAAGCAGTGCGTCGGAAGGCCTCAGGCTACTGTGACGTCATGCTCGTGGCGCAAACTTGTGGCTCAATTTTTACCCCCAGAAATGGGTGATTCTTTTTGGCCCATAAGTATTGCGCGCCCGGCGGACAACGCTGAATAATTTTGACGAGTACGGTAATTACATTTAAAGAAAAAATTAGTCAAGTGTCTTGGGACCTTGTTTTATGTTTGTAATTTAAATCTCCTACTTTCTAATATATATCATAACCAGTTTCCGTTAAAACAAAAAATACTGTAATTAAATCTAAACATGCTGATAAGCCCTACATTACTGCAGATATTAGACAGATGATCCAAGAAAGAAACGAGCTTCAAAGAAAGTGTGTCAAGAAACCCATTACGTATGGTGCAGAGTATCGCAGACTGCGCAATGAAATCACAGCTAAAACAGAAAGGCAAAGTCTGATTACTGTACAAATAAAATAAGTGAAAATATAGGGAACTAAAAAAAACTGGTGTATAATAAACTCTATCCTTAATTAGCCTTCTTCACGACAATGAAATTATTGCTTTTATTTAGTAAACAATAATGAGGTATATGAACCTAAGGAAGCAGCTGACCATTTTAATAATTACTTTGTCAGTGTTGGTAAGAAACTTGCTGAGTCTGTTGGAGAGTCTGAGGTTAATTTCTATTCATATTTACACAATAGGCAAGACAGTGTATTCGTTTTGTCACTTACTACTGAACATGAAATTACTCAGACTATAAAAAATCTACTGAATGTTGGACCCGGATATGACGATATCCCCATGTCCATCATTAACCCGCCCTGTCCCGACCACTTTTTCACCACTGGTACCCCCCAATCCCGACCATTTTTGGACCCAATTTTTTTTTGCTCGCTTTTGGTCAGAAACAATGGTCAATCACCAAGAAAGTGTTCACCAGGGTCCATAAGTGGCCTAAACAGGTATACCTTCGTTACACCTGGTACCGCGTTCTGTGTAGGTGGTCTGAGGCTCTCACGTTTTCTATGGTATTATAAGTCAGGGAAACCAATGAAAGTAAGTAGATATGTATTTATTACAAACATAAAAACACGTGATACAAGAGTAAATTGGATTTTATACAAAAATAGAGTTGAAATAAGCATTGTACCATCGTGCAAACCGAGCGAAATCGGCCAGACTGGTCACGATGAATTGCTAACATTGCTGAATCATGATACATATCATTTTTTATACTTACATAATACATCTCCAATAACATTATACCATTTTACATTTTATTGAATGTTTTTACGTATTCACAGGCCTTTCGATAACATTTAGCGTAATGTTAGCGCTTATTTACGTAGTGAGTGAACTCGCTGTGACTGTTGTTTCAACTCGTATTGTTTTTTTTCAACTTACATAATACTTTCCTAATAACATTATACACTTTTCAACTTTTGAGAACTGTTTTGAGATAGTTTCAGGCCTTACGTAAATATTTAGCATAATAATAGCGCATAATAACACAGAGGGTGAAGTCGCTATGACTTATTTCAACTTACAACCTATTTTTGTACTTATATAATACTTCTCCACAAACATTACACATGTTTCCACTTGATATAATTGCTATCACATAATTGGAGACCTTACTATTCTACTGAGCGTCATATTATCGCATATTTACACAGTGAGTGTTATCGCGATATCATTTGTTTCATCTTACACTGGTATTCAACTTATAAATTACTTTCCTACTAACATTACACCCGTTTCCACCACATATTCTTGCTATCACATATTTACTGACCAGAGTGTTATACTGAGCGTCATATTTTCGCAGATTTACACAGTGGGTGTAGTTTTGATATCACTTCTTTCAACTTACACTATTTCTCAACTTATATATTACTTTCCTGCAAACATTACACCCATTTCAACTTTATATAAGACTTAGCACATACTGACTTGCCTTACCATTATACTGAGCGTCATATCGCCATCCCACACAGTTTCAGTAGTGTAGGAAGTTATGGTACTCTCTGAAACATGGCTGAAGGCACAACGCAACATTGCACTATACACACTCGTACCTTGTGTCTTTTCTCTGAGTGGCTGGTCTGACTGTCGAGTGCTTGCATACATGGCAGCGGCGCTGGGGTTTACGACGGTTTGGTTCGGAAGGGATTGTGCTAGGATAGTGGCGTCCTGTGAGGTGTAGGGGAGTTTGGGCAGCCATGGGGGTGCGGGTGCGGTGTGTGGGTCTGTCCTGGGCATGCCTGGCAATTATTTCACGTGCCAGCTCCCTCACAAACCCCTCAAAGGTCTCTGATACTCCCGTTGTCATGGCGTGCAGGTAGTGTGCGTTCAGGACCGTGATGTCGAGCAAGTGGAAAAAGAGCTTTTTGTACCACTTCATCGTGGTCCTGGCACAGTCAGCACTGGAAATCATTGAGTCTGACTGATCCACTTGCCTCATGTTCAGATTATAGTCCACTACAGACTAGGGTTTCCAGACGTTGCGCCTCCTTTCGCTACGGTGATCAACGGAGTCTGTGTGGTGCATCAGGGGGCTGTGTACAGTTGATAGGAGGCAAACTTCCCTGTTGTGGTTCCACAGGGTGGCAAGGATGTTATTTGCCTGGAAGAAAACCACCTCGTTCTTGTCAAGTTTCCTCCCTATCTTGACCATGTGGCGACAGTTTCTCGACTGTACCACAGACTCCGGTGTCATGTTGGTGGAGGAACCTAGCGAGAAGAGGGCTAGTGTACCAGTTGTCCAGGTACAACACATGACCACGATGAAGGTACTCCTCTATCATTGTCTTCACCACGGCCCCTGAGAGTCCTAAACTACGATCTTCTGTTATATCTGTCTGTGCGCCTGTGTACAAGACTATGTCTTGCACATAACCAGTCTTACAGTCACACATAACAAAGATCTTGAACCCGAAATGGTGTCTCTTTCTGGGTATGTACTGGCGAAAGGAAATATTGCCTCTCCACAACACAAGACTCTCGTCTATGACGAGGTCTCTGTAAGGATAAAATGAGGAGCGGAACATTTCCCGTAAATGATCAAATACAAGCCTAATTCTCCTCATTTTATCAGTGTTATTAGCATTAGCTGGATCTTCTGCATCAAAAAAGTGGAGGCGGCCGAGAATCTGCTGAAATCTATTATGACTCATCACCTTTCCAAAGAAAGGTGTGATGGTCATTGGGTCAGTGGTCCAGTATGCAGGTATTTGATTTTTTCTTACAACACCCATCAAGAGAACCAGGGCAAAAAATAAGAACATCTCAGAAATTGTCACAGGATAGTCATATTGCTGGGAATGCCTGCTCGTTGTTCCCAAACGTTCATGTTCACGGCGCTGTGTTCGTGAAAATATGTTTGTCTGTTCCACTATGCGCCCCACAAACGCCTCCCCAAAGAACAGGTGGAAGAAATCCACCCTAGTGGAACCCGCATGCACACCTGGAGCTGTGCAACCAGACCGCCACTCCTCAGTGATAGGGTGAATGATGGGAGTAAAATTACTCCCATCTTCCCAGTTCCACGAGACACCACCGTCTCCAGCCACGTCCCCATCGTCGCCTTCGTCAGGGTGGGGAGGTGAGGGTGGTGGGGGAGGTTGGGGAGGTGGAGAGCGGCGCCTTTCATCACTCGCACTTCTCTTCCCTCTCCCTTTTCCTTTACCCTTTCCCTTCCCTTTCCTTCCTTTCCCCACATCCTGGGGCTGTGGGGAGGAAGTTTGGGAATATTGTGGGGCAAAAGACGTGCTGGGGAGTGGCTCCACCTCGTCTCCCCTAGGCCTACCTGCACCACGTGCTCGTGCTGCCTCCCTCACACCACTTTCCCTTTCACCCAGCACTCCCGTCACACCACTTTCCCTTTCACCCCGCGCTCCCACCACACCACTTTCCCTTTCACCCCGCACTCCCACCACACCACTTTCGCCTTCCCCAGACAAAACACTAGGACCATACCTTATTTGCCTTCTTGCCCCACCTTCTGATCCTCGGGGTGAGATTTTTTCCTTCCCCAACCACGAGGCAACATCACGTCCTAAGCCGCCGTCATCTCATAGTCCTCATCCTCGTCCTCATCAGAATCTCTCTCTAGGGGATGGAGAGAGGTCCGTGCAGGTGGTTTGGGTGCAGGCTGGCCTTCCCTTGCCTTACGATATGTGACATACCGCTTTTTCCGGGGCGAAGGGACCTCCTTATCACTGCTTGTTATTTCCTCCTCAGGCTGCACGTAATCTCGATCCACCACATCATCATCAAGTGGAGAATCACTATCTCCAGTGAAGGCATCCAGGGCGGATTGTATTTCGTCGTCTGAGAGACCTTTACGCGCCATGTCTGACCTGGGTCACTGCTAACAGGTGAGTGACCGAGACAAGGGCGAGCGCAGGTCACGCGGGGTCTGGGACGCTGCCCGCCTGGCGGCAGGTAGGGGAGGCTTGGGTAGGTGGGCGAATCGAAAATCTCGTGCGAAATTTGAAAATTGTGGAAATTATGAACCATGCAATTGCAGGACGTTAAAGTACGTCGATGGGATTGGCAGTGACAAAACATGAGGACGTGGAAGAACGTCGACTGGACGCCACGGGTTAAGGAAATAATGGCCTTACTAGTTCCTGTACTTGTCTTCCTCTTTAATTTATCTTTTGAGACTGGAAAGTTTCCTGACATGTTGATAGCCAAAGTCATTCCAGTTTTTAAATCTGGTGATTGTAAGCTGTTAAGCAATTATCGTCCTATCTCAATCCTGCCAGCAATCAGTAAGATAATAGAGAAATTGGTTTATGGTAGGTTAATTCAATTTTGCACCAACAACAATATTATCACTGATTCACAATTTGGATTTAGGGAAAAATTGTCTACTGAGAGTGCTTTGCTGTCATTCATGAAGGACGTGCTGACTTCATTTGGTGAAAATAAATTTACTATGGCTGTATTTCTAGATCTGGCTAAGGCATTTGATATGGTTAATCACTCTATATTACTAAAGAAGTCAAAAGTCAAAGTCAAATGTTTATTTACCAATAGAGATTACAATAGTTGACATAACACTTAGTGTACTAGTGGCTTAGCCTTTTGAGAGTCCGGGAACTCTCTTTAAAGGCACCTTGTTTTTCTTGTACTTTTGGTAAACATCAGTTGTCTAGTAAGGCTAAAACTACGATTTTACTAAATCAGCTGTATGACTTTTAAGTAATAATGGTCATCCCCGAATGACAATAGTTTAAGATTTTAATAAAGGGTATATACTAGATAGCAGTACAACAAAACGGAGGTAATTTTATATTGATACCAGTAATAATAGGAACAATAATAATAACTACCACAATAACAATAATAATAATAAATAATAATAATAATGAAAGTCAACTAATTTAAAGAATTAGTACTTTGATAGTAAGTAGGATTTATAAGCAGATTTGAAAGATACAGCCTCGCTTAGTTCCTGAATGGCCATTGGGATACCATTCCAAACTTTGGGTCCCTGATAAGTGATATGTGACTGGGACTGGGTTGAAGCCATGAGCGGTATTTTTAAATTACAGTTATTTTGGAGATTATACCGATCATTCATGTTAAAATCAAAGTAACTGTTTAATGACAGGTTGTGCAGAGACTTGTAAACAAACAAAGCAGTGCAGTAGGACTTTATATCAGGCAGATATAAAAACTGCTTTCTTTGAAAGCAGTGATAAGAAACAGGGAAGTGAGCATGGAAGTGAAAAAGTTACTACATGACAGTATTGTGATACCAACTCTAACGTACGGAAGTGAAGCTTGGACGTTGTTGGAAGGACACAAGTCAAGAGTGAGAGCAGTGGAAATGAGTTATTTAATAGGAGCCTGTGGAGTCACATGGAGAGACAGGCTGACGAATGAGGATATAAAGGAGCGTTGTGGTGTTGATGTGGATGTGATAGGAAGCGTTATGAGGAACACACTGAGGTGGTTTGGCCATGTGGAGAGGATGGAGGGTGAAAGACTGACGAAGAGAGTGTATGTGAGTGAGGTGGAGGGGGAAAGAGGGAGGGGGAGGCCGAGGATGAGATGGAGAGATGGGGTGGAGAGGTATATGAGTGAGGGGGGTGTGAGTTGGGAGCAGGGGAGTGAAATGGCGGGGGACAGGGTGACTTGGAGGCGATTTGTTTGTGGCCACCCCAAACGGGATTGAGGCGTCTGGCAATAGATAGATAGATAGATAGAATTTTAGGATACCCAATTTCTTGAAAGATAGATTAGTGTGGTCATATTTGCGTAAGTTTTCCATTATACGGACCGATTTCTTTTGGGCTATAAATAAACGTTTTAGTTGTGTGTTATAAGCACCACTCCATACATTGTTACAATAAAACAATAAAGGAAAAATCAGCGAGTAATAAATGAGCTTAAAAGAACTTGTTGTTAGTTGATTACGAATTTGGTACATGATACCACACTGTTTGCTAATCTTTTATTGGAGATACTGGATATGTAAATGCCATGACAAACGTTCATCAATTATAACACCAAGGAATTTTATACTGTCCACTCTTTCAATTGACTGGGCACCTATGTAGATGTTGGGTTGATTTGCAGTGCTTTGTTTCCTTCTAAATATAATGTAATGAGATTTGCTTACGTTTAGCGTGAGTTTGTTGCTTGTTATCCATTTTTTAATATCTGTTAGGCTGCTATTTACAACATTTGATAGTTCATTGAGATTTTGGTGGCATGCATAAAAGGTACTATCATCAGCAAATAGTACTGGCTTCATATGTGAGGTAGCATACACGATGTCATTTATGTACAAAATAAACAAAAGTGGTCCTAAGACCGACCCCTGGGGAACTCCAGATTCTACTGGCATACAGGTAGACTGGCACTGTTTGTATTGCGCAAACTGTTTGCGATTGGCTAAGTAGGAAGCAAACCATTGATTTGAAGTGCCTCGTATACCATAGTGGTCAAGCTTCTTTAGCCCCTGAAGCGCGGGTCGTCGCGTTTGTGACGCTCGCCAAAAAGGACATAACGGCGGATCGTCGCATTTGCGATTCAAGTTAATTTTGAATAAACACAGGCAAGGATGTTCCAGCTGGTATTGTGTATCAGTACCACCACCCTTTAGCTACAGTTAGCATACTTTACCTTTGTACTACTGACCTCCGTTGTTGCCAAGTATCGCGTCTCCCCCCCCCCCCCATGGCCCGGCCAGCCTGGCTGTGATATATGGCAGCGCTCTGACTGCTCAGAACTGTAAATCTGCACTCTCCTCTCACAAGCAGTTTATGCTAATAGGAAACGCTTGTTTCCCCAGTTGTCACACTAGCTTTTTTTTTTGCGCGGTTTGCCCCTGTTTAGCGTCAGTTTACCGCAGGCTTTCACAGTGACATTATGGCGAGTTCTAGCTCTTCCGAGTCAGTGCGAGCAGCCGACAGGAACGAGAATAAAGTGACGGGCGTAAGGCAGAATAAAAAGTGCACCGCGGTGATCTTTTGGGAAGTAATATGATTGAAAATAATGTAGTGTACTTGTTTTTAGCTGTGAAAATGGAAATGTCTGTTGAGTGACGGGAAGACCGCCGCCGCGCGGCATGTCGGCCGTATGTTTCTTTGATTTTAGCCTTATTTTTAGTGCTTATTGTACAAATACGGATTCCAAACTACCTGTACGTTGTAGTATAAAGTTTACTGTGACAGAATGAGGCTGTGGTAGAGGGGAAACCAGGTTGCTGGAGGTGTGAAAGTGAAGATTTTGTTACCCAACTTTGCAAGTCTCCACAAGTCCTTGGGTAGTCCACGAAGGCTCAACACCTGTCTCTGGAGAAAGCTGAATGTAAGTACTATCTGCCATAAAAATTATAATGTTCTAGGGTTAATCTCTGATTTTTGGCAAATATTTTCCTACAGGTACTCAGACCGCAATACAACCCCGCCACACGGGGGGGGGGGGTTAGAGGTTAGTAATATAGAGTGATTAACCGTATCATATGCCTTGGCCAGATCTAGAAGTACACCCATAGTAAATTTATTTTCATCAAATGAAGCCATCACGTCCTTGGTGAATGACAGCAAAGCACTCTCGGTAAACAATTTTTCCCTAAAACCAAATTTTGAATCAGTGATAATATTGTTGGTGGTGCAAAATTGAATTAACCTACAATAAACCAATTTCTCTATTATTTTACTGATTGTTGGCAGGATTGAGATAGGACGATAATTGCTTAACAGCTTACAATCACTAGCTTTAAAAACTGGAATGACTTTGGCCAATTTCAACATGTCAGGAAATTTTCCAGTCTCAAAAGATAAATTAAAGAGGAAGACAAGTACAGGATCTAGATAGGCCATTATTTCCTTAATGATGGACATGGGAATATCGTCATATCCGGGACCAACATTCCATAGGTTATTTATAATCTGAGTAACTTCATGTTCAGTAGTAGGTGACAAAACGAGTACACTGTCCTGCCTATTGCGTAAATATGAATAGAAATTAACCTCAGACTCCCCAACAGACTAGCAAGTTTCTTACCAACACTGACAAAGTAATTATTAAAATGGTCAGCTACTTCCATAGGTTCATATACCTCATTATTGTTTACTAAATAAAAGCAATTACAGGTAAGCCCTTAATTCACACGAGGGTTACGTTCCCAGACCCTTCTCGTATGTGGTAAATTCGCGCATATGTTCTGCCCTTGTGTGCACATAATTATGCATGTCTACTAAGTATATTACATCTGAATAATACTGTTTGTGCACTACATACACCTTATAAACTAGCATAAAGTATGAAAAACAACAAAAAAGTAAAAAATTTAACACTGAAACCTGACAAGCACAAGCTTAGGTGGAGACACCTCAACAGTCTGGTGCACAAGCCCTCACTGCCTCCCATTTGCTACATTCTGCCTTCTTTATTGTCCAAACAGTTGACTCATTCACCCCAAACATACGGTTCCCAGCCAGTTCACAGGCGTAGGTGGAGACACTTCAGCACAGTCTGGTACACTAGCCCTCACTGCCTCCTGTATGCTACGTTCTGCCTTCTTTATTGTAAGAACAGTTGACTCACCCCAAACACACGGTTCCAAGATAATTCACCACGAAGTCAATTCACCATCAAAACATGGACGATTTCCTGTCATTCTATAAATATACTTATTATTGATTAATTAATACTTTAGTAACTAATTTTCAAGGGGATTTTATAACTCATAAAGGTAAAAAACTAGTGTACTGTACTTGCTAAATAAACTGGTATGTAAATAAATGACGGGGAATCGTCCTGACGGAGAATTGTCGCCAACATTCCTCCATTAAGTTTGGCCAATACTTTAACTTTCTCTGTCAGCAACATCACTTTACTAGTCCGTTTTGGTGTGTTACCACATGCATCACTAGCGCTACGCTTAGGTCCCATGTTGGCACACAAGGCAAGCAGTCACTGGAAGGCAGAAAAATATGCCACAAATAACGATTCGCAAGTCACGCATATTTCGACAGTCGGATTCAAATTGCATGGTAGACCGACCTCCCACACACACACATATGTATGCACACGGGCAGCAGGTTGGCATTTTTATTTTATTTATTTCTCTTGTATATTAAAATTATTTGAATACTATAATTTTATATTTTAATTATTGTATGAAAAATTCGTGGATAACCGAAATCGCGTGAAGAAAGTTCACGTGAATTAAGGGCTTACCTGTATTTCTTTGTCGTGAAGAAGGCTTATTAAGGGTAGAGTTTATTATACACCAGGTTTTTTTACTGTTACCTATATTTTCACTTATTTTATTCTTATAGTAATCTGACTTTGCCTTTCTGATTTTAGCAGTGATTTCATTGCGCAGTCTGCAATACTCTGCACTGTATGTAATGGGTTTCTTGGCACACTTTCTTTGAAGCTTGTTTCTTTCTCGGATCATCTGCCTAATATCGGCAGTACTGTAGGGCTTATCAGCATGTTTAGATTTAATTGTTTTTTGTTTTAATAGAAACCGGTTATGAAATATATTAGAAAGTAGGAGATTAAAATTACAATAACCTACGTCTGAGTCTTTAGCACATAAAACAAGGTCCCAAGACACTTGACTAATTTTTTCTTTAAATGTATTTATACTACTTTTGTTAAAGTCTCTGTACTGGAGGACAGTTTGTTCACCTTTCGGTAAATATGGTGCGGTTTTGAACACCGATACAACAGGAAAATTATCCAAAATTTTATTATATATAATATTGCTTGTGAAGCAGTTTATGTAGTCATTAGTCCATATATGATCTATTAGTGTGGCGGATGTTAAAGCTACGCATGTGGGTTTATTAATAGTGTTATAAAAATTATGAGAATAGCGCATAGATAAAAGGTTACTGACATGTGGGTTTGTTCTACTTTTAAACAGGTCGATATTAAAATCGCCCCCGATGTAACAAGATTTACCTTCTGAGCTGACTAAATCAATAATGTAGTGAAAGTCGTCAAAGAACCTTGGGATATTAGTGTCTGGGCGTCTGCAAATAATCCCTGAAACTATGGAATTAGTACTAAGATAAACTTCAATAAATATGGTTTCAATATGTTCTTTCTTAAATATCAGGTCATTTTGCACGTTACATGAAAAATGTTGTTTTATAAACAAAGCAACTCCTTCACTGTTTCGAGAGCAGTTATTTGCATAGACACTGTAGTTTGAGATACTAAAAAGATTCTCAGTATCATCCGTTAACCTTGTCTCGCAAAATCCTAAAGCGTCAAAATGAAATTGAATAGGATTTATGCACTGATCCAAAAATTCGTCAAAATGCAGTGGTAGGCTTCTTATATTATAGCAAAGCAACGAAAAAATATTTGTAGACTGATTTATGTGCGTAAAAGGTGAATCAGCGAAATAGTATTCAGTTGTTGGGAGGTTCACGTTACGAAAATTTAGCATAAAATTATCCGGATCACTGACAGATGTATGATTATCATTATTGAAATTTAAGGGAGTAAAACACATAGTATCAAGGCTATCCAACGAAAAACTAGGTTCTCTAGTATCATTTACAAAAAGTGTGCATAATTCTGCGTCATCTAAATTATAAAATGATAGAACATGGTTATCCATATTTAATAGTTTGTAACAACAGGGTTTTGCTCATTACAAAATTTTAGGACCTGTTTATACCTAACCTGCTTCTAGTTTGTCTTGTCTTAGGTGGTGAGGCAATCCCAGGGTCAACTCCACCAACTGCCCCTTCCGCATCATCTGAGTACGTTTCTCTGGCCTTCCGCTTATTGACACTACTCTCCTTTGTTTCGGCGGCCGTTGTGCTGACTTTATTAGCACGACTTGGGGTGGTTGGCTGGCGAGAGTGTGTCAACTGCTTAAATGGTGATGGTAACTTAGTAGGTGAAATGGGAGTGTTCAATCGTTGAGGTAAAGTTGGAGTTCCTTCCTTCGTGGTCCGTTCCTGAGGGGATGGGGTGCGGTGCCATTGCTTACGTTGGGGTGTTGTAGGGCAACGGGGCCTGGGTGAGACTGGGGTCGGCAGGGCAAACTGAAAGGGGACAACCTGAAGAGTTTGATCATACTTGCGTCGGTCCCGGACCACCAGAGTCCTGTAGTTGAAATAGACAAATTTTCCCTGCTTTCCCTGCTTAATCACTATGGTATATGAGGCACTTCAAATCAATGGTTTGCTTCCTACTTAGCCAATCGCAAACAGTTTGTGCAGTACAAACAGTGCCAGTCTACCTGTATGCCAGTAGAATCTGGAGTTCCCCAGGGGTTGGTCTTAGGACCACTCTTGTTTATTTTGTACATAAATGACATCGTGTACGCTACCTCACATATGAAGCCAGTACTATCTGCTGATGATAGTACCTTTTATGCAAGCCACCAAAATCTCAATGAACTATCAAATGTTGTAAATAGCAGCCTAACAGATATTAAAAAATGGATAACAAGCAACAAACTCACGCTAAACGTAAGTAAATCTCATTACACTCAACCCTCGGCTATCACGGGTTCCGCTATAGCGTATCTCGCTATCACGCCTATATAAAAAACTACCCAAATACCTTTATCACGCACTAAATGTCCGCTATCACGCACCGGAAATGCTCAAAATTTTCAAGAAGGCCGGGCTCCGGTGCTCCGCCCAGCCAACAAATGCTTCACTCTGTGATAGGTCGTGTAACATCAGCGCCAGCCAAGCGCTGATTGGCCGCCCGACCAAGTCTCCTGCCCGCCAAACCATTCAAGTGCGCACCCTCAGACCGTGAACAGTGACAGCGAGAACAATAACCTTATTTATGATATGACCATGGCCAACGTACCCCCTCCCTGTCCCACTACTATCACCCAACATAATGCTGTGGCACCTGGCAGGGAAATAAAAGAAAAGGAAGAACCTGAGTTATGCAGATAAACTGGAAATGTGAAACTTATAGACAATGGAGAGACCAAGCGAAGTGTGGGGAAGAAATATAACATCAGTGAATCAGCTGTGAGGGGTACTTATAAGAATCATGATCACATCATAAAACATGCTCATTTTTGGACTATTGTATGTTAATATGTGGTACAAAATGGGTATCTTAGGGGTAAAGATTGAGGTCATGGCACCAATTAGAATTATTTCCATAAGTTCTTCAATTCGGCTATCACGGTTTCGGCTATAGCACAGCCATAGCAGGACCAATTGGGAGTGATAGCCGAGGGTTGAGTGTACATTATATTTAGAAGGAAACATCAACCCAGCATCTACATAGGTGCCCAGTCAGTTGAAAGAGTGGACAGTATAAAATTCCTTGGTGTTATAATTGATGAAAGTTTGTCATGGCATTTACATATCCAGTATCTCCATACAAAGATTAGCAAACAGTGTGGTATCATGTACCAAATTCGTAATCAACTAACAACACGTTCTTTTAAGCTCATTTATTACTCGCTGATTTTTCCTTTATTGTTTTATTGTAACAATGTATGGAGTGGTGCTTATAACACAAAACTAAACCGTTTATTTATAGCCCAAAAGAAATCGGTCCATATAATGGAAAACTTACGCAAATATGACCACACTAATCCATCTTTCAAGAAATTGGGTATCCTAAAATTGCCTGATATAAAGTCCTACTGCACTGCTTTGTTTGTTTACAAGTCTCTGCACAACCTGTCATTAAACAGTTACTTTGATTTTAACATGAATGATCGGTATAATCTCCGAAATAACTGTAATTTAAAAATACCGCTCATGGCTTCAACCCAGTCCCAGTCACATATCACTTATCAGGGACCCAAAGTTTGGAATGGTATCCCAATGGCCATTCGGGAACTAAGCGAGGCTGTATCTTTCAAATCTGCTTATAAATCTTACTTGCTATCAAAGAACTAATTCTTTAAATTAGTTGACTGTCATTATTATTATTATTATTATTATTATTATTATTATTATTGTTATTGTGGTAGTTGTTATTATTATTACTATTATTACTGGTATTAATATAAAGTTACCTCCGTTTTGTTGTAGTGCTATCTTGTATACAGTATACCCTTTATTAAAATCTTAAACTATTGTCATTTGGGGATGACCATACAGCTGATTTAGTCAAATCGTAGTTTTAGCCTTACTAGACAATTGATGTTTACCAAAAGTTCAAGAAATACAAAGTACCTTTAAAGAGAGTTCCTGGACTCTCAAAAGGGTCAGCCACTAGTAAACTAATTGTTATGTCAACTATTGTAATCTCTATGGCTAAATAAACATTTGACTTTGAAGTGAGAAAATTGCCTGTCCCCCGAGGCCAGACTCTCCCATGGGAGATGAAAGTGGAGGGTCAGATCCAATTTGCAATATGGAAGTTCAGTCGCAATTTGCCGCACACACACCACGTGCATGGCTAAAAATAGAATCGTAATGCAGATTCAAAACTATGAATAAGTCTAATTACAGTTGTACAAATACAGGGACAAAACAGAAATAAATATGTTTACAGATGGGGGAAAATGTATTTTTTCCATAATAACATGTTCACCTCTGTATCATTTTACCTTGTTATTTTCGCAATATATGTTGCTTTGTGTCTGTCATGAGTATGAGAAATTATGATATTTTTCTGCTTGGGTAAAGAAAAAGGGTACAGCTGGATATTTCCCAGCACTTTACACCGTCAGAAGTGCGAGACGACCTGCCATTCGCACCTTGCACGAGCTGATTAGCAGGAAGGAAAGGAAGTTCTTTTCACCCACGAAAGCATCACGTGAACACAGAAAGCTATCCTGTTATGCTCGTAAATGGCAAAGAATATATAAAATGATTCAAAACAGTGCAACAGACCTGAGCAAATAGGTAAAGATACCAAACAAAAATTAATTTTTCTTTTATTTTCATGTTTTTTTTTTTTTTATGCCTGTATTTATTTATAATCGTAAACAGGGTGGTTGTGTGTGTTTTGCAAGGGAGGAAAAGATGATATTTTCTGTCTGGGTGGAGATAATGGGTGTAACTACGATATATAGACGAAGAGAGGTAGACGCACAGGAGCCTTAAAATCATCACCCAAGCAGAAAGTCTTATGAAACGCTCAAAACATTGACGGGTTGTGAGGTCACGTTGTAAGTAACCACCTCCACCACCTCGGTACTCTGTAGTCTGCAGACTCAATAAAAAAAATAAATAAATAAATAAACAAAACGTCCTTCTCATTATAAGTTAGTAGGTAGGTAGTAGTTAAAGAAATATAGAGACATGAAAGTAATTACGTAATTTCGATGTTTCATACCAGCGCAACCATCATCCACTCACTTGATGTAGTGCTGCCTACTTCTTCCTTAGCCTTTATCATTCTTTTTCTGTGCCTGCCCTCCTCTCTTCTTATATCTCCCATCTTTCCTATCACTTCTTATTGCTCTTCTTTCCTTTACAGGTGGCTTTACATTGAGTGACAAGCCAAATGGTTTCCTGTAAGCCAAGAAACCATTTACAACGCTGGGTGGTAACCATATAATTAACCCATACGTGCTCCCTATGTCAACAAGTGGGTTGGTGGAGGGTTAGTGTCCCTCCCCGTAAAACCAATAACTCAAAGTCAAGTGGCCACCCCTTATGGGATTATGGTGTCTGGGAATAGATAGATAGATAGACATATTGGATTCTGAAGGAAATATTAAAGACAGTGTCTGCTGACAGATAGGCTAGCTAAATCAATCGCGGTAGTGGCTTTATGTCAACCTGATATGCTAGCTAGAACGATCGTGGTAATAGCTTCATGTCAACCCTAACATTGTTACTGTTATGCTATCAACCAGGGGTTCTAGCCCAAGTTATCTTAGCAGGTCAAGAGAAACTCAGGGCAGAGGTTCATAATTCAGCCTCTTCCATTTTTTCCAATTATTTTTCTGTTCATGTCATATTTACTAGGCTACATCTCACAACTTTTGCATACATACAGAATATCACTCCAAAATATGAATTAATAATGATCTCCCTACCTAACTTCTACCTCACTCTGACACTTCTAGGTAGCCTACTTTAGCATCTTCCATCCTCTGCAAGTACCCAAACCACCTTTAAGTATTCCTTTTAATCAAAATCCTCTAGCCCTTCTCCACCTACCTAAGTTAACATTGCATTTCATTTTTTCCTCTGATCTAGTCTTAAAATTAGATACCATACTCTCTCTTTTCAGACACCAATATTTTGTTTTTATGGACATTTACTTTTAAATTCCTTTTGCTACACACTCATATTCACTCACCACTCTTTTTGGTCCTTCTCATTCTCTGCCCCAAACCAGCATCATCATACAAACAAGATAGCAAAGTTTGATGATTTCCTTATATTTCCAGTATGGTTCCCACTCTGGCAACCCTCATTTAATAGCCCCACTAGGGTGAGGTTGAATGAGAATATAGGGAATAGTATTCCCCGACTTAAGCCTTCGTAGACTGTATAGCCCTGCTAGGTGACAGGAGCGAGCCGGTGAAATGTAGTGATCAGAGGGAGGCTCGAACTCACAATCCCCCAACTGTGAGGCGAGTGCTTTACCACTATGCTACCCTCTCCCCCTAGGTTGAATGGGAGCTACCCAACCCGCAGGGTGGGTCAGAAACTATCCACCACACTATGCATCACCCACTCTTTCTCTTGTAAAAGACCTGCAATCAACCACCATATAATACAGTATAGGAAATGGAAGCAATGAGGGCTGAAATGTTATTTTATTACCATAATATATAAAGTTCCTATACACTGTATATTAAAAATAACTAACATCTGTGAATAATATGAATTCATAATTACTCCCTGTCTTTGCACACGTCACTACACATAATCCATAATCAGTATTGTAATTTTTACTCTGCCACAATTTGTGTAAATACTTTTTTGTACATCATAACCTGGCCTCACTTAGCATATAATAGGTGTACTAAGTTACAATAAACTATATGTGGTATAAAATATCCATTGCCTGGACCTGGGATTGTGCGGTGAGTGAGACCTGTGCTGTGTCTGTCCCCATTTATTAATACTGAAGATGACAAAACAAAAAAGGTTTCAAAGCAAGCCTGAGGACAGTAAATCACCCATGGGGATGAGGGTGGGTTCATGGAATGTGGGAAGTTTGAGGGGAAGAGCAGGGGAAGTCATTGAGGCATTCAGTAGGAGGTGGGTGGACGTGGCGTGTTTGCAGGAAGTCCGGTACAGGGGTGGATCAGCCAGAAAGATTGTTGGGAAGGACTGTTGCTATAAGTTGTTTTGGCAGGGGAGGACAGACGGATATGGAGGTGTTGGTGTGATGGTTGCGGAGAAATGGGTGGAATATGTTATGAATGTTTTGAGAGTAAGCGATAGGATATTGGTTGTGAAAATTCTGTTGGGAAGAAAGATAGCTGTGATTATATCGGCATATGCTCCACAGGCAGGATTGGATGAATCAGAGAAAGATAGATTTTGGGATGATTTAATACGTGTAGTGGGTGGTATGCAGGATGATGAGATAGTGATTTTGGGAGGGGACTTAAATGGTCATGTAGGTGAAGCAGCCCAAGGTTATGAAGGAGTGCATGGGGGATGTGCATATGGTCTAAGGAATGCAGAAGGGGAAAGGATACTCGAGTTTGGGGAGGCAACGGACATGATTGTGTGCAACACATATTTTAGGAAAAGAGACAGTAGGTTAATTATGTATGAGTCTGGGGGAAATAGCAGTCAGATAGATTATTTTCTGGTTAGGAGGGCCGATAGGAGGTTAGTGAGGGATGTTAAAGTTATAGGAAGTGAGGAGTGTGTGCAGCAGCACAAACTATTGATTTGTGATATGGTGCTTAAAGAACAAATGATGAAAAAGAGGACTTATGTACCTAGGAGGAAAATATGGAAGCTGAAAAACCAAGTAGTAAGGGATGCCTTCTATAGCGAGTTGAGGAGAGTGGTGGCTGAACAGGGAGCTGTAGACAGAGGCGTTAATGAACAGTACAGAGCCCTCAAGAACAATTTCTTGAGAGTTAATGATGTAACATGCGGCTGGACAAGAGGACCACCAAGACATAAAGTAACTTGGTGGTGGGATGAGGGTGTAGAAGCTGCAGTTAAGGAGAAAAGAAGGCTTTTCCGGGAATGGAAGAAGGGTGGTAGCAAGGAGGAATATTTGGCTGCCAAGCGTAGGGCTAGGAGAGAGGTATACAGGGCAAAGTCTGAGTCACAGAGACAATTACTTGATAACCTAAATCATGGGGAAAGGAAAAATATATTTAGGGTGGCAGGTCAGGTGAAGAGGGATAATCGGGATATCATAGGTGAGCAGTGTGTGAAGAATGATGAAGGAAGGGTAGTGGTGAACAGTGAGGATATTAAAGATGCATGGAGAGAGCATTATAAGCGGTTGTTGAATGAGGAGTTTGACTGGGACAGGGAAGGTTTGGAGCCAGCAGATCCAGTGTCTGGCCCTTGGCCTTTGATTGATACTGCTACTGTGAGTGAGGCAATAGGCAGGATGAGGGTGGGGAAGGCAGCAGGTGTGTCTGGGTTGACTGCCGAAATGTTGAAGGCCTCAGGCGATATAGGGGTGAGTTTAGTCACTGACCTGATAAATAGGATTATTTATGAGTGTGTTGTCCCAGATGATTGGCTGAAGAGTGTAATTGTAAATGTGTATAAAGGGAAGGGTGATGCCCTGGAAAGAGGGAATTATAGAGGTATAAAGCTTTTAGATCAGATAATGAAGGTAATGGAGAGAGTTTTAGAAGGTATGATTAGAGAAAGAGTGAATATTGATGAGATGCAGTTTGGGTTTATGCCAGGTAGGGGGACCACTGATGCCATATTCATTGTTCGACAGCTTCAGGAAAAATATATTGGTAGGAGAAGGGATCTTTATTTTGTTTTTGTTGATTTGGAAAAGGCCTTTGACAGAGTCCCTAGAGAGGTGGTGAAGTGGGCAATGAGAAAGCTTGGCTTGGAGGAGTGGCTGGTTAGGGTGGTTATGGCCATGTATGTGGGTGCTCACACCCAGGTGAGAGTGAATGGAGATTTGAGTGATGAGTTTTCCGTGAATGTTGGTGTGCATCAGGGGTCAGTCTTGAGTCCCATGTTGTTTATCATGGTACTTGAAGCCCTTTCACATGACTTTAGAAACGGACTCCCGTGGGAGTTGTTGTATGCTGATGATTTGGTGTTGATTGCAGAGAATGAAAGGGAGGCGGAGGAAAGGTTTAGGAAGTGGAGAGATGGTATGGGGCAAAAGGGTTTAAGGGTAAATGCAGATAAAACAAAAGTGATGATATCTAGGGTTGGTGGCGGTACTGTCAAAGACGAGGGAGAGTGGCCATGTGCAGTTTGCCACAAGGGCGTGGGAAGTAATTCCATCTTGTGCAGTGTGTGTGATAAATGGGTGCATAAGAGATGTAGTGGTATCAGAGGTAGACTGCGAGATAATGCTGATTTTATGTGTACGGCGTGCCGGGGTGAGCAGGTGGAGATCGTCAGACGTGAAAGAATTGAACTTGCTGGTGAATCTCTTGAGTGTGTGGAAGAGTTTTGTTATTTAGGAGACATGTTGTGTGCTGGAGGTGGGGCTGGAGCTAGCTCTGTGGCTAGGGTGAGAAGTGGTTGGAAGAAGTTCAGGGAGCTCTTGCCTCTCCTGACATTGAGGGGGCTCTCCCTACGTGCTAAGGGGTCTTTGTATGCAGCGTGTGTTAGGAGTGTAATGCTGTATGGCAGTGAGACCTGGGCAGTGAAGGAGGAAGACATTCGCCGGCTCAGACGTACAGAAATGACAATGATTAGGTGGATGTGCAGTGCGTCCCTGCGTCCAAGGCCTGGAGGGGCTGGGTTTACAATGGAAGAGTTGAGAGGTAGGATGGGACTGGAGTGTATTGGTGTTGTGATGAGGAGAGGTAGATTGAGGTGGTTTGGACATGTGGAGAGGATGGGGGATGATAGCTGGGTGAGGAAGGTGAGAAGTGTTAATATTGGGGGTGGGGTTATGAGGGGTAGACCGAGAAAGACATGGGACGAGGTCATTAAGTGTGACCTTAGGGTTAAGGGACTGAACAGGGAGGCTGCAATGGATCGTGCAGCATGGAGAGCCGCCATTAGGTGACCAAGGCCGACACATGCAAGCATGTTGGAGCCTTTAAAAACGAAAACGAAAACATAAAAAGCCATCACAAAGGAACAAACTATGTAAAACAAATTATATAATAAATAGCCAATGGCACAGTATGTCGCATTCGATATTGCTAAATGCTGTCACAGATGAACACACTGCCTTGATTTGTACATCTTTCACATATAAGCATAACTGCAACATATAGCCTAAGTTACCTTGTGAATCATTACAAAAATAAATCAATGGTTAGCTACCTCCTCACATACTGTATAAACTATAAACAATCTGTAATACGAAATATCACAGATATACACACTGCCTTTATTTGTACGTCTATCACACATAAGCATAACTGCAACATATAGCTTAAATTACATTGTGAATCATTACAAAAATATATCAGTGGTTAGCTAACTCCTCACATACAATATAAACTATAAACTATCTGCAGTACAATATATCACAGATAAACACACTGCCTTTATTTTTACATCTATCACACATAAGCATAACTTCAACATATAGCCTAAGCTACATTGTGAATCATTACAAAAATATATCAGTGGTTAGCTAACTCCTCACATAATGTAAAAACTATAAACTATCTGTGAATCATTACAAAAATATATCAGTGGTTAGCTAACTCCTCACATAATGTAAAAACTATAAACTATCTGTAGTACAATATATCGCAGATGAACACTGCCTTTATTTGCACATCTTTCACACATAAGCATAACCTCAATATGTAAGCTGCATTGTTAATCATTACAAAAATATATCAGTGATTAGCTACCTATCACATAATGTATAAACTATAAACTATCTGTGGCACAATATATCACAGATGAACACATTGTCTTCATTTGTACATCTTTCACACATAAACATAACTGCAACATGAAAGCTACATTGTGAATCATTACAAAAATCTATCAATGGTTAGCTACCTCCTCGCCTAATGTATAAACTATAAACTATCTGTGGTACAATATATCACAGGTTATGTAAAACCCATCACAGAGGAACACACTGTTTACAACACAGAAGTAAATATTACGTGTTCTGTATGTTACTGTAGAACACGTAGTGTATGCCTACCTGTTGAGGTAATTCCCTGACTGAGTATTATGTTACTTCAACATGCAACCTTTTTCATTTTCTTAAACTTTTTCCTGCTGTTCTTCGTTGCCAATGCAAGATTTAAAATTCTGACCCTGAAATATATTCTGCATCTGAAATAATATTCCATCAAATCTACAGGAATATCATGAACATGAAGTCCTGCAAGCTTTGTTAAATTTAGTACTGCTTCAGATTCTTCAAGAAGTTCATCACTGTGCCTTTTTCTGAACATTTCCTCCATTTTGTAAAAATTCTCAGAAATGTTATTGTGCATGTGCTGCAATCATCCCCTATACTGGCAATCCAATCATTTTCCTTTTCCAAAGAACATCTATCTATCTATCTATTGCCAGACGCCTCAATCCCGTTTGGGGTGGCCACAAACAAATCGCCTCCAAGTCGCCCTGTCCCCCACCATTTCACTGCCCTGCTCCCAACTCACACCCCCCTCTCTCATATACCTCTCCACCCCATCCCTCCATCTCATCCTCGGCCTCCCGCTCCCTCTTCCCCCCTCCACCTCACTCACATACACTCTCTTCGTCAGTCTTTCACCCTCCATCCTCTCCACATGGCCAAACCACCTCAGTGTGTTCCTCATAACGCTTCCTATCACATCCACATCAACACCACAATGCTCCTTTATATCCTCATTCGTCAGCCTGTCTCTCCATGTGACTCCACAGGCTCCTCTTAAATAACTCATTTCCACTGCTCTCACTCTTGACTTGTGTCCTTCCAACAACATCCAAGCTTCACTTCCGTACGTTAGAGTTGGTATCACAATACTGTCATGTGGTAACTTTATCACTTCCATGCTCACTTCCCTGTTTCTTATCACTGCTTTCAAAGAACCAGCAACCTTTCTTCCCTGCTGTACCCTTTCAAGCACTTCACCCTCCAAACCTCCATCCTTACTCATCACACTACCCAAGTACTTAAACGTACTCACATTTTCCAATTCCTCACCATCCAATCTCGCTGTACATTCACTGACTTCACCTCTCTCAAAGACCATCACTTTACTCTTCCCTACATTCACCTTTAGATTCCGTTTCTTACACACTCTCCCAAACTCATCCACCAAGCCTTGCTGCTCCCCTCCGTCTTCACTCAACAACACAGTATCATCTGCAAACAACAGTACAGGGAGTTTCCAAACACTATCCCCTCTCACCAGGGCCACTCCAACATCCACTGCCCTACCTTGTACCTGTTTTATTACCCCATCCATGTACAGATTGAACAACCATGGAGACATGACACATCCCTGTTTCAACCCAACTTTCAAAGAGAAAAATTCACTTAGTTCACCATCCACACGCACTGCAGCCTTCGCACCATCGTACATGCTCTTCACAGCGTTCAACAACTTCCCATCTACTCCACATATTCTTAACACTTTCCACAATCCTTGTCTATCCACCCTGTCATATGCTTTCTCCAAATCCATGAAAGCCACATACAACTTCTTTCCCTTCTCTAGAAACTTTTCCACTAGAGATCTAAGAATGAATATCTGATCTACACAACCTCTTCCCTTCCTAAAACCTCCCTGTTCTTCTCCAACTAATTTCTCTGTTCTTTCTCTAACTCTGTCAATAAGTATCCTACCATACACTTTTCCTATTATACTAAGAAGACAAATGCCCCTATGATTACCACACACTTCTTTTTCCCCTTTTCCATTGTACAAGGGAATAATTATACCTGACTTCCAATCCTCCGGGACACTACCTTCCTCTCAGGCCAATCTGCACATCTTCCACATCCATTCTACTACTATCTCTCCCCCATGCTTCAGCATTTCACTACACACTCCATCAATTCCTGGGGCTTTCCCCGATTTAACTTTCTTCATTGCTTCCACAACTTCTATCCTACCGATTTCTTCCTGTCTTCTCACCTCCCTCCTCCTCCCAGCCATTCCCCAGCCACTGATACTCACATTACTTCCACCCTCTGCGTTCAACAAATCCTTAAAGTGTTCTTTCCATCTGCTCAGACTTTCTCCCTTCTCCACTAGTAATCTACCATTTTTATCTTTTACTCCCCTGCTAACTTCACTTCCACCCTGTCTTACTCTTTCCACCTCTTTCCAGAACATTTTCTTACAGTCCCTCCACTTTACACTCAAATTCCTTCCAAATTCCTCATCCACTCTCTTCTTACTCTCTCTTACTAATCTTTTCACCTCTCTCTTTCTTTCTACATATAACTTTCTCTTCCGCCTCTCAACTTCTTCCACGCCCTATTTCTCATCCATTCATTGTATGCTTTCTTCTTTTGTGCCACAGCCTGTTTCACCTCTTCAGTCCACCACGCTGTTCCTTGCACCCCCCTCCGTCTTCTCTTCCTTCCACACACGACATCACATGCTGCACATAGTTCTTCTGTAAATATCCTACACACTCCTTCTACGTCTCCCATCTGCTTCAATTCATATTTGCCCAATCGTTCCTCTACTTCTTTCTTATACTCTGCCATTTTCTCATCCTCTTGTAACCTTTCCACTCTCTTTGCAACTACTCCTTCCTCTCGTCTTTCCCTTCTTCTATTCCTCCATCTTACTTGAATTCTAATTCTGGCCACCACCAAGTAGTGGTCAGGAAGTCCACTCCCCCAGCCTCTATAAACTCTTGCATCCATTACACATCTTCATCCTTTCATCCACACACACATAATCAGTCACTGCCTTCCTTTCATTCAGTTCACCACCCACCCTTCTCATCACTCGCCATGTATACCTGTGGATCATTTTGTGCCGGAAGAGGATATTGGCTATCACCAACCCCCTCCCGGCACAAATGTCCACTAACACACTGCCATTCTCATCTATCTCAGCAGGCACACTCCACTCACCAACTATTCCATCCACCTTCACATTCCCTACTTTACCATTTATATCACCAATCAAAAACACTGTCTCGTTCCTTCCAAACTTTTCCATGCACACTTCTACATTTGTCCAGAACTCTTCTCTCTCTCTTCTAGCACAATCTTGCGTTGGCGCATACACACACACAATCGCCCACATTTGTATTCCAACTTTCAACTTTACCCACACAATCCTTGACCCAACTGATCCATACTGTCTTATGCTCCTCTTCCATCTTTTACTCACAACTATACATACTCCTTCCTTTGCCCTCTCATTCTCACCAACTCCTGCACATATACCCCATCCATACTCCCATTCTGTCACATTCTCACCTCTCCATTTTGTTTCAGTTATTCCACATACATCCACTTTCGCACCCTCAAGCACCTGGACAGTCTCTCTCTCTTTCACCTCATCATTCGCTGCCCTTACATTCCAGGTTCTTATAACCATGTCCTTTGTCCGGTCCTTGGTCGTCATCGTTTGGTCAGTCCTTGTCCGAGGCTTATTGTTTGTTTTTTTAGTTAGTTGTTTTCCGGGGAGGGGCACTAACCCTCCGCCAACCCTTTTAGTCGCCTTTTATGACAAGCAGGGATACTGGGGGAGTATTCTTGAAAACCCCCCCCAAGCCCCAGGGGTAAGAACATAAGAATGGATATTTATTCTGAAATTTATGTGCTAAGAAACCAAGGACATATTTGAAACCATCGATTTCTTCAGTTGGCATTGTAAAATCATCACCATCCTGATTCAAGTTTTCATCATGATTTTCTGCCAGATTCCCAGTAATCAAGTCATCTTCACTGTCACCATTAAATTCATAAAGACAACCACCAACTCCTTTCTTTATGGGTGAACTACACTCATTGAACTCCTTTATACCTTCTACCACAAAGGAGTAATTTCTAATGGACACAGTATTGGGATTTACAGATACTAGGACATGTTTTCGGCTTAAAATGTACTGCCGCATTCTGTACTTGAAATTGACTGGGTCTGGATGGTAATGAGCACTTCCCATTTGTCTCAGGATTCCAAATGTGTTTTCCAGTATATCTTGGTTCAATCTCCATGCCAACAAATACTTGACAGAATAGAACTTTTTCATGTCTTCTAAAAGATTGATCAGGGATTTTGATGATATTACAATGCCAGTTTGAAAGGGATACACTCTACCTGAAACCTTTGAATTTTGAAAAACATCAATAACACGATGCAAGATACGTACTTGGTCAGCACAGGAACTAAAACATGACCTTGATGGTTTATCACCTATTTTAGTGGCATAGTTCATTATGTCAAACCAGTTGTCAACCAAGTCAATCAGCTGGTATGTTGCGTTCCAGTTATTTGATTTTAAAATATCCTTATTTCCCAAATACTCCAAAGATTTTGCCGTGGTTTCAGACGACAAATGTGCTGCTAGTTTAACCTTTTGACGCTGTGGTCCTTTAACATTTAGATTGGCTTCAGACAGTTTTGGTGTTAAGTTGAAGTCCCCCTTCTGATATTGTACAACGTCATATAATGGTTCTGAGTTGACATTTCCAAATGGAGTTTCTATGTCATGATCAAGAATATTATTTCTAACTAATTTCAACATATGGGGAGTGTCAGCAAACACATGCACTTTCCAGTGTGGCTGATAAGGATTGTCAAAGTTTGCAAGTGTTGAATTTATTCCAAGGGATCTGAACAAACCTTGATTGGCACCAGACATATCACAGACTATAGCATGAACTGGAAAGCCTGCTTTTTCAGTGTGTGTGATTATGTCACACAACAACTCTTTGGTCATTTTAGTGTCAAAGTCATAGAACAGAGGTTGTTTCCAGTTACACAGAAATCCTTGAGCCATTAGCACCTGCACATAATTATGGGATTTATAAGTCTTGTCAGTACCTTTGTCATAACAGTACTTGCTTTCTATTTTCATTTCATCAAAGCATATAATGCATGCTTTTTCACCAGTAGTTAGTGACTGACCTTGATGAGTCATCATACACAATACTGAGTTGAGTAAACCAGGCTCAACATTTATTCCAGAAACCCATCTATTTATGGTAGACATACATGGCAAAGGAATGTTCATATGATTACGAAGATATTTGTATGTTTTTAAACTCAGGCTTTTAAGAGTTAAAGCATTTATTACATCATTTTCTTGCCAATGAGAGATGGGTTTACCAGATACTAGACACTGAGCCTGATCTACTGTGAAACATTTTAACAATGCATGTTCATAATTTCTGTTGATTTTCACTGATTCCAGCAACTTTTCCTGCAAAATGACATTTTCAGCATCTTTCTTGTTATTGTTTTGCTGAAGTTGCACCAATTTCCTCATCATTAGCACTGGGGAAAGAGAGGCTTGTGGCATGGCTGGGGAGTTGGTTGACTGTTGTTGCTGGCTAACACTGCCAGCAGAGCCGGACTGTTCAGTCACTGGTTTTGGCTGACTTAATGCAGCCAGCACCTCCGCTGCATTGGTCTCTTCCTTTGTGAACTGGTGCTGTGCATCATTAATGTGTGGGTGACTGGAGGAAGAAATGTGCAGGCCTGAAGTGGTGTCTTTTATTGCCAGTTCATCACCTGCAGAAAGGGACCAAACATCACAAATTTATAATGCTCTATTAATCCATCAGGTCCGGTGGTCGTTTTCACCACCCAAACCACAGCAGGTGTTTTTCTCAAAAATCACCATTATATACACCATAATTTCTCAGCTAAACCTCGTTTTCATTTCGTTTTCATTTTTAAAGGCTCCAACATGCTTGCATGTGTCGGCCTTGGTCACCTAATGGCGGCTGTCCACGCTGCACGATCCATTGCAGCCTCCCTGTTCAGTCCCTTAACCCTAAGGTCACACTTAATGACCTCGTCCCATGTCTTTCTCAGTCTACCCCTCATAACGCCACCCCCAATATAAACACTTCTCACCTTCCCCACCCAATTATCGTCCCCCATCCTCTCCACATGTCCAAACCACCTCAATCTACCTCTCCTCATCACAACACCAATACACTCCAGTCCCATCCTACCTCTCAATTCTTCCATTGTAAACCCGGCCTCTCCAGGCCTTGGACGCAGGGACGCACTGCACATCCACCTAATCATTGTCATTTCTGTACGTCTGAGCCGGCGAATGTCTTCCTCCTTCACTGCCCAGGTCTCACTGCCATACAGCATTACACTCCTAACACATGCTGCATACAAAGACCCCTTAGCACGTAGGGAGAGCCCTCTCAATGTCAGGAGAGGCATGAGCTCCCTGAACTTCTTCCAACCACTTCTCACCCTAGCCCCACCTCCAGCCCCACCTCCAGCACACAACATGTCTCCCAAATAACAAAACTCTTCCACACACTCAAGAGATTCACCAGCAAGTTCAATCCTTTCACGTCTGACGATCTCCACCTGCTCACCCCGGCACGCTGTACACATAAAATCAGCATTATCTCGCAGTCTACCTCTGATACCACTACATCTCTTATGCACCCATTTATCACACACACCGCACCTATAATATAAAATTATAGCATAATATGCTCTGATGATATCATGCAATTATCATAATACTAATACAATAACAATAATACTACAAAACACTAAAGCATGTAAATGTGTCACCCAGATGTCCCAAGGTTGTCATGTATACATGCCACCCAGATGGGAGAGGTTAATATGCAGTAATATAGGCTAGGTCTATGGTAGTAGTAGCATAGGGTGGGGTCAGAGTAACAAAAAGAAATTATAATAATAATACAGTAATAACTTTATTCTTATTCTGTAATTGTATTACCAGTAAGACTCAAATTTATACACACTGTTGGGTTCATATGAGACTTATATCATCATCATCATCATTTTGAAAGGTAGTTATCCACCTCAACATCCTCATTTTAATATGCTCATATCTGTGCACTTCATCTTCCTCAATTTTTTTTTTTTTTTTTTTTTTTTTAAATAACAGAACGGAGGAAGGAAAAACAAATGGGTAAAAAAAAATAATCCATACACCAGATTACTGGTGTCCTCTGTTCATAAAATATCTGTAACAGTTAGACTTGAACAGTTGTGGGTTGAAATTTGGAGGAAAACAACTCTGGAGAAGCGAGTTCCAGAGAGATGCAGTTCGGGGAATGAAAGAATTCTGATAGGCAGAAGTTCTGCAATATGGTTGAGTGACATTCCAGTCATGAGCGCTACCAGATGCCTGTGTAGCACGAGGGAAGGCATGGAGTGGTGGCACCGTGGACGCAACTGCGTCTGAGCATTTGCCAAAAAAATATCTGTAAAATAATGCAAGGGAGGCAACATTCCTTCTTACTTGCAGGGGAGGTAGTTTATATGTAATGGCAGGGTTGTTAATGATTCTAACAGCTTTATTCTGAATTTTGTCTAGTTGTCTTAATGCAACCTCTCCACAACCATTCCACAAGGGTGAGTAATATTCAAGCTGAGAGCGCACATGACTCTTATAAATTATAGCTAACTGCTCATTAGTGAAGAAGTTACGGACTCTGTACAATAATCCAAGTTTCTTTGAGGCGGTTTTAGCAAGTGATCTGACATGAGAGGTCCAGCTGAGGGCACTGTTAAGTGAGACTCCAAGAATTTCAATACTTTTGGAGATGGGAATATTAGTAGCACTGAAGGTAATGTACGAATCTGGCAATATCTGTCTATTAGTAAACTGTATATATTTAGTTTTACTAGCATTAAAAGAGACAAGGTTGTTTTGTCCCCATTCACTGATTGTAGATAGATCTTGATTTATGGAGATGGCTGTACTGAGTTGAGAGGTAGAGATATTAGACTTTGTAAATGGATGTCTGAGTGTGAATGAACTATGTAGTGTTGAGTCATCTGAGTGAATGGGATTGTGAGTGACAGATAAGAGATCATTAATATGAACCAGAAATAGGGTTGGCGCCAGAACTGATCCCTGCGGCACGCCAGCGTTAATTGAGTGGAAATTCGAATATACATCATCTACTTTTACTCTTATTTTCCTGTCACTAAGATAAGAAGAAATCAAAGGAACAAAAGACGTTAGTCCATAGCAAGGGAGTTTGGACAGCAGGGAATGGTGCCATACTCTGTCGAAAGCTCATGTTTCACTTCCATACAGAATCACACTTCTCACATATGCAGAATATTGTTTCCCTTTCACACGTAGGGAAAGTCCCTTCATATGGCACGTAGTTACATTTTGCAGTCATTCTAAATTCAACAACACCTGTGCAAGGCCCACCCCTGCAACAGACAATGGGTAAAAATAGCTGTATCATAAACTGCCCGTAGTTACTGAAATTTTTTATTTAAAATATGGAATTTCCTGCTTTGATAAGAAAGTTAAAAGTTTCATGTGAACTACAGTTCAGAAATTTGGAGGGCATTTCTATACTTTATCTGCATTATCTTGGAATACTATATTTCTCACCTTTCAGAAGATAATCCAAATCACTATAGTGATCTGCATCCCTCTGCTGCATGGCCCGATGTAGTCTTGTCTTCTTGAAAGTCACCATTTGGACTACTTCCCTCATCTGCGGCACAATATGTAGTATTGCCTAGCACAGGACTGTCCTCCTCCAGCTGATGACCATCACCTGAAAAATAATGTATGTCAGTGCTAGAACTATTATAGATGGAATTTGCGCTCACTCCTCATCCTTGCATATTTGCAGAGGAAAATTCAAATATTGTTAATTTACTATCTTCTTGTAGCTACTGTAGGCAACCATATAAGGATTTATTTTGTAAATTTCCTTCCATTATGCATACAAAGCATACTGTCTAATACTACAGGTATATTACATACTGTGTATCTGAAGAAATTATACATTTCCTTTGCATATCACACTTTAGGCAAAAGAACTCTGAAGATGCCAACAGGTCCACCTCAATCTTTAGTTACTTGCATTAGCAAGCTGTTTTTATAAAGGGATATCCCAACAGTAATGATAACATAGCCTACAAGAGCTACTGGTACTGGTACATGATCCCTTGGTTTAAGGACTAGCTACCTGAAAAGGCTTGTAGAAGATATATCCCTAGTCTTCTGACACTCTTTATCTGTGTTTTGAATACTGTTCTGTTTGTTTCTAAGGTAGCTACAGTACCTGTACTACACTAATAAGAAAAGTTGGCGAAGATGAGAAGTCTGCAGTAAAATATTCCATGCCATTAGGAAATGCTTCCATGCAAAAATCCTTCAATGGATGTAAAAGATATTAATTACCTGATGATGACAGACTTGATGGAATCATCCTCTGCAGCTGCCTCCTTTCAGCTCTAATGTCTCGGCTGTAATCTGAAAAGTACAGTACACACATCAATAGCTATATATATATACATTAATAGTTACTGGTTCTGGTCCATTATGCACAATATCCACACTTAAAACAAGTATCATTAATCTTCACAGTATTTCACCAAAACACTATCTATCTATAGCCTGACGCCCTAATCCCGCAAAGGGTGGCCGCAGACAAAACGCCTCCAAGTCACTCTGTCACCCACCATTTGCCTCCCCTCCCCCCAACTCACCCCCCCCTCCCTCATATACCTCTCAACTCCATCCCTCCACCTCATCCTCGGTCTACCCCTCCCTCTCCCTCCCTCCACCTCACCTACATACACCTTCTTAGTCAGTCTTTCATTCTCCATTCTCTCCACATGTCCAAACCACCTCAGTGTATTTCTCCTAATCTTTTCAACCACATCCACATCTACCCCACAACGTTCCTTCACTTCTTCATTCGTCAACCTGTCCCTCCACGTCACTCCACATGCTCCTCTCGAGTAACTCATTTCCACTGCTCTCACTCTTGACTTGTTCCCTTCTTGCAAGGTCCACGCCTCGCTTCCATACGTCAGGGTAGGGATCACAATACCATCATGCAGTGACTTCTTAACTTCCATACTCACCTCCCTATTTCTCATCACCGCTTTCAGAGTACCAACAACCTTTCTTCCCTACTGTACCCTTTCACGTACTTCATCCCCCAAAGTTCCATCCTTACTCATCACACTACCCAAGTACTTGAATGCACTCACATTCTCCATATCCTCACCATCCAACCTCACTGCACACTCTGTGACTTCATTCCTCTCAAACACCATAACTTTACTTTTGTTTACATTAACTTTCAGCTTCCTCCTCCTACACACTGTCCCAAATTCATTCACCAAACCTTGCAACTCCCATTCATCTTCACTCAGCAATACTGTATCATCAGCAAACAGCAACACCGGAAGCTTCCAAATCTCACCCTCATTCATTAGGGCCACCCCCACATCCACTGCCCTACCTTGCACCTCCTTTACAACCCCATCCATATATATATATATTAGACAGCCATGGAGACATCACACACCCCTGTTTCAGTCCCACATTGAGATCAAAGAACTCACTCAGCTCACCATCCACTCGCACCGTAGCCCTAGCTCCCTTGTACATACTCTTCACAGCACTCAACAATTTCCCCTCCACACCATATATTCTTAATACCTTCCACATACCTTGCCTATCTATTCTGTCATAAGCTTTCTCCAAGTCCATGAAGGCAGCATACACTTTCCTTCCCTTCTCTAGATACTTCTCCACTAAACATCTTAGAACAAATATCTGATCTACACACCCTTTTCCCTTCCTAAATCCCCCTTGTTCTTCTCCAACTAGCTCCTCTGTCATATGCCTAACCCTATCAATGAGTATTCTACCATATATTTTACCAGTCACACTAAGAAGGCAAATACCCCTATGGTTACCACATACTTCTCTCTCCCCTTTTCCTTTGTACAGAGGAACAATTATACCTGATTTCCAGTCCTCTGGAACCCTTCCCTCTTCCCAAGCCAATCTACACAACTTCCATATCCACTCCACAACAGTCTCACCCCCATACCTAAGCATTTCACCACACACTCCATCAATTCCTGGGGCCTTTCCCAGCTTAATCTTCTTCATCGCTTCCACTACTTCCGACCTACTGATCTCTTCCTCCCTCCTCTCATCTCTTCTTCTCCCAGCCATTCCCCAACCACTTATACTCACACTGCTCTCACTCTCTACATTCAACAAATCCTCAAAGTGCTCCTTCCATCTCCTCAATTTCTCTCTCTTCTCCACCAACAATCTATTATTCCTATCTTTCACTCCCCTACTATTTCCCCTTTCACACTGCCTTACTTTCTTTACCTCCTTCCAAAACAATTTCTTACTCTCCCTCCATTTCACACTCAGATTCCTCCCAAACTCTTCATCCACTTTCTTCTTACTCTCCTTCACCAGTCTCTTAACCTCCCTTCTCCTGCTCACATATACCTCTCTCTTCTCTCTCTCATCTTCTCCCCTACCTCTACTCGCCAACCATTCACCATATGCCTTCTTCTTTTGTTCCACAGCTCGTTTCACCTCATCATTCCACCATGCCGTCCCTTGCACACCCTTGCATCTCCTCCTCACTCCACAAACCGCCTCACACGCTGCGCTTATCTCTTCCGTGAATATCTTACATACGTCTTCCACCCCTTCCATCTGCTCAAGCTCATACCTTCCCAATCTTTCTTCCACTATGCTCTTATACTCTGTCCTTTTCTCACTATCTTGCAGTTTCTCCACTCTTCTCACAGGAGCTGCTTCCTCCTGTCTTCCCCTTCGTCTCCTCAACCACTTCCTTTGCAGCTCTACCTTGGCCATCACTAAGTGATGGTCCGAGACTCCATTCCCCCACCCTCTCCACACCCTTGCATCCAACACTTGTCTTCTCATTAGCTCATCCACACACACGTAGTCTATCATTGCCTTTCGTTCAACAAGTTCACCATCCATCCTCCTCATTACTCTCCATGTATACCGGTGGATCATCTTATGACGAAAGTAGGTGTTGGCTATTGCCAACCCCTTACCAGCACAGATGTCCACCAAAGCACTACCATTCCCATCTACTTCAGCTGGCACACCGCACTGACCAACCACTCCATCCACTCGTACATTCCCAGCTTTGCCATTCATGTCTCCAATCAACAGCACTCTCTCGCTCCTCTCAGACTTGTCCATACATGCTTCTACTCTCGCCCAAACCTCATCTTTCACTCTTGCCACTCGATCCTCTGTTGGAGCATACACACATACAATCGCCCATGCTTGTATACCTACTTTCATCCTCACCCATACAATCCTTGCAACTACTGTTCCATACTCTCTTATATTCTCCTTCCACTTCTTGCTTGTCATCAGACATACTCCCTCTCTTGCCCTGTCATTCTCACTGACTCCCGCACATATACCTACACCGTATTCCCATTCTCTCATCCTTTCACCTTTCCATTTAGTTTCAGTCAGTCCACATATATCCACTTTTGCATCCTCAAGCACCTGGACAATCTCTCTCTCTTTCACTTCATCATTCACTCCTCTCACATTCCATGTTCCCACCCTCAGAATGTCCTTTGTCCGTTCCTTAGTCGTCAACGTATGGTCCATCCGGGTCCGAGGCGCTTTATTTGCTTTTTTAGTTAGTGTTTTTTACGGGGTGGGGCACTAACACTGAGGTGGTTTGGCCATGTGGAGAGGATGGAGGGTGAAAGACTGACGAAGAGAGTGTATGTGAGTGAGGTGGAGGGGGAAAGAGGGAGGGGGAGGCCGAGGATGAGATGGAGAGATGGGGTGGAGAGGTATATGAGAGAGGGGGGTGTGAGTTGGGAGCAGGGGAGTGAAATGGCGGGGGACAGGGCGACTTGGAGGCGATTTGTTTGTGGCCACCCCAAACGGGATTGAGGCGTCTGGCAATAGATAGATAGATAGATAGGGGCACTAACCCACCACCAACCCTTTTAGTCGCCTCGCACGACAAGCAGGGATACTGGGGGAGTATTCTTGAAACCCCCCTACCCCCAGGGTAAATGATTGGATGGGTAAAACTAGGCTGCCCAAATGAGATATAGTCCCCTCCTATTAATTTGTGTGCATTCAAGGAAGAGATGGGCAGAGTATTCTGAAAGATTGTTAAATGCAGAGAAGGAAAGGGAGGCTGAGATTGTGATGGATGGAAGGGTTCATTCATTCATTCATTGCCAGATGCCATGTATCCCAAACAGGGTGGCCAAGGGCTTAGAGTTAATTGTTTTACAGGGAGGGGCACTAATCCTCCACCAACCCCACTTGACATGTAGGGAGGTGCAAGGAATAAATGTGTTTGCTGTGAGACAGGTGTGTGAAAAGTATTTAGCGAAAGGTAAGCATGTGTTTTGCAATAGCATATTGAAAGACCAGTTATAGGTGCATTTCCAGAATAAACACAAATATAACATAAAACTAATGAGAGAAGTGCCAGTATTCAGTACCCCTTACAGTTAAGCATAGCTAAAGAAGGTATGGGATTTCTTCATAAGATGGCCAATACTGAGAATTTGTGTATCAATTGAAAACTTACTGGTACCTTAAAAACTCAGTGTACTGTATAGTTGTCTGCATCCTCGGAGAATATTTCCATGTCCGTTAATTATCCCCCAGCCTAGGTTGGGTTAGGTTAGGTTAGGTCTGGGTTGGGTTACAATACCGTAGGTTTTGGTTGGGTTAGATTAAGTTTAGGTTGGGATAAGTTAGTTTAGGTTAGGTTTTTGCCTTTGCTCCTATCTAAAACTCCAATTTCCACTATTCCCAGGCTCTCTCCCATGTTTGTTGAAGGGGTGGGAGCGGTGTTCACAATGCATTCCAAGCTTTGAAATCATCATTCATGGACAGCATAACTAGGCTAATAACCTATCCAATCATCCAGTGATACCATAATTGTTGGTATTGGACACATGGCTGTCTTGTAAAGTTTTACCCTAAATAATAAAAGGTTTGGCTAGACTGGTAACAGGTCACTCCGGTCTAAAGTTTTTCTGCCCGTCATTTCGGCCTCCCACCCTAGTCATTCGTGCCCCTCACCAAAGTTCACTGATCACAGTTAAGCTAGGTTATTTAAGGCTAGACTAACCTAACCTAACTTACCACCATACTATAGAGTAGGCCTAGGCCTAGTCTAACTCCCAGAGTCCAAGTCCCATAAATTATATGTCAGCTTAGCTGTCAGATTGTGAAATTCTTAAAATTTGGCTCAGTAGGCTATTAGGACTAGGCCTATTCTACTCTGGTTCTAAACTGGGGAAGTGAAAATGTTTGTATTTATTATTAGGCCCAGGCTAACTTAGGCTGTTACTTGTAGGGAACTTATTTAGACCTCTGATCATATCACATTTAAGCCTAGTTACAGCAAGCTTCAAGAAATATCAAGTATATCGTACTTCTTTTACCTTTGTCAGCTGCATGAAGGCCAACTCCATCCTGGTGTCTTGGTAGTGGCAGGTGTTGATCAGGCACTGCGTCTTCTTTCAAATTTCTTAAAGTACGTGGAATGTTACACCCCAACAGCTCATATTTCAAATTTCTTAACGTTTGTGCAGAACTGAAATGTTTCTGGCAAATTACTGCTGTTTTAACATTAACTTTGTCCTTCCTACGGCACTTATGTAGCCACTATCTATCTATCTATCTATAGCCCGACGCCCTAATCCCGCAAAGGGTGGCCGCAGACAAAACGCCTCCAAGTCACTCTGTCACCCACCATTTGACTCCCCTCCCCCCAACTCACCCCCCCCTCCCTCATATACCTCTCAACTCCATCCCTCCACCTCATCCTCGGTCTACCCCTCCCTCTCCCTCCCTCCACCTCACCTACATACACCCTCTTAGTCAGTCTTTCATTCTCCATTCTCTCCACATGTCCAAACCACCTCAGTGTATTTCTCCTAATCTTTTCAACCACATCCACATCTACCCCACAACGTTCCTTCACTTCTTCATTCGTCAACCTGTCCCTCCACGTCACTCCACATGCTCCTCTCAAGTAACTCACACCTTGGCTAAATTATCATTTTGGGGGAATCTGTGGTATTTCAAGTCACTGTTCTTGGCAGGCATACAACCATAAACAGCACAAACTCTTGGTTTTCCCATACCCTATTAGTCTCCTGTTATTCACGCACTGCACAAGAAAGGCAATTGATAATTAATTCAAATAAATAAAAAGTTTAAAGCGAAAACACAGGTAGATCACACGAGCCACACCAACACGACCTCGGATGTTTACTGTACAACGTGACGTCACAGCAAGCCCGTGGTTCCAATAATGTCCACCGTGCGTCTACCTCTCTTTGTCTATATATCGTGGGTGTAACTGTGTGTGTTTAGGCTTGGCCATGAGAGAAAAAATCATACATCCACTCGTAACGGGAGCAGGTGGTGAACTGACAGATGAGATGTGAGAGGGTGAAATGAAGGTCAGTCTCATGTCCCAGATGTTTGTTCACTTCCCGAAAGTTTTCACAGTTTTCTACAAGTCGCACTGCATCAAATGATCCAAGCCAGTACAACAAACCCGAACAAATAGGTAAAGATACCAGGACAAAAATGTTTTTGTCACTTATTAGCATGTCTTTTTTGTTTGTGCCTGTAACAATTTATAATCGTAAACAGGTGACATGGAGGCGATTTGTTTGTAGCCACCCCGTACGGGATTAAGGCGTCTGGTAATAGATAGATAGTAAATAGGTGGTTGTGTGTGTTTAGCAAGAGAGGACAAAGATGATATTTTCTGACTGGGTCGAGATAATGTGTGTAGTTGTGCTTGTTTAGGCATGGCCAGGAGCAAAAAAATAAAAAATCCACTCATCATACCAGCAGGTACAGTACTTAACTGCTTGATAAGGTGTATGGGAGTGTAGTGTAGGTCAGTCTGAATATGTTCAGAATGTTCGTTTACTTCCCCAAAATTTTTGCAGTTTTTTATAGGCCGCGCTCAAACGACGCCTGCGGCCATTGAGGGGCTAAAGTTGGCACCATCACTCATTCATGTAAGCCTCGTGTAGAAGCAACACTCAAGCCTCTGTTTCTTATCAAGGCCTTCATAGCACTAGCTACTTTCCTTTCTTGTGTCACTCTACTCTCCACATTTTTTGCATATTTTCCTCCGCTTTTCCATCACTGTACCCAGGTTTTTTAACTCTTACCAATTCCAGTCTCTCTCCATTTACTGTACTGTAGCATCGCACTGGGAGTCACTTTCTTTCTCATTAACCATCACTTTACTCTTTTCTATGTTTACTCTCAAGGCGCAGTGCTCACAAACATCAAGAAAACTCTGCACTAGTCTACCAAACTCTTGTCTGGTATTTGCAAGTACTGTAGCACTGCATCATCAGCATACAACAAATTTGAGATATTCCATCCATCACCATTCATTACCAACGCCATCCCTCTTTCCATTACTCATGTTTTTACTTCTCTCATCACCTCATCCATATATGTATTGAACAACCATGGGGACATCACAGAACCTTGCTGCATGCCCACACCAATCATGAACCATTCACTTACATGCCCATTTACCCTTACACATGCTTCATTACCATCATAAAAACTCCTGAAGACACCTAGCAGCTTACCATCTACTCCGTACATGCCCAAAACCTTCCACAATCCTTCTCTGTCTGCTTTGTTGTATTCTTTTTCCAGCTCCATAAATGCCAGAAACATGGTATTGTCCTTCTCACAAGCCTTCTCCACTATCTGTCTTACTGCAAATATTTGATCCACACATCCTCTGCTACTTCCAAAACCACCCTGTTCATCACTCACTAGGACTTCTGATATCTCTCTTGTATTGTCTATAATAAGTCCTCCAAATACCTTCCCTACCACACTCAGTAAACTTGTCATGATAATTCTTGCACGCACTTCGCTCACCTTTACTTTTGTACAGGGGTACAATCAGCCTTTTTCCACTGGCACAGTTTCACTCATCCATACCTTCTTACATATCTCCAACAAGCACTTCATTCCGCCCTCTCCAACACTTAATCATCTCTGCATACACATCAACCCCAGCTGCTTTCCCATTTTTCAGCCGCTTCAGTGTTCTTCACCTGTACGAGTGTCACGTTTCCTGGCACTGCATTCCCCAAAACCAAACTTATTTAGAGCAGCTCAGCTCTTGCTGTTCCGATTCATCAGGCTTTCAAAATATTCTTTCCATCTGGTCCTTACTTCATCTGCATGGTTTAATAATCTACCACTTACATCCTTGACACTTTCACATTTCTTTCCCCTGTTTCTTTTACATTTCGACACCTCCTTCCAGAATAACTTTAGTTGTATATTTATTTTGTATACTGTAATTATTATTATTATTATTATTATTATTATTTTTTTTTTTTTTAGCTTGAATCGAGAGGACTATGCACTATTGAAGAGGCTGCAGAAGTACATGAAACGGGATGGACTTATACCCAGAGATTGGCCGCGTGCATCCAGGCTGGCAGTTATGCAGAAAGATGAAGATGAAGATGATGTTGAGGAAAGTGATGAGGATGAGGATGGTGATGAGGAGGAGGAGGTTGAGGTTGTGGATGATCATGATGATGATGGGAGAGATAGAGAAGGGGATCCTGAGAGCCTCTGTGTACAGGAGATGAGTGAGGTGAGTACCGTACTGGATTGTTAAAAACTCGAGAGGAACCTCATTAATTGTCTTTCTTAGTACACTCAGTCCTTTATGTACAGTTAGGGAAATTAGTATCTTCCCATTGTTTGATGAGTACATAGTGGAAGGGTTGAACCATCACAGACATCCATTGGTAGAGATAGGATTCTCATTCTGCTTCACCAGTTGTACATTTCTTTCTGATGGAGCTTGTGAGGTACAGCAAACTCACTTTTTAATGAACCTGCATATACTGGATTCAGCTACAGTATAACAGACCCCTTAACCCTACTGGACAACTTTTGTTTTGCACTGACCACTGTCCAGTACTGTAGAGGGAGCACATTCAGTGACTTACCCGACAAATTTGTTAAATACTGAACCCAGGCCCAGTATTTCCTCTTCTCTTCATTGTTATCAATTGAAATGAGGACCAGCAGTAATCCTGTATTGCTTATTGATCTATTAAATTTGAAGGAACAAAGGCCAAACTCATACAATACAGTACTGATTTATTGATGTCTTATATGCTCTACATGGGGTACCTATCAAACTTTTTCAGTCCAAGTACAGTGAACTCTCAATTATCTGGCGTAAATCAGCCAACCCCCACGCCGGATATTGCATAGTACCCTCAATCAGGTATCCATTTGCTGTCGAGCCTAATAATGTGTTACTATCTGTCTCAACCCTCTACCCTAAAAACATCCCTACAATATTACCCTTGAGTAAAAGATTAAAATTAAGCATAAAATACAATACAGTAATGATACAGTACATATAATACAGTAAGAGTACTTAATATAATCATAATTATAAACGGTACTCACCTAGTGTTGGCATCCATGGAGGATAGATATACACATATTTGTCCTCAGAATATAGTAGTCAGAGCACTAGGACACAGAGCACTGACGGGCCACAAGGTTAATCACAGCACTACAGCAAAGAGCGAGGCATGGAAGGCCATAGAACTAGGGTTTAGGCCTCACTTGGATCACGAGAAGAGTACACAGATATGTCCTCACTGTACAACATCCACGGGAGAGACTGAGAGAGCAACAGTTGGCTCAGTGCACTGAGTGGGCCGTTTTCGCAACGCATTGTGACTGGCTGGCACATTGCGAGGTCTGCCTGCGCTCCAGTTGGGTCCTGTGTCTGAACCAGAGGGCCTATTGCTTCCCACTTCTGAGCCAGATAATGCATAATTTCACCGGATATTTCTTTAATAGAACTGAGCAAAAAGTGCCAGACATTGTGTTGGGCTGGATATTGCGACCAGACATGGGTAATAGTAATATGTAATAGTAATAGACTATTACAGGGTTTTCAGAGTAATAGTAATAGTAATAGATCACAAGTTCCTGGCTGTAATAGTAATTGTAATAGTAACAGAAGGCAGAGTAATAGACTAATAGATAATTGTATATTACTTTCCCATTACAGACACTTCTTTAATACAGTTTATCATAATCAATAAAAACAGCATTCTCACCTTGGTTACCTGTTGGCTGCTCTCCAAGCTGCAGGTACACCACGGGAGACCGTGCAGAATGGAGAGTGGTCAGCAGGCCATCACGTGATCTAGACACACTTGTGCATTCAGTGGAACAGCCTCCCAACGATAATGAAAATAAAAACCATTTTCAATTATTGTCAGCAGGCCATCACGTGATCTAGACACACTTGTGCATTCAGTGGAACAGCCTCCCAACGATAATGAAAATAAAAACCATTTTCAGTTTAATTAATTCCGTTGTCATAAATAATATATTAATAGTAATACAGTAATCCATCCACTATCCAACGTAATAGAGCCATAGGCATGTCCGGAAAGCGGTCCCGTCCGGATAGTGGGCACCAGCCCCCTGGACTTATACTTATGGACCCTAACTCAGAAAAACACCTATACAACTCCCTCTGGACATGCATAGCACCTAGTTAAGACCCAAATCACACCAATAAGGGACATAAAAGACTGAAATAAATGCAAAAGGAGCATAAAATGAGGTTTTTGAGGTAGGTTCATACAATATTAAACATTCTGGGTACTTACAAGTCCCTGGCTCCTAGACTGGTAGTTATGGACCCTAACCTAGCCTAACTCAGAAAAACACCTCCCTACTGCACATGCATAGCACCTAAGACACTACATATTCACACCAATAAGGGACATAAAAGAGTGAAATGAGGTGTTTGAGGTAAGTATAGTATGGAAAATACAGTACAGTACAGTATGAAACTTTCTGCCTACTTACAGCAAGTCCATGGCCATCTCGATGAATAACCACCTCCTCTCAGACTCTGACACTAAGAAGGATTTCCTGAAGCACTTGCAGTACACTGTTCATGAAGTCTGCACTCAGAAGTCCATTCTCTTCACACTGCGCACTCTTGTCTTACTTATGCTCCATTGTAACTTAATAAGTGTTGCACTCAGCACTTTAAGTCTTTCCACTCATAAAACCAATTTCAAAACAAATCACAAGTTTATTTATGTTAAATTTAGTCCAACAATTTTGTCTTTTCACTCAAATTTCTACTTTCTTTACAATCCTGTATGGACTGTTTTTCTTTCACTGCACAACACTAAATTCCCGTGTGGTCTAGTGGAGAAGTTCTTGGCATCTAATCACTGTCAGAGTCTGAGAGTAGCACAGGGAGGTAACCTAGGGATGCGTCGCCGGGTCATGGTGATGGCGTACCCACTGCAGACGACTCTGAAGACATACGCAAACTCACGTTGAGCGGTGACTCCACCGTGGCTGATGTGCTGGGCTGTGGCTCGGAGCATGAGGGCCTGTCTTGGGGAGGCAACGGAGTGGAGCCAGGGCTGGGCACAGCGGGGGTTACGGGGCTGAAAAAGCTGTCAATCGTTGAAGGAATGACGATTCTGACAATTTATGACGCGCTGCCTGAAAGCATGCACTTCCTCCACAAGTCCCAAGGGCCCCATTTCCCTGTAGCAGTCCGGGTGTTCCAGGTAGTCCAGAACGAACTCTAGGTGTTCCCGGAGTGTGCTCAGCTTGGGGATGGCTGGAGTTGTGTCATGCCGAGAGGAGTCCGCATCATCGTCGCCGTCCTCGTTGGAATCTTCAAGCTGGGTACTGACACCTGCAACTGAAGATGCGATCTCGATATCAGACAGGGTCTGATACCCAGGATCGCCCTTGTCGTCATCCAACCACTCATGCACTTCGTCCACATCAACATCGTCGCCGTGCGCACGTAGACGTGCATGGAAGTCATCCACGTCGAAACCTAGGAAATCGTACTCCGCATCCGTTCCAAGAAGCAAACGAGACCAACCATTTTCTAGAGTCTTGACAGGGATTTCTTTCCATGCACTGGCCCAGTTGTAAATGGCAGACTTGATGTTGTAGCGGCGAAGTTTTTCCAAAGTCCTCTGGCCTCGCGTGTCCTGTCCCTCCCTGTGCTCATCCTTGTCCTCGAGAACAACCATCACCTCGTCCAGGAACTTCCGTCGGTATAGGCGCTTCGTTGCCACGATCATTCCTTGGTCCATTGGTTGGATGAGAGCAGTAGTATTAGGTGGCAGAAACATGCACCTAATGCGGCCATTCTCAGCCACCAAGTCCTTGTCGCACGGGTGGGCAGGTGCATTGTTGAGGAGGAGGGCCTTTACCTGGTCGTGTGGGATTCCCAGTTTCTCCATCTGGTAATGTATGACCTCCATGATGAAATGGCGGTGGAACCAGTCTTTGAAGATCTGGTCTGTGAACCATGCCTTCAAGGAATAGTACCAGACGACAGGAAGGACATCCATCACCCCACGAAGACACCGAGGCTGCTTTGCACAGCCAACAATAATGGGCTTAAGCCGGTGCATGCCATTAGCATTGGCACAACACAAAGCAGATAGCCGTTGCTTGGAGAGCTTGCGGCCAGGTACATGCTTCTCCGTCTCCTCAGCTAGAGTGTTCGTAGGCAAAGAGCGATAGAATAAACCAGCTTCGTCAACGTTGTAGACTTGACCGAGAGTGAGGCCCTCCCTGTCGATCAAGCCCTTCACCTTGTGCCGAAACTCCTCTACTCCATCCTTGTTAGCGTCCAACGCTTTGCCATGAGACTTACGGTTGGTAAGGCCATGCCGTTACTTAAATGCCAACCCTCGGATGCGTTGAAGTCTAGGGCATCGTGAAGCCTTGCGAACTTCCTAGCAGCAGCCTTCAGCTCCATACCACGTACCATCACACCAGCAGCACGTTGCTGTCGATACCAAATCAATGTGGAGCGGTTGACTTCAGCAAACTTGGGAGTAAACATCATCTTCCTCTCCACGTTGCGTTTGCTTTTCAACGAGAAGTCAGCCATGTACTGCATGAGTTTGTCTTGGGATCTCTTAATATCAAAGTAAATCGGGCCAGGTTGAACTCGCGGAGGATGCGTGAAGAAGACCATCCCGCATCTACTTTCTCCAATATCTCCCGCTTCTTCTCCAGAGTCAATACCACTCTCTTCCTCTTCTCAGGCAGCGGGGCCATCATCACACACACGGAGAGGCACGAGAGCAGCAGGAGTGCCTGCAGCAGGTAAGGCACCACCACAAAAGCGAGCACGTGGGCAGCCATGACGACGAGCGTTCACTCATGACGAGACAGGCGGAAAGTGTGGAGGATGCAGGGGCGCTCTAGCGGATGTCAGGAATGACGTGCCACAACAAAGCTGTCCTGCGCCATGCGCGCCAAGTTCAAATTACGGGCGGGATTTCCCCCCCTCCCGGACCATTTTGGGAATATTGGATCCCGGGACGATTATGTCCAGTAAGTGGGGATGTCCGGAAAATGGGCATCTGGAAAGTACTGTAGAGGGATTACTGTACTAATTGATGACCAAGTAATAGTAACAGTAATAGTAATAGATGACCACTAAAGTAATTATAATAGTAATATAATAGAGGGCAATTGAAATTATTAGTAATAGTAATAGAAACCCAGTAATAGACCCCGTGTCTGATTGTGACAATGGATAATTGAGAGTTTGCTGTATATCAACCGTAGGTCCGGTATAGCAGGTCCCTGTCAGACATCTTCTATAACAAATTATCTGATATACGATTTGCCAGTTTGCTTTATTAATCTGTTTTAATGAGATCTCACTGTATTTGTTTCTTTGACAACAGTACACAGTAAGGACCCGACATATGATCATCCAGCATACAGTTGATTGCCATAATGATCAATGAAAATTTATACCCAGTTTCTAGTTAATGATCAGGAAAATTACTTATACAGTTTCTGCGATGGTGGCATATGATGATCCCATGTGGTGGTCTCCCACCCGTGCAGCCAACAGTCATACAGTTGACATAAGATGACTTCCCCATGTTCACAAGAGCAGAACCCCCCTCTGAGGCCTCTGCACACATTTTCTTCTTCCTGCCAACCCCATTGAAGTTCGCTGATGTGATTATATCCCTTACGTTCTTCATGTTACATACTGTAACCATTTTGCGCAAGTATTACCATCAAAAGACCATCTATCTATCTCTATCTATTGCCGGACGCCTTAATCCCTTATATAGGGTGGCCACAAACAAATTGCCTCCATGTCACCATCCCCCGCCATTTCACTGCCCTGCTCCCACTGCACACCCCCCTCTCTCATATACCTCTCCACTCCATCCCTCCATCTCATCCTTGGCCTTCCCTTCCCTCTCTCCCCCTCCACCTCACTCACATACACTCTCCTCATCAGTCTCTCACTCTCCATCCTCTCCACATGACCAAACCACCTCAGTGTGTTTCTCCTAATGCGTCCTATCACATCCACACCACAACGCTCCTTCACATCCTCATTTGTCATTCTCTTTCTCCATGTTACTCCACAGGCTTCTCAAAAAACTCATTTCCACTGCTGTCACTCTTGGCTTGTGTCCCTCCAACAACGTCCAAGCTTCACGTCCATACGTTAGAGTTGGTATCACAATACTGTCGTGTAATAACTTTTTCACTTCCATGCTCACTTCCCTGTTTCTTATCACTTCTTTCAAGGAACCAGCAACCTTTCTTCCTTGTTGTACCCTTTCAAGCAATTCACCCTCCAAACTTCCATCCTTACTCATCACACTCCCCAAGTACTTAAACATACTCACATTTTCCATTTCCTCATCATCCAACCTCACTGTACATTCACTGACTTCACCCCTCTCGAAGACCATCACTTTACTCTTCCCTGGATTCACCTTTAGATTCCGTTTCGTACACACACTCCCAAACTCATCCACCAAGCCTTGCAGCTCCCCTTTGTCTTCACATAACAGCACAGTATCATCTGCAAACAACAGTACAGGGAGTTTCCAAACACTGCCCTCTCTCACCAGGGCCACTCCAACATCCACTGCCCTACCTTGTATCACTTTTATAACCCTATCCATATACAGATTGAACAACCATGGAGACATGACACATCCCAGTTTCAACCCAACCTTCAAATAGAAAAACTCACTCAGTTCACTATCCACATGCACTGCAGCCTTAGCACCCTCATACATACTCTTCATGGCCTTCAGCAACATCCCATCTACTGCATATATTCTTAATACTTTCCACAATTCTTGTCTATCCACCCTGTCATATGCTTTCTCCTAAACCATGAAGGCCGCATGCCACTTCTTTCCATTCTCTAGACACTTTTCCACTAAAGATCTAAGAATAAATATCTGATCTACACAACCTCTTCCCTTCCTCAGGCCTCCCTGTTCTTCTCCAACTAATTCCTCAGTTATTTCCCTGACTTTACCAATAAGTATTCGACCGTACACTTTTCCTATTACACTAAGAAGACAAATGTCCCTATGATTAACACACACTTGTTTTTCCCTTTTCCCTTTGTACAAGGGAATAATAATACCTGACTTCCAATCCTCCAGGACTTTACCTTCCTCCCAGGCCAATCTGCACATCTTCCACATCCGTTCTACTACTATCTCTCCCCCATGCTTCAGCATTTCACCACACACTCCATCATTTCCTGGGGCTTTCCCCATTTTAACTTTCTTAATTGCTTCCACAACTTCCATCCTACTGATTTCTTCCTGTCTTCTCACCTCCGTCCTTCTCCCAGCCATTTCCCAGCCACTTATACTCGCATTACTTTCATTCTCTATGTTCAACATTTCATTATAGTGTTCTCTCCATCTGCTCACTTTTTCTCCCTTCTCAACTAGTAATCTACCATTTTTATCTTTCACTCCCCTACTAACTTCATTGCCACCCTGTCTGACCATCACTGTCAAAAAATAACTGTGCAAGTGCATAACAAATAGTGCTGTGTGCAATATTAAGCGCATAGAGACTTTTTGTGTGTGAAATACTGAAACTTGTCACTTGAAAAATGGGAGGTGAGGGTGCTAACCCCTGTGGAAAGCTTGCTGCTGCTGAGGGCATTGAGGGGAAGCCTAAAAGGGTAAGGCATAACCTTTCCGTTGATGGGAAAGTGAACATCGTTAAGTGCCATAAGAATGAGCATTGGGCAAACAACATCACAAAAGTCCTTAAGCTGCCCAAGTCCGTATCACTACCCATATATATATATATGTACAGCACCCTACCCGTATCCCTGACCGACTTGGAGAAAGCTCCAGCATACTTGACCTCTTCCTCACAACTAATCCTTTTGCTTACTTTGTTAATCTTTTCTCTCCGTTGGGCTCCTCCGATCACAACCTTATTACCTTAACCTGTCCTATCATTCCGGTACGGCCTGTGGACCCTCCAGGGAAATGTCGTCTGTGGCATTTTGGAGCCGCGGACTGGGAGACCCTCAGGCAGTACTTCTTTGATTTTCCCTGGAATGATTATTGCTTCCATGGCCGGGAGCCATCTGAGTGTACCTTGCGCATTATGGTGGTTATTCTCTCGGGCATGGAAGCATACATTCCTTTCTCATATCCTTTGACTAACGCAAGAAAGCCTTGGTTTAATCACGCTTGTTCTAATGCTGTCCGCAGCAAGAAGAGGGCCTACAAAAGGTACCGGAGCCAACCCATCCCTGAATCACATCATCTTTACGTTTCTGCCTGGAATCGTGCTAAGTCTGTTCTTCGCTCTACTAAAAATAATTTCATCCATACTAAATGCTCTCAACTCTCCAACTCAAATTCTTCCCGCTCCTTCTGGCACCTTGCCAAAAATCTTTCTAACAACTTTACCTCATCATCCTTCCCTCCTCTTTTCTACTCTGATGGTTCTGTAGCTATTTCTTCTACTGATAAAGCAGATCTCTTTGCACAGACTTTCTCCTCCAATTCCACCTTAGACGATTCCGGTGCTGTTCCTCCATCACTTCCCCCCTCTGACTTCCTCATGGCTGACATTAAAATTTCTTCAGTTGATGTACAGTAATCACTCTAATATCCGGACGCCCAATATCCGAACATCCCCACTATCCGGACATAAGAATGTTTCATACTGTACTTTTTTCCATACTATACTTACCTCATTTCACTCTTTAATGTCCTTTATTGGTGTGAATAGGGTGTTAGGAGCTATGCATGTGCAGTAGGAAGGTGTTTTTCTGAGTTAGGCTAGGTTAGGGTCCATAAGTACCAGTCCAGGAGCCAGTCACCAGAATGTTTATTATTGTATGAACCTACTTCTAAACCCTCATTTTATGTTTCTTTTGCATTTATTTCAGTCATTTATGTGCCTTATTGGTGTGATTTGGGTCTTAAATAGGTGCTATGCATGTCCAGAGGGAGTTGTATAGGTGTTTCTCTGAGTTAGGGTCCATAAGTACAAGTCCATAAGCTGGGACCCAATATCCGGACAGAACCAATATCCGGACCTACCTATGGCTCTATTACATCGGATATTGGAGTGATTACTGTATTTTCTGCCATCACTGGCCTCAGTACTAACAAGGCATATGGGCCTGATGGGGTCCCTCCTGTTGTTCTCAAGAACTGTGCTTCTGTGCTTACACCCTGCCTAGGCAAACTCTTTCGCCTTTGTCTGTCAACTTGTACCTTTCCTTCTTGCTGGAAGTTTGCTCTCATTCAGCCAGTCCCTAAGAAGGGTGACCACTCCCAACCCTCCAACTATCGTCCAATTGCTTTAACGTCCTGTATTTCAAAAGTTTTCGAGTCAATTCTCAATAGAAACATTTTAAGGCATCTTTCCTATCACAACCTTCTTTCCGACTGTCGGTATGGGTTCCGTCAGGGACGCTCCACTGGCGATCTTCTCACCTACCTTTCAGACTCCTGGTCATCCTCCTTTCGGGACTTTGACGAAAGCTTTGCCATTGCACTTGACATCTCAAAGGCTTTCGATCGAGTCTGGCATGAATCTTTAATTTCCAAACTGCCCTCCTATGGCTTCTATCCTTCTATCTGTGCCTTCATCGCTAGCTTCCTTTCTGGTCATTCTATAGCCGCTGTTGTAGACGGCCATCGTTCTTCTCCTAGATCTATCAACAGTGGTGTTCCTCAGGGCTCTGTCCTATCACCAACTCTCTTCCTTTTATTCATCAATGATCTAAGCTGTACATCTAACCCTATCCACTTATACGCTGATGACTCCACCATTCACCTTTCCATTCGGTTCCCGCAACGCCCATTTCAACAGTTACTTCAACAAACAAGGGATGAGGCTATGGCACACCTAATGTCTGACTTGGCTCGTATCTCTGACTGGGGTAAAAATAATATGGTTGTTTTTAATGCATCCAAGACTCAGTTCTTACACCTATCAACCCGACAAAATCTTCCACAGGTATACCCACTAATGTTTAATAATATTCAGTTTAATCCTGCATCATCCTTGAACATGCTTGGGGTTTCATTTACTCGGGACTTATTTTGGAAAGATCATATTACATCTCTTGTAAAATCTGCTTCCAAGAGATTGGGTGTGCTAAGCCGACTCTGCTCTTTCTTTACCCCTGCACAATTGTCGACTCTATTCAGGGGCTTTATCCGCCCCTGTGTCGAGTACAACTCTCATGTGTGGGGAGGCTCCCCACATACAGCTCTTCTCAATAGGGTGGAGTCAAAGGCTTTTGATCTCATTAACTCTCCTCCTCTTACTGACATCCTTCAACCTCTGTCACTTCGCCGCACTGTTGCATCTTTATCTCTTTTCTATCGTTACTTTAATGGTCACTGCTCCTCTGAACTGTCTGCTTGCATTCCTCCACCTCTACGACGGGCGCGTAGCACCCGTCTGGCAGCAAACTCTCATCCCTTTTCTGTCCAGCTCTCTAATGCAAGAGTTAACCGTTACTCCCAGTCTTTCATTTATGCAACAGGTCAGCTCTGGAACTGTCTCCCTCTGTCTGTATTTCCTGCTGCCTATGATCTCCAGTCTTTCAAACGCAGTGTGTCCAGGCATCTCAAAATGATCGGATCTTGAATTTGGCTCTCTATTGTATTTTGTTTTTCTCTTGGAGGGAACTGTTACTACAGGCTCATGGCCTTTGGTTCCTTCTTCCTCGCCTAAAATATATATATATATATATATATATATATATATCTATCTATCTATTGCCAGACACCTCAATCCCGTTTGGAGTGGCCACAAACAAATCGCCTCCACATCGCCCTGTCCCCCACCATTTCACTGCCCTGCTCCCAACTCACACCCCCCTCTCTCATACACCTCTCCACCCCATCCCTCCATCTCATCCTCGGCCTCCCCCTCCCTCTCCCCCCCTCCACCTCACTCACACTCTCTTTGTCAGTTTTTCACCCTCCATCCTCTCCACATGGCCAAACCACCTCAGTGTATTCCTCCTAATGCATCCTATCACATCCACATCCACACCACAACGCTCTTTTATATCCTCATTTGTCAGCCTGTCTCTCCATGTGACTCCACAGGCTCCTCTTAAATAACTCATTTCCACTGCTCTCACTCTTGACTTATGCCCTTCCAACAATGTCCAAGCTTCACTTCCATACGTCAGAGTTGGTATCACAATACTGTCATGTAGTAACTATTTCACTTCCATGCTCAATTCCCTGTTTCTTATCACTGCTTTCAAGGAGCCAGCAACCTTTCTTCCCTGTTGTACCCTTTCAAGCACTTCACCCTCCAAACCTCCATCCTTACTCATCACACTACCCAAGTACTTAAATGTACTCACATTTTTCAATTCCTCACCATCCAACCTCGCTGTATATTCACTGACTTCACCCCTCTCAAAGACCATCACTTTACTCTTCCCTACATTCACCTTTAGATTCCGTTTCTTACACACTCTCCCAAACTCATCCACCAAGCCTTGCAGCTCCCCTTCGTCTTCACTCAACAACACAGTATCATCTGCAAACAACAGTACAGGGAGTTTCCAAACACTACCCTCTCTCATCAAGACCACTCCAACATCCATTACCCTACCTTGTACCTATTTTATTACCCCATCCATGTACTGATTGACCAACCATGGAGATGACACATCCCTGTTTCAACCCAACCTTCAAAGAGAAATATTCACTCAGTTCACCATCCACACTCACTGCAGCCTTAGCACCATCATACATACCCTTCACAGCATTCAACAACTTCCCATCTACTCCATATATTCATAATACTTTCCACAATCCTTGTCTATCCATCCTGTCATATGCTTTCTCCAAATCCATAAATGCCATATACAACTTCTTTACCTTCTCTAGAAACTTTTCCACTAAAGATTTATCTATCTATCTATCTATAGCCCGACGCCCTAATCCCACAAAGGGTGGCTGCAGACAAAATGCCTCCAAGTCGCTCTGTCAGCCACCATTTGACTACCCTCCCCCAACTCACCCCCCTCTCCCTCATATACCTCTCAACTCCATCCCTCCACCTCATCCTTGGTCTATCCCTCCCTCCACCTCACCTACATACACCCTCTTAGTCAGTCATTCATTCTCCATTCTCTCCACATGTCCAAACCACCTCAGTGTATTTCTCCTAATTTTCTCAACCACATCCACATCCACCCCACAACGTTCCTTCGCTTCTTCATTTGTCAACCTGTCCCTCCATGTCACTCCACATGCTCCTCTCAAGTAACTCATTTCCACTGCTCTCACTCTTGACTTGTTCCCCTCTTGCAAGGTCCGTGGCTCATTTGCATACATCAGGGTAGGGATCACAATACTATCATGCAGTGACTTCTTAACTTCCATACTCACCTCCCTATTTCTCATCACTGCTTTCAGTAAACCAACAACCTTCCTTCCCTGCTGTACCCTTTCACGCACTTCATCCCCCAAAGTTCCATCCTTACTCATCACACTACCCAAGTACTTGAATGCACTCACATTATCCATATCCTCACTATCCAACCTCACTGTACATTCTGTAACTTCATTCCTTTCAAACACCATAACTTTACTTTTGTTTACATTAACTTTCAGCTTCCTCCTCCTACACACTGTCCCAAATTCATTCACCAAACCTTGCAACTCCCATTCATCTTCACTCAACAATACTGTATCATCAGCAAACAGCAACACCGGAATCTTCCAAATCTCACCCTCATTTATTAGAGCCACCCCCACATCCACTGCCCTACTTTGCACCCCCTTTACAACCCCATCCATGTATATATTAAACAGCCATGGAGACATCACACAACCCTGTTTCAGTCCTCCATTGAGATCAAAGAACTCACTCAGCTCATCATCCACTCTCTCCGTAGTCCTAGCTTCTTCGTACATACTCTTCACAGCACTCAGTAATTTCCCCTCCACTCCATATATTCTTAATACCTTCCATATACCTTGCCTGTCTATTCTGTCATAAGCTTTCTCCAAGTTCATGAAGGCAGCATACACTTTCTTTCCCTTCTCTAGATACTTCTTCACTAAACATCTTAGAAGAAATATCTGATCTACACACCCTTTTCCCTTCCTAAATCCCCCTTGTTCTCCAACTATCTCCTCTGTCATATGTCTAACCCTTTCAATGAGTATTCTGCCATATATTTTACCAGTCACACTAAGAAGCCAAATACCCCTATGGTTACCACATACTTCTCTCTCCCCTTTTCCTTTGTATAAAGGACCAGTTATACCTGATTTCCAGTCCTCTGGAACCTTTCCCTCCTCCCAAGCCAATCTACACAACTTCCATATCCACTCCACAACAATCTCACCCCCATACCTCAGCATTTCACCACACACTCCATCAATTCCTTGGGCCTTTCCCAACTTGATCTTCATCATTGCTTCCACTACTTCCGTCCTACTGATCTCTTCTTCTAAGATCTAAGAATGACTATCTGATCTACACAACCTCTTCCCTTCCTAAAGCCTCCTTGTTCTTCTCCAACTAATTCCTCTGTTATTTCCCTAACTCTGTCAATAAGTATCCTACCATACACTTTTCCTATTATACTAAGAAGACAAATGCCCCTGTGATTACTACACACTTCTTTTTCCCCTTTTGCTTTGTACAAGGGAATAATTATAACTGACTTCCAATGCTCCGGAACTCTACCTTCCTCCTAGGCCAATCTGCACATCTTCCACATCCATTCTACTACTATCTCTCCCCGATGCATCAACATTTCATCACACACTCCATCAATTCCTGAGGCTTACCCCAATCTAACTTTCTTCATTGCTTCCGTAACTTCTATCCTACTGATTTCTTCCTGTCTTCTCACCTCCCTTCTTCTCCCAGCCATTCCCCAGCCACGTATACTTGCATCACTTCCATCCTCTATGTTCAATAATTCCTTACAGTGTTCTCTCCATCTGTTCACTTTTTCTCCCTTCTCCACTAGTAATCTACCATTTTTATCTTTCACTCTCCTGCTAACTTCACTTCCACCCTGTCTTACTCTCGTCTCCACTTTCCAGAACATTTTCTTACAGTCCCTCCACTTTACACTCAAATTCCTTTGAAATTCCTCATCCACTGTCTTCTTACTCTCTCTTACTAATCTTTCTACCTCTCTCTTTCTTCCTACATATAACTTTCTTTTCCGCCTCTCAACTTCTTCCACGCCCCTATTTCTCATCCATTCATTGAATGCTTTCTTCTTTTGTGCCACAGTCTGTCTCACCTCTTCATTCCACCACGCTGTTCCTTGCATCCCCCTCGTCTGCTCTTCATCCCACACACCACATCACATGCTGCACATATTTCTCCTGCGAATATCCTGCACACACCTTCCACATCCCCCATATGCTCCAGTTTGTAGTTCCCCAATCATTCCTCCACTTCTCTCTTATATTCTGCATTTTTCTCATCCTCTTTTAACCTTTCCACTCTCCTTGCAACTACACCTTCTTCCCATCCTTCCCTTCTTCTATTACTCCATCTTATTTGGGTCTTAATTCTGGCCACCAGCAAGTAGTGGTCAGAAAGTCCACTCCCCCAACCTATATAGTCTCTTGCATCCATTACATATCTTCACATCCTTTCATCCACACACACATAATCAGTCATTGCCTTCCTTTCATTCAATTCACCACCCACCCATCTCATCACTCGCCATGTATACCTGTGGATCATGTTATGCCTGAAGAGGGTATTGGCTATCACCAACCCCCTCCCAACACAAATGTCCACTGACGCATCACCCCTTCCACATATATATATATTGTTACGGAAGCGCCAGCCCGGGGCTATTACAAAAAAAGACAACAAGTCAGCCTTAGATGATCGGCCTCCACTGCGTTGCAAAATAACGCAGACCCCGGCACTGACACTCCGCAAACTAGAGAAAAACTGCACAACGGAAGTACTTACTTAAGAACGCAACACTCTGTACTTTGATAATAAAACGGAACAGCCTACCAATAGATCTAGCCTACTATCGCCACTACCGGAAGTAATACCGCCCGAGACAGTATACAGGAACACCTCCCACTTACTTCCGGTGGTGACGACTTCTACTTAACCCGTGTCCAAGGGGGAACGCAGTTAATGGCTCACGATAGTTCTCACTAGCCTTGTGCAAAGAGATGGGATTAAACAGTGTAGGGGTTAGGGGTGTGTGTGTATGTACGTGTGTTGGGGGAACGTTAATTAAGGCAGCGAGAAACTACGGTGAGCCAGACTGGCCCTCCAGAGACAATAAGGTCACAAAACAAAATAAAATAACTACTTTCCTCAGTCAGCAACAAAAAGAATAAAAATAAACTTAAATGAAAACGCCAGCTCGGCATAAAAATAACTGGGGAGAGAGAGAGTGTACAAACACCCGATACTAAAGCTGGCTGGGAAGATACTGAACTGGTGCTAGGCTCGTGTGCGGCCAAGCGCGAACGCATGAATCAAATTAATTAATAAGAACTTATATTCGTGCCCCTCTCTCTCTCTATACAATGAATTGGTACTTCTAATTCAAGCAAAACATCATTAAATATACTGGTAGCTCACATAAGACAATCAAAATAATCAAATGCATTCTCAGCATGGTATGAAATAAAATTGCCCTCAGTGGCAGGAACAAAAGAAACAAAAGAACTTGTAACACTCGCTAATGTAAACTCCGCGAATGACGCGGATACATACTGCATAATCCCCCTAGCCCAGCTGTAACGGCTGCACCCGTGGGAACGGAAAGGCGGACAACGTAACACGCCCTTCCCCAAGGGAAAATTTTGAGCCCTGGATCAAAATTTTCGAATCAAGACCCTGACCCCTCCCTGGATAAACAATCAGCAATTACGTTATCAGTCCCCTTAATATGCCTAACTTCTAAATTGTACTCTTGCAAAAGCAAACTCCAGCGGGTCAAACGCTGGTTCTTAAATTTAAACTTGTTCAAAAACTGCAGGGGATGATGGTCTGAATAAATCTTGATCACAGGGCCAAAAGGGGGCAGGTAGACAGCAAAGTGTTGCAGGGCCAGGATAATCGCTAATAACTCCTGCTCTATGACGGAATAGTTCTTCTGGGCTCTATTAAACTTCTTTGAGAAGTATGATATGGGATGTTCAACCTGGCCCTCATCTGGCTGCATCAACACTGCTCCTACCCCTACTCGGCTAGCATCAACTGCCAGCACAAAAGGTTTGTCAAAATCTGGTGCACGCAATATAGGGTGGTGGCACAGCAGAGACTTAACCGTAATAAAAGCTTGCTCACACTCGGCTGTCCACTGCCACTTCTTATCCTTGTGCAATAAGTCAGTAAGAGGGGCAAGCACTGTGGAGTAATTCCCAATGAATCTTCGGTAATAGCCGATCATGCCCAAAAATCGCTGGAGGGCACGGCGACACTGGGGTGCTGCAAAGTTGGAAATGGCATCCACCTTAGCCCGAGGTGGAGCCACTTGCCCATGTCCCACAACAAATCCAAGGTACTGGACCTTAGCACGTACGAACTCGCACTTGTCTAAGTTGACTACTAAGCCAGCTTCCTCCAACCGCTTAATGAGCATTTCCACATGATCAAGGTGCTCCTCCCACTTGGTGTCATACACAATGACATCATCGATGTAAATGACACAATTGGGTATGCCATCCACCACTTTATCCATAAGCCTCTGGAAAGTGGCTGGAGCATTCTTCAATCCATAAGGCATCACCTGGCACTGATATACTGCACCACTGACAACAAAGCTAGCCACTTGTTTAGCCCGTTCCGTCAGCGGGACCTGCCAGTATCCTTTTACTAAGTCAAGTTTGGTGATATAAGTGGCATTTCCCACCTTGTCCACGGAGTCATCGACCTGAGGTAAAGGATAAGCATCGGTCTTAGACAGTGAGTTAACTTTCCGGAAGTCCACACACAACCTAACCTTCCCATCTGGCTTCGGCTGCAAGGTAACTGGTGAACTCCACTCACTGAAACTCCTCTTGATCAATCCATGGTCCAACATATACTTGATCTCATTATCGAGAGCTTTCTGTCTGATAGGGTTGATGCGGTAAGGAGCTAATTTTACAGGCTTACTATCCCCAACGTCAATGTCATGAGTAGCCCAAGTTGTCAATCCCGGTGAATCTCCAAAAACTTTCGGATGTTTCCATAATCTGTTGCACAGCTCTTCTCGCTTTACTGGCTCAAGGTGTCGCAATTTCTCCACCAGAGCTGCATAACCATTGCCCTCCCATAGGTCAGCTGGTAACATCTCACCACGACTAAGCACTTCCTCCTGCTCCTCCAACTCACTACCAACCGCCAAAACTACAGGAGCGCTCTTATCCCTGGTTCCCTCAACGTCCACTCCAAAGTCACCTTCCAGGGACTGTGGCTGTAACCCTGGTCCACTACTCACATCACCGGCACCAACAGCTCCCTCCACAGCACGTTCCCTTGATGCCACGTCCTCCCTTCCCCGTCCTTCACATCCCAGGTGAGAGACATCAGCAGTCATCCCACAATGAGAATCAACTGGGCGGTAGTATGGCTTCAACATATTAATGTGGCACAACTGAGTACTCTTCTGCCTATCTGGGGTAACAACTAGATAGTCAAGTTCCCCAACTCTCTTCTTCACAATATAAGGACCACTGAATCTAGCCGCCAGAGGTTTTCCTTGCATGGGCAGCAGTGCCAAAACTTCATCTCCTTGCTTAAACTCACGACTTCTGACCTTCTTATCGTAATGAGCCTTCATTTTCGCTTGAGCCCCGATCAGATGATCACGGGCAAGCTCTAAAGCGCAATGCAGTCTCTCCCGAGTGCGGCAGACATAGTCAAGCATGGATTCCTGGTTGCCAGATTTGTTGTTACTCCAGGCCTCTCGCACCACATCCAAGGGACCACGAACTCTGTGCCCATACACTAACTCATTGGGTGAAAACCCTAACGACTCAGTTGGTACCTCTCTCACTGCAAACATAACCAAGGGTACCGCTAGGTCCCAATCCTTTCCACTATCATAGCAGAAGGTGCGCAGCATTGTCTTTAAAGTCTGATGATGCCTCTCCAGGGCACCTTGTGACTGCGGATGGTAAGCACTGGACAAAATGTGTTTGATGCCCAACTCTGTCATTGTCTGCTTAAACAAATTAGATGTAAAATTCACTCCACGGTCTGACTGCAACTCCTTAGGCAGGCCAAAATGAGTAAAGAACAGGATAAGTTGCTTGACTACTGACTTCGCCTGCATGCTTCTGATTGGTATAGCCTCTGGGTATCGCGTTGTAACATCCATTATGGTTAACAAATACTTGTTTCCAGCAGAAGTAGGAGGTAAAGGGCCCACAATATCAATGATTACCCGGGTAAACGGAGGTTCAACTGCAGGAATGGGAGTCAAAGGGGCCACAGGAAGAACTTGATTAGGCTTGCCCACTATCTGACACGTGTGACAGCTCTTGATGTACGCAGCAACTTGTCCCGGCATACTTGGCCACCAAAAGTTATATCTTAAGCGCTGCACTGTCTTTCTGTTTCCCAAGTGACCTGCTAAAGGTCCCTCATGTGCTAACTGTATTAACGGCACCCTATACTGCACAGGCACCACCACCTGCACTAACTCACCCACTCCTCCATCCACCGTGGCGCCAGTGGGCGTCCATCGGCGATATAAAACATTGTCTTTAATCAGGAACTCCTCCTTACCACACTCCACACTTCCTTCCTCCCCTACTCGAGCAAACAAGGGCTTTAATGTTACATCCTCCTGTTGCTTCACCCTCAATTCTGCTGGCCCAACACCCGCCAGCTCTACTGAGGACTGAGATAAGGGACTGGTCGGGACACTGGATTGCGAAGGGCGATCAATCTCAGCGTCACCTCTAGTACACTCGACAGGGGGAGGAATGTCAGACTCCACACTGACATCATCACCTCTACCCTCAACAGTGACACTCTGTTCCTCAGGCGCGTTTGACGGAAGTCCTGCATCCTCGCAGTCGACCCCAGCGTCCTGAAATTCTTCTAATTCAGTCGGTGGGCTGGGTTCAGTCTCCACACAGACACACTCAGCACCACCTCTAGTGTCCTGAGTGGGAAGTGGGGCGGCGCCCATGCACGCATTCCCACTCTCCTCACCCACTACAGCAACACTCTGCTCACTAGGTTCCTCCATTGGTGGCCCTGCCTCATCACAGTCGACCCCAAGAACCTGTGACTTCACCAGTTCTTCCTCCCGGGCTGCAACCTGTGCCATAGATCGTGTAATTGCACAGACCGGGAACATGGCTTCCACTTCTGCATCAACTTCAATACCAATTTCTGGGGCGTCAAAACACTTCTCTGCCACAACAACTGGTGGGGGAAGAGATGGAAATACTTTCTCCCCAGCCAGGTCGTTCCCCAGCAGAAAATCAACCCCCTCTAGTGGCATTACATCAGCAACAGCTACTTGAGCTGCAGCCTGAACAATGGGGCAATCGAGTTCCACATGAACATAATCATAGTATTCATCTGAGTTCATGCCTCTACACAGCACATACTTCCCTGAGTTTACAGGCCCTCCAGTCACGCTTCTGCACACAGACTGTTGTGCACAGGTATCACGAGCCACAGTAACTGGATAACTGATCCCATGAATTTTCACTGTGCCGTGACACATAAAAGGTTTACACCAGTCTAGGGACGATTTCTGAGGCAGTTCATCCGGAGGTGGCGTAGCATGTTGGGTAACTTTTCCAGCCTGAGCTGGCAGCGAGCACAGCCGGCTACACTCCAGCTTTCCACAGACTTCTCCCTCACCGTTACCACTCTCCCAACTCCTCTCGTTCACCTGACTCGAACCTATAACTAGTGCCACTGGTTTGGCATTTTGGGAGGCCTTCCACTTAGGACAGTTAGGCTTGATGTGCCCACTCTGTTTGCAAAAGTAACAAACTAGCTTCGAACTGGATACAGGGCTCTTTCTCCCTGAATTCTTTTTCTCCTCTGTACTTCCCTTGGACTGATTCACGGGAGATTTATCCCAGGCAGGGCCACTCACAGTCCTCTCCCTGGAATACTGAAAATTAGCATACTTGACCCCCATACTCCGCAAGGCAAACACCCGGTCATCAGCCCACGTCGCTGCTTCCTTCACGGTCTTAAATCTCTTCTCCCTAATTTTAACACCAATTTCTTTGTCAGCCATGTTGGTAAAATGTTCCATCAAAAGCAGTTCACGCACCTCGTTATACGAAGTGGCGCTCTCACTCAGCAACCACTCGTCTAACCTCTCCTCCAGATACCTGGCGTAGGCCATATAGGTGTCAGCAGGCCTTTTCCGAGCACCACGGAACAACAACCGATAAGCCTCTGGTCTAAGTTCATATGCCTTCAGGATGGCTGTTTTAAATTCATCATAATCATCTACATCCTGAGGGCTCAACCTATTATACACTTCCAAGGCTTTTCCCTTCAGCACATTAGATACCAACCCCACCCAGCGCTGCCTTGGCCACTCAAACTCCCTAGCCTTCTTCTCAAACCTGACAAACCATTCTGTCACCTTCAACTCATCAAATGCTGGCACTAATTTTAGACTCCTTGAGAACCAACTCTCCCTATCCTCTGCACGGCCTGAGGTTTGGGTATCTGAAGTTGGTCTATTAGCAGTCACCTCCAAGCGAGTCTTCTCCAGCTCAAATCGCATTTTTTCACGCTGCAACTCCATCTCCTCTCTTGCACGCTGCATCTCCATCTCCCTCTCTTCTTTTGCACGCTGCATCTCCATCTTTTTCAACTCCAACTGCAACTGAGCCTCCGGTGACAAGACTCCAGGGTATATGGGAGTGGAATGAACAACTCCAGGGAAAGCACTAGACATACCTGGGGGAACTGCTCTAAACTGGCTCGGCGGCATCATAAATGGTAATAGTGGGGTAGCGAAACGAGGCAACTCAGCACCATAGTCAAACTCAGGGCTCACACGGGGAGTACCTTTGCTATGTGCCTCTCGTTGTTCCATATCCACAGGTGACTCAGCACGTACGCGATCTGGTGTAGACACGCGTGACTCCATGGCGACAAATCAATGGCAGTACTGAATAATGAAATACTAATGCTGACTGAGAAACTACAAACACATCAACTTCACCTCAAAGCACAGAGAACGCCAAGGTAACGATATCCTAGCAAGAAAGGCACTGTTAGGATATCCTGATGCGAGGTCGCCACTGTTACGGAAGCGCCAGCCCGGGGCTATTACAAAAAAAGACAACAAGTCAGCCTTAGATGATCGGCCTCCACTGCGTTGCAAAATAACGCAGACCCCGGCACTGACACTCCGCAAACTAGAGAAAAACTGCACAACGGAAGTACTTACTTAAGAACGCAACACTCTGTACTTTGATAATAAAACGGAACAGCCTACCAATAGATCTAGCCTACTATCGCCACTACCGGAAGTAATACCGCCCGAGACAGTATACAGGAACACCTCCCACTTACTTCCGGTGGTGACGACTTCTACTTAACCCGTGTCCAAGGGGGAACACAGTTAATGGCTCACGATAGTTCTCACTAGCCTTGTGCAAAGAGATGGGATTAAACAGTGTAGGGGTTAGGGGTGTGTGTGTATGTACGTGTGTTGGGGGAACGTTAATTAAGGCAGCGAGAAACTACGGTGAGCCAGACTGGCCCTCCAAAGACAACAAGGTCACAAAACAAAATAAAATAACTACTTTCCTCAGTCAGCAACAAAAAGAATAAAAATAAACTTAAATGAAAACGCCAGCTCGGCATAAAAATAACTGGGGAGAGAGAGAGTGTACAAACACCCGATACTAAAGCTGGCTGGGAAGATACTGAACTGGTGCTAGGCTCGTGTGCGGCCAAGCGCGAACGCATGAATCAAATTAATTAATAAGAACTTATATTCGTGCCCCTCTCTCTCTCTATACAATGAATTGGTACTTCTAATTCAAGCAAAACATCATTAAATATACTGGTAGCTCACATAAGACAATCAAAATAATCAAATGCATTCTCAGCATGGTATGAAATAAAATTGCCCTCAGTGGCAGGAACGAAAGAAACAAAAGAACTTGTAACACTCGCTAATGTAAACTCCGCGAATGACGCGGATACATACTGCATAATCCCCCTAGCCCAGCTGTAACGGCTGCACCCGTGGGAACGGAAAGGCGGACAACGTAACAATATATATTTATATATATTTATATACAGTATAAATATAAAAAGCTGTCCTAGCTGCAGCACAGAACATGCACACCTTGACTGCTAAGCACCCAACAGTAGTTAGGGATCCCATTATAGAGGAGATGAAACTTCTCCTAGTGCTGTGGGTTATTGAACTTAACCCCTAAGCACCAGCTGACATGTATTGACATCATGATTCAGGGCACGGAGCGCTGCCAGCTGACGTGATATACCGCACTCACCTTCCTGCCACCCTTTGAACTCGTGGCCGTTTTCTGTGATACCCAACGGGTAGGTAGGACCCCCAGGTACCCCGCGGATGTGCAGTTCAGTCTGTACCCGGCAGTGGTAACATGAGGAGCCGTGTCTTCTTGTTCATCATCATCTGATTCTGTAACACCGCGTGAAGGGCCAATGGCCTCAATGACCCCCACGAAAATTCTGCCCTCAGTGCCAGGGAAAGAGTTCAGTGACTGAGCAGGTATGTGGGAAATTGTAAATAATATACAGGTATGCACAAGTGTTATTTTTTTTTATATATAGGTGAAGTGTAAGATAAGTTATATCTGGTAAGTGTTTTGAGAAGTGTTGTACAATAAATTTGACAAGTGCATTGGAATAATTTGTGAAGCAGTGATTGGAAATACCTTGAGTAACCCTTTATAGTACATCGAAAGAAAACCAAAAGTGCATGGGAGAGTACGAAAATTACCTGGTTGGCTGTAACTAAATTTTTTCCCTTGTTACTCAGAAAATGATGTTGAATTTATGAGCATCAGCATATATGTGATGTGAAATACAAAAAATGTAAGTTGCGTATTACATTAGCGATATTTTCACGCTGCCCCTGATTGGTACAAAATTAGTCACAATTTCTGTACCAGTAATTACCTCATTCTCAACCATAGTGCATGAAACAACCAGAGCATTTACTTCTCAAAGTGCAGTTATCCGTAATCATGATGTCAAGTGCAAATATAAGTGATGTAATAAGGGGAAATTATTATAATTGACCCAAGAAGTGAGTAATAAAAATAAAGAGCTGTTCTTTTCCCATACATGTACGGGGCATAGTGGTGCTATGAAACAGGCGGAAAATGCTATGGGGAGCCACATGGAAGGGGTGATGATTCATCCTTATGACGGTGAGCAAAGAAAATTTAAAAAAATTATTGGAATATTCCGAGAGGCTGGGCAGTGTTTCAATCACCATTCCGGTCAGTGCTGCCAATGCTAGCCAACGAGTCCAAGGCCACTGGCAGTGGCACACAACTGGATTAGCCCGCCAAAACACGGGAAACCAGCCATCTTTAACTTATCCCTACTCATCAACGGGACCACCTGGAGACCTTGGGATACTTTCATTTGAAAGAGGAAGAGTTGGTGAATCATACATATACTTAATTTTTTCTCTAGCTATAATAATTTGGCAGATATTACTGTTTGAAGTAAGGGTAGTTTGGCAAAATCTCAGAAATCCCCTGTAAGGAGGAGTGGGCAATGGCCGGAATCCCCCAGCGGCTAAGGGTTAACTAGGTGAGGCAGCTCCTGCACCAGAGCTTTTTCTGTGCATATGTGCTTTATCTGGGGAATCAATCTCAAGTAGAGGGAAGTGGAGGTAAAGGAGCAGTTTCAGTCCAACACAGGGTTGCTTGAATGGCTTAAGATGTGTGCTGGCCTTAAACATGTGACTCTGCATTGAAAGGCTGCTAGTGCTGACCACATGGGAGCAGAGTCCTTCTCTCCCCATCTGAAAATGATTGTCAAGGAAGGGGGATGCTTTCCTAAACAGGTTCCTAACTTTGTCAAAATGGCCTGTTTTGGAAACGTATCCAGAAAAACCTACACCAGCGAGGAAGAATATGTTCACCTGGCTTTAAGGCAGCCAAGGACTGCCCAACCGCTGCTTATCAACCACTGGGAGAAATCCTGGGCACTGGTAGGGTACATTAAGGAGAACCTGGGAGTTATTTGGAAAACTAACCTGCCTCCTCACGTGCCTGACTATGCCTGCCAGAACAGTCTGGCAAACTACTTCTATCCTTCTTGTGGACAATTCCCCCAGCCACCCTAACAGCATGGAGGACAGGATCAGTAACATCAAGGTGGTGCACCTGCCCTCTAACACATCATTATTGCTCCAGCACTTGGACTAGATGGTGATCACCACCTTGAAGGCCCACTACTTCTGCTGCACCATGGAAGAAACAATGAGGGCAAGCAAGTCTGGGGAGACTGATCCAGTGTGCCTATTTTGGAAGAGTATAACATTGAAAAAGCCATTGAAAACATCATAGTGGCTTGGAATGAGGTTCAGGCAAGCATGCTTAGTGCCATCCGGAGTAAGGTATGGCCAGAGTCATCTGCACCTTCACAGGGTTCCCAGCAGTTGAGGACGTCTGGCATGAAATCATCGACTGCTTCCGTGAAGCAGGGTTTGACAAGGTCAATGAGGCTGATGTCCAAGAAGTCCTGGAGAGCCACACCAAGTAACTGTCCACAGAGAAGCTCATTGTGCTATGGGAACAGGTAGTAGACGCACAGAAGGGTGGTGAAGACAGTGGGGAGGAGGACGAGCCAGTCCATAGTCTGGACATCAGGACACTTAAGGAGTTCCTGACCAAGATTGGTAACACCATTGCCCACATCCTGGACAAGGACCCAAACCCAGCGAGGAACGACATGGCGACGTACGGCATAGACCAACACTTTTAGCAGTATAGGGAGCTCCTGGTGTCTAAGAAAAAGTCAGCACTACAGACCACCATCACCACCACCTTCCTCCATACGACAAGCACCAGCACCAAGGAAGAGCCAAGGTCATCAGTGATTTGGGTGCAGATGCTATGCCCTTCCTCATTCCATGTAGTTTGCCTCCTCATCTTCATCAGTGCCTGGCTCACCCCTGTGCTTCCTGATTCCTTCATCATGAAAGTTGTTCGTGAGTGTCATGAGCTGGTATGAATTATGATGGTCTTTATTTTTGCCCTGAACATAATCTAATGATTGTCCAACATTTTTGATAGTCATATTTTACTCTTGAGTTTAGTGAAAAATGTTAGTAAAAATAAAATAAGAAGTGGTACCACATTTACTGGCCTCTACAGTTGTGGTGCCTAGACTGTTGCATATCCCATGGGAAGCCCAATAGACTCCTTGTACTAAACTTTTCTCAGCAGAGAGTAACAGTTTTGATGAGAATTGATCTGCTGAGACAGCTACTTACCCATGGACCTAATCCTAGTATAGTGTGATGGGTGCATTGTAGTTGAATACTGCCACACCCACTGCAAACTGACTTCCTACACACAGAATTGCTATGGGAGAGTTGTTTTTTCCATGCTTTGTGTTTCCACCTCTACCAAGTGAATTTTGGGGGCACTAAGTAACTGGCAACTCCTCTGGTGTCTGTGCTTGCCCAGAAGCGAGAGAGGGAGTATATGTTCCCATCGCTCCGAGCTTGCACCTCCCTCTTTTTTCATATGCATTACTGTTTGCCCTGTTATTTTCCTAGAGTCAAGTTGTCATGCCTGGAAAGTACTGCTCAAGGGATGAGAGGGACCGTATCATTGCATGGAGGCAGTATAATGTCCCAATCAACACGATTTGTGAACGTACTGGACTCATAAAGTTAAAGCGTCGTGAAGATTCTTGCTGCAGCGCGCGGCCTGCCACCTGATGTCGTACCAGAGCACAAGCATGGTGGTTGAAAGAAGAGGATGACTTCCAGAGGTACAGATATGCTTCTGAAGAGGGAAGTAATCAAGAATCCTCGACTGACAGCAGCAAAATTGAGGAGAATGCATCCCCAGCTGTTACAAGCCATCTCAATTCGAACTATCCAACACCGCTTGCAGAAGGAGCTGGGTTTGCCAAGCTGCACCGCAGCCAAGAAACTGCTTCTCACTGACCGCATGAAGAAGCAGCACATTCAGTTTGCCAAGAAGAATGCATACTGGACATCGGATGAGTTAAGAAAAGTTATGTTTTCCGATGAAAGCACATTTCAAGTGTTCCAGGTGTGTTCTGCCAAGGTTCATCGCCCTGCCTCCCATAGTCAGTATGATCCCGCTTATACAGTACTGACTGTTAAGCACCTGCAATCAGTAATGGTATGGAGGTGTTTCTCAGGTGACATGGGAAAGGGAGGCCTCTACTTTCTTCCTAAGACCTTGATGATGAATGGTGGCCAATACATTCAAATTCTGAAAGATCAATTGTTAAACCTGTTAGCTATTCGTGTGTCCAACTTTTTCATGCACGATTCAGCTCCATGTCACAAGTCAAGAAAGATGACAAAATGGCTTTAGGATAATCGGATTGAGGTCCTCGACTGGCCTGGCAACAGTCCGGATCTAAATCCAATAGAAAACTGCTGGGCAAAGATGAAGAAAATAATGGTAGAGGGAAGACACCCAATCTGGACAACCTCAAGACTGAACTGACAAATGTTTGGTGCAATGAAATGTCCTTAGATTACTTTAGAGATCTAAGTGATTCCATGCCAAAACACATCCAACCGGTCCTGAAAAACAAGAGAAACATGATTTCATATTATTAAATGGTATTTCATGAACAAACATTGTGATATACTGATTTCTGTGTTTTTTAATACCTTGTGGGGGGAGGTCGTAAGTCAGTTTGCAGTAGCTGTAGTATGATGTGATGGGTGCATTGCAGTTGCATATTGCTAATATGGTGTGATGGATGCATTGCAGTTGCATACTGCTAATATGGTGTGATGGATTCATTGCAGTTGCATATTGCTAATATGGTGTGATGGATGCATTGCAGTTGCATACTGCTAATATGGTGTGATGGGTGCATTGCAGTTGCATACTGCTAATATGGTGTGATGGATGCATTGCAGTTGCATACTACTAGCTTATTGCAGTATTCACATATTTTTTCATCACATCATCATACCTGAGCACCTTCACATGTACGTGCCACTTTGTGTGTGTGTGTGTGTTTCTTTTCTTCTGTTGTGGTATGACCTGCCTGTCTCTTCAGAGTTTATTTGGGTTGTTCCTGCCACCAGGGTTAATTTAATCAGTTTTATTTTCTTTTGGACAGCCATCTTTGGTCCATAGGTTACTGTTTTCCATGACTGTTTTTCCTTTTCTTTTTTTTTTTTTTTTTTTTTTTTTTTTTTTTTTTTTTCACCATAATTCTCTTGTGGGAGTTCCCTTTTTTTTTTTTTTTTTTTTTAATTCCATCTTTCTCTTACAATACTATATATATATGTGTACAGTATATATATATATATATATATATATATATATATATATATATATATATATATACAGTATATATATATATATATATATATATATATATATATTTTCTCCATACCTCATGTACTATAGCCCTTTTCCTTCTGGCCCTCAATCTTCTTTGGGGTCATTTTCCTTTGACTTTGCTAACTAAGGAAGTGGGTATTGTGGGTTCTCCATGTCTTCATCCACCCACCTTTCCCATTGACCTGTGAACCTCTCGATAGTCTCATGTGTCCCCTTCCAAGTTAAGATCATGTCCATGACATTGCAGTTGTCTTCGACTGATCTGAGAGTCCTGGCTGGGTGCAAAATGTTTCAGGTGGGTGAGGGAGGTTTCCTAGTGGATCAACCTCTTTTTGGCATAGGATATATCCTGCTAGTTTGTTTGTTTCTGTTTTCTTACCCTGTGATGTGACCCCTCAGGAGGAAGGGGGATGTCACCTCTGACCCCTCCCTTCCCCAACAGGCATTGCACCATTTAGTAGTCTCTGTCTCATGGCTTATGACAGGATGCTTTATCCATTCTGATTATGTCAGTGACATTCTGAATACTGTACATGATGGCCTCCTCTCTTTTGCCTCAAACTTCCATGACATTTCATGGGACAAGGCACCAAAAGTCATGATGGAGCAGTCTGTAGCGACAAGTTCATTTTCTTGGTACCTCATAATTGAATGCTGTGTCTTTTGAAGAAAATAGCATCATGCTGGGCACATTACGTTCAGCTTATTGTCGCCACACATTCCAGACATACTGTATATTGGCACAGTTCTCTGCAAAGTGGTGCATAACATCCCACTGATACATAGCCTGGGAACTCTCTTTTGTTTCTCTTTGAATTCTAGAGATGTATTTGACCATTTTGGGACCATGATCAACCTCCCTCAAGCCAGCTAAATGAACCACTTATTTTTTAACATGACATTAAATTTGAAGGGGCCAAACACTTGTTGATGCAGTTATTATCTGGTGGCTGGTGTTAGCTATTTCCCCCTGTTTGGATATTATTCAGCTCAAACTTGCTCTGACAACCCCAGACGAGATTAGAATATCTTCAGCACTTTACAAACTGGGATACATAGAGGATCTCTGTTTCTTTCAGGTAGAGAGAAAAAAAATATTCATTGACATTTGGTAAGTATTTCTTTTAAAATTCTTGATTGCCCCCTCTGCCATGCAGATCACAATAACTGCTATCTTAGAGATCCAGGTTACCAGCTTCATACCACATCATTAGAAAAGACAGTGCTCATGGAATTCAGAGTATTAAGCTCCTCAGACTCCTCACTAATTTGAGACATCAATATTGGTAAAAACCCACACCTCATTGCTTTCATACATGTCCTAGTTTCCAAAATATCATCTCATTTAAGATCTCATTATTCTGGATAGTTACATAATTGGCAAGATCTTCTTGAATGTTCCCCACTAGCACAGTGAAGCTTGTCCCTTACAAGAATTGCTGACATGCTTACCTTGCCCACCAGAGCATCTTGACTGTCTCAGTGGCCCTTCATTTTTGCAGTTTCCTCTGGTTTCAGTGCGGGAAGATCAATTCATCTGTACAGGGTACCTTCCTTTTGCCTTCTACATCATGAGGATTTTCCCAGATCTGATAGAATAGATGTTGCTGTAAGTTAGCGTCTCCATTAGGTGGTGCTGTTCTGAGGTTAGGTGGTGCTGTTCTGAGGTTTCCCTTACACATATGTCTGCTATTTACAAGATCAGAATGTAGTGAAGGAGCAATTGGGTAAATATGATTTGGAGCAGATGGTGGACGTGGAAGATGTGTGCAAGATATTCGCTGAAGAAATCTGTGCAGTATGTGAGGTGGTGTGTGGGGTGAAGAGAAGACAAAAGCGGGTGCAAGGAACAGCATGGTGCAATGAAGAGGTGAGACAGGCTGTGGCATAAACGAGGAAAGCATATAGTGAGTGGACAAGAAACGGGTGTGAAGTAAGTTGAGAGACGTAAGAGAGAATTTTATGTAGAGAGGAAGAGAGAGAGGGGAAAAGATTATTAAGAGGAGATTGGATGAGGAATTTGGAAGGAATTTGAGTGTAAAGTGGAGGGAATGTAAGAAAATGTTCTGGAAAGAGGTAAAGAGAGTTAGACAGGGTGATAAAGAAGTTAGTCAGGGAGTGAAAGACAAAAATGGTAGATTACTAGTGGAGAAGGGAGAAAATGTGAGCAGATGGATAGAACACTAAGGAATTGTTGAACATAGAGAATGAAAGCAATGTGAGTGTAAGTGGCTGGGGAATGGCTGGGAGAAGGAGGGATGTGAGAAGAGAGGAAGAAATCAGTAGGACGGAAGTAGTGGAAGCAGTGAAAAATTTCAAAATGGGGGAAGACCCAGAAATTGATGGAGTGTGTGGTGAAATACCAAAGCATGGGGGAGAGATAGTAGTAAATTGGATGTGGAAGATGTGCAGATTGGTCTGGGAGGAAGGTAAAGTCCCAGAGGATTGGAAGTCCGGCATAATTATTCCTCGTATAAAGGAAAAGGGGAAAATGAAGTGTGTTTTAATCATAGGAAAAGTATATGGTAGGATACTTATTGACAGAATTGGGGAAATAAGAGAGGAATTAGTTGGAGAAGAACAGGAAGGTTTTAGGAAGGGAAGAGGTTGTGTAGATCAGATATTCATTCTTAGGCCTATAGTGGAAACTTTTCTAGAGAAGGGAAAGGAGTTGTATGTGGCCTTCATGGATTTGGAGAAAGCATATTACAGGGTGCATAGACAAGGATTGTGGAAAGTATTAGGAATATGTGGAGTAAATGGGAAGTTTCTGAATCCCATGAAGAGTATGTATGAGGGTGCTAAAGCTGCAGAGTGTGGCAGAGACAGTGTTTGGCATAGCGGTCGAGTTACCCACATTTGGGAATACTCACCTGTTTTTATTGTTCAGTATTTTTTGAGGGCCTTGTTGGTGACAACCCTTTGGAATGTTTTATTCAATTGTTTAGTTCTGTTTGATCTGTTCTCTGTAGTTGTCTTTATGCTACATGGTGCCCTGCATATCCAGTAACCTTATGGTTCCTCAGTAAGTTCCCTCTTTTAGCCTGTTTATTGTTTTATGGGTGGTATCCTTTGTGATCATTTTTCCTCCATAGAGACAGCATTTGGAACTCTCCTTTTTTTTTTTTTTTTTTTAACTCCCTATTAATTCCAAGGACTTCCATCCCAGGGAACATCTGCCTTTCCTTTGAAGAATTACAAGTCCATTAATTTCTCATAAATGCTTCATATGCCTATGTTTTCACAGGGTTGTGGAGCACTGGCTAGTTGAAACAATAAAGCCCTTCATAATAAGGTGCTTAAAACTCCCCCATCATTTGATCTGAGCAAAAGTATGCTCTTATCACCAATGGAAGGTACTAGCAGGAACCCTGAATGGATTGGCCTCATTCTTACAACTCCACCTGTGTCTCAAGTGCCTGACCCTTACAGAAAATAACCTTTTTTGGTCAAACCCCTTTGGAAACTTAAGTTCCCATGGGTCCTTCTCCTCTAATATTAACCCATAGGTTAAGGAAGGCAGTATTCAGTTTCTAGAGGGACACTAACACCAATGGAGATTCCTAAAGATCCACTAAAATATTCATATAATCGCAGGCAAGCCTTCAGTAGTGAGAACATTCCTCTCACAGCATGGTCATATACTCCAGATCAGTTCTCTTGTATTTAGGATAAATTCAGAATTGGAGAAAGTTGCCCTGCAAGGATAAACACCCCCCTGGAGAGGGGTTGTTGCTGTTGTTAATGAAGGCAAGTAAGTGTTGTTGCATCATTAACCATAACTTTCTGTTTATACGGGTTTGCTCCATAGTTCCTAAGCCTTAATTTTCCTTCTGGGCATTCCTGTCATCCACAGACCTGTAGATTCAAAGTTGCAGTAATGAGTGTCTGCCGGACTCTACATGGATCACTGAATGATACATCACTCAGAAAAGATTACTCTTCTTCATGCTATGTCTGATGGTACAAAAATATTTCATGCCTGTCTTCTTTTGTCTTCATCTTTGCTTCATAGCACCATCCTTGATGGTTGCAGTGCTTGGAAAGTGGACAAAGTTATTTTTCCTGTTTTGGTTCTAATATATGGAAGACTCCAGAATTGAGAGGAAAAGCAACAAGGAAACATTCCTTCTCAGTGATGACTCACATGCCTTGTGCATTCTGTTCAGCTAACAGACATCCTTGTGTTAAGGCTTACTTCCAGGCTTTGCTAGTTTGTGTCCCAAGAAATTGCATCACACATACTTGTTCACATTCATTATGAGTTACTGTGACCAAAAAATCAGTTTGAGAGAGGAAAAAAAAAAATCTTTGTGCACCAGGGGCACAGAATATTTTCCCTTTGACACAGCCTACACATTAATCAGTATGAGCTTTAACAAAAGTTCTTTACCAGGCTGTTACAGGATTATCTAGCAGAACTAATCTTTATCTGCAACCCCAACTTTGGCCTGTTTTTCCCCTTTATTCTGCCTTAAAGAACACATTAGTAAACTTTAATATATCTGTCCCTCAGTGGACAGTGTTGCTTTTTAGATCCCCTCATCCCCATCAGGTAACCTTCATCTTCCATTCACTCTTTTTAGGAAACTAAGTTTGATTACCCTCCTCATTTTTCAGTGGATCCTGCACAAAATCCTATTTCTTGTAATCCTGACCTGGGGAGTTTGGGTAGCTAGGATGAATGCAGTCATCAGACATAAATCTTTTTCTGTGGTGTCCCCAGACTTGACCTTGATATTCATTTTCTCTCCCTTCATGTTCTTCAGCAAAAAATGATTCAGAGTTTTTTCACTTAATGATTTGGAAGTTCCCAGCTCTCTTAGTTATTTCTAGTCACCATTCTGTTTTCAATTCAGATACAGTACTGTTGAGTGTTATGTCTCAGACAAACCCAGGTATTTTCAGTCCTCTTTGGATCTTCCAAGTAGGTGTGAAATCTTGTTTTTGATGCAGATTTACAGGTTGTTCTGTTCATCAATATAGAGCTAACAGACTTTGCTTCTGCTCCTAAGGTTCATTAAGTCAGAGACATGGCTATTTCAGCTTACCTCTTATCCTATATCCCAAGAAGCCTTAATCTAGGTGGGTCCACAGAATTCGCCTAGTACCTTCTGTAAAAGTTATTTTTCGACTTGAATCTCAAGTTTCTCTTGTTTGAAACTTCGGGTTCTTCATTCCCTGAATAATGATCCTACTTTCCATTCCAGGTTTACCATAAGGGTAACTAAATTTCCTTTGTAATTTGTTAGTGTTTGTAATTTGGATTCACCCGAGTTTTTTTAGCATTGCGGAATAAATTTGCAGGTTCTGCCTTCCCCTTAAGAATTTCCTCTTTAAGATAACACTTCTTAAAGTTTGATTCACTAGCCATTGGTTCCCATTTGTAAAAGTTCCTCATTCTCACTTAAATGTTTCCATTTAGTCTCCATGTCAAGTTTTACCACCCTCCTCATATAATTTTCTACACCTTAAAGGTGGGGTAGGGGGAGGGGGGGTCTTTTGTGTGTGTGTGTGTGTGTGTGTGTGTGTGTGTGTGTGTGTGTGTGTGTGTGTGTGTGTGTGTGTGTGTGTGTGCGTGCGTGCTGCACTAACCTCCTCCAGCAGGTGATGGGAGCTTTTAAGGCATTACACCCAGAGAGGCTAGTACACTGGTGTGTTGTAAAGCCTAATGCTTGCTGGCTCAGATGATGCAGTGCCATCTTACTGACATTCGTTTTCTTCATCCCACCTTCACACTTCCTTAACTTCTTTGCATCCCTTTTACATGGGTGTAGGAGATTGCTTGATAAATAGTGCAGTATAGCAGCAGCATAGGACCATACTGCACTCCTAACACTCTCCTGACAGGTGACAGTGAGTAGAAACATTAACCCATGAATTTTTATTGAAGCTGTTATACTCTGCCAAGTGAGTTTTTGCACAAGAAGTTTATATTAGGCTTAGTAGTAGTAGTAATTACAGTATAGTAGTAGTAGCTGTAGTTGTAGTAGTTATAGTAGTAGTAGTAGTAGTAGCACCAGGTTCATCTGAAATGTGAACCCCATGTACTGCAGGCTGTCCATCCTTCTTTTGGGCAGTAGAGAGGGAACTGAGGAACATTTGTGTAACCGGGTGATGGAGCCACGCAGTTATATCAGTGCCGCCACATGAAGGTATCCCTCTCCAACGTGGTATTAGACCCTGCATGGGGTATATGGCATTTAAGACACTACACCCTCTGAGTCAACAAATAATTGGTTTAAACGTCATAAAATCTACCAGATTTCCCATGTAAAGAGTACAGAACAGCTAGTCCTCATTTAGTGTTTAAGATGAGTATTGGTGAAATGGTAATTGGAGTGAGATTGCATTTAATGAAGCATGCTTTTGATTCACAACTGAGAGGTAAAAGGCACACACACAAAAAAAAGAGTGTATATTGATGGAACACTCCTTTGAGCTAAACAGCTTTTAATGGTTTCTGTTGGTGAAAGCAACTTTGAGTGAAACAACTTTTAATGAAACGTGCAGATTTTCATGACAAGGATTAAAAACCATTAAAAGAAGGAAATGTATTGGCGAAACTGCTGTCAGTGAAACAGCTTTTAATGAGACATGTTCTCAATGCATGACTGAGGAGTTATAGAAAAAGAAGAAAAAAAAAAAAAATCCAAAGCCATTTTATCATGAACTGTAAGCAATTTAAAGTGAAGAGTGGGTATTGATTCCTCGGCAGCTTAAAAATGAAACAGCTTTTAGGTGAAAGAGCTTTAATCGAGAACTAACTGTATTTGGAACAGGATAACAAGCCCCTGGAATTGAAACTGTCCTCATCGCCCTTGGATGATGAGAAACAGAGTGAGGAATTGTTGGAAGAAGAGTGGGATTCTGATGGAGAAGAAACCCGACCTTATCCACAAGACCTGAAAGACCCGATAAAGCAGGATCACTGTTATTGCTCACACCCACCCCATAAATATCCTTCAGCACTGAAGAGGCGCCTCGACCACAATCTTCAGAATATGCGTCCAGAAATTCCATGGATGTTAATGCCCTGGCCATCTCAACAAAAGACATATCCATCCCAGTTTGATTCAGTAAGTGGAAAACTCATTGACCTTGTTTGTGGCCAGTCACTTAAAGAAAACTGATCAGGTGAGTTTATGGTTCTTGGTATAGCCGGCCCTCCATATTTGCAAGGGATGTCTTATGAACCTGCCTGCAATTGGCAAAAATCTACACACAATTGATGCCTCTTGAATGGCTTGTATAGTTGTACTTTAACCAAATGATTGCTTTAAAAAACTTTACATTGCTTCAAAGCATTGTCAGACTTTAGAATCTTCGTGTTTTATCCCTTCAGTTTGATGACTAATATTATTGTTTTGTTCTTGCTACCTCCAGCCAATTTTGTTCATCTTTGGATACATTTTTCAAACTGCAGGAATGGGATTTGAGTGTTGACAACTATGGTGCATTTGGAGATCTGTAATTCCTTTTCTGCTTGGTTGATGGCCAAATGTAGTCAGATTGGAGGATAAATATGACTAGTAACCAGGGAAACTCGTTCATATGTCATAACTAAGGCTTGTCAAATTTTACACAGTCTGTCCATCACACAATCTATCTGTCTGATATTCGACTTGTGGGCATGGCCAAGTTCCCCCAGATGAAAACAAACCAGCAATAGGGTGTTCTGCTAATCAGAATAAATTATCTGGTAGCAGTTAAAGTACAGTTAGCATGCTCAAAGTGGAGAGAGTAAAGTTGTACTTTGAGATGGTTTATTAATCAGAGATTAAACTTGCAGATATGGAGGACTGACTGTACCCTAAGTCTTTGTTTTACTGTTAATCTTTAGTTAAAGTTGTTTTTATTATTGATGGGCTGATGAATAAACACTGTTCCTTCACTTAAGTTGCTTCATGTACGTAATAAATTTGTTTATGAAGGCAGAAATGAATGTTGTACTTAGTTTTTTTTTTTTTTTTTTTTTTTTTTTTTTGTGGTGCTTTTAATCCCTCAATCATGATGTAGAAGCATGTGTCACTTAACCCTTGCATCTTCTATTAAAACATTAAATTAAATTACTCCAACTGCCACATGATTCTTAGCTGAGGGTAACTCCAGAGGTCAAAGGGATCTATAAATTCTATCTCCATTAACTTTTGGGCTGTTGGAAGACTCCTCAGCTGATTAGAATGGTTTCAGTGTGGAATAAATACTCAGTTGCATCTGTGGCAGCAAAAGGGTTGAAGGTGTTTCACATAAATAGGATTGTGCCTGCATACATCTTAAAGTATAACTGAAGACTGACTGTGTGTTGCTGAAGTGCTCAAAAAAAAAAAAAAAAAAAATAGAGCTTTTTCCATACAAGTGGTACTGTAAATTGACCACTTGAATTTTGGGTTTCAGGGCAGGGCTCTTGTTTGGCGAGCCACAGCTCGCAAATTCGAGTATTTTTTCCATTTGGCAAACAAATTTTACATGCAAGTCGCCTTTTGGTGAGGAGAAAATACATCCACTTCAAAACCCAGTAAACAAGAAAATAAGTAAATGTCACTTAAATGAACAAAAAATCACGTTGTGATCGATTGTTTAGTCTTTCCTTGTCGCCACTGTGAATGTTTAAAACCTCATTATATGATTCTATTCATCACAATGTGTAGTGAATATGTTTATTGCTCGTAAAATATTTCACCTCGTAGTCAGTTTGGCTACTAAAAATTTATTTGGCTCGTGAATCTGAAACCTTAGGAGCCAAATGCCTCACAACCATTGGCAGTTAGCAGGAGCCCCGCTGGGAAGTTAAAAATATTGACCGATTATTATTTTAGTATTAAGACAAATCGCATTTAATCTATCGATCATCCAATCCTACGTTGCCCCATGAGAAGCGTAGGATCCCGGGGCTAGGCAGTTGGTCCTGACGTATAAGATGAGAGTGAAAAATTGCATTTTAAAATAGGAAAATATTATGTGAAAAGAGCCTTGATGTTATATTAAGTACATTGTAAGCAGTGTTATACTTCCACTATGATACCGTACACTGTCCATCTTTTCACTTTTGAGATATTGCATACCGTTTCCCTTCTTTACAGACAGTTCAAAACAACATTGTTCTGCATGTGTCTGATATAATGTCAGTCATTTCTGCACAATATGTATCTGCTGTATTTTAAACCCAGTTAATGCTAATTCCCTGAAAATTACAGATATCAGTGTGTTTTTTCAACTTCCTCGTTGCCTAAAACTCTCTACCTATTGCCAGATGCCTTAATCCCATAAGGGGTAACTACAAACAAATCACCTCCATGTCGCCCTGTCTCCCGCCATTTCACTGCTCCCAGCTCACACATCCCCTCTCATATACCACTCCATTCCATCCCTCCATCTCATCCTTGGCCTCTCCCTCGCTCTCCCCCTCTCCATCTCACTCACATACACTCTCCTCATCAGTCTGTCACTCTCCATCCTCTCCACATGGCCAGACCACCTCAGTGTGAGTCTCCTAACACTTCCCATCGCATCCACATCCACACCACAATGCTCTTTCACTTCCTCATGTGTCAGTCTGTCTCTCCATGTGACTTCACATGCTTCTCACAAATAACTCATTTCCACTGCTCTCACTCTTGACTGGTGTCCCTCCAACAAATTCACAAGTGGCTAATTGAAGGGAGCTGGCAAATTGACTTTATAGGTACAGTAACCCCTCCATTTGCACAACTAATGTATCTTTGAATTTTACTCTTCATATCAAAGCACACATATGGTACCATTGAAACCCTTGTTATATGGCTAATCAGTTTGGTGAAATCCAAAATTTTTCCCAAACTCCCCCTTTATGCCCTCTTGATTTTTTTTTTTTTTTTTTTTTTTTTTTTTTTTTACCTCCTCCTCCCATTATATCTAACATTCAGTGTATTGTTGTAAACACACAACCTCTTGGAACATCACTGGACAAAAGAAAAAAAAAGTACAGAGTGGTAACTAAGTGATGGTGCCTGTAGCTCCTTCTGTGGAAAATAAGAAAATGTTTAAGTAAATATGTACACAGGCAACACCAGCGTGTCTCCTCTGTTCCATATGTAGCTAGGTGCCTGCTTTTAGCTGTACTCATTTCCATCTATGCTTGTCACTCTAATTTTTGATAATTAAAAATATTTTGAGTGCCAGTGCTGATGAGACAGGCCTATGGTGGAATTATGTGTATAAAGGAAATGCTTTTTCAGTCATTAGAATCATATTAACCCGCCCCATCCTGACCGATTTTGCACCACTGACCCCCCCCATCCCAACCAATTTTGGGAAAAAAATTTTTTGGCTCAAACCTCCGCTTTTGGTGAGAAACATCAAAAATTCATAGAGAAATCACTCACCTGAGATTTAAAATACTCTATACAGGTAGCAGTAACCCTTACCTTACTGGGCTTTCCATCAGGGTGGCTCCAAAGAAAACGAGTTCTATGGGAGGGTAACTATTCCACACCACTCATAAATGGTATTTATTTATTTATTTGGTACGGATTTTTATGTAGTACGAGAGTATATTGGTTTTCACAGTAACATAGGCAATATAAGCATTGTTTCACTCACCAAACACATGAACATACCTCACCTTTTTTAGCAACATGCCTGATCATCATTTCTGACTGTTTCTTCCTTTAATGCTATGTAAACTTTGTCCTCCACATTGGCATCGATTGGGGAATCACTCTGGCCTTGAATTTCGTACCGTGGCACGACATGTATTTACTGGCCAGGTCACTGGTAACAGGTGAATTGCTGAGACAATGGCGTGCTGGGGGAAAGGGGAGGTCATGCGGGATAAGGCATTGACCCTGTTTGGCATCTTGTAGAGGAAGGTGTCCCCTGTATACGTACCAAAAATCACGTGCGAAATTTGAAAATTGTGCAAATTAGGGACCTTGCAATTCCTGCGCTTTGATACACGTCAACGGGAGTCACAGTGACAAAACGTGTGGACGTATATATACGTCAGGGGAAGTCGGCGGGTTAACATGCTATAAGAACAGTTGCATGAGAAATATATAATGAACATATAAAAGTGGGCTTGGAAAAGTCAACAGTTGTACTCATCGATTGCCTTGTTGACATAAGAATATACTGCATGGGAATTTTGAATGCTTCTGGCAGCTCTTGTTTGGGGGCTGATTTCTGGAATTTTCCCGCACATACCAAATTTTTCACTCTGCTTATCAGTTATCAGTAGGGTTTATCTATCTGCTCAAATGGTGTTTAACCCATATGGAACCCAGGCAAATGCAGGGGTTACTGTACTGGCTAGTCCTTTTACCTTAACCTGGCCTAGATTTTCATCCCTTTGTGTCCTGTTTCCCATATGCTATTGGCAGAAGAAGACATTACTACATCTCTGCATTCTTTCCATAGTACCTCTTTGTGATTAACGTCATGTGTGTGGTAGGCCTCATTAGTCAGCCCCCCCGAACCTTCCCGTTCTGAATCTGTCAGGGTGACCTGATGGCACTTCGAGAGGGCAAACTGGGATGGATTTAGAAATTATCTTGCTTACATTCCGTGGCAGTCTTTCTTCTTCTGTATTGATGCCAATTCTACCCAGTCCCACATTTGCGACTTGATACTAGCTTGTATGGATTTATTCATCCCAAGTCAACAGTTCACTAAAAGATCGAACTCTCCAAATTGGTTTCATAGCAACTGTGCCAGAGCAGCAGCCCAAAAGTCATTAGCATATAACTTTTACTTAAAATAAAAAATATCTGAATCTATCTATCTATCTATAGCCCGACGCCCTAATCCCGCAAAGGGTAGCCGAAGACAAAACGCCTCCAAGTTGCTCTGTCACCCACCATTTGACTACCCTCCCCCCAGCTCACTCCCTCATCCCTCATATACCTCTCAACTCCATCCTTCCACCTCATCCTTGGTCTACCCCTCCCTCTCCCTCCCTCCACCTTACCTACATACACCCTCTTAGTCAGTCTTTCATTCTCCATTCTCTCCACATGTCCAAACCACCTCAGTGTATTTCTCCTAATCTTCTCAACCACATCCACATCCACCCCACAACGTTCCTTCACTTCTTCATTCGTCAACCTGTTCCTCCATGTTACTCCACATGCTCCTCTAAAGTAACTCATTTCCACTGCTCTCACTCTTGACTTGGTCCCCTCTTGCAAGGTCCACGCCTCGCTTCCATACATCAGGGTAGGGATCACAATACTATCATGCAGTGACTTCTTAACTTCCATACTCACCTCCTTATTTCTCATCACTGCTTTCAGTAAACCAACAACCTTCCTTCCCTGCTGTACACTTTCATGCACTTCATCCCCCAATGTTCCATCCTTACTCATCACACTACCCAAGTACTTGAATACACTCACACTCTCCATATCCTCACCATCCAACCTCACTGTACATTCTGTAACTTCATTCCTCTCAAACACCATAACTTTAGTTTACATTAACTTTCAGCTTCCTCCTCCTACACACTGTCCCAAATTCATTCACCAAACCTTGCAACTCCCATTCATCTTCACTCAACAATACTGTATCATCAGCAAACACCAACACCGGAAGCTTCCAAATCTCACCCTCATTCATTAGAGCCACCCCCACATCCACTGCCCTACCTTGCACCTTTACAACCCCATCCATGTATATATTAAACAGCCATGGAGACATCAGACAACCCTGTTTCAGTCCCACATTGAGATAAAAGAACTCACTCAGCTCACCATCCGCTCGCACCGTAGCCTTAGCTCCCCCATACATACTCTTCACAGCACACGACAATTTCCCCTCCACTCCATATATTCTTAATACCTTCCACATACCTTGCCTATCTATTCTGTCATAAGCTTTCTCCAAGTCCATGAAGGCAGCATGCACTTTCTTTTCTCTAGATATTTCTCCACTAAACATCTTAGAACAAATATCTGATCTACACACCCTTTTCCCTTCCTATATCCCCCTTGTTCTTCTCCAACTATCTCCTCTGTCATATGCCTAACCCTATCAGTGAGTATTCTACCATATATTTTACCAGTCACACTAAGAAGGCAAATACCCCTATGCTTACCACATACTTCTATCTCCCCTTTTCATTTGTACAGAGGAACAATTATACCTGATTTCCAGTCCTCTGGAACCTTTCCCTCTTCCCAAGCCAATCTACACAACTTCCATATCCACTCCACAACAATCTCACCCCCATACCTAAGCATTTCACCACACACTCCATCAATTCCTTGGGCCTTTCCCAACTTAATCTTCTTCATCGCTTCCACTACTTCCGCCCTACTGATCTCTTCCTCCCTCCTCTCATCTCTTCTTCTCCCAGCCATTCCCCAACCACTTATACTTACACTGCTGTCACTCTCTACATTCAATGAATCCTTAAAGTGCTCCTTCCATCTCTTCAATTTCTCTCTCTTCTCCACCAACAATCTATTATTCCTATCTTTCACTCCCCTACTATTTCTCCTTTCACACTGCCTTACTTTCTTTACCTCCTTCCAAAACAATTTCTTACTCTCCCTCCATTTCACACTCAGATTCCTCCCAAACTCTTCATCCACTTTCTTCTTACTCTCCTTCACCAGTCTCTTCACCTCCCTTCTCCTACTCACATATACCTCTCTCTTCTCTCTCTCATCTTCTCCCCTACCTCTACTCGCTAACCATTCACTATATGCCTTCTTCTTTTGTTCCACAGCTCGTTTCACCTCATCATTCCACCATGCTGTCCCTTGCGCACCCTTGCATCTCCACCTCACTCCACAAACTACCTCACACGCTGCGCCTATCTCTTCCGTGAGTGTCTTACGTACGTCTTCCATCCCTTCCATCTGCTCTAGCTCGTACCTTCCCAATCTTTCTTCCACTATGCTCTTGTACTCTGCCAGTTTCTCACTATCTTGCAAATTCTCCACTCTTCTCATATGAGCTGTTTCCTCCTGTCTTCCCCTTCGTCTCCTCGAGACTCCATTCCCCCACCCTCTCCACACTCTTGCATCCAACACTTGTCTTCTCATTTGCTCATCCACACACACGTAGTCTATCATTGCCTTTCATTCAACAAGTTCACCATCCATCCTCCTCATTACTCTCCATGTATACCGGTGGATCATCTTATGTCAAAAGTAGGTGTTGGCTATTGCCAACCCCGTACCAGCACAGATGTCCACCAAAGCACTACCATTCTCATCTACGTCAGCTGGCACACCCCACTGACCAACCACTCCATCCACTCGTACATTCCCAACTTTGCCATTTATGTCTCCAATCAAAAGCACTGTCTCACTCCTGTCAGATTTGTCCATACATGCTTCTACTCTCGCCCAAAACTCATCTTTCACTCTTGCCGTTCGGTCCTCTGTCGAAGCATACACACACACAATCGCCCATGCTTGGATACCTACTTTCATCCTCACCCATACAATCATTGCACCCACTGTTCCATACTCTCTTATATTCTCCTTCCACTTCTTGCTTATCATCAGACATACTCCCTGTCTTGCCCTCTCATTCTCATTAACTCCCGCACATATACCTAACCCATATTCCCATTCTCTCACCCTTTCACCTTTCCATTTAGTTTCAGTCAATCCACATATATCCACTCTTGCATCCTGAAGCACCTGAACAATCTCTCTCTCTTTCACTTCATCATTCACTCCTGTCACATTCCATGTTCCTACCCTCAGAATGTCCTTTGTCCGTTCCTTAGTTGTCAACGTATGATCTGTCCTGGTCCAAGCCCCTTTATTCGCTTTTTTAGTTCTTTTTACGGGGTGGGGCACTAACCCACCACCAACCCTTTTAGTCGTCTCGTACGACAAGCAGGGATACTGGGGGAGTATTCTTGAAACCCCCCTACCGCCAGAGGGGGCTTGAAACCATGCGAAAGCTGTAATAAATCTCACTAAATCAAACTGTCTTGAAAATCAAGAATCAAAACTACTTAACAACCCTAACGACAATAGAATATTCAGGTCTGCTTACAGTTTTTTTCAATAATAACTTTAACAAGTCATCATCCATTCCCCCACTAAAATCTTCAGATGGCAACATTACAAATGACCTGCATGGGAAAGCAGATATCTTTGCCAGAAATTCTACCATAGAGGAAGTCAGCCAAAATGTCCCAGTACTAGAACTTGACTCTCCCAAAATTGTTCCACTTAAAATACAGACAAGATATGTAAAATCCATCCTAGACAATTTACTCACCAAAAAAGCTCCAGGCCCAGATGGAATTCATCCAATTGTTTTGAAAAAGTGTTCCCCAGAACTTGCCTCTGTTCTGGCTAAATTATTCAGACTATGCATACGCACATCTTCATTTCCTGATTCATGGAAAGAAGCCAATATCCACCCAATTCCAAAGAAAGGAAGTTCCTCTGACCCCTCTGATAACAGACCAATAGCTGTCACATCTTCTTTTGGTAAAGTAATTGAAATTTTAATTAATAAGCACATAGTTAAACATCTTGAATCCAACAACTTAATTAGTGATTGACAATATGGTTTTCACCACAAAAGATCTACCATTGACATACTCAGTTTACTGACTCATACCATCCATCAGTCAATCGACCTACATGGAGAAACTCATGCAGTAGCCCTTGATATTTCTGAAGCTTTCGACAGAGTATGGCACCGTTCCCTGCTGTCCAAACTCCCTTGCTATGGACTCATGTCTTTTGTTCCTTTGTTTTCCTCATATCTCAGTGACAGAAAAATAAAAGTAAAAGCAGATGATGTATATTCCAATTTCCACTCCATTAATGCAAGCGTGCCACAGGGATCAGTTCTGGCACCAACCCTGCCCCTGGGTCATATTAATGATCTCTTATCTGTCACCCACAATCCCATCCATTCATATGCAGATGACTCAACACTTCATAGTTCATTCACACTCAGACACCTATTTACAAAGTCTAATATCTCTAACTCTTAACTCAGTACAGCCATGTCCATGAATCAAGACAGTGAATGGGGACAAAACAATCTTGTCTCATTTCTATCTATCTATCTATTGCCAGATGCTCAATCCCTTACGGGGTGGCCACAAACAAATTGCATCCACGTCGCCCTGTCCCCCACCATTCCACTGCCCCACTCCCAGCTCACACCCTCCTCCCTCATGTACCTCTCCACTCCATCCTTCCACTCATCCTCAGCCTCCCCCTCTCTCTCCCCCCCTCCACCTCACTCACATACACCCTCCTCATCAGCCTCTCACCCTCCATCCTCTCCACATGGCCAAACCACCTCAGTGTGTTCCTCCTAATGCTTCCCATCGCATCCACATCCACACCACAATGCTCCTTTAAATCCACATTTGTCAGCCTGTCTCTCCATGTGACTCCACAGGCTCCTCTAAATAACTCATTTCCACTGCTCTCACTCTTGACTTGTGTCCTTCCAACAACGTCCAAGCTTCACTTCCATACGTTAGAGTTGGTATCACAATACTGTCGTGTAGTAACTTTTTCACTTCCATGCTCACTTCCCTGTTTCTTATCACTGCTTTCAAGGAACCAGCTGTATTGTAGTTACAAATCATAATAGATAGATAGATAAATAGATAGATAGACAGCCCTATGCGAGCCTGGGAAAAGGAAATGAGCTTGCAAATTACACTGAGGAAAGCTGATGACAGTGGTCAGTAAGGAGATGATGCAGTTAGTTGTCAGCAGTCCACCGGTGAACAAAGCGCCTAGTGACCATACACACACATACACACATACTCACACACAGGCTGCTAGAACTTTCCACTCACAAGGAACACACGTGACACACCCCTGCTACACCAGAATTTAGGAAAGAGAGCTCAGAAGGAGACAAGCCATACAAGAGGCAGGTCGCAGGGAGAAGGGCTTGGCAGATAGAGAGAAAGACAGAGAGATAGCTAGCGGGACTGGACTCTATACTCCGCTCTGTGTGAGAGACTTGTTAATATTTCCAAGACAAATAAAAATAGTCCCATACTATTCTTTACCTCTCCTGTCACTACATGACTACATGACCGCTCGTCCACAAGTCTAATATATATATATATATAACTCAACCACAAAGGAAATACAAAGTCTTTTATGACATTTGGTAGCAGCGAAAAGAACGAACCTCGTCTACGAATCAACAGTGAATTCCTACAAAATATCAAGATTGAAAAAAAAAAAAAAAAAACTCTCACAACCAACAACACAACCAGCTCCTGACAATTCTCTCCAACCAGCCCCCTCCGTCTCCCCGATCATCATGCTGATGCAGAGGTGAAGAGATCACACGACGCCTTGCAAGTAGTTTAACAAAATATTGATACGATCTTGCAATTTCTACGACGAATTAGCAAACTACAACCATCTACAATCAACTACAATTAACAACTCTACGTCGTCTGTATAATCTTCTACACGCACCTACAAGTAGCGGCAGTCTTCATCCCACAACGAGTAAATCACTAGAGAAAAGGACCGAGAAAACATCGACATAGAAAAACGGAACAAACAAACGAAGAGTGAGACACGACTCATCACTCATCTTCACTCAAGTTACTCATCGCTACTCATTCACTCACCACAGCTACCAGTGTGGGAAGTCGACGTCATCATGCGTGCTTGCTGAACAGACGCCACGTCAGTCAACACACCACCTGCACCACCAGTCACACCATTCCCACCATGGTAAAAATTAGTGAGTTACATAGTTACTTCATTTATACAATACACAGTGATAGACAATAAGCTTCTGCACAAACATATAAAACATGTTGTATAGTTACAGCTTAAATACACATACTTACTTCAGTCATCTGCATAACTCAAACACTAAATAATCATCAATAATAAATATTCTGCACTGTATATATTCATTCATTTATTATAACATTTATTTACTACCAACGAGTGTTACCATTTATACCTACATAAAATACGTGTTTCATACATACAGCTATACATTATTATATCTACAAAGTGATAAAGAAAATATACCATCACAGTTACTCAGTGAGCAATTAAAAGAACTATATTTAACATTTATTAATTAAAGCTACCTAGTGGAAACAGATAAATTAAGTTACAAGGAAAACCAGAAAAAAAAAAAAAAATGGCCAACACAAATGCCGTTAGCAAGAGTGAACATCTTCAACACAATCGTGAAGACAATGATTTCCACACAGTGCTTACACACATATTACCCACGATAGGTACAAGTGAACAACAAGTCAGTGTATATAGTTAATACTGTATATATGTATATATATTTTTTATATAAAATAACAAAATATGGGACTATATAATATCATTTTCAATAATATCTGTGCAATATAAACTAAACTTTAAAAAAAGTATCCCAAGGAAATTAGCCAGTAATTATGCAACCATGAACAACATAGAAAAAGCGTACACAAGCGAAGAAAAACAAACTATGGAAAATCAATACATACAAAAAAAAAAAAAGAAAAAAGAAAAAGAAAAAGAAAAAGAAAGAAAAAGTAAGAAAGAAAAAAGAGAGAAATAGAGTAAGATCACATAACAAACAAATGAAAATAAGTGTAAGTGTTACTACATATGCCAAAATACCACATAAACTACAAACAAAAAAAAGCAAATTGTTGTCTCCACAAGCAAGTGGCATGACACATCATCACTATCATCGACCACAGCATATGTTAGGACTGCAATTATAACAATTATGTAACTCCATATTATAATTATGTAACGACAAACGATTGCATTATGTTACACTTGCTACAATTATGTAACTACAAATGATATGTAACAATTATGTAACTCCATATTATAATTATGTAACGACAAACGATTGCGTTATGTTACACTTATTACAATTATGTAACTACAAACAATATGTACCATTTATGTAACAGTTACATTAACAAGATGTAACTTTTATGTAACTCTAACTACAATTATGTAACTACAAACGATATGTAACAATTATGTAACGACAAACGATTGCATTATGTTACACTTTGCCAATTATGTAACAGTTGCATTAACAAGATGTAACTTTTATGTAACTTTAACTACAATTATGTAACTACAAACGATATGTAACAATTATGTAACGACAAATGATTGCATTATGTTACACTTTGCCAATTAACAGTTGCATTAACAAGATGTAACTTTTATGTAACTTTAACTACAATTATAAGGGCAAGACACTTATTTAACAGTTGCATTAACAAAATGTAACTACAGTTATAAGGCCAACACAGTTATGCATTTCACTACAAAAACCCAAGTACATACTGTATTACAGTTAAATAATTTACTTTAATGCATTTATTCAAATATGTATACAACTTGTTTAAAACGTAATATTACTAAATAATCACTATTTACTATGAATATTATATGTATACAATATTCATACAATTATGTTACTTTTACAATATTATGTATTTCACTTAATTAGCTTATAAGTTCATTATAATGTGTATATACTATGTATTAATATGTTAGGACTATTAACTGTCAATGGTACGCCATTTTCGCGTGACCGAGCAATGTATTGTAGTTACAAATCATAATAGATAGATAGATAAATAGATAGATAGACAGCCCTATGCAAGCCTGGGAAAAGGAAATGAGCTTGCAAATTACACTGAGGAAAGCTGACGACAGTGGTCAGTAAGGAGATGATGCAGTTAGTTGTCAGCAGTCCACCGGTGAACAAAGCGCTTAGTGACCATACACACACATACACATACTCACACACAGGCTGCTAGAACTTTCCACTTACAAGGAACACATGTGACACACCCCTGCTACACCAGAATTTAGGAAAGAGAGCTCAGAAGGAGACAAGCCATACAAGAGGCAGGTCGCAGGGAGAAGGGCTTGGCAGATAGAGAGAGAGACAGAGAGATAGCTAGCAGGACTGGACTCTATACTCCGCTCTGTGTGAGAGACTTGTTAATATTTCCAAGACAAATAAAAATAGTCCCATACTATTCTTTACCTCTCCTGTCACTACATGACTACATGACCGCTCGTCCACAAGTCTAATATATATATATAACTCAACCAGAAAGGAAATACAAAGTCTTTTATGACACAGCAACCTTTCGTCCTTGTTGTACCCTTTCAAGCAATTCACCCTCCAAACTTCCATCCTTACTCATCACACTCCCTAAGTACTTAAACATACTTACATTTTCCAATTCCTCACCATTCAAACTCACTGTACATTCACTGACTTCACCTCTCTCAAAGACCATCACTTTACTTTTCCCTACATTCACCTTTAGATTCCATTTCTTACACACTTTCCCAAACTCATCCACCAAGCCTTGCAGCTCCCCTCTGTCTTCACTTAACAACACAGTATCATCTGCAAACAACAGTACAGGGAGTTTCCAAACACTACACTTTCTCACTAGGGCCAGTCCAACATCCACTGCCCTACCTTGTATCACTTTTTTAACCCTATCCATGTACAGATTGAACAACCATGGAGACATGACACATCCCTGTTTCAACCCAACTTTCAAAGAGAAAAATTCACTCAGTTCACCATCCACATGCACTGCAGCCTTAACACCATCATACATACTGTATTCTTCACAGCATTCAGCAACTTCCCATCTACTCCATATATTCATAATACTTTCCACAATCTTTGTCTATCCATTTTGTCATATGCTTTCTCCAAATCCATGAAGGCCGCATACATCTTCTTTCCCATCTCTAGAAACTTTTCCACTAAAGATCTAAGAATGAATATCTGATCTACACAACCTCTTCCCTTCCTAAAGCCTCCCCTTTGTTCTCCAACTAATTCCTCTGTTATCTCCTTAATTCTCTCAGTAAGTATCCTACCATACACTTTTCCTATTACACTAAGAAGACAAATGCCCCTATGATTACCACACACTTCTTTTTCACTTTTTCCTTTGTACAAGGGAATAATTATACTTGACTTCCAATCCTCCCAGGCAATCTGCACATCTTCCACATCCATTCTACTACAATCTCTCCCCCATGCTTCAGCATTTCACCACACACTCCATCAATTCTTGAGGCTTTCCCCAATTTAACTTTCTTCATTGCTTCCACAAGTTCTGTCCTGTAGATTTCTTCCTGTCTTCTCACCTCCCTCCTTCTTCCAGCCACTTATACTCACATTACTTCCATTCTCTACGTTCAACAATTCCTTAAAGTGTTCTCTCCATCTGCTCACTTTTTCTTCTCTCTCCACTAGTAATCTATCGTTTTTATCTTTCATTCCTCTACTAACTTCACTGCCACCCTGTCTTGCTTTCTTCACCTCTTTCCAGAACATTTTCTTACAGTCCCTCCACTTTACACTCAAATTCCTTCCAAATTCCTCATCCACTCTCTTCTTACTCTGTCTTACTAATCTTTTCACCTCTCTCTTGCTTTCTACATAGAACTCTCTCTTCTGCCTCTCAACTTCTTCGACGCCCCTATTTCTCATCCATTCATTGTATGCTTTCTTCTTTTTTGCCACAGCCTGTCTCACCACTTCATTCCACCATGCTATTCCTTGCACCCCTTTCCGTCTTCTTGTCACGCCACACACCACATCACATGCTGCATATATTTCTTCTGTGAATATCTTGCACACACCTTCCATGTTCCCCATCTGCTCCAATTCATATTTACCCAATCGTTCCTCCACTTCTCCCTTATATTCTGCCTTTTTCTTATCCTCTTGTAACCTTTCCACACTCCTTGTAACAACTCCTTCCTCCTGTCCTTCCCTTCTTCGGTTTCTCCATCTTACTTGGGTCTTGATTCTGGCCACCACCAAGTAGTGATCAGAAAGTCCACTCCCCCAACCTCTATAGGCTCTTGCATCACACATCTTCGCAACCTTTCATCCCCACACACATAATCAATCATTGCCTTCCTTTCATTCAGTTCACCACCCACCCTTCTCATCACTCGCTATGTATACCTGTGGATCATTTTGTGCCGGAAGAGGATATTGGCTATCACCAACCCCCTCCCGGCACAAATGTCCACTAACACACTGCCATTCTCATCTATCTCAGCAGGCACACTCCACTCACCAACTATTCCATCCACCTTCACATTCCCTACTTTACCATTTATATCACCAATCAAAAACACTGTCTCGTTCCTTCCAAACTTTTCCATGCACACTTCCACATTTGTCCCGCACTCTTCTCTCACTCTGCTTGCACGATCTTGCTTTGGAGCATACACGCACACAGTCGCCCACATATGTATTCCAACTTCAATCTTACCCACACAATCCTCGGGTCAACTGATCCACACTCTCATATGTTCTTCTTCCATCTTTTACTCACAATAATACATACTCCTTCCTTTGCCCTCTCATTCTCACCTACTCCTGCACATATACCCCATCCATACTCCCATTTTCTCACATTGTATCCTCTCCATTTAGTTTCAGTTACTCCACATACATCAACTTTCGCACCCTCAAGCACCTGGACAATCTCTCTCTCTTTCACCTCATCATTCACACCCCTTACATTCCACGTTGCGATCTGTACCAAGTCCTTTGTCCACTCCTTGGTTGTCATCTTGTGGTCAGTCCTTGTCCGAGGCTTCTTGTTCGTCTTTTTAGTTAGCTGTTTTCCAGGGAGGGCCATCAACCCTCGCCAACCCTTTTAGTCGCCTCATACAACAAGCAGAGATTCTGGGGGAGTATTCTTGAAAACCCCCCCTACCCCTAGGTAAAACCAAATATATACAGTTCAGTAATAAACAGACATTGCCAGATTCATATATTACCTTCAGTGCTACTAATATTCCCATCTCCAAAAGTATTGAAATTCTCGGCGTCTCACTTAACAGTGCCCTCAGCAGGACCTCTCATGTCAGATTGCTTGCTAAAACCGCCTCAAAGAAACTTGGATTATTGTACAGAGTCCATAAGTTCTTCACTGACGAGCAGTTAGCTATAATTTATGAGAGTTATGTGTGCTCTCTGCTTGAATATTGCTCTCCCTTGTGGAGTGGATGTGGAGAAGTTGCATTAAAACAACTAGACAAAATTCAGAACAAAGCTGTTTCCCTGCTATTATAAATAAACTACTATCCCCACAAGTAAGAAGGAATGTTGCCTCCCTTGCATTATTTTATAGATATCTTTATGACAAATGTTTAAACAAAGTTGCATCCATTGTGCCACCTCTCCATGTCTTCCCTCGTGTTACACATGTGTCTGGTAGCGCTTATGACTGGAACATCACTCAGCCATATTGCATAACCTCTGCTTATCAGATTTCTTCATTCCCTGAGCTGGATCTCTCTGGAACTTACTTCCCCAGAGTTGTTTCCCTCGAAACTTCAACCTACAGCTGTTCAAGTCTAAGTGTTACAGATATTTTATGAATGGAAGACACCTTTGTGTATGGATTATTATTATTTTTTTATTCATTTGTTTTTCCTCCCTCTTTTCTGTTACTAAAAAAAAGAAAAGTGGGGGTACTCACCATCCATTCGCTCATGTAGTGCTGCTTTGGATGTCTGCCCTTTCCTCTTTTCCTTCCTTCCTGTTCTGTCTTTCTTTCATTCTTTTCTCTTCCTTCTGCCTATGGGTGACTACACTCCCACTTCTGTCTTTCTTTCTTTCACTCTTTCCTCTTCCTTCTGCTTATGGGTGACTACACTGAGTGACAAGCCAGTGGCAGTATTGTAACCAATGAGGTCTTGCCTAAGTGATGTATTTGCTGCTTCTATAAAGCCCAAATTAGGCCAGTACCATCTCAGCACTTTTGCGGCACCTCGGTTTGGGTTACCTTTCCTAGATGGGTAGTCAAGTCGTACCCCACCTGCTCGTGGTGACCTCACAGACACCCTGTTTTTTTTCCATTTCTGTTCTTTGTGTTTTTTTTTGGTTCTCTTTTTTTTCTCCTAAATTAGGGTGACACAAACGGGGGCAGCGCTACCTGGGTCTATCCTGGGTAGTATTGTATATACTTTTTGCTGTTGTTGTCATTTTGTTTTGTTTTTTGTTCTCCTTTACCACGAGCAGACATCAGTGCCCTCGCTGCAGTAGGTCTGTAGCAAAAAGTGCACAAGCACTGAAGTGCGCCTACTGCGGTGAGTGGGTTCATATAGCTTGTGAAAATTTGGATGCAGGTGACTATCCATTTATGAAGAAGAGCCACCAGCTGAGCTTTTGCTGGCTATGCAGCCAATGTGTTGCACCTGCAGATGAGGTCTTGGCTGGTGGAGGAAGTAGTACCAAGAAGGAGTTTGAAGATGAAGTTATTGAGCCAATCTTTCAGGCAATTAAAGATGTTTCAAATAGACTGGAGGCACTAGAGACCAAGGTTTCATCACCCATGGCAGTCATTCAAGATCAGACCAAGTCATTTGCGGATGCTGTTCACGGGTCTCCCGTGGGGAAAGGGAAGGCTCTGCCTGGGGGCGTGATTGAGATCAGTACTCATGGCCAGAAAAAAGCCATTCATAGTCAGCATGTACTGATTGTGGAACCAAAGAGTGGTGCTGATGCCCTGACAAATCAGATGGGACCAGAAAACATCAGAGGTTTACTTAACTCAGTTTCAGTTGATAGCTGTCTTAAGACCAAGGCTGGTGGGTTGATAATGAAGTTTCCGTTAGCTGAGGCCAAAGGTGAGGCAACTGGGGTGCTGAGTGATCATTTTGGCTTTGAGGGCATTTTTGGCATATCAGAGCCAAAGAAAATGTAGCCTAAAATGACCATGACAGGCCTTTCCTCTTCCTTGGGTGACTGACAGCATCCCAAACATTCTGAGGAAAAAAAAAAAAAATAATAAGATGCTCATTGATCGAGGTTGTACCCTCAACCTTCTCTTCACAAGAACAAGGAATGACACCAAAACTGCTGTCTTGAAGATGTCGCCAGAGATGAGATCCTCCATTGTAGAACAAGGCAATTACATCTATGTGGATCTTACAAGATCCTGTGCTTTCGATAGATTCTGGGTTACACGGTGTCATCACTGTCAAGGCTTAGGTCATACATTTGAGAGATGTTCCAGGAAAAATGACGAACCTAAATGCGTCTTTTGTGCTGGAACCCACAAATCTAAGGATTGTAGTAACAGAAATTCTCCCAAATGCATCAACTGCTCTTCTTTAAGACATCAAGATGCTATTTCAAATTCACAGTCGGTTGCCCATTTTGCATCAAGTAGAGACTGTCCAGTTATGATTTCTCATAGGAATAGATTGATTGAAAACACCAATTTTGACCATTCAAAAAACTGACTACGTCCCTCTTGAACCAGTTAAGGATGGGTCTTTTAAATATTCGTTCTATCCATAATAAGATAGACTATATTAATGAAACTCTAAATCAGCATGAGCTTGACTGAAACCTGGTTGGTTGAGTCTGATATCGATATTATTCGTAATGCTTTGCCTAAGACACGTTCTATTATTAGTATTCCCAGGCCTGCTGCTGACTATCCAGGAGGAGGCGTAGCACTCATCTACTCGGCAGCACTTGCAAACGTTTCTCTCATTGACTCAGACATGACCCTATCTTCATTTGAATTTATAGAAGTACAGTAAACCCTCATTATATGATGGGGTTCCGTTCCTGAAAACCCCATCGTAAAGCAATCCATCGTATAGCAATCCCATTATAACATGGAGTCAATGGGGATACGTTCCCAGACGTGCCTAAACTCTCACATACACACACCTTAGCACTCACATGCATGAAATATCCTTATGTTTAAACATTTAAAGTAACACATTAATTGTGAATAAAGAGAAAAAAGCATGAAAACTACAGTATACAGTAGATCCTACCTTTACTGAAGCAAGCAACGGTTGTTTATGTGGTTCCTAGACAATTCGCCATGAAGTCGACAATTCGTTGTCATAATATGGACATTCCCCGTCAGGACAATTCCCCGTCATTCTATAAACATACTTATTACTGATTAACTGATACTTTAATAACTAATTCTCAGGGGGATCTATCAAAGTCTATTTTCATTCAATAGCATTGGCTTTGGATATCATTTGTAAGTTGCACTTTTAACAATATTTAACTTGTTTCTACCTTGCTATAGTTGACTTTGAATTATGTTCTAGCATCACCCACAGCTGTTTTCATTCATTTCCATTGGTACAACAACATCCTGGGTATATTTTAAAATGACTTTGAAGAGGTACAAGTACAGTACTAAAAAACTAGTGTACTGTACTTCCTAAATAAACTGATATGAAAATAAACGACGGGGAATCATCGTGATGACGAAAAGTCCCGATGGCGAATTGTCTTGTTATTGTTGTGATGGCGAATTGACTTGATGGCGAAACATCCCGAAACATTTATATAGACGTAACATGAAGATTATTTATATAATTCCAATGTCGATTGTTCACTTAAGGTAATTAGTCTATCTATCTATCTATAGCCCGACGCCCTAATCCCGCAAAGGGTGGCCCATTTATATAAATGTCAATGTCTTGTATGTAGCCTTATGCTAAAATGAGGGATCGATCATAAATCAGCTGACGTTTCAATATACAGTAATCACTCCAATATCCGGATCAATAGAGCCATCGGTAGGTTCGGATATTGGTTTTGTCCGGATATTGGGCCCCAGCTTATGGACTTGTACTTACGGACCCTAACACAGAGAAACACCTATACAACTCCCTCCGGACATGCATAGCACCTATTTAACACCCAAATCACACCAATAAGGCACATAAATGACTGAAATAAATGCAATAGACACATAAAATGTGGGTTTAGAAGTATGTTCATACATTAATAAACATTCTGGTACTTATGGACTCTAACCGAACCTAACCTAACCGAACCTAACCGAACTCTGAAAAACCCATTCCTACTGCACATGCATGAGGTAAGTTTAGTATGGAAAGAAGTACAGTATGACACTTTCTGGTAAGTATAGTATGGGAAAAAATACAATATGAAACATTCTGGTAAATATAGTATGGAAAATAGTACAACATGAAACATTTTGGCTACTTACAGCAAGTCCCTGGCCACCTCGATGAATAACCGCCTCCTCTCGGACTCTGACAGTAAGAACGATTTCCTGAAGCACTTGCACTACACTCTTCCTGAAGTCTTGCACTGAACTTAGTCACTAACACACAGAAGTCCGTTCTTTTCACAGTGTTCACTTTAGTCCAAATAATGTTCCATTAAATTTAAGTGTTGCACATTAACTTTTCCCAAGTTTTTTTAAGTTTCCAAAGCCAAAACAAAGAAGGTTAGTTACGTTAAATTTCTTTTCTACTTAGTCTTTTCTCCCAACTTGAAAACCTTAACACAACACACCGTTTTTTTCACTGCACAACACTCAAAATTCCCGTGTGGTCTAGTGGAGAAGTTCTTGCTGTTTATTCACTGTCAGAGCCCGAGAGTATCACTGGCAGGCGTCCAGGGGGTGCATCGGTGGGTAGTGGTGATGGCGTACCGACTACAGAAGACTCTGAAGACAGCCGCAAACTCACGTCGAGCGGTGACTCCACTGTAGCTGATGTGCTGGGCTGTGGCTCGGAGCATGAGGGCCTGTCTTGGGGAGGCAACGGAGTGGAACCAGGGCTTGGCACAGCGGGGGTCACGGGCCTGAAAAAACTGTCAATTGTTGACTGACGCAAGGACCGACGATTCTGGCGATTGATGATGCGCTGCCGGAAAGCACGCACTTCCTCCACGAGTCCCAAGGGCCCCATCTCCCTGTCGCAGTCCGGGTGTTCCAGGTAGTCTAGGACGAACTCTAGATGTTCCCGGAGTGCGCTCAGCTTGGGGATGGCTGGAGTAGTGTCCTGCTGGGCGGAGTCTGCATCATCATCGCCTTCGTCGTCGGAATCTTCAAGTTCGGGACTGACACCAGCAACCGAAGACGCGATCTCGATATCAGACAACGTCTGATACCCAGGATCGCCCTCGTCGTCGTCCAACCACTCACGAACATCGTCCACATCAACATCGTCGCCGTGCGTACGTAGCCGTGCATGGAAGTCATCCACGTCAAACCCTAGGAAATCGTACTCCACATCTGTTCCGAGAAGCAGACGAGACCAACCATTTTCAAGAGTTTTCACAGGGACTTCCTTCCATGCACTAGCCCAGTTGTACAGCGCAGACTTGATGTTGTAGCGGCGAAGGTTTTCCAAAGTCCGCTTGCCTCGAGTGTCACGTCCTTCCCTGCGCTCGTCCTCGTCCTCGAGAACCACCATCACCTCGTCCAGGAACTTCCGACGGTACAGGCGCTTTGTTGCCACGATCACTCCTTGGTCCATTGGTTGAATGAGAGCAGTCGTATTAGGTGGCAGAAACATGCACCTAATACGGCCATTCTCAGCAACCAAGTCCTTGTCACACGGGTGGGCAGGTGCATTGTCGAGGAGAAGGAGAGCCTTTACCTGGTCGCGAGGAATTCCCAGTGTCTTCGTCTGGTAATGTATGACCTCCTTGACGAAGTGATGGTGAAACCAGTCTTTGAAAATCACAGCTGTGAACCATGCTTTCAAAGAATGGTACCATACGACAGGAAGGACATCCATCACCCCACGAAGGCACCGAGGCTGCTTTGCACGGCCAACAATAACGGGCTTAAGCCGGTGCATGCCGTTAGCATTGGCACAACACAAAGCAGATATCCGTTCCTTAGAAAGCTTGCGGCCAGGTACACGCTTCTCCGTCTCATCGGCGAGAGTGTTCGTTGGCACCGAGCGATAGAATAGGCCAGTTTCGTCAGCGTTATAGACTTGACCGAGAGTGAGGCCCTCCCTGTCGATCAAGCCTTTCACCGTGTGCCGAAACTCGTCCACTCCATCCTCGTTAGCGTCCAATGCTTCGCCATGTGCTTTACGGTTAGTAAGGCCATGTCGCAACTTGAACGCGAAGAGCCAACCCTCGGATGCCTTGAAGTCTAGGGCGTCGTGAAGCCTTGCAAACTTCTCAGCAGCAGCCTTCTGCTCCGTTCCACGTACCATCACACCAGCTGCACGTTGCTGTCGATACCAAATCAACGTGGAGCGGTCGATCTCTGCATACTTGGGGGTAAACATAACCTTCCTCTCCACGTTGCGTTTGCTTCTCGACGAGAAGTCAGCCGTGTACTGCATGAGCTTGTCTCGGGAACGCTTGATATCAAACAAAGTCGACCGGGCCAGGTTGAACTCGCGGAGAATGCGAGAGGAAGACCAACCCGCATCAACCTTCTCCAATATCTCCCGTTTCTTCTCCAGAGTCAACACCACTCTCTTCCTTTTCTCAGGAGGCGGGGCCATCATCACACACACTAAGAGTAGGGCAGAGAGCAGCAGGAGGCCTTGCAGCAAGTACGGCACCACCACAAAAGCGAGCACGTGGGCAGCCATGGCGAAGAGCGTAGGTCTTGTCGCGGTGAGAGCAGGCGGGAAGTGGGGAGGATGCAGCGGCGCTCTATCGGACGTCAGAGGAATGACGAACCAAAACAATGCTCTCACGCGGCGCGCTCAGCAAGTTCAAATTACGGACGGCAAAAAATCGATTTTTTTTCCAATTTTTTTGGATTTTCGGACCATTTTGGGAATGTTTGATCCCAGGACGATAAGGTTCGGTTAGTGGGGATGTTCGGTTATTGGGCGTCCGGATATTAGAGGGATTACTATTATTTTTCATTTAATGCCCATGATTTGATGCCATATTTTACATTAACTATATAAACAATAAACCACCATCACTTTTATAACTTACATAATTAAAAAACTAGTGTACTTGCTAAATAAACTGATACGTAAATAAATGATGGGGAATCGTCCTGACAGCGAATTGTCCCTGCTCGGCCTCACAGTCACAGGGACTCACAGCCCTCACTCATCAATGTCAGAACTGCCTGGCTGGGCAGGGCTGGCTGGCTGGGCAGGGCTAGCTAATGAGGCTGGACTGGTGGACAAGTGTGTGTGGTCTAATGCCGACAGTGTGAGGACGTTTTTGTTGCGTTTGCACATTCGCTGTTCACTGAGCCGCGGATGATCCATCGTTGTTGCAAATCATTTCCCATTGTATGGTGGGCATAGGGTACTAAAATTTTGACATTGTATAAGCGAAATATCATACAATGAGGCATTGTATAATGAGGGTTTACTGTATTAATAAATTTCCATCAGAATACCATTAGAATTGCAATTGTCTATCGACCAGGTCATCCAGGTAGAGATCGAGGTTTTATGGAGGAGTTTGGGCAGTTTCTTGAAGGGTTTTCTCTTAAACCTGGAGGACTTCTTGTTTGTGGTGATTTCAGTTATTGGGTTGACAGTCCAGAGTCAAAACCATTTTCTTCAGAATTCCTTGAGTTGATCACCCAGAACAATTTTTTCAATCATGTGAGCAATCCAACTCATGTCTCAGGACATGTCCTTGACTTGATCTTGTCCCCTGTTGGTTGCAGGCGCGTATCAGATGTGGAAGTTGACTCATTTGACCCCCTCATCTCTGATCATGCTCTGATCACTCTTAGTTTTGATGTCCCGAAATCCCCTTCATATAAAAAGGTCATCAGGTTCAGAAATTACAGGAATGTTGACTGCCAGTTGATGTGTCTTGAAATTGATCAGCGTTTAAACTCCATTGATTCTTCCAGACTTTCTTTTGATGAATTGGTTGATATTTACAACAATGAGCTTAGGTAAATTTTTGACCATTATTGTCCTGAGGTAGTAAAAACAATCACTGTACGTGATGATTCTCTATGGTATGGTCGATCCATTAATTGTTTGCGTAGACAACATAGAAGGGCAGAACGTGAGTGGCGCTTGCAGCGGACTGAAGTAACTCGTTTGCGTTATGTTTTTGCGAGAAGAGCAGTCGTTCACACTTTAAAAGTCCAAAAGGCTAGGTATTATCAAAATAAAGTTGATTCATGTGGTGGTGAAAAAAAAAAACTGTCTGCAGTTGTGAACAATTTGGTTGGTCAGAGGAATGTAATTGTTCAACCAACTTCTGTATCTGATACCCAATTGGCTTCTGATTTTGCTTCATTATTTACAAGTAAGATATCTCGCATAAGAAGTGATTTAGACAGCAGTTCTCCTAGTGAAGCGTACTCAGTTGACTTCCAGCCATGGTGCACCGAGGATCATTTGCTTTCAACATTTCATCTGCTGGATGTAAACAAAGTCAAATGTTATATCAGAGAACTTAATAAAACATTTTGCTCAGTCGATCCATGTAACATGTCACAACTACCTGATGTGTATGAGCATGCTGCAGACTTTATGTGCAACATAATAAATAGATGCTTCTTAGAAAGTAATTTTGTGCAGTCTGAGAAATGAGCTTTGCGTAGGCCCTTAATTAAGAAACCTGGCCTTGATGTCAAGAGCATGACAAGTTATCGTCCTGTCTCTAACCTGTCTTTTTTATCCAAGATTATTGAGCAGGCCATACTCGATCAACTCGTACCACTACTGGAACACAACACAGTTGTTCCTGTTGTTCAGTCAGCATACAGAAAATACCATTCAACTGAAACTGCACAAACAAGGATTCAGAGTGACCTGCTGGCAAACACTTGTAGTGGGATGTCCTTTCTCCTAGTTCTGTTGGATCTGTCTGCAGCTTTTGACACAGTAGATCATAAACTATTGTTGGACGATCTGTATTTTTATGGCGTTCGTGATAGTACCCTTTTGTTCCTTAAGTCGTATCTGTCGGACAGATCTCAGAGAGTGGTTGTTGATTACGCTAGCTCTGATTCTGCTCCCCTTCTATTTGGAGTCCCTCAAGGATCAGTTTTGGGTCCAATTCTATATACTATCTACACAAGTAGTTTATCGTCTCTACTTGATGTTCATGATGTGTCCTATCATTTTTATGCTGATGACACTCAGCTTTATGTTAAGATGTCAAATATCAACGATACTAAGACACAGTTTGAATCTTTAATGTTTGATATTAAGGTTTGGATGGCTAAGAGGAAACTTAAGCAGAATGATGGTAAAACTGAGATCATCATCATCAGAGGAAACAGAAGGGGTGATGACACTGACAGTGCCCTGGCTTTGAACATTGGTGTGTCACAGCTTCATCCAGTCAGTTCTGTTCGAAATCTGGGTGTTTATTTTAATTCTAAGTTAAATTACAAAGAACTTATTAATCAGGTTGTAAGAGGGTGTAACTTGCATATCAGAAATCTGTACTCTGTGAGAAAATTCCTGAATAGACTGTGCCTCTTAACATTGGTCCATGCAGTGGTCTTGTCTCGTATTGATTATTGTAATTCACTGTGGGTTGGTCTTCCAAATAATATACTAACAAAAGTTCAGTCTCTGTTGAACAGGGCAGCACGGCTTATCTTTGGTCTCCCCCCGAGAACTTCAACTACCTCGTTTCTGATTGAGTTGCATTGGTTACCAGTAAAGGCTAGAATTGAATTTAAACTGTGTCTTATTACATTCAAGGTTCTTAAGTTTGGTGAACCGAAGTATCTTTGCTGAATTGTTAAAACTCCCATCGGCATGGGGTGTGATGTTACGCAGTGAAAATGATTCTTTGCGTCTTGATGAGCCAGGAGCCATTCACCAGTCATATTTCTTTGATCATTCTTTTGCGTATAGAGCCCCTAGATTATATAACAGATTGCCATTGTCCGTGACACAACTCTCTACTGTTGAATCCTTTAAGAGACTGTTGAAAGCCTTTCATTTTTCAAAATGCTATGACCTGGAGAGAGATACTATGACAGATGATTATAGTAGGGGAGTGAAAGATAGGAATAATAAATTGCTGGTGGAGAAGAGAGAGAAATTGAGGAGATGGAAGGAGCACTTTGAGGATTTGTTGAATGTAGAGTGACAGCAGTGTGAGTATAAGTGGTTGGGGAATGGCTGGGAGAAGAAGAGATGAGAGGAGGGAGGAAGAGATCAGTAGGTCGGAAGTAGTGGAAGCGATGAAGAAAGGCCCCAGGAATTGATGGAGTGTGTGGTGAAATGCTTAGGTATGGGGGTGAGATTGTTGTGGAGTGGATATGAAAGTTGTGTAGATTGGCTTGGGAAGAGGGAAAGGTTCCAGAGGACTGGAAATCAGGTATAATTGTTCCTTTATACGAAGGAAAAGGGGAGAGAAGTATGTGGTAAGCATAGGGGTATTTGCCTTCTTAGTGTGACTGGTAAAATATATGGTAGAATACTCATTGATAGGGTTAGGCATATGACAGAGGAGATAGTTGGAGAAGAACAAGGGGGATTTAGGAAGGGAAAAGGGTGTGTAGATCAGATATTTATTCTAAGATGTTTAGTGGAGAAGTGTCTAGAGAAGGGAAGGAAAGTGTATGCTGCTTTCATGGACTTGGAGAAAGCTTATGACAGAATAGATAGGCAAGGTATGCGGAAGGTATTAAGAATATATGGAGTGGAGGGGAAATTGTTGAGTGCTGTGACGAGTATGTACGAGGGAGCTATGGCTACTGTGAGAGTGGATGGTGAGCTGAGTGAGTTCTTTTATCTCAATGTGGGACTGAAACAGGGTTGTGTGATGTCTCCATGGCTGTTTAATATATACATGGATGGGGTTGTAAAAGAGGTGCAAGGTAGGGCAATGGATGTGGGGGTGGCTCTAATGAATGAGGGTGAGATTTGGAAGCTTCCGGTGTTGGTGTTTGCTGATGATACAGTATTGTTGAGTGAAGATGAATGGGAGTTGCAAGGTTTGGTGAATGAATTTGGGACAGTGTGTAGGAGGAGGAATCTGAAAGTTAATGTAAACAAAAGTAAATTTATGGTGTTTGAGAGGAATGAAGTCACAGAGTGTGCAGTGAGGTTGGATGGTGAGGATATGGAGAATGTGAGTGCATTCAAGTACTTGGGTAGTGTGATGAGTAAGGATGGAACTTTGGGGGATGAAGTGCATGAAAGGGTACAGCAGGGAAGGAAGGTTGTTGGTACTCTGAAAGCAGTGATGAGAAATAGGGAGCTGTGTATGGAAGTTAAGAAGTCACTGCATGATAGTATTGTGATCCCTACCCTGACGTATGGAAATGAGGCGTGGACCTTGCAAGAGGGGAACAAGTCAAGAGTGAGAGCAGTGGAAATGAGTTACTTGAGAGGAGCATGTGGAGTGACGTGGAGGGACAGGTTGACGAATGAAGAAGTGAAGGAACATTGTGGGGTGGATGTGGATGTGGTTGAGAAAATGAGGAGAAATACACTGAGGTGGTTTGGACATGTGAAGAGAATGGAGAATTAAAGACTGACTAAGAGGACATATGTAGGTGAGGTGGAGGGAGGGAGGGAGAGGGAGGGGTAGACCGAGGATGAGGTGGAGGGATGGAGTTGAGAGGTATATGAGGGAGGGAGGGGGTGAGTTGGGAGGAGGGTAGTCAAATGGTGGGTGACAGAGCGACTTGGAGGCGTTCTGTCTGCGACCACCCTTTGCAGGATTAGGGCGTCGGGCTATAGATAGATAGATAGATGTATATACGATGTAGCTTGTACAGTACCCTCGCGTCCAACACGCGTTTGTCCAGCACGATTTGTGTCCAGCACGGAGAGCAATAATTAGTAAGATTTAATTCGGTTTAATTACTGTAACACGGGTGCATTAGCATAACACGGACGGAGCTCTGAGAAGTGGGCGAAATCTGCAGAGTTCACCTCTAGCACGATCACCCCTGGTCCAACACAGTCATACTGGATGTTCCCGTGATGCTGATAGCCAATAAAAACTTCCAATCAAGTAGCCTCCCCCGCCCACTATTGTGAGGTGATCGTGATGTCGCCCAATTAAAAACACTTCTGCTCTCACGTGATGTTTTGTTTAAATTTCTCCCGCCACAGCGCCACTCAGTCGCATAATTCGCTCTGGAAGGTGCTTTTTTCTTGCTGCATTTTCTGCCCGTGTTACTGCATTTTACCCTGCTCACGATGTCTAGGAAGCCTTCTGAGAACCCCAAGAAGCGGTGGCACCTCCCTCAGGCAACCAAGCAAGAAAGCATCGAGAGGAAGAAGAAAGGGGAGAGGAAAGTGGACATTGCCAAGGCCTACGACATGAATGAAGCCAACGTGAGGACCATAATAAAAAACCAAGACAAGATCCTGGCAGCAGTGAAGGCTTACAGAGTGCTAGGACAGGCAGAAGCAGGACTTTCCAAGGCTGTGGACGAAGATAGTGATTCTGAGTGTGATTTCGAAGGATTTATGAGGGAGGTTGAGGAGGAGCAACAGCCATTACCTGCTAGTGATGCCAGCAGCCATCCTCCGGGGACCCAGTAGGACTACCTACAGCCTTGGATACCACCTTCCATTCCCAGCAAGCCCACCAACACTATCCTAAAAGGTTAGTTATCATTTATAGCACAGTACCATTGATTATAATTACAGTAGTACCAATATATGTATAGGTATATGGTAGGTATTTAGGGTGACTTTTCCTAGGGTTGCTGACATAATTCATTTTTCCCCATAAGCTCTGTTGTTTGTCCAACACGTTTTTGGTCCAACACGGGACCCATGCATGACAATATTACCGTGTTGGACGCAAGGGTACTGTATTATATACAAGAAATATCAAAATTTTTGTAACTTTAAAAATAATATATGGGTGTTGAGCACTAGTGAATTCCCAAAGAAAGAACTGGCGCTTATGAGAAACAAACGGCCAGATTATTATTATTATTATTATTACACCAGGAAACCATTTACTATGCTGGGTGGTAACTATATAACCAAATTATGGGACCTGGTAGTTTAGTGTGTAATGAAGGCACTCTAATCAGATTGAGCTGGTGAAGGTTTATATCCAAGGAGTGGTTGGAGTTTATCAGTGGTGGGCAGCGCAAACGAAAAAGGACCTTGCGCAAGCACAAAGCGCAATCCACAGTTCACTACCTTGCACAAGCGCAAATGCGCAATCTGACAAATATTTAGCCTGCGCAATGTCGCAAAGCACAGGCGCAAACCATTTGCATATATTTTTGGGATTTACTGAAAAATATTGAGATATTTAAATAAAACAGCATACCTACTTACTTACTTTTATTTATTATTATTATTTTCTATTATTTGTAATTTGCACAAGTGCGCAATCTAATATTTAGCTTGTGCAATGTCAGAAAGCGTTAGCGCAAATCATTTGCATAGATTTGTGGGAATTACTGTAAAATATGTACAGTATTGGTATATTTAAATAAATTACTAAATTAGCAACCTGGCCACCACCCACGGTGACCGAGGTACAGTAGGTCATTGTCCTGGAAAAACAGCTTATATTTACCAAGGCATTGGCAAAGATCACATGATTACTGTATCATCAACTCTCTCTCTCTCTCTCTCTCTCTCTCTCCGACAGAGGAAGGAGGGAATAGAGAATAAGAGAGAGAGAAGGGAAGGAATGGAGAATAAGAGAGAGAGAAGGGAAGGAATGGAGAATAAGAGAGAGAGAAGGGGGGGAATAGAGAATAAGAGAGAGAGAAGGGAAGGAATGGAGAATAAGAGAGAGAGGAGGGAAGGAATGGAGAATAAGAGAGAGAAGAGGGACGAAGTTTATGCCTTATCTCCTCACTCAGAGGGACGCTTCTTTGCCATTCCCATATTCATTCTCTCTCTCTCTCTCTCTCTCTCTCTCTCTCTCTCAGAATAATGCTCTTTATCTCTCTCTCTCTCTCTCTTGTCTTGTCAAGACAATTTATTTAATAATTCAGTATATACAATAGCATATGTAATTTGTTACAAAAAAATAAAAAATCATGAAAACAGAGTATTTAAATCAAATATCCACAGCCTTAATAATTTAGGCTGTGGATATTTGATTTAAATAATATGTTTTAATGATTTTTGTAAGGAATTGCATATGCTAATCTTAATAAATAATGTATATTTGTTATTATTTACTAATAATAATAATTTAAAAAATATTAAAAATACATCTCTGTTGAAGCATATTAAGAAATGCTACTACCCCCTTCCCTCCCGCCCCCCCCACCAACCCACCCTTGCGACCCGCCTCAGCCTTCCCCATCCCTTGTCCAGCCATGCGGGAAGCTCCCAAGACCACGTGTCCCTTGGAAGACCACGTGTCCCATGGATTGCGCAGTGTGCAATCCACAGGGCAGGTGCGCAAGCGCAAATTCAGTTGTGCAGACGCAACTAAGTTTGCGCTTGCGCACCTGCCTTTTCATGTGCGCAAGCACAAAATTACGCATGGTCTCGTGTGGTGCGCAATGCACAAATGATATCACCGGAGCGCAAGGGTGCACAATTGCGCTTTGCGCAAGCATTTGCGCACCTACCCAGCACTGAAGTTTATTGCTCATGGAATGCTACTAAGGGATGAGTGAGGCTGGTCATTCTCATCTTAAATGTCAGGACCAACTTGCCTAGCTCCGGGCTCCTATGCTTCTCATGGGGCAGTATAGCATTGGATGATAGATGGAATCTAGTATTGATCTTACAACTCAGGATTCAAGGAGGGGCGGCAGTTTGAAACCAGATTAAAGTAAAAAGATTATAGTAAATGAACTTGAATAGACAGTTTTTAAGTAAATTACTGTAGACTTAATAGCAGAGAGAGAGAGTAGGAGATGGGGAAGCAGAACATTTAACAGTCTCAGCCTCTTATGACTGACTCTGTGTTGCATAAAATTGAATAAAATAATTGTTTAATGTTAGCTGCAATAGAACACAAGTTGTCTTGATCATGATTCTATAGTTAATTTGACAGTATAGATGCTTGGGCTCCTATGACTCACTCTGCTAAATATATATATATATATATATATATATATTTGGTGGTAGGTGGTGGCGACCATCATCCACTCACTTGATGTAGTGCTGCCTGCTTCTTCCTTGGCCTTTATCATTCTTTTTCTGTGCCTGCCCTCCTCTCTTCCTATATCTCCCATCTTTCCTGTCAGTTCTTATTGCTCTTCTTTCCTTTACAGGTGGCTTTACATTGAGTGACAAGCCAAATGGTTTCCTGTAAGCCTAGAAACCATATACAATGCTGGGTAGCAACCATATAACTAACCCATACGTGCTCCCTACGTGTCAACAAGTGGGTTGGTGGAGGGTTAGTGCCCCTCCCCGTAAAGCCAGTAACTCAAAGTCAAATGGCCACCCCTTACGGGATTATGGCGTCTGGCAATAGATAGATAGAGATATATATTTACATATATATTTATATATACATACATACATTTAGCTGCAGTCAAATAACAGATTTGTCCTGGTCATGATTTTTGTAGTTAATGGTGACGATCTTGTAATAACTCGTTGGTTTCAGTGACTCACTCTCAGCTAAAGAAGAAAATCTCACTAACTGAAATAAAATATTAAAGTTTCCCAGTAATTAGAATTAATGAATAATATGTATACAAGGAAGAAAATGGGCACATATGGATGTGAACCAATAGATTCCAGGAAACTGAACACTCACAGAGATCTTTTGTTATGTTGAAGAACTGTGTGATGAGAGTGAGGTGAAGATTTTTCTTCAGTTGTATTTTGTGTTAGTAATGACACACATAACATTGTAATTATGAAAGCAAGATATGGAAATATAGGAAGCAATAGATTTAATTAAGAATATAGATTGATAGCTGAAGTATTTAGTATGTATGGAAATGCACATGATGAGGTTGTACCTGACCTTTAACATAGTTAGTGGATAGTCAAATATATAATGTAATTCTGCCTGATATAAGGAGGGCTAGAGTTAGTCATTATGTAAAGTTGTTACACTTACAAGTTAAGTTACTTGTCAACCGTTTTATAGTTGCATCAGAGGCATGTGTTTGTGCTTTTAACCCCCTCCCCCTCTGGTTCTGGAGAGAGACTTCTTGTGGTGACACTGATATAGCCGAGCAGTAGAGATGTCTGGTTATACAAACGTCTTTCACCTTCAAGAGGGTGATGCTGGGTTGTAGGTGAGGGGCAACTTCAGCTTGCACTCCACGTGGTTCACATTCAGATGAGCTAATGGTAGTAGTAGTAGTAGTTGTTCCCTAGGCAGTCTGGCCGAACAGCCCCGAGTCCCTTAGGAAGGCCATGGCCGAGACCGGGCTTTCCCACAGAGCTCTCAAAGAGTGTATGTTGTGTTGTTGGGGAAGGTGATTGTGTGCAATGCAGTCTTCCATAATGTGCTTAATAGTATGGGGTGCTGTGTTGCATCCTGGACAGGCATCAGTGACGGAGTCATCCAGCCTCATCTGGTAGCTTAAGAGGGCTGGATGGTGCCTACATCTCAGCCTAGCCAGGTGGACCCTGTCCTCACAAGGAAGATTGTATTCAGAAGGGTGGATGTCAGGAGGCCGTGCATGCAGCTGTGTGTTGTCTTTAAGTGACTTAATGGAGCGGTGAGTGATCTGAGTGTGGATATGCTTCTGGAAGCTGGTCTGAGGGGGGAGAGATGACAGTATTTGTGTATGGTATCGTGTGCTGGGTGTTGTTTTGATGTTCCTTGGTGTGGGTTGGTGTGCTGCCATGTACTGTAGTGGATGTTGTGGGTTTGTGGAGGCTGCAGCAAGAAACTGGGTGCCTCTCATGTCTAGGTGATCCTTGACTTTGAGGACTTTGGTTTCTTGATGTAGGTGGTCTGTGGGTGTAGTAGCTGTGCAGCCTGTGATTATTTTTAGGGCCTTGTTCTGTATGGTCTGTAGAGTGTTGTTGTGTGTTTTGGTCAGGTTAGAAGCCCAGGCAGGGCTTGCATAATTCATCACTGAACGTATGTATTGTTTGTATACTGTTGTGGTGGTTTCTTTGTTGTGTCCGAATGTTGTATGGGCAAGTGACCTCAAAGCATTGAGTCTTGGTGTTATTTTATTCTTAATGTTTGTGATGTGTTGTTTAAATGACATTGATGTATTGTATGTTACACCAAGGATTTTGTGTGTGTGTGTGTGTGTGTGTGTGTGTGGTAGGGGAGTGTTGTTTATGGTGAGGTGTGGGATGTGACTGTGTTCTGCTGTCCAGTTTGTGAGAAGAGTCACTGTAGATTTGGCTGGGGCTATTTTGAGCCTGTTTGTGATGAACCATTCGTGTAGTGTGTTGAGGTAAGGTTGAATGATGTGTGCAACTGTGTTTGGGTTTGGTGTGTACATGTAAGTGTTATATCATCTGCATAGGAAACTATGTTTATCTGTGGGGTGTGGATACGTCTTGCATGTATAGATTAAAAAGTGTAGGGGACAAAACAGATCCTTGAGGGACGCCGTTTGTGAAGTTTCTGATGTTAGAAGACTGACCGGCAAATGTTACGTGTGCACATCTGCCTGCTAAGTAGTTTGCCAGCCATCTTTTTGTGTTATTGTGCATGTTTGTGTTGAGTATTTTGTTTGTGAGGTTGTGGTGGGGGATGGCATCAAAAGCTTTGCTAATGTCTAGTGTGACTAGGAGTGTTCTGTGTGGTGGCCTAGCTGAATTCATGCCATCGAAAACTCTCTGTGTAAGGTCTGTAAGAAGGGTGTTTGTGGAGTGTAATGGCCTAAAGCCATGTTGTGACTGGGCTAGAGGAATGTGAGGTGTGACTAGTTGTAGTATCAGTCATTCAGTGACTTTAGAGGGGGTTCAGAGGAGTGTGATGGGGCGATGTAAGGAGGGTAACGTGGAGTCTTTGTTGGGTTTAGGGATAGTGATGATATTGCCATGCTTCCAGATGTTGGGTATTATGTTGTGTGAGTAGCTGTAGTTTGATATGTTGGTGAGTGCTTGTATGCCTTGTGGGCCTAGGTGTTTAAGGTGAATGTTGCTTATGTTGTCTGGTCCACAAGCAGATGAGTGCTTGTGATTGTTAATGATGTGCTTCGTCTGGTTGTAAGTGAAAGGTGCGTAGTCTGGGTCTGTGGGGAACTGTCTCTTATGTCTGATGATACGTCGGTCTTCCGGATGGGGGGTTAGATGGCTGACTTGTGAAAAGTGATTGATGAGAGTGTTTGCTTGTTGTTTGTTTGAGGGTATGGTGTCTCTTGTTGTGATGGCAGCGTGTGATTGTGTGGTGTTGCTGTTGGAAAGTGTGATGCTGTTTAGTGTTTTGTAGAGTTTGCTGATGTTTGTTTTGTGGTCAAGTGTTTGGAGGTAATTTTTCCAGTTTAGTGTTTGCTATTCTGATATTTTACTGTTTATCTGAGTGTTGAGTTTTTGTATTTGTTGTATGGTGTCCTGTGTATGGGGTGTTGGGGAGTGTCGCAGTGTGTCCCGTTGTTTGATGAGGCCTTGAATTCCTGGTGTGAAGTTGGGGTTGTGTCTCTTTCTGTTGCCTCTAGGGATGTGTCTTTTGTCTGTGTTTTGTATGATTGTATTGAAAGTGTGCACAGCGGTGTTGATGTTTGTGATGGGTGTACTGTTTAGTGTTTCAAAATGTTATTCTGTTTCAGTTACAAAGGCCTCCCAGTTGGCTCTCTTATAATTAGTGTATGTGTGTTTGTGGCCAGCTGGGGTGATTCTGGTTTTGGTAGTGATGATTGGGAGGTGATCAGAACCTAGGGTTTTGACCACTCTCCATGATGTAGTGGGAGCGAGGTTTGGGGAGCAGAAGGTGATGTCTGGGGATGATGGGAGGAAGAGGGCTTGGTGTGGGATATGGGTATGTTGGTCTAGACTGTTTAGTATGAAAAGATGATCTGTCTGGGATTGTAGTACCAGCCCTCTGTCTGTGTCAAGGTTGTTGACATGCCAGGCCGACGACTTGGCGTTGAAATCACCACCCAGGATGATGTTGGGTATGTTAGTGATGTGGTGTATCTGTGGAGAGTAATTGTGTGGTACTGTGGGGGACGATTGGGGGGGGAATGTTTGTGTTAGCGATTGTTATGTGTGATTTGTTACCAGTGCGTCTTTTAATTGATTGTATTTCTGTTGTGGTGTCATGTGGGGGGAGAAGTGACTTTGTGTGTGCACTGGTACCTGCAAAGTTGATGGATTTGTGTACCAGGGTGATGAGTCCACCGCCACCGCCGTCAGCCCGGTCTTGTCGAATGGTGGTGAAGTTATGTAACGGTGTTTTCTGTGCTCTGTGTAGTTTTGTGTCTTGTAAAATGGCAATGTGTATGTTCTGTTGTTTGCTCCTACCCCTTTTGTCACAAATCAGAACCATGCCTCACTTAAATCATTCACCTCAAGCAGCTTTAGATTTTAAATGAGGACTGACCATATCTTTATGTGTTTCTCCATTTTGCTGAATGCTTAGACTTGAAACGTTTATTTTCAGTTGATTGGATGAAGAAATGGTTCTGGAGGGAAGGAAGGCCACTGCTGACAACATCCTGGTACATCTCCCGGTTCGGAAGTCAATTCCAACTTCACTTCTGCATTTCCTTCTAGTTTTGGTGCAATCTCTTAATGCTATTTTGAGTTTAAGTAGTATACAGTTCTTTGTGATGTATAATATTCGCTTTTGTATACAAGAAACGTCAAGGAGAGACTAAGTATTATTTAACCTTGTATACCTGCAGGTCTACTAGGTTGAGGCACCAACTGGCCAAATAGATGTGGTCAATAGGGTGTCTGGGTTTTATTACTCCTATTACTACTCAGGGTACAGCAACTGGTCACTCATTCCATGGTGTCATTTATGAAGCCTGTCACTGGGCCTCTATGCTCCTGTTATGATAATTAAGCTTTGGAAGATAGATAAATATCGATATACGTAACTGCAATGATTCTGTAATTTAGGGGAAGCTGGCAAATAGGTTCTGTTGTTGTCAATAGAATTTTAAGTAGCAGGCAAATTGGTTTCATAATTATCAATATAATTTTAGATAAGTTTTTGTAATTTACATGCAGATTAAAAGCAAAAAATATCAAAGCAATGAAGATTGCATGCTCCATTTCTTTGCTACTGTACTTGTGTTAGGGGAGTATGCTCGTCAACCGCTAAATGAGAAGCTAATTTGTTTCCTACTCCAGGAAACAATTTTGGGTGGTCACCATAAAACCAAATGATGCCTGGTGGTCTAGTGGGATAAGGCTATTATGATTTAAGCTAAGGTTAATGCCATAATCCTAAATTACACTAAGAGACGAATACAATCCTTGCTTGCTTAATTATCACTTAGTGATGGATAATTAAAGACCTTGTTATTATTCTTATCAATAAACTGGTTACTGAACAGACAAACAGACTAGTTTATTACAGGACCACGTTAACTACACAAAGGTAACATTAATACATCAACTAAAACAACATTAACATTAAACCACTCTGCCTACATTACTTTAGCCTACAACACTTGAATGTAAACCACTTAACCTCAAACCTTGACACTTAACGATATAAAACAGATACGCATGTTATTTGAGGTTCACAATGCCTCTGGAATTTGGGTGTGTATGTCTGCAGGAGTTTTAATACACTGCAGTACGCTGAGTTAGAGGAGGCAGCGAATGGATATGAGCTGTTGAGCACTGGTGGAGATGAGATTAAAGTGAACGGTAAGGAAACAAGGACGCAGACACTTTGCCCTCACACATACATGTAGGGTTGATGGTAGGCACCAATTTTGCTGCTGCACAGGGCTTCACGCTGAAGAGGAAATACAGTATATGTGTCTTGCTCAAAAGAAGGTTAAGTTATAATTTACAATAACCGATAACATGGCATTATCTGCTAACATCCTACAGTAATGCCAATGTTCTCACTTCTTGAAAATAGGCCCTCTAGGTTCATAAAATATATACCTGTACTTATGTTCTGGATGGAATAGTTGGTGAGTGGGGTGTGCCTGCTGAGATAGATGAGAATGGGAGTGCGTTAGTGGACATTTGTGCTGGGAGGGGGTTGGTGATAGCCAATACCCTCTTCAGGCATAAAATGATCCACAGGTATACATGGCGAGTGATGAGAAGGGTGGGTGGTGAACTGAATGGAACGAAGGCAATGATTGATTATGTGTGTGTGGATGAAAGGATGCGAAGATGTGTAATGGATGCAAGAGCTTATAGAGGTTGGGGGAGTGGACTTTCTGACCACTACTTGGTGGTGGCCAGAATTAGGATCCAAGTAAGATGGAGGAATAGAAGAAGGGAAGGATGGGAAGAAGGAGAGTGGAAAGGTTACAAGAGGATGAGAAAAAGGCAGAGTATAAGAGAGAAGTGGAGGACCGATTGGGCAAATATGAATTGGAGCAGATAGGGGATGTGGAAGGTGTGTGCAGGATATTTACAGAAGAAATATGTGCAGCATGTGATGTGGTGTGTGGGAGGAAGAGAAGACGGAGGGGGGTGCAAGGAACAGCGTGGTGGACTGAAGAGGTGAAACAGGCTGTGACACAAAAGAAGAAAGCATACAATGAATGGATGAGAAATAGGGGTGTGGAAGAAGTTGAGAGGTGGAAGAGAGAGTTATATGTAGAAAGAAAGAGAGAGGTGAAAAGATTAGTAAGAGAGACTAAGAAGAGAGTGGATGAGGAATTTGGAAGGAATTTTGAGAGTAAAGTGGAGGGACTGTAAGAAAATGTTCTGGAAAGATGTGAAGAGAGTTAGACAGGGTGGAAGTGAGGTTAGCAGGGGAGTGAAAGATAAAAATGATAGATTACTAGTGGAGAAGGGAGAAAAAGTGAGCAGATGGAGAGAACCCTTTAAGGAATAGTTGAACATACAGGATGGAAGTGATAAAATGGCCACCATGACGAGATACCACAGAGACGTCACAACACCCACCCCAGGGGGAGACCACAGAGATGCTCTGAGGGCGTGCACATTGCCCGGGCAGTATGGGCCTATGTCCCCTACTACTTTGCGCCCTTTTTCTCCTCAACGGACCTGACGAGAACTACACAGTGCTGGTGCACTACTCTCCAGCCGGACCAGCCCTGGCCAGGTTCAGGGTGGGGCTAATACCTCAGTCCCAGACAGCACCCAAGTGACGACCACTAGCTGCACTAGGTAAGAGACGGCCACTAGCTGCTCAACAGCTGCATCCCCCCCTCTGCGGAAACCAATGACGGCTACTAGTCGCACTAGGAGAGAGACGGCCACCCTTGCTCTCCTTCTGCAGCTCTAGGAGTTGGACCTCTGTGATGGCCACAAGCCACACCAGCAGGCAGGTGACTGCCACTAGCCGCATCTTGTCTGCCATTCCCTTCCCTCACAGGACCTCGGTGATGGCCACTAGCAACACCATTGAGCAAGTGACAGCCTCCAGCCACACCCGTGAGCAAGTGACAGCCGCCAGCCACACCCAGCCCACAGTCCACTTGGGGAACGAGGCCCTGGGGATGGCCACTAGCTGCAGCAGTGGACAGGTGATGGCCACTAGCCGCATCTCGCTCTCAGTCCTGTCAGGAAGTCGGGCCCCGGTGACAGCTGTTAGCCGCACTGGCAGGAGAGGGACGACCACTAGCCGCCCTACCCCTGCTGCCCTTGGGAACTCAGCGACGGCCACTAGCTTCGCCACGGAGAGCACAGACACCACTCATCTCTCACCCCTTGTGACTCCCCCTCCAGAGCATATCCCTTGCTTGGCCTGCTCCTCCTGTGGCCAAGCAGGACATCCCTCCTGTTCTCCCCACAGAGGCAGCCCCCAGGAGGAGCTACACCTGGAGGAGGTCTGGCAGGGCCCCATCGTGACCCCTGGGGGTTCGAGCAGTGCAGCCAGTGCCCAGGCGAGACCACGTGCTGACGGACCTCTGAAGGAGAGGACACTGCAGATTACCCCTGATGGCAACTCGCCCCGAGGGAGACCGCAGTCCATGGACTCCCCGAGGCGCCCCCAGGACCCTGGGGCGTGACCTCCCCAGCCCCATTGGGCGATGACCTTCTCCCCAGCGCCTACTCTCCTTGTTCGGTCCCGACCCTAAAGACCGAACTCCCCACAGAGGCCCCACCAGAGGAGGGCCCCTCTCAACACTGCCCAGCAGCCCACTCTAGATGATGCGGCCCTCAAGAGTAGTCTCATGCCTTCTAAGGGAAGGTACACCTGATGGGACCCCTCCCATACCTGGCTGATACCTTTAAGCAACTCGAGACTTCAGCAGCCCTGACAGAGTCTTCCAGTCCAGACAATACTTCTGAATCTGAATAGCGTATTGTGACCAAATTATATTCACAATGTTTTCAGTGGTGTACAAATATACGATAATACACGTGTAAGGTTGGTTGACCAGAGTTTTTATGCCCTGCTCCTCTTGTAGTGTATTCTAGTTCCAATATCAAAAGATAACCCTGGCTCAGTAGCTAGTGTTCTTAGGACGAGAAGTCGACCTAAAAACACTAGCATAACAAAAAACAAATTAACAGAGAGCCAAATTCAAGATCTGTTCATTTTGAGATTCCTAGACACACTGTTTGAAAAACTGGAGACTAACTATAGGCAGTAGGTAAAATGCCAGGTATAGTCACCGAGGGTATCGCAACACCCCCAGGAGGAGCCTACAGAGGGGCAGACATTGTGCGACTTGACTCCGGGCGACAGGGTCGTAAGTTCATCCGGGCTGCATGCCCCTATGACCCGGACTCGCCTGCCACCACCATAGCAGGAAATGGAGACTACCTTGTGGCCGAGCCGACCCTCAACGGGATCGGGGTTGAGCTACTTCCTTAGCTCCAAGCAGCACCCCAGCGACGACCAGCAGCCGCACCCGTTGTGAGACGGCCAGTAGCCGCTCAGACCTTCAGGAGACAGCCGGTAGCCGCTTGGAAGGCTTCCCAGAGACGGCCTGCAGCCACTCTGCCCTGCAGGAGGTGGCCGGTAGCCGCTCCCCCCTAAGAGCCACTGCCTGTAGCCGGGCTTAAGTGACGGCTGGTAGCCGCGCCCTTTGTGAGGCAGCCAGTAGCTGCTCAGACCTTCAGGAGATGGCCAGTAGCCACTCGGAAGGCTTCCCAGAGACGGCCTGCAGCCGCTTTGCCCTGCAGGAGACGGACGTTAACCATTCCCCCCTAAGAGTCATGGTCGGTAGTCGGTCTCAGGCGATGGCCGGTAGCCACGCCCTTAAAAGGCCATGGCCTGTAGCCGGGCCACATGGAAGGAGACAGCTGGTAGCCACTCCCCTGTCAGGTGCTGCTATACCCCCCTACAGGAACCAGCGATGGCTGGTAGCTGCACTGGGGAGAGAAGGGTACGTCCCCTCTCCTGTAGTTGCCTCAGAGGACAAGACATAGTCGACAGCCGGTAGCCACGCCCGTCGGCAGGAGACCGCCTGTAGCCACTCCTCGTCAGCACGTCGTCCTCCACACGGGGCTCAGACAACGGCTGGTAGCCACGCCGACAGGCAAGTGATGGCTGGTAGCCGCACTTCGCCTGCATCCCCGTCAGGGAGTTAGGCCCAGGCAACAGCCGGTAGCTGCGACTATGACGAAGGGATGGCCTACAGGCGCCCTCATTTTGTTGCCCACCAGGAACCTAGCGACGGCCAGCTGCTGTGCAGGGGAGGAGCACTAAAGCCCCTCGCCCCCTGTGACTCCACTACGAGAGGGCGCTCTGCCATCAGACCTGCCGACCGGCTGGGGCACAGACAACCCTGCTGTCCACCACGAGCGAGGCAACCTTCAGGAGGAAGGCCTCAACCTCGAGGATCCCCAGGGTTATTGTCCGCTCAGCCGGCTCCAGAGGGACCTTACCTGACGGACCCCTATGGAGGCCGACGCCGCAGCCCACTCCTGACGGCGTCCCCAATGGCAGGAGACTGCAGCTGACGGGCCCCCGAGGCCGACCCCAGGACCCCGGGATGAGACCTCTCCCCACGCCAATGCAGATGACACTCATCCTCTGTCAGGCGCGTAAGTGAGCATATCGGGAAACTCTTTGGCCCCAGTCCCGAGGGCCGGACCCCAGTTCCCAGCCCCAACAGCGCGGGCCCCTTCGCCGCGCGCAGCCCCGGACGAGAGAGGACTCCCTTACGAGTTATCCAGTGGCCACAGGACACGGAGGCCTCTGGCAAAGCTCAGCCCCCATCAGGAGTCGGGCTGTGAGCTCTCCCCCCACCCTCTGCTAGCGCCGCCACCCTACCCAGCCCCGACAGTGAGTAACAGTGGAAGTACAGTGACAGTGAAACAGTGACCTAGACATCGGGCAGTGTGTTAAGATAGTGGGAAACTAAGCCCAAGTTCTATCAGTGCTATAGTGCTGGAAGTATAGACCAACAGTGAAATAGTGACAGGGCGAGAGTAGCCGAGCAGTGATTACAGTGACCTGAGTGAATGTGTATCTCGGCTCTAGTAATATAATTCTTCCGCGACATAGGGCCTATAGGCAAGCTGCCTATTCTGACCAGTGTAAAATTCCCTCAAAGTGACTGACCAATTCCCTTGCCCAGCACCTTAAGTGCTGTTCATTGTACTATTCACTTTTATCCATACCTATTGTCCAAGCAGTATCCTGCGAGATACTACCACTCCCGATCTCAGGACATGTTATATAATTGTCTAGATTCCTGTTTGTGACATCTACCTGTTCCACATTAAGAACTGACCAAAATACGTGTAAGGTTGTTGCCCTGAGGTTTTGTGCCCTGTGTCTCTCTTAGTTTCCTAAGCTCCGGTCTAGAAAGGGAACCCAGCTGCAGAACAGGCGTTCAAGTGGCGGGAAGCCGACCCTTAAACACCTAGCATAGCAGTAGGAAATACGGACAAAGTGAGACAGTTCCAGAGTTGACCTGTACCATACATGAAGTATTGGAAGTAATGGTTAACTCTTGCAATAGGGAGTTGAGCATTAAAGGGACGAGAGTTTGTTGCCAGACGGGTGCTGCACGCCTGCTGTAGTGGTGGAGGGATGCAAGTATGCAGTTTAGAGGAGCAATGACCATTGAAGCAGTAACAGAAAAAAGATAAACATGCAAGAGTGCAGCGATGAGACAGGTTGAAGGAAGCCAGTAAGAGCAGGAGAGTTAATGAGATGTAAAGCCTCTGACTATCTTTTTGAGAAGAGCTGTATGTGAGGAGCCTTCCCTCACATGAGAGTTGTATTCTAACCCCCCCCCCCCTTGCAGGGGTAAAGAAGGCGTGGAGTCGGCTTAGCACCTAATCTCTTGGAAGCAGATTTTACGAGAGGGATAATATGATCTTTCCAAAAAAAGAAATCTTGAGAGGATGAAACCCCAATGTGTTTGAAGATGATGCAGGATTGAGTTGGATGTTTTAAAAATTAGAGAGTACTTCAGCAGAAGATTTTGTATGGTTGGTTGATTTAAGAACGCGCATTTCAAGCATTAAAAACAAGACTACTTTTACTCCAATCAGAGATATGAACCAAGTCAGATATAAGGTGTGCCATATAGCCTCATCCCTTGTTTGTTGAAGTAACAGCTTTAGATGGACGCTACGGGAAGCGAATGGAAAGGTGAAGGGTGGAGTCATCGGCCTATGAGCTGTAGTAGTGGTGGTGGTAGTTGTAGCAGCAGCACCAGCAGCAGCAGTTGTAGTAGTAGTAGTAATACAGTAGTAATAGTAGAAGTAGAAATAATAATAATGACCATAATAATAGTAGTAGTAGTAGTCGTAGTTGCAGCTGCAGCCCTGAACTAATAAGAACGTGAATCCAGTGGACTTGCGGTTGGCCCCCTCTTGGGAAATAGGAAGTGACATGAGGCAAAGGCCATAAGAATTCTTATAGACTTTGATATTGAGGGACGTTTGTATAGCCGTGCAATGGAACCGATTAATCATAATGGTACCTGAAATGAGTGAGCTGCAGCTTAGTGCCCCCGGAAACTCACCGACACCCCCACCCGGACCCCACGGAGTAGCTCAGCCGAACCACAGGATGCAGTGCGACAACGGCACAAGTCAGCCCAGGCTGTGCACCCCTATAGCACTCAGCCTCCTCACCGTCGCCCTAGCAGGAAGACAACATTACCTTCAGGGAGAGGGACCGTCAGATCAGATCGGGGTGGAGCTGTCTGTCCAGCTCCAACTAGCACCCCTCAGGAGATGGCTGATAGCTGCTCCTGCCTTCTACAGGAGTTCGCCCATAGCTGCTTCGAAGGTGCCTTCTCTTTAGGGACGGCCGATAGCCGCCCGCCCCTCATAAGGGAATCGGTGTCTCACCGACCTGAGGGTAATCAGGAGATGGCCGATAGCCACTCCCACATTCGTCAGAAGGTGTCCTTCCTGGGACGGCCGATAGCCGCTCCTCCCTCTGGCAGAAGGAGATGGCAAGTGGCCGCTCCCGCCTTCGTCAGACAGCCGATAGCCGCTCTGAAGGTGCTGCCCCCGAGTCGGCCGATAGCCACTCATTCCTCCGGCAGAAGATGGCAAGAGGCCGCTTCTGCCTTCGCCAGATGGCCGATAGCCGCTCCGAAGGTGCTGCCCCCGAGTCGGCTGATAGCCACTCATTCCTCCAGCAGAAGGAGATGGCAAGAGGCCGCTCAAGTCTTCGCCAGATGGCCAATAGCCGCTCCGAAGGTGCTGCCCCTGAGTTGGCCGATAGCCGCTCATTCCTCCGGCAGAAGGAGACAGCAAGAGGCCTCTCCCACCTTCGCCAGACGGCCGATAGCCGCTCTGAAGGTGCTGCGCCCGAGTTGGCCGATAGCCGCTCATTCCTCCGGCAGAAGGAGACGGCAAGAGGCCATTCCCACCTTCGCCAGATGGCCGATAGCCGCTCCGAAGGTGCTGCCCCCGAGTCGGCCTATAGCCGCTCCCCCTCCCTCCTGCAGGAGACGGCAAGAGGCTGCTCCCGCCTTTGTCAGATGACCAATAGCCGCTCCAAAGGTGTCCAGAGGCGCGCTGATTCCCCCACTCAGGCCACGGCCAATAGCCAGGCCTTGGCGCCCTATAGTTGCGCCCTTGGGCAGCCACGGCCAATAGCCGGGCCCCACGGCCAGAGAGAGGTGCGAGCAGTGTCACCAACCCAGCGTGAGATGAGTGCCCGGACCTCCAGCACAGAAGGACCCCAGGGAGGCCCTACAGCTTCCTCCGGCCACTGCTCTTTACGCCTGGCCCTGGAGAAGACCCACCTGACGGACCCTAATTCAGGTCGGTGCCACGGCTCCTCCCTGACGGCGCCCCTTGACTCTGGGGGCCGCAGTCCTGGGGTACTCCAGGCCCTCCCCCAGGACGCCAGGGCGCGATCTCCCCACACCCTGACGGCGGAAGACCTCCACCTCCGGCCAAGATCTGAGCCAGAGATTCCTGGACCTGTTTGGCCCCAGTCCTGAGGGCCACACTCCTGTACCAAGCCCGGAGACTACGGGCCCCTTCGCCACCTGCAGCCCTGGACGAGAGAGGACGCCCCAGCGAGTCGTCCCGTGCCCTCTCGGCACGCCCTCCCCTGGCGGTGCCCCTATTCCGGCAGAGTTGTCGCCGGCGTGTCTCCCCGCCGCCCCCACCATATAATTGACTTATGTTAAGTGTGATGTTGCCCCAGAATTAGTGTAACAGTGATACAGTGACTTAGTGTATTTTGAATACCGGGGCGAGTGATATCACGGGGCAGATTAACAAGGACGAGTGCAGAGACTAGTTCTGGTGAATCAGACTCACGAGTGACGCCCTTGTATAAAATCAATAAGACTCCTAGCACGAGAGATTCTCGTTAGTAAAATATCCAAACGCCCTTTGCTACCAGGAAATAGTGGAGAAAGAGTGTTAGTAATATCCTCCCGCTCGTATTACCATAAACATAGTAAAACTCTCAGTGTCTTCTACCCTCCCTTAATAAATCTCCTCTCAGCAGTCAGTGCATATGTAAGAGCCTGGACTAGCAATATAATCAATTGTCAAAATCCCCTTGCTATCAGAAAATTCTAAGTTAGAATCCGTAACATCAATTCCTTCCCAATATTACTATAACTTTAATCTGACCCTCCGCGCGTCACCCCTCCCCCCCCCCGGGTGAGACCCACCCCTACACTCCCCCGCGTACCGCGACCCTGTATTCCAACTTTCCAAGTACGCCTGTGCACTAGAGTGTTAGCATCAGTGTCTGTTAAGCTAGTATCCTGCGAAATACTAATTATTTAGTTAAGGTTTTACTTTCTGCCATGTACTGTGTTGTATTGTCTGCTGATTTTGTCCTGTGTCTGACTATGGTAATATACGAGTAAAGGTTATTGCCTGGAGTTTTTGTGTCCTATCTCTCTTTATTGCACTAAGCCCCGGTCTCGAAAGAGGACCCGCTACACGTTAGGTATTCTAGGACCGAGGAGTCGGGCCTTTTTCACGTAGCATTACAGTACCACTACATGAAGGAGTCCCTCCAGCGACAAGCACAGAAGGGTGTGACAAACTTAGGATTTCCTTTTTCCCTCATAACCAATATTCATTTTAACATAATGAAGAAGACGTATAGAATACTTTGCACTCTCCTTTCCTTGTCTTTCTTGCAGAGATAGGCAACAAATCTTGAAATATTTCCTAACTTAGCCAAAATTTATTACTGAAAAACAAGATACATGGGTAGATTCATGATATCTATATATCGTGGGAAGATTCTACACTGTTCTTCACCATTCTGTAAAATAGTAATATGGCGGGAAATAAATCGTTGTTGTTATTATTATTATTATTATTATTTTGTATTTAAGAATATATGGCAGAGGCAGGATTTTTTCTTTGGGCTGGTTGACTCGTTTGAATTCGCGCCCTTACTCAAATAACAGCTTAACATATTCATAATTCTATCATTCAAACCCTTGTTTTTTACTTTGTACTTGTTTATATATTTTATTACGTATAAGATCGATGAAAAAGTTTAATACTTGGATTCTATAGATTTTAAAGCATTTTGGATCTCACTTTGACTTTTGCGCAAGCGCACCTTGGCCGACCACGGCGACTAGCCGACCAGGCGACCAGCGTCGAAAAAAGGAGGAGGTTGAAGTGGTGGGTGGAAGTGCCTTGCGCCTGTTATTTCTATGATTTTCTTAAATTCTGCATCCTTGGAGAGTGCAACTGCTGACGCAGGCTTTCCTGGCAGTCAACGAAGACGTTTCAAAGTGACAGACGATGGGAGGCCATGACAAGCCGATGTTTAACAACCTGTGATACCCTTCACTAGAAGAGGTATTTGATCAGATTTCCTTGTAGTTGAAGGAGTTTTGTAAATGTTTATCTTTATTTTTATCTTTAATCGGTTTATCAGGCTCCACTCTCCCAACATGTGGCGCTCTGCAGAGCCGCCAATATTTTACAAAAATAATGTATTAAAATTATTGCATTATAAACTTAAAGATTATAAATCGGACTAGGTAATAATATTAATACAAAATTAAAATAGTAAAAAAACATGGTTATGCGTACTTAAAAGTAATAAAAACTAGTACCGTAATTCCGATTCAGTAGTGCCCACTTTTAATAATAAGGTACATTTGGCATAAGACTTAATGATCACCCTGACACTGACTTACTCATAATAACACAATAATGTCTCCAATCAATTTAATACTGTTCACTCTACAAAATTTTATAATACATAATAATCTCTAATACACTTGTCCTCCATATCATAGCAGTCACTAAACAATAATGTTTTTAGTCTCCTTTTAAACAGATCCACATTATTACTGCTCTTAACAGCACTTGGTAGTCTATTATAATTACTGTAGTCTTGGGGCACAATTTTTAAAAGCTCTAAAACCAATATCTGTTACATCTTGGTTCTAAAAGTCTATAGCTATCAGAAGCATGTCTGACTACAGTATCTGTCCGTAATTCAAATGGTTGTAATAATTTCCTCAAGTATTCCGGTTTCCCAGTTTTCATTGCCACATATGTCATAACAAATTATATATATACAGTATATGATTCTAGCCTTAACTGGCAACCTGTGTAGTTCAGTGAGAGCTAGTGTAATCCTTTCATATGCTTGGAAATTCCTTTTTAATTTTTTTTTTTTAATAGAACGGAGGAAGGAAAAACAAATGGGGGAAAAAAAAATAATCCATACACCAGACTACTGGTGTCCTCCATTCATAAAATATCTGTAACAGTTAGACTTGAACAGTTGTGGGTTGAAATTTGAAGGAAAACAACTCTGGGGAAGCGAGTTTCAGAGAGATGCAGTTCGGGGAATGAAAGAATTCTGATAGGCAGAAGTTCTGCAATATGGTTGAGTGACATTCCAGTCATGAGCGCTACCAGATGCCCATGTAGCACGAGGGAAGGCATGGAGAGGCGGCACCATGGACGCAACCTCGTCTGAGCACTTGCCAAAATAATATCTGTAAAATAATGCAAGGGAGGCAACATTCCTTCTTACTTGCAGGGGAGGTAGTTTATATGTAATGGCAGGGTTGTTAATGATTCTAACAGCTTTATTCTGAATTTTGTCCAGTTGTCTCAATGCAACCTCTCCACAACCATTCCACAAGGATGAGCAATATTCAAGCTGAGAGCGCACATGACTCTTATAAACTATAGCTAACTGCTCATCAGTGAAGAAGTTACGGACTCTGTACAATAATCCAAGTTTCTTTGAGGCGGCCTTAGCAAGTGATCTGACATGAGAGGTCCAGTTGAGGGCACTGTTGAGACACCAAGAATTTCAATACTTTTGGAGATGGGAATATTAGTAGCACTGAAGGTAATGCACGAATCTGGTAAATTCTGTCTATTAGTAAACTGTATACAGTAATCACTCCAATATCCGGATCAATAGAGCCATCGGTAGGTTCGGATATTGGTTTTGTCCGGATATTGGGCCCCAGCTTATGGACTTGTACTTACGGACCCTAACACAGAGAAACACCTATACAACTCCCTCCGGACATGCATAGCACCTATTTAACACCCAAATCACACCAATAAGGCACATAAATGACTGAAATAAATGCAATAGACACATAAAATGTGGGTTTAGAAGTATGTTCATACATTAATAAACATTCTGGTACTTATGGACTCTAACCGAACCTAACCTAACCGAACCTAACCGAACTCTGAAAAACCCATTCCTACTGCACATGCATGAGGTAAGTTTAGTATGGAAAGAAGTACAGTATGACACTTTCTGGTAAGTATAGTATGGGAAAAAATACAATATGAAACATTCTGGTAAATATAGTATGGAAAATAGTACAACATGAAACATTTTGGCTACTTACAGCAAGTCCCTGGCCACCTCGATGAATAACCGCCTCCTCTCGGACTCTGACAGTAAGAACGATTTCCTGAAGCACTTGCACTACACTCTTCCTGAAGTCTTGCACTGAACTTAGTCACTAACACACAGAAGTCCGTTCTTTTCACAGTGTTCACTTTAGTCCAAATAATGTTCCATTAAATTTAAGTGTTGCACATTAACTTTTCCCAAGTTTTTTTAAGTTTCCAAAGCCAAAACAAAGAAGGTTAGTTACGTTAAATTTCTTTTCTACTTAGTCTTTTCTCCCAACTTGAAAACCTTAACACAACACACCGTTTTTTTCACTGCACAACACTCAAAATTCCCGTGTGGTCTAGTGGAGAAGTTCTTGCTGTTTATTCACTGTCAGAGCCCGAGAGTATCACTGGCAGGCGTCCAAGGGGTGCATCGGTGGGTAGTGGTGATGGCGTACCGACTACAGAAGACTCTGAAGACAGCCGCAAACTCACGTCGAGCGGTGACTCCACTGTAGCTGATGTGCTGGGCTGTGGCTCGGAGCATGAGGGCCTGTCTTGGGGAGGCAACAGAGTGAACCAGGGCTTGGCACAGCGGGGGTCACGGGCCTGAAAAAACTGTCAATCGTTGACTGACGCAAGGACCGACGATTCTGGCGATTGATGATGCGCTGCCGGAAAGCACGCACTTCCTCCACGAGTCCCAAGGGCCCCATCTCCCTGTCGCAGTCCGGGTGTTCCAGGTAGTCTAGGACGAACTCTAGATGTTCCCGGAGTGCGCTCAGCTTGGGGATGGCTGGAGTAGTGTCCTGCTGGGCGGAGTCTGCATCATCATCGCCTTCGTCGTCGGAATCTTCAAGTTCGGGACTGACACCAGCAACCGAAGACGCGATCTCGATATCAGACAACGTCTGATACCCAGGATCGCCCTCGTCGTCGTCCAACCACTCACGAACATCGTCCACATCAACATCGTCGCCGTGCGTACGTAGCCGTGCATGGAAGTCATCCACGTCAAACCCTAGGAAATCGTACTCCACATCTGTTCCGAGAAGCAGACGAGACCAACCATTTTCAAGAGTTTTCACAGGGACTTCCTTCCATGCACTAGCCCAGTTGTACAGCGCAGACTTGATGTTGTAGCGGCGAAGGTTTTCCAAAGTCCGCTTGCCTCGAGTGTCACGTCCTTCCCTGCGCTCGTCCTCGTCCTCGAGAACCACCATCACCTCGTCCAGGAACTTCCGACGGTACAGGCGCTTTGTTGCCACGATCACTCCTTGGTCCATTGGTTGAATGAGAGCAGTCGTATTAGGTGGCAGAAACATGCACCTAATACGGCCATTCTCAGCAACCAAGTCCTTGTCGCACGGGTGGGCAGGTGCATTGTCGAGGAGAAGGAGAGCCTTTACCTGGTCGCGAGGAATTCCCAGTGTCTTCGTCTGGTAATGTATGACCTCCTTGACGAAGTGATGGTGAAACCAGTCTTTGAAAATCACAGCTGTGAACCATGCTTTCAAAGAATGGTACCATACGACAGGAAGGACATCCATCACCCCACGAAGGCACCGAGGCTGCTTTGCACGGCCAACAATAACGGGCTTAAGCCGGTGCATGCCGTTAGCATTGGCACAACACAAAGCAGATATCCGTTCCTTAGAAAGCTTGCGGCCAGGTACACGCTTCTCCGTCTCATCGGCGAGAGTGTTCGTTGGCACCGAGCGATAGAAGAGGCCAGTTTCGTCAGCGTTATAGACTTGACCGAGAGTGAGGCCCTCCCTGTCGATCAAGCCTTTCACCTTGTGCCGAAACTCGTCCACTCCATCCTCGTTAGCGTCCAATGCTTCGCCATGTGCTTTACGGTTAGTAAGGCCATGTCGCAACTTGAACGCGAAGAGCCAACCCTCGGATGCCTTGAAGTCTAGGCGTCGTGAAGCCTTGCAAACTTCTCAGCAGCAGCCTTCAGCTCCGCTCCACGTACCATCACACCAGCTGCACGTTGCTGTCGATACCAAATCAACGTGGAGCGGTCGATCTCTGCATACTTGGGAGTAAACATAACCTTCCTCTCCACGTTGCGTTTGCTTCTCGACGAAGTCAGCCGTGTACTGCATGAGCTTGTCTCGGGAACGCTTGATATCAAACAAAGTCGACCGGGCCAGGTTGAACTCGCGGAGAATGCGAGAGGAAGACCAACCCGCATCAACCTTCTCCAATATCTCCCGTTTCTTCTCCAGAGTCAACACCACTCTCTTCCTTTTCTCAGGAGGCGGGGCCATCATCACACACACTAAGAGTAGGGCAGAGAGCAGCAGGAGGCCTTGCAGCAAGTACGGCACCACCACAAAAGCGAGCACGTGGGCAGCCATGACGAACAGCGCAGGTCCAGTCGCGGTGAGAGACAGGCGGGAAGTGGGGATGATGCAGCGGCGCTCTATCGGACGTCGGAGGAATGACGAACCAAAACAATGCTCTCACGCGGCGCGCGCGGCAAGTTCAAATTACGGACGGCAAAAAATCGGTTTTTTTTCCAATTTTTTTGGATTTTCGGACCATTTTGGGAATGTTTGATCCCAGGACGATAAGGTTCGGTTAGTGGGGATGTTCGGTTATTGGGCGTCCGGATATTAGAGTGATTACTGTATATTTAGTTTTACTAGCATTAAAAGAGACAAGGTTGTTTTGTCCCCATTCACTGATTGTAGCTAGATCTTGATTTATGGAGATGGCTGTACTGAGTTGAGAGGTAGAGATATTAGACTTTGTAAATGGATGTCTGAGTGTGAATGAACTATGTAGTGTTGAGTCATCTGCATATGAGTGAACGGGATTGTGAGTGACAGATAAGAGATCATTAATATGAACCAGAAATAGGGTTGGCGCCAGAACTGATCCCTGTGGCATGCCGGCGTTAATTGAGTGGAAATTCGAATATACATCTTCTACTTTTACTATTATTTTCCTGTCACTAAGATAAGAAGAAATCAAAGGAACAAAAGACGTTAGTCCATAGCAAGGGAGTTTGGACAGCAGGGAACGGTGCCATACTCTGTCGAAAGCAAATTGTTCATAATAATTTGCATTTTCTTCAGTTGATATTTAGGTCAAATTTTACACATTGCTCTCATCCGATTTTTGACTTCGTGAACATTTTCTAGTATAATTGGTCATTCGAAGAGTCTTTTCTCCTATGACATTTCTCTCGCAAATTGATAAACGAGTTACACTCGATTTACTTCCGCCAATCACAACCACAGATAGGTGGTATTATTTCATACTTACACACAACTCACTGACAACAAAAGTGGCTAACTCACCTTATACTTTACGCAATTCTAAGCATTTTTTCATCTATGACACTTCCGTCTTAAATCAACCGTTGATGAGTTATGTAATTTATTACACTTATTATTTTCTATGGGAGAGAGAGATTTTCCCTGCCGTGGTCAGACAGTTGTGTGTGTTCGTTGTTGCATGATATGTGTGTGGGTGGATAAAGCGCATGCGTAGCACATGAATCAGCCAATCACAAAGTAGAATTTCAAATGCCCCACGCTAGGGCCCGCAAGATTTGAAAGTCAGTTCGTCTCCAACCATGGACTGGGAAGCTTGCAAAATTTATTACTTCGCTGCTATTTCGCAGTTCCACTAGCAAGAAGATAAAGCAGTAGCCTTTGTGCAATTGCATGGTATTTTACCATCAACAGGAACAAAGTACCCATATCAAGGCAAAAGTCTCATTTTACGAGAGGATCGGAAGTGTTGCACTGTCGCCTGTCATCAGTTGCTGTTACAGCTGCAGACGAGTCTTCAGATGCAGACGAGGAACTGTACACTGCTAGGTAAATGCACTGTTTCTTATTTACACCTGGTTAGGTTAGGTTAGATGAGGTTTGGTTAATGTCATGGGGGGTCTGGGGGGCAAAGCCCCCCAGTTAGGAAGCACGGCCAGGGTTGGGGGGTCTGGGGGGCGAAGCCCCGCAGTTGGGAAACACAAATGGTCAATTTTCACACGTTACCCTCATCCGATTTTTTCATCCAACCTGAGTGTTTCCTGTTGTTTTTGGTGTGATTCGATCGATTTTGACCTTGTTGTCTGTGAGTTGGGTGTAAGTATGAAATAATACCACCTATCTGTGGTTGTGATTGACGGAAGTAAATCGTAACTTGTTTATTATCAATTTGCGAGAGAAATGTCATAGAAGAAAAGATTCTTAGAATGACCAATTCTTCTAGAAAATGTTAATGAAAAGTCGAAAATCGGATGAGGGCAACGTGTAAAATTTGATCAATATTTAGGCAAATTGTAGTACAGAGAATTACAGTAATCTAATCTGTTAATGACTGTTATGTATAAGCATCTTAACAGAATGTACTGTATATCCAAATGCTGTATTTCTTTATAAAGGCAATATTTCATAAGTCGTGCCACTTTTACAGTTCCATTTATTTGTTCTTTGATATTCCTATGTTTATCAATAATCACCTAAGTCCTTGACCTTCTCAGATATATTGACAACATTCCCATTAATACTAAAACCTTGCAAACCATACAACCCTCTCAAGACACCCCTTTTACCAATAATCAAAAATTGTGTTTTATCATCATTCAGAAATGAAAAAGTTACTGCATGACAGTATTGTGATACCAACTCTAATGTATGGAAGTAAAGCTTGGACATTGTTGGAAGGGCACAAGCCAAGAGTGAGAGCAGTGGAAATGAGTTATTTAAGAGGAGCCAGTGGAGTCACATGGAGAGACAGGCTGACAATTTAGGATATAAAGGAGCGTTGTGGTGTGGATGTGGATGTGATAGGAAGCGTTAGGAGGAATACACTGAGGTGGTTTGGCCACGTGGAGAGGATGGAGGGTGAAAGACTGACGAAGAGAGTGTATGTGAGAGAGGTGAAGGGAGGGGGAGGCCGAGGATGAGGTGGAGGGATGGGGTGGAGAGGTATATGAGAGGGGGGGGGGTTTGAGTTCGCAGCAGGGCAGTGATATGGGGAGGGACAGGGCGACGTGGAGGCGATTTGTTTGTGGCCACCCCGAACGGGATTGAGGCGTCTGGCAATAGATAGATAGATAGATAAAACTATCCATCCATTTCTTGATGTATCCAATAATCCTAGTCAACAGAGTTCATTGTCCAATACATTATTAATAAGCAAATAAAACGATCATCAGCGAAAAGGTTAAAGGCCACTCCATGTTCCCCCGGCAAAAATGAAAGTTCAATAGTGTAAATACAAAACAGCACTTGGTCCCAGTACACTGCCTTGGGGAACACCTCTTCTAAGTGTATCATGTTCAGAAAAAGAGTTTCCCACCTATACACTGTAACTTCTGATGTTTAAATAACTTTCCAAGTAACTGAGTGCCCTTTGTGTCACTCCTATAGCCCTCAAATCTTCCAACAATAGCTCATGTACTACTGTGTCAAAAGCAGCACTTAAATCTAATAATATTAGGACACCGCATTTTCCTTCATCCATCCATCTTAGTAGATCATTAGTGACACTACACAATAATGTTTCTGTTGAGTACAATTGCCTATAAGCAGACTGATTGTCAGATAAAACATTAATGTTAGCCAGATATTCCATCAGTGGATCAAGTAGAACATTCTCAATAATTTTGGACAAATATGACAGATTTGAAACTGGTCTATAGGAGCTCAAACTCTGATGATCTTTATTGCCCTTTCAAGTAGGTTTGACAGTTACCAACTTTTCACTTTGTGGAAACACACATTTGGTAATACTTAAATTCTCAATTTTCATGATCAGCTGCACAAAACTAGGGAAGCCTTCCTCTGGATCAGTAGAACAATATGTCATTTTAACTCTTTTCATCAAGGTCTCTAAACTGATTTCCTTAAAGCAACACAAACCAATATTTGGGATGTCTGGCAGATGCACTTGTCGGACCATAGGTCCTACAACTTGGAAACTGTTGACAATATTTAAGATTTTTTCATCAAAATATTTCATAAATTTATTCGCTAAGTGTGCATAAAAAAAATTATTGGGAAGCTTCTTTTTTCCTATATGCCCTATCAAGTCGGCGATAAGAGAATACAGTCTCTTCACATCTGACCTTGCTACAGCAATTTTCTGTCTAAAATACATACATTTTCTTCTCCCTATTAGTTTATTTACCCCATTTCTTGCATTAATGTACTCTTCCTGGATTCCTCTGTTCGTAAAGTACGCCAGTTTTTCCTTACACCTTCTAATTCTAATAGCATTTGCAACCTCAGAGTTAAACCACAGAGTGTTGTCCTTCTCAGTAACTTCTTTCTCTAACACTGGACACATGCTGTCATATTCACTTTGTTGTGCACCGTTATATAATATCATACAACTCAGACATTCACCCTTTTGTATTACAATACCATTTGTATGTGTGCAAAAATTATGAGTATCTTCTGACATTCTATCAAGTATTCTATGAAGCAATACTCTAAACATTTCTTTTACTTCTGAAAGTTATTGTTTTCTTGATCTTTAAACTCTTACAAACATCAATACTGTAAGTAACCAGTTTGTGATAAGGAGAAATAGAAATGTCTGGTTCCACTACAAGATGTCAAATTTTGTCTAACCCACAATCACAAAAGACTAAATATAGCATTTGGCCAGAACAAGAAGTTACATGACTAACTTTGTGAATTGCTGAGAGTCCATCATATCAATAAATTCTTTGCAGTAATTATCACTTTTATCATCAGTCCATAAATTAAAATGTCTACAAGTAAAGATCCATCTATTTAAGTGATCTATTCCCTCTAAATATTTTCTAAATTCATCAGTAAAAGACATTTGATTCGTCTTGGGAGGTCAGTAAACAACTATAAATGTTAACTTTTGATTACTGTTTTATCATAAAACTCAGCATTATATGTTCAAATGTGTAAAATTTTGGAGAGACCAGCAACTGTATATGAGAATATTTCTTTAATATAAATATCTCTACTCCTCTTCTGTTGACCCTAGGAATATGCATGAAAATGTGAGTAGTAGTAGGAGTCATTTCATGGATTTCTGTGCAATCAAATTCATTCAGCCACGTTTCTGCTACAGCAAAGTCGTCAAATGCCTTCTCAGTAATCAACTCTCGTATTTCAATAGTCTTATTATCGACAGACTGGATATTTATAAATCCACATAGAATATGAATGGTGTTTCTAGTATCCATGGTCAGTCATATCTGATTTTATTAAGTTCCAGCTCTAGTGACTTACAACCTCTTGCTATTCACTACATGATTTGGGTCAGTTTGTGAGGTCATGACACAGTTAATACATTTAACACAGTCAGTGGTACAGTCTTTGGTTTGATGATCCCCAGCACACTTAGCACAACTAGCAGCATCACCATTCCGTTAAAATTTACAATCTTTCTCACCATGCCTATATCTTTGACAGTGGTAGCAGTTAAAAACATGATATCTGTCTCTGACCGTATACCTGGCCCATTTCAAGCACACGACATCCCCATGATTATGTATCATCTTTCTTATTTCTGGTGGGCATTTCAGTATGTAGTGCACCATGTTTCCAACTACTGGTTTTTTAAATACTAGCTTAATTTTCTCATATACATCTTCAGCATTCTGTAAGTACCCATTTTTAGCAATCAGATAATCAATGATTTCATCCTTATTCTCCTCCTTGGAGACATTGCATATCATGCTTTTTGGAGGGATCTTTTCATTTTTAATGTTTTCCATTCTACTATTCATCCTCCTTGCTGCAATTTCCATCTCAGACTCTCTAGCAAAGTTCATAATAACATTTCTACCATTAATGACTTTGTATCAACAACAGGTATATCCTTCAGTACTCCAGCAAGCTCCTCCTTTCTATTAGTAACACTACATTCTTTATCAGTAGATTTAGCGGTACAGAGTATGTAGATTTTTCTTCTTCTTTAGGAATTGTTTAACATAGAGGATGGTAGTAATGCGAGTATAAGTGGTTGGGGAATGGCTGGGAGAAGGAGGGAGGCGAGAAGACAGGAAGAAATCAGTAGGATAGAAGTTGTGGAAGCAATGAAGAAAGTTAAATTGGGGAAAGCCTCAGGAATTGATGGAGTGTGTGGTGAAATGCTGAAGTATAGGGGAGAGATAGTAGTAGAATGGATATGGAAGATGTGCAGATTGGTCTGGGAGGAAGGTAGAGTCCCAGAGGATTGGAAGTCAGGTATAATTATTCCCTTGTACAAAGGAAAAGGGGAAAAAGAAGTGTGTGGTAATCATAGGGGCATCTGTCTTCTTAGTATAACAGGAAAAGTGTATGGTAGGATACTTACTGACAGAGTTAGAGAAAGAACAGAGGAATTAGTTGGAGAAGAACAGGGAGGCTTTAGGAAGGGAAAAGGTTATGTAGATCAGATATTCATTCTTAGATCTTTAGTGGAAAAGTTTCTAGAGAAGGGAAAGAAGTTGTATGCGGCTTTCATGGATTTGGAGAAAGCATATGACAGGGTGGATAGACTAGGATTGTGGAAAGTATTAAGAATATATGGAGTAGATGGGAAGTTGTTGAATGCTGTAGAGAGTATGCATGATGGTGCTAAGGCTGCAGTGCATGTGAATGGTGAACTGAGTGAATTTTTCTCTTTGAAGGTTGGATTGAAACAGGGATGTGTCGTGTCTCCATGGTTGTTCAATCTGTACATGGATGGGGTAATAAAAGAGGTACAAGGTAGGGTAGTGGATGTTGGAGTGGCCCTGGTGAGAGAGGATAGTGTTTGGAAACTCCCTGTACTCTTGTTTGCAGATGATACTGTGTTGTTGGTTGAAGACGAAGGAGAGCTGCAAGGCTTGGTGGATGAGTTTGGGAGTGTGTGTAAGAAACGGAATCTAAAGGTGAATGTAGGGAAGAGTAAAGTGATGGTCCTTGAGAGAGGTGAAGTCAGTGAATGTACAGCGAGGTTGGATGGTGAGGAATTGGAAAATGTGAGTACGTTTAAGTACTTGGGTAGTGTGATGAGTAAGGATGGAGGTTTGGAGGGTGAAGTGCTTGAAAGGGTACAGCAGGGAAGAAAGGTTGCTGGTTCCTTGAAAGCAGTGATAAGAAACAGGGAAGTGAGCATGGAAGTGAAAAAGTTACTACATGACAGTACAGTATTGTGATACCAACTCTAATGTATGGCGGTGAAGCTTGGACGTTGCTGGAAGGACACAAGTCAAGAGTGAGAGCAGTGGAAATGAGTTATTTAGAGGAGCCTGTGGAGTCACATGGAGAGACAGGCTGACAAATGAGGATATAAAGGAGCGTTGTGGTGTGGATGTGGATGTGATAGGAAGCGTTAGGAGGAATACACTGAGGTGGTTTGGCCATGTGGAGAGGATGGAGGGTGAAAGACTGACGAAGAGAGTGTATGTGACTGAGGTGGAGGGGGGAAGAGGGAGGGGGAGGCCGAGGATGAGATGGAGGGATGGGGTGGAGAGGTATATGAGAGGAGGGGTGTGAGTTGGGAGCTGGGCAGTGAAATGGCAGGGGACAGGGTGACGTGGAGGCGATTTGTTTGTGGCCACCCCAAACGGGATTGAGGCGTCTGGCAATAGATAGATTCTTCTTCTTAGTAACTGCTGCATATTTGATGCCACCAATGCCATATCCGTCATTCTTTGTGCTGGCATGCAAATTTACCACGGTGTTAATAATCTCATCCTTCATGTCAGTCAATAGAGTTTTCCTTCTGTTTATTTCTTCCACAGCAGTAGGTACTTCACTATCATCAACATTAGTATAACCATCATCAAGTGCACTAGTTTGTAGATTAACCATGGTAGTAATTACCTCATCCTTTACATCATCCAATTTCTGATACAAGTTTTCAGTACATACACTCAATCCTCGTAAATCGAGGCAATTTGGGTCTGGACCACTGCTTTGATTTATGAATAATAACCCATGTGAAAAATTAATTTGGGTCTGGACTTTGGCTAACCTGCCCCCACAGCACCCTACCTACACCTATCTAGGCGCCATATTCAGTGCATGTATTAAATAGAAATAAGCCATGTTAAGGGATCTCACCTTAATCCTATGATGAATTGCTTAACCCTTACACCGTGGGCTTGTTTTGCTTTGACTTGTGGCTCCCGCGGGCATATTCGCGTTCCGACAGACTCTCTAAAAATATTTGCCAAAAATCATTTATTAGTCCTAGAATATTAAAATCACATATAATTATGGCCCATACCTTCAGCTTTCTCCTTGGGTGTTTGTTGAGCCTTCGTCAAGTACCGTAGGACTTGTGGAGACCTCTGAAGTTGGGTAACTAAGTCTCCACCTTACACTTCCCGACAACTCGTAATATGATTACCACAGCCTGATATTATCACTAGAAACACTAATCAATGATTCTCAAATAGTTTGAAATCCATACTCCCCCAAAAAACACTGTGAAAGCAATGAAAATTACGAGGGCGTATGACCATCCCACTTCCGATCGTTCGCCGCTAGTGTTGTCTGTTATTCATAAAAACGCTCACAGTTTATATTTCTGTTACTATATAACACTTATATATATCTACAGTCTTTATCCATAAGTTTCCTTCAGTGATAGTAGTTTATTGTCACTGTAGGGATTCAACTTCTTTCAGTAAAATACGTAGCACTCACTTTCTCGTCCTGTATACTAGCATTGAGAGTGAATGTCACTTTCACCTTCACTCTCATAAGTCATAGTATTCAGACATGCTAGAGTGAAACTTTCACTTTCATTACTCCTAGGGTATATACTCGTATTCTTATAATACTACTCATTTACATTTCTATTTACGTTCTCTATTTTATTTACGTTATTTACATTTCTATTTTATTTACACTGTTATGCACTGTCACTTGAAGTAACTTATAAAACTATTTTCCACTGATCACGTATATTTACATTCATTACTTTCACTTGCTGTTTACACATTATTTACAATTCCACTTGCACTGTTTTACTCAATAGAAAGATCGTAGTCACTCTTTTATCAATTGTCAGCCCTTTACCTCTTTCCACACGAGGTTTAGTAGGGGGTAAAGGTCACAGGGCCCTTTGCATGGGGGTGAAAAGTGGCTGAAGTTAGCAGGAGCAAACAGATGTACCTTCACATAGGAAGATGACAGTGAACTGATTGGGGTGGGCCGGGGTGGCCTGCCTAGGGAAATGCATTACTGCCAACGTCAGCCTCTTGACAGCAGCTAATATAAAGCAGTGAAATGATTGGCAGGAAATCTAGACAATACATTATAAATTAGGTAGTTCCAGGTGAATGTAAATATCACTTAGGCTTCTCCCTTCCGTCCTTATATGTATATTTATTACGAAAATAGATTATACGGCATATTTCAAGGGGAAATAAACAGCGAAAATTAGCGAACGAGTACACGTGAGGTGTTGTCAGGTGATAATTAGCCAATTCCAGGTGTATGGCACTATCACTTACCTCATTTCTTTTTTGTATATATTATTTGGTATAAGAATATGGCGTAGGGCTTATTTCAATGGATGAAATCATGGAAAATTCCAGGGAAGATTTATTTAGCGTAGAATACAGTGTGGTGGCCTGCAATAATTAGGTAGTTCCAAGTGAATGTAAATATCACTTAGGCTTCTCCCTTCCTTTCTTATATATATTTTTATTATGAAAATAGATTATACAGCATATTTCAAAGGGAAATAGACAGCGAAAATTAGCGAACGAGTGCATGGGAGCTGTTGTCAGGTGATAATTAGCCAATTCTAGGTGTATGGCACTCTCACTTACCTTATTTCTTTCTTGTATATATTATTTGGTAAAAGAATAGGGCATAGGGCTTATTTCAGTGGATGAAAAATTCCAGGGAAGATTTACTTAGGTAGCATGGCCGGGCAGGCGAGAGGATAGGGTAATGGAGGGGGGGTAGGGAGGGGAGTCAAGAACGAGGAGAAATGGCTAAATTGTCAACAATGGATGGGAGTACAGATGAGAGTAGGAGTGCTGTCTAGTGTTGGAGATTGGCAGTACTGATAGATGATACAAGCCCCCACTTGGAAGCCCGGGTGAATTCAAAATAACACAGAATCACAAAAGTGACGCCCCGCGGTATGATCCCTGGCTCCCAACCGTCACGAAAGTGACGCCCCGCGGTTAAGGGGTTAAGTGAATGGAGTGGGGTGGTGTTGGGAAGAACCTACTACTGTATGCTTAAACACATATGGAGAGGACCTACATTGGTCCATACTTTATACACTGAGGAAAGCACAAGCTATCTATCTATCTATTGCCAGACGCCTCAATCCCGTTTGGGGTGGCCACAAACAAATCGCCTTCAAGTCGCCCTGTCCCCCGCCATTTCACTCCCCCCTCCACCTCAGTCACATACACTCTCTTCGTCAGTCTTTCACCCTCCATCCTCTCCACATGGCCAAACCACCTCAGTGCGTTCCTCATAACGCTTCCTATCACATCCATATCCACACCACAACGCTCCTTTATATCCTCATTCGTCAGCCTGTCTCTCCATGTGACTCACAGGCTCCTCTTAAATAACTCATTTCCACTGCTCTCACTCTTGACTTGTGTCCTTCCAACAACGTCCAAGCTTCACATCTACGTTAGAGTTGGTATCACAATACTGTCATGTAGTAACTTTTTCACTTCCATGCTCACTTCCCTGTTTCTTATCACTGCTTTCAAAGAACCAGCAACCTTTCTTCCGTGCTGTACCCTTTCATGCACTTCACCCTCCAAACCTCCATCCTTACTCATCACACTACCCAAGTACTTAAACGTACTCACATTTCCCAGTTCCTCACCATCCAACCTCGCTGTACATTCACTTACTTCACGTCTCTCAAAGACCATCACTTTACTCTTCCCTACATTCTCCTTTAGATTCCGTTTCTTACACACTCTCCCAAACTCATCCACCAAGCCTTGCAGCTCCCCTTCGTCTTCACTCAACAACTCAGTATCATTTGCAAACAACAGTACAGGGAGTTTCCAAATAATATCCTCTCTCACCAGGGCCACTCCAACATCCACTACCCTACCTTGTACCTCTTTTATTACCCCATCCATGTACAGATTGAACAGCCATGGAGAGATGACACATCCTTGTTTCAACCCAACTTTCAAAGAGAAAAATTCACTTAGTTCACCATCCACACGCACTGCAGCCTTCGCACCATCATACATACTCTTCACAGCATTCAACAACTTCCCATCTACTCCATATATTCTTAATACTTTCCACAATCCTTGTCTATCCACCCTGTCATATGCTTTCTCCAAATCCATGAAAGCCGCATACAACTTCTTTCCCTTCTCTGGAAACTTTTCCACTAAAGATCTAAGAATGAATATCTGATCTACACAACCTCTTCCCTTCCTAAAGCCTCCCTGTTCTTCTCCAACTAATTTCTCTGTTCTTTCTCTAACTCTGTCAATAAGTATCCTACCATACACTTTTCCTATTATACTAAGAAGACAAATGCCCCTATGATTACCACACACTTCTTTTTCCCCTTTTCCTTTGTACAAGGGAATAATTATACCTGACTTCCAATCCTCCGGGACTCTACCTTCCTCCCAGGCCAATCTGCACATCTTCCACATCCAATCCTCCGGGACTCTACCTTCCTCCCAGGCCAATCTGCACATCTTCCACATCCATTCTACTACTATCTCTCCCCCATGCTTCAGCATTTCACCACACACTCCATCAATTCCTGGGGCTTTCCGCGATTTAACTTTCTTCATCGCTTCCATAACTTCTATCCTACTGTTTCTTCCTGTCTTCTCACCTCCCTCCTCCTCCCAGCCATTCCCCAGCCACTTATACTCGCATTACTTCCATCCTGTATGTTCAACAATTCCTTAAAGTGTTCTCTCCATCTGCTCACTTTTTCTCCCTTCTCCACTAGTAATCTACCATTTTTATCTTTCACTCCCCTGCTAACTTCACTTCCACCCTGTCATACTCTTTTCACCTCTTTCCAGAACATTTTCTTACAGTCCCTCCACTTTACACTCAAATTCCTTTGGTTAGGTTAGGATAAAATTGGTTAGGTTAGTCTAAAATAGGTTAGGTAACGTTAGGAGAAATAATGTTGGATTGTTACGAAAGTTTAGGTTAAGTTTGTTTAATTAGGCCTTCAAGGGTAATTTCGATCGTATATTGCGCTCTAAGATGGCGTCCATCGGTCTTCGTGCACCGCAAGATAGTGGCTGTCCATGAACAAACACCGCTTTTTAAAGCACTTTTTACCACATTTAATTAAAAGAAATGAAAAACACCGTAACTTGAAAACACAATTCAAGAGTACTTGAAGAATTCCATGAAGGGCTAAAACAAGGAAAAAATGCAAAATAAGGTGATCCTATGTCTCCTTTACCCCTTAAACGCAGATCGTCGCTTTTGCGATGATCGCCAAAAAGGACATAACGGTGGATCGTCGCGCTTGCGATTTGAGTTAATTTTGAATAAACGCGGGCAAGGATGTTCCAGCTGTTATTGTCTATCACTACCGCCACCCTTTAGCTACAATTAGTATACTTGACCTTTGTACTACTGACCTCTGTTGTTGCCAAGTATTGCATTCCCCCCCCCCCATGGCCTTGCCAGCCTGGCTGTGTTATATGGCATCGCGCTGACTGCTCAGAACTGTAAATCTTCGCTCTCCTCTCACAAGCAGTTTATGCTAATAGGAAACGCTTGTTTCCCCAGTTGTCACACTAGCTTATTTTCGCGCGGTTTTCCCCTGTTTAGCGTCAGTTTACTGCAGGCTTTCAAAGTGACATTATGGCGAGTTCTAGCTCTTCTGAGTCTGTGCGACCAGCCGACAGGAACGAGAATAAAGTGACTGGCGTAAGGCAGAATAAAAGCGCGCCACGGTGATCTTTATCATACCCGCTTCACATTACTGGCAGTGACAGTGAATTTTATTGCCGTAATAGTGACATGTGAGCCTTTGGGAAGTACTATGATCAAAAATAATGTAGTATACGTGTTTTTAGCTGTGAAAATGGAAATGTTTGTTGAGTGACGGGAAGACCGCTGCCACGCTGCATGTCGGCAGTACGCTCCGTTGATTTTAGCCTTATTTTCAGTGCTTATTGTACAAATACGGATTCTAAACTACCTGTATGTTGTAGTATAGAGTTTACTGTGACAGAATGAGGCTGTGGTAGAGGGGAAACCGGGTTGCTGGAGGTGTGAAAGTGAAAGTTTTGTTACCCAACTTTGCAAGTCTCCACAAGTCCTTGGGTAGTCCACGAAGGCTCACCACCTGTCTCTGGAGAAAGCTGAATGTAAGGACTATCTGCCATACCAAGTATAATGTTCTAGGGTTAATCTCTGATTTTTGGCTAATATTTTCCTACAGGTACTCAGATCGCGATCCAACCCCCCCACACGGGAGGAGGGGGGGTCGGCTGTCCATGGCCGCGTTTTAGGAGTTAATGATTACCAAGAATTATGAATAGAATGCTGCTGATAACAAAAAATGGTATTATAAGTAAATGAAAAACAGTTTGCAGTGCCTGAGATTAAAACGCAATGATGATCCAATGCTGGCACGACACTTCATAGTTTGGCCTATGAGCGAAGAACAGTACCTTTCTCGTTACATATATTAACGTATATTATTACCTTTAGCATTGACTGAACGTTCTGTATTCAGTTAAATCACATAGGTAACCTATAAAAGTGGTTTACACATGTCAGTTTTAGGATCTCGCCTACTGTTAACTACTCTTAAAAAAATATAAATGACAGTGTGTGTCAACCCAAGGGCAGAGACGGACCCGAGTTTGACCTAGTGCTCAGTAAGGTACAGCCCGCGTGTTTTAATAACCAACGGTTCAGTTCCCGTGTATGTTGGCATTGCACTTTTAGCAAGTCTATCTATCTATCTATTGCCAGATGCCTCAATCCTGTTTGGGGTGGCCACAAACAAATTGCCTCCAAGTCGCCCTGTCCCCCGCCATTTCACTGCCCTGCTCCCAACTCACACCCCCCTCTCTCATATACCTCTCCACCCCATCCCTCCATCTCATCCTCGGCCTCTCCCTCCTTCTTCCCCCCTCCACCTCACTCACATATACTCTCTTCGTCAGTCTTTCACCCTCCATCCTCTCCACATGGCCAAACCACCTCAGTGTGTTCCTCATAACGCTTCCTATCACATCCACATCAACACCACAATGCTTCTTTTATCCTCATTCGTCAGCCTGTCTCTCCATGTGACTCCACAGGCTCCTCTTAAATAACTCATTTCCACTGCTCTCACTCTTGACTTGTGTCCTTCCAACAACGTCCAAGCTTCACTTCCGTACGTTAGAGTTGGTATCACAATACAGTGGAAGCTCGATTATCCAGGCTCGGATTATCCAGCTTTCGGTATATCCGGGCCGTGACCCAATGGTTCAGTGGTATAGTAATTCATAGAATTATCCGTACGATAGCTCCGGTTTAAACAGGAAGCATCCAGTTTCTAGGGAGAGAGGCATGGATAAACCAGAGAGAGTCTTGCTCACCCTGCCCCCACCCACACCTCCTGCTCACAACTCGATCACAAGGGTGGTAGGATGGAGTTTGGTGAGGCAACTGTTACTCCTGACGTAGCCTAACCTTGCTTAACTACTTAATAATTTAACCTAACCTGACCTAACCTGGGCTCCAGTTGGGAAATTGGGAAACTAAATCCACTTTTGTGTACGATGAGTTTCATCCATTATGCCCGAAGCAATCGTAGGTACGGCTTAAAGAACGTGATAAAAGAGAAAATCTTTCAGCAAGAGAAGGTAATTTACTACCCTCAAAATAGAAAAACACAGAAAACAAACTGGAGGAATATGAAGTGAATTGGTGAGGTCTTTAGGCTGTATGCTTAGACGAAAAGTAATGGGTTTCCTAGTTTTAGGGAACGAAATGAAACAAGAATGTCTGCTAATCAGAAAAAAAAAAAAAACATCTCGTGTTCTCGTTAAGTTAGCATTGAGTTCTGCATTTTTCGTTAGGTATCGCGCCTCCCAACACATTTCGGACCAACAGAGCATTGTTATTTCTTCCTCTTACATTTACTGTTCACTCTTTTGTTCGTTCTTAAGTGTACTGTATGTGTGAAAGAGAGAATTAATACAAACAATAATGCATTCCATTAACCCCATCATAGCTGTCAGCCTCGAACAATGCTTTACTGTACCGGTGTCAGGGATGTTGGGTTAGGGAGAGCTATAAAAAAACTGCGAACAATTATGGGAAGGGAACGAAGGTCACTGGTATGTTTTCACGACCCTCCTCTACCATCTCAAACAGTCAGGCGGCCTGCCACTTCATCTCAGATGTTTTCGCCGATATGTTTAAATGCTAATGTAACATGCACCCTAATTATGAGTAAGTTTCTTCCAATATGCCGGAAACAAACGTAGGTAAGGCTTAAGGAATGTTATGATAATAAGAAAACAAACTAGAAAAATACAAAAACAAACTAGAGAATATGAATTGAATTGGTAAGGTTATTACGCTGTATGCTTGGACGAAAATTTAAGAGTTTCACAATTATAGGGGACGAAATGGAACAATTATGTTTACTAATAAGAAAAAATACTTTCATCTCAAGTGTTCTTGTAAGGTGGCATTCAGTTCCACATTCATTGTTCGATGTCGCTTCCCAACACATTTCGGACCGACAGAGCATACAGTTATTTCTGCTCCTTACAGTTAAGTGTACATTTATTGCACATTCTTTTGTTCGTTCGTGTATGTGTGAAAGAGAGTATTGATACAAACAATAATGTATTCCATTAACCCCTTATGGCTGTTAGCCTTGAACAATGCTTTACTGTACCAGTGTCAGTAACGTTAAGTTAGGGAGAGCCATAAAAACTGCGAACAATTATGGGAAGGGAAGCAAGGTCACTGGTATGTTTATACGACCCTACTCTACAATCCCAAACAGCTCGGCGGTCCTTTCATCCCAGATGTTTTCGCCGATATGTTTAAATGCTAAAGTAACATGCACCCTAACTTTATGTTTAAATTCTAATGTAACATGCCCCCTAATTTTCTTTTCACGAATCATAACAAATCACAAGATGGGTTTAGGGAGGAGGGGAAAAAGCCAGGTGTACCAGACGAGTCTTTTCACATCTGTAAGAAAAAGAAACTGACTTTATAACTTTGAAAAAATGGTTTCAAGGTCTGCCACGGGAGTACACAAATTTTCTGAACTCACGAACATTGAGTATTTGAGGGGGGTAAACATACGCTTTGCTGTAAGCAGTAAAAGCACCTTACCAAATCAGTTCATCCTGATAGTCTGTTATATTTTTCTGATTATTTCTGGGTTGGTAAATAAACATTTCTTATTAAATCTTTCCCCGCTGTTTTTATCTGTTCTGGTGTGACGACTCTTTGATTCGTTAACGTAATGGCAGAAGACACTGTTCTAATCTAAGTGTTTAAACCTGGCCTAACCTAGCTTAACTGCACCTAATAATGTAACCTAACCTAATCTTCAGTTTGGAAGTTGGGAAACGAAGTCCACATTTGAGTACGATGAGTTTCGTCCATTGTGCTGGAAACAATCGTAGGTACAGCTTTAGAACGTGACGATACTAACAGGGAGGAAATCTTTCAGTAAGAAAACGTGATTTACCGAACTGAATATAGTCTGAAAAATACTGAAACAAGCTGGAGGAATATACATTGAACTGGAAAGGTCTTTCTGGTACTTAAGTGTACATTTACCGGTAAATAAATCAGTCTAACAGTACAGTACTTGTGTTTCCGCCGGATTAATCGTGCTTTCGGATTAATCAGGCACCCCTTAACACCATATAGCCCGGATAATCGGGCTATCTCTGTACTGTCATGTAGTAACTTTTTCACTTCCATGCTTACTTCCCTGTTTCTTATCACTGCTTTCAAAGAACCAGCGACCTTTCTTTCCTGCTGTACCCTTTCAAGCACTTCACCCTCCAAACCTCCATCCTTACTCATCACACTACCCAAGTACTTAAACGTACTGTACTCACATTTTCCAATTCCTCACCATCCAACCTCGCTGTACATTCACTGACTTCACCTTTCTCAAAAACCATCACTTTACTCTTCCCTACATTCTCCTTTAGATTCCGTTTCTTACACGCACTCCCAAACTCATCCACCAAGCCTTGCAGCTCCTCGTCGTCTTCACTCAACAACACAGTATCATCTGCAAACAACAGTAAAGGGAGTTTCCAAACACTATCCTCTCTCACCATGGCCACTCCAACATCCACTACCCTACCTTGTACCTCTTTTATTACCCCATCCATGTACAGATTGAACAACCATGGAGACATGACACATCCCTGTTTCAACCCAACTTTCAGAGAAAAAAATTCACTTAGTTCGCCATCCACGCACACTGCAGCCTTCGCACCATCGTACATACTCTTCGCAGCATTCAACAACTTCCCATCTACTCCATATATTCTTAACACTTTCCACAATCCTTGTCTATCCACCCTGTCATATGCTTTCTCCAAATCCATGAAAGCCGCATACAACTTCTTTCCCTTCTCTAGAAACTTTTCCACTAAAGATCTAAGAATGAATATCTGATCTACACAACCTCTTCCCTTCCTAAAGCCTCCCTGTTCTTCTCCAACTAATTTCTCTGTTCTTTCTCTAACTCTGTCAATAAGTATCCTACCATACACTTTTCCTATTATACTAAGAAGACAAATACCCCTATGATTACCACACACTTCTTTTTCCCCTTTTCCTTTGTACAAGGGAATAATTATACCTGACTTCCAATCCTCCGGGACTCTACCTTCCTCCCAGGCCAATCTGCACATCTTCCACATCCATTCTACTACTATCTCTCCCCCATGCTTCAGCATTTCTCCACACACTCCATCAATTCCTGGGGCTTTCCCTGATTTAACTTTCTTCATCGCTTCCACAACTTCTATCCTACTGATTTCTTCCTGTCTTCTCACCTCCCTCCTTCTCCCAGTCATTCCCCAGCCACTTATACTCGCATTACTTCCATCCTCTACGTTCAACAATTCCTTAAAGTGTTCTCTCCATCTGCTCACTTTTTCTCCCTTCTCCACTAGTAATCTACCATTTTTATCTTTCACTCCCCTGCTAACTTCACTTCCACCCTGTCTTACTCTTTTCACCTCTTTCCAGAACATTTTCTTACAGTCCCTCCACTTTACACTCAAAATCCTTCCAAATTCCTCATCCACTCTCTTCTTACTCTCTTACTAATCTTTTCACCTCTCTCTTTATTTCTACATATAACTCTCTCTTCCGCCTCTCAACTTCTTCCACGCCCCTATTTCTCATCCATTCATTGTATGCTTTCTTCTTTTGTGCCACGGCCTGTTTCATCTCTTCAGTCCACCACGCTGTTCCTTGCACCTCCCTCCGTCTTCTCTTCCTTCCACACACCACATCACATGCTACACATATTTCTTCTGTAAATATCCTACACACACCTTCCACGTCTCCCATCTGCTCCAATTCATATTTGCCCAATTGTTCCTCTACTTCTCTCTTATACTCTGCCTTTTTCTCATCCTCTTGTAACCTTTCCACTCTCCTTGCAACTACTCCTTCCTCTCGTCTTTCCCTTCTTCTATTTCTCCATTCTAATTGGACCTTGATTCTGGCCCTCACCAAGTAGTGGTCAGAAAGTCCACTCCCCCAACCTCTATAAACTCTTGCATCCATTACACATCTTCGCATCCTTTCATCCACACACACATAATCAATCATTGCCTTCGTTCCATTCAGTTCACCACCCACCCTTCTCATCACTCGCCATGTATACCTGTGGATCATTTTATGCCTGAAGAGGGTATTGGCTATCACCAATCCCCTCCCAGCACAAATGTCTACTAACGCACTCCCATTCTCATCTATCTCAGCAGGCACACCCCACTCACCAACTATTCCATCCACCTTCACATTCCCAACTTTACCATTCATATCACCAATCAAAAACACTCTCTCATGCCTTCCAAACTTTCCATGCACACTTCTACATTTGTCCAGAACTCTTCTCTCACTCTTGTAGCACTATCTTGCGTTGGCGCATACACACACACACACACACACACAATCGCCCACATTTATATTCCAACTTTCAACTTTACCCACACAATCCTTGACCCAACTGATCCATACTGTCTTATGCTCCTCTTCCATCTTTTACTCACAACTATACATACTCCTTCCTTTGCCCTCTCATTCTCACCTACTCCTGCACATATACCCCATCCATACTCCCATTCTCTCACACTTTCTCCTCTCCATTTTGTTTCAGTTATTCCACATACATCCACTTTCGCACCCTCAAGCACCTGGACAATCTCTCTCTCTTTCACCTCATCATTCGCTCTTCTTACATTCCAAGTACCCATTACCAAGTCCTTTGTCTGGTCCTGGGTCGTCATCGTTTGGTCAGTCCTTGTCCGAGGCTTATTGTTTGTTTTTTTAGTTGTTTTCCGGGGAGGGGCACTAACCCTCCGCCAACCCTTTTAGTCGCCTTTTACGACAAGCAGGGATACTGGGGGAGTTTTCTTGAAAAACTCCCCTACCCCCAGGGGGTGGTGCATCGGCCGGGAAATACCTTTTACATAAACTATTTACATTAATCTATGCCTTCTGGAGGTACAGAGTTACTTTGTTATGAATAATTAAATATAGGGTTTGCAAAAGCCAAGCATTCCTCCCCTTCAAAAAATGTTGGAACAACCCCTACATATTGAGGGAACTCTTTCCCTACTTAAACTTTTAGCATACCATTTTGATATAGGGCCCTTAGGAAAGGCCGTACATTAGCTTTAAGCATATGGCCGCTAGAAACTCTGAGCACTTGTTCTTCCCAAACTCTTTCGCCAGCTTTGAAAACTTCTCTCCCCTCTCAACATGACGAATGAGCTCCAAACGTTGACTGTACAACAACTGCAGCAGCTTCTTGACGCCATACTGCTTAGAGCGTTTCATTGGGGAGTCTGGAGGGGCCATGGCAGGTTGGAGGCGGGGGGAAGTTGTACAAAAAAAGCAGGTAACTCTTGTACTCCACAGTGACGGTCTGTTGTGTGCGGACTGACGGGACAAGAACAACAACAACATGGCGGCATTAGTATGCACATATGCCACCAGGGACGCGCGGTGATTGGTTGTCGGGTTGCGATTTTCAGTTTGAATCCTGTGGTTTATGTTTCTCCTCGGAAAAGGCCCACTTGGGTGCCTAGATCCACGATTTTCATGACTTAACAGTGATTTTAGGTTGCCGGCAGTCTGACAGCCACCTAACCATGATTTAAGAATCTGTGATTTGTGAACACGCAATTTACGAGGATTGAGTGTACTGCTAACTTAGTCATACTTTCACAGTTATCTACAGGAGTCAATCCATCATGTTCCACTTTCTCCCTCAACACTTTATTTTCACTTTTTAACATTTCATTTTCTTTTTCCAGTTTCATAACCATCTCGCTTAGGTTTCTATGCTCACGATAGCATTCAGTCACAGTTTTTGTGCGTAATTTACACATCCAGTCTATCTTCCCTAGGTCAGCATCCTTAACATCTTGAAGATACACACACTTTTTGTGACTCCATTTCTCACATAAGTCACAAGCCACCCAATTAGAAGAGACTTCCTGCCCCTTACCACACTGCTGACATACAGATGGAACAGCCATACTTGCAGCTACTTATGTACATAATATGAGGAAAATGTGGAGCTCAGCCTTGTGTACCTCTGGCAACACACGACCACCATGAATGTAAACAAACAGGGTAGCTCCACTCTTACCCTGAATTTAACCCTGTAGCCAATCAAGTATGAAATATTGCCAACGTAACAGGTACACTAGATCTTCATTAGCATATGTATCAGCACTGACAAGGTCTAGGTGATATTTCTTGCTCAGAATTGCTCCACAACACAGGGACAGCATCAGAGGAGCTCTTGATGTAAACTTTCAACATACACACTGACTGCATAGTAATAAGGTACTGTGGTAAGTTACCCCAAGATGTGTTGTGGACTAGGCACTTGAACTGTTTCGACGGGCTTTTGACTTCTCAGGATTTACATGCACAGCAATTAAATCCCCTCCTGTGTGTGAATTGGTATTTTTGTTGAATATTTGTGTAGACTGGGTTAATTACATACAGTATACTTACAGTATATTTGTCATGAGAGTGAAACTCAATTTGATTTTAGTTGTGCATTGGCAGCAACCCCCCAGGTAGTCCTGGTTTTATACATTCTGTCACCATTTTGATGTCCTCTAAAGATCAAAGATTTCCAGCAGTAAAGATTAATTGCTTAGAATACTGTAATAGACACTATAGCTGGATATGCATTGGTTTTTCATGCCATGAGTTTGGTGATTTTTTTTTTCTTTCCATTAAATATAATATATGCCTTAAACAGTAGAAGCACCTTACCAGGTCAGTTCTTTCTGATATTGTTTTACTGGTTATTTTGAGGGTCATAAATAAGCGTTTCTTGTTAAATCCATTTTGCTGTTGTTTTTAGCTGTGTTCCGCTCTGACAGCTCTTGTTTGATTCATCAGCGTAGTGGCGGAGGCAACTGTCCTAACATCACAGTTTATCGAACTCTAAGCTAACCTAGCTTCATTGTACCAAATAATTTAACCTGACCTAACCTCCAGTTGGGAAATGGGAAACAGAATTCACCTTTGAGCAAGTTTGAGTAAGTTTCTTCCATTACCCCGGAAACAAATACTGTAGTCGTAGGTACGGCTTTAAGAAATGTGATGATTTTAATGGGAAAATTAGCAGCCAGAAAAGGTGACCTACTACCCAGGAAATAGTAGGAAAAATACAGGCAACAAACTGGAGGAATATGAACTGAACTAGTAAGGTCTTTCTGCTGCGTAAAGCATACATATACCTTTTTTTCTCAATAACTTTATACTGGGTATAACATAATTATCATTGTGACACCTTTAAAATGCTGCAGAAAGGTGTACAAGGAAGACCTCAACTATAAAACTACCAGTTGTACATGCAAACTGTGGCAAGCAGCAACCCACCATGTCTGTCTTCTATGTTGACTCACTCCAGAGTCAGTGCATCACTAATTGTTTGTTCTTACTATCCTAACCCAATTCAACCAAACCTAACTTAAATTAACCAGAATGATTTGTGGTCAGATAAGTTTTGGGTCTGAATCGACCATTGCCACAGACACACACACACACACACTAATTATAAGAGAGCCAGCTGGGAGGCCTTTACAACTGAAACAAAATAACACTTTGAAACATTAAACAGTACATCCATCAGGAACTTCAACACCACTGTGCACACTTTCAGTACAGTTATACAAAATGCAGACAAAAGACATCCCTAGAGGCAACAGAAATGGACACAACCCCAACTTCACACCAGAAATTCAAGGCCTCATCAGTCAGCACAACGCACTACAACACTCCCCAACACCGCATACACAAAACACCGTATAACAAAAGGAACTCGACACTCAGATAAACAGTAAAATATCAGAACAGCAAACACTAAACTGGAATAATTATCCCCAGACACTTGCCCACAAAACAAACAGCAGCAAACTCAACAAAACACTAAACAGCATCACACTCTTCAACAGCAACACTACGCAATCACACGCTGCCATCACAACAACAGACACCATACCTTCAAACAAACAACAAGCAAACACTTGTCAATCACTTTGCATGTCAGCCATCTAAACTTCCATCGTGACGACCGACATATCATCCGACGTAAGAGACAGTTCCCCACAGACCCAGACTTCATACCTTTCACTTACAACTAGACGAAGCTCATCATTAGCAATCACTCATCTGCCTGTGGACCAGACAACATGAGCAACATTCACCTTAACCCCTCCATGGCCGTAGGTCTGGAATTTTATGTGCACCCCAGGCCGACGCCGGTGCCGTTTTCTGAGTTTTCAAAAATTGATTTTTTCTTGCCATATTGAAGAGAAAGTTCAGACTCACCTAACAGTGCAAATCCCAGCTTCCCAGACCCATTCTGTGGCTTGTGATGGAGCGTGAAAGTTGCAGAAATATTGGCAACTGATAATCGCCCCCAAGAGGTGCTGCCGCACTGCAACATTGCACGTGTTGGTATTGTTTATTTTTTATTTTTTTTTTTAATACCCCCCAAACAATGTGAATGGTGCTGAAATGTTGCACATATACTAGATATGGTGATATTGAATGATTTCAGTACATAATTCAGTAAAAGTCCATTAATCCGAACACGGATAATCCGTGAATCCCAATAATCCAAATTTTTTAAGAAAAAAAAAAAAAAAAAAAAAAAAAAAAAAAAAAAAAATCAAACTGGGCGCCAATTGCGCCAAAGTGCCAAGCGGTGTGGTCATGGATCAGTTAAAGCATGGATTGGCAATGCCTCATAAACAACCAACCACTTTTGGATCTGCACATGTAGAGGAGCTGAGTGATGACATAATGAAAAGTGTCATTAACCCAGACAAGACAAAGGATGAAAAAGACAGTTTGTTGATGTGTTGAAGAATTATACCGCAGCTGCTTCTGTGGGGCCATCCTACATGTAATGTACTGTACTTAAACTTACAGGGAACCAGCACCCCATTGAGGTAGGCAGTGCCTTAATGGGGTCAGACCAGGGTTCTTCCCATGGCAAGGTACAGGGAGATATGAGGAGGTTTGGCTTCCAGATGGATACAGTACTGTATGTATTGCACCAGTGTACTGTTCTTTGCAGTGCAGAGCAACAAGTCATCCTATAGTACTCATATGAAAGCAGAACCTCTACCATCCTAGGTAAGATATCAATGGAAATTTGCATTTGTAAGGTTGATTAACTCCTTAACCGCGGGGCATCACTTTCGTGACGCGTGGGAGCAAGGGATCATACCGCGGGGCGTCACTTTTGTGATTCTGTGTTATTTTGAATTTGCCTGGGCTTTCTAGTGGTGGCTTGTATCATCTATCAGTACTGCCAGTGTCCAACACTAGTCAGCACTCCTAATCTCATCTGTACTTCCATCCATTGTTGACAGTTTAGCCATTTCTCCCCGTTCTTGACTACCCTCCCTACCTCCCTTCCATTACCTTCTCCCCTCGCCTGCCTGGCCGTGCTACGCTAAGTAAATCTTCCCTGGAATTTTCCACTGATTGCATCCATTGAAATATGCCCTATGCCCTATTCTTTTACCAAATAATATATACAATTAAGAAATAAGGTAAGTGAGAGTGCCATACACCTGGAATTGGCAAATTATCACCTGACAACACCTCACGTGCACTCGTTCGCTAATTTTCGCTGTTTATTTCCCCTTGAAATATGCCGAATAATCTGTTTTCGTAATAAAAATACTGCATACATAAGAAAGGAAGGGAGAAGCCTAAGTGATATTTACATTCACCTGAAACTATCTAATTATTGCAGGCCACCACACTGTATTCTACGCTAAGTAAATCTTCCCTGGAATTTTCCACTGATTTCATCCATTGAAATAAGCCCTATGCCCTATTCCTATACCAAATAATGTATACAAAAAAGAAATAAGGTAAGTGATAGTGCCATACACCTGGAATTGGCTAATTATCACCTGACAACACCTCACGTGCACTCATTCGCTAATTTTCGCTGTTTATTTCCCTTTGAAATATGCCGTATAATCTGTTCTCGTAATAAAAATATATATATGGAGGGAAAGGAGAAGCCTAAGTGATATTTACATTCACCTGGAACTACCTAATTTATAATGTACAGTGCTCGTCAGAAGTATTCAGCGTTGTCCGCCGGGCGCGCAATACTTATGGCCCAAAAAGAATCACCCATTTTTTGGGGTAAGAATTGAGCCATAAGTTTGAGCTCCGAGCATGACGTCACGGTAGCCTGAGGCCTTCTGACGCGCTGGTTGGTTCCCGCCTCAGTCGCCCACGGGCTGCCTGAGAGAGAGGAACTCCGCCGAGTGTCCCTCTCAAATTGCGCCATTTTTTACCGAGTGTCCCGTGGTGTTTTGGCCTTCAAAACTTTGTTATGGCACCTACCCGTGAACTATCGAGTGAAATCATATCCCAGATCATTGCTCTAAAGGAGGCAGGCCACCAGACAAAGGAAATTAGTGAATTGGTTGGTGTGGCACGATCGACAGTGCGTCGTTGGTGTGCGCGGTTTTGGGAGGAAAACAGTGGCGAAGTTCCCACAAAGAAACCGAGGTCTGGTAGGCCTAGGAAAACTTCCCCAAGGTCTGTTAATGTTTTAAAACGTGCAGTGGAGTTTAATCCTTGTGTGAGTGCAAGGAAAATTAAGGAGAACAACCCAGAAGTGTTTGGTGAGGTGTCAGTGAGAACAGTGTCTCGTAGGGTGCATGAGCTTGGTTACACAAGTCACAGGCCTGTGAAAAAGCCTCTTCTCTCTAGCAGCCAGAGAATTCGTAGGCTTGCCTTTGCTAATAAATATCTAAATTGGGGTGAGGAGCAATGGTTGTCAGTGTTGTGGTCTGATGAGGCAACATTTAGTGTTACCTGTAACAGAGGAGCATGCAAAGGTAGTGACCCACTTGACCCACGGTATGTAGAAAGCACAGTTAAACATCCTGATTCACTCATGGTATGGGGTTGTTTCTCAGGGAAGGGTTTGGGGAAGCTTGTTGTACTTCCCAAGAACCTCAGAGTGAATCAGGATGTTTACCTGGAGCTTCTGTGTGATCATTTACCAGACTCCTTCGAGCTAACAGGTGCACGAGTGTTTCAGCAGGACAGTGCACCTGCTCACAAGGCCAAATCGGTCACCAATTGACTTCGTGACTGCGAGGTATCATTCATGACAGACTGGCCAGGAAATAGCCCAGACCTCAACCTGATTGAAAACCTCTGGTACCTCGTAAAGAAGAGTCTCCAAGGGAAGGACGTGAGCTCTCTGCCTAAGCTGGAAGCCGCCATTCGTGACTCCTGGGACAAAATACCCCTCCAGCACCTCAGGAGCCTCGTCCTTTCATTTCCAAGATGTCTCAGGTCCGTGAAGAAACGTAAAGGCTACCCTACGAAGCACTAAAGGTAAATAAAATGCATTATTTATATGTTTTTTCAATGTTGAAAGGTTTGTTTCTCAGGAGGGACGCAGGGCGCCCCATACTTCTGACGAGCACTGTATTGTCTAGATTTCCTGCCAGTCATTTTTTAGCTATATATTAGCAGCTCTCATGAGGCTGACGTTGGCAGTAATGCATTCCCCTAGGTAGGCCACCACGGCCCACCAGTATCAGTTTACTGTCGTCTTTCAAGGTGAAAGTACATCAGATTCGCGCCTGCTAACTTCCGCCGCTTTTTACCCCCATGCAAAGGGCCCTGTGACCTCTACCCCCTACTAAACCTCGTGTGGAAAGAGGTAACGGGCTGACAATTGATAGAGAGTGACTATGATCTTTCTGGTGAGTAAAACAGTGCAAGTGGAATTGTAAATAATGTGTAAACAGCAAGTGAAAGCAATGAATGTAAATATACGTGAACAGTGGAAAATAGTTTTATAAGTTACTGCAAGTGACAGTGCATAACACAGTGTAAATAAAATAGAAATGTAAATAATGTAAATAAAATAGAGAACATAAATAGAAATGTAAATTAGTATTATAAGAATACGAGTATATAAACTAGGATTAATGAAAGTGAAAGTTTCACTCTAGCATGTATGAATACCATGAGTTATGAGAATGAAGGTGAAAGTGCCATTCACTCTCAATGCTAGTATACAGGACGAGAAAGCGAATGCTACGTATTTTACTGAAAGAGAAATTGAATGCCTACAGTGATAATAAACTACTATTACTGAAGGAAACTTATGGATAAAGACTGTAGATATACAGTATATAAGTGTTGAATAGTAACAGAAATATAAACTGTGAGTGTTTTTATGAATAATAAATGACAGAACACCAGTGGCGAACAATGTCAAGTGGGAAGGTCATACGCCCTCGTAATTTTCATTGCTTTCAGTGTTTTTTTTTTTTTTTTTTTATAGTATGGATTCCAAACTACTTGAAACTCATAGAATAATGTTTCTAGTGATAATATCAGGCTGTGGTAATCATATTATGGGTTGTAGGGAAGTGTAAAGTGGAGACTTCGTTACCCAACTTCAGAAGTCTCCACAAGTCCTATGGTACTTGATGAAGGCACAACAAACACCCCAGGAGAAAGCTGAAGGTATGTGCCATAAGCATATATGATTTTAATATTCTAGGACTAATAACTGATTTTTGGCAAATATTTTTAGAGAGTGTCGGAGCGCAAATATGCCCACGGGAGCCGCAAGTCAAAGCAAAACAAGCCCGCGGTTAAGGGGTTAATAGAGGTTAGAATGTGAGATACTCGCCCCTCATGGTTGGTGAAACTTTACCGCCTCAGGTTTTTGTGGGTGAATAAAACATAGTTTGTCAATTTTGGGATAATTTAGCCTAGTTAAATTAGCTCAAAATACACTAAGTAGGTAGATTCTAATGTCTGGTGGTTTTAAGCCACTAGAATGGGTTTTTTAGGCCATTACATTATAGTCCCCATCTACATTATGACCAAGGGAGCCCTTTTTTAACCCGCTGCGTGCCAGTGCCGTTTTAAAACGGTGACAAAAATCTGCGGTCAGTGCCTGTGCTGTATTAGAATGGAGTAAAATTAAAAAATTCACCATGACTGCATTTTTCAAGATTCACAGGTAAAAACTGGCAGACATGTATGGTAACTGTCGCTCTACCATGCTTCAGGGGTCAAGGCCATACGCCCACTTGCTTCCCCCCTCATGCTCGCTGTGTCTCACTCTGCCTATGTGCCTCATCCAGTGCTATACATAGTGAAGGCATGTTGTAAGTATTTTCTCGTAAATGTAAGGACTGTACGTATTGAAATCAAGTTGTAAATATTTTCGTGTAAGTGTAAGGACTACATAGTGAAGTCAAATTGGAAATACCTTCTTGTAAGGCCAGGACTGTACATAGTGAAGTCAGGTTGTACCTATCATCAAGTAAGTGTAAGACAATGCATTCACAGTGAGAGAGACATGCATATTGTGACAGATGTTGAAGTAATCAGAAAAGTGTACTGAACATTGCTGTACCTTCCCAGCATAAATACCTGATTCTACCTTACACAGAAAACTGCTTTCTTTCACCTACATGGTGAGAGAGCGGGAATACCTGTATACGAGTATGCAGGACTCAATAAAACCCATTTCTGAGCTTTGGTGAGTATTTTGAAGGTGAAATTCGTTGTTTTCTCATCTAAATCTTTCATTTTGGCAAAAAAAAAAAAAAAAAAAAAAGGCCAGCACAGAGGCGACCCATAGGGCTAAAAATAGCTGGCACATGGCGGGTTAAGAGTTTGCAGAAACTTTTTTTTTGTGGGTGTCCATGTAATGGTACAGAGGGAGATTACTGTGTATTGATTGGCAGAAGGAAAGATTGATGGTTGTTCAGTACAAAAAATTGGCAGAAAAAAAGTATAGATGAAAATGAGTAACTGTTCTTGAGAGGAGCATGTGGAGTTACATGGAGAGACAGACTGGCCAATGAGAAGTGAAGGAGCATTGTGGTGTGGATGTGGATGTGATAGCATTAGGAGAAATACATTGAGGTGGTTTGGCTGTGTGGGGAGGGTGGAGAGCATGAGACTAACAAGGAGAGTGTATACATATATGTGAGTGAAGTGGAGGGGGGAAGAGGGAGAGGGGAGGCCGAGGATGAGATGGAGGGATGGAGTGGAGAGGTATATGAGAGAGGAGGGTGTGAGCTGTGGGGTAGGCAGTGAAATGTCGGGGCACAGGGCAACATGGAGGCGATTTGTTTGTGGCCACTCCCTACGGCAGGGGTCGCCAGCCATTGATCGACTGGGGGCCGGAACTGCTCTGTTACTCAGCTGGTGGGCCAGATGCTTTGAACTTGTTAAAGACAACACCCTCCTTTTTCAATAATAATAATACAGTAATCCCTGTAAGACCCGGACACTGCAAGTCCCGGATATTTTGGGTCAGGCCTTCGGAAACCAAAAATGGCCAAAAAACGTAAAAAGCAAAAAAATAAATAAAGAAAATAAATCCGATGTATTTATCTGTACTTTGAACTTGGCCACGGCGCTGAACAGCTGTTTTTGCGCGTAGCAGAGTGCCCCCCCTGCATCCTCCCCTCCCCAGTTCCCGCCTAACTACTGTCGTGACTAGACACGCATCACAGTGGCTGTCCTACGTGCTCATTTTTGTGAATAAACTGCAATACCTCGCCACTAGACCACATGGGAATTTACAGTGTTGTGCAGTGTTAAGAAATTATAATTCAGAGTGCAATGGATTAAATGCAGAGTGCAAACTGGCGTGTTGCATCTGGCGTAGCTCAAGTAAGAACAGACTGTGCAGTGTTAAACAATTATAATTCACAGTGCAAAGGATTAAGTGCAGCACGACACTGGATTACTGTACGTGCTTCAAGAGCATTTTCACCACTGTCAGAGCCTTAGAGGAGGCGAGTTAATCTTCGTGATGGCCATGGACTTGTTGTAAGTACCCTGTACACTGCTAAATATTTTCCATACTCACTTCTGATTCCTCATTCTCAGGTTCCATATCATTCATTTCATGCTGCCTGTCCCTTATTTGTGTGAATAGGGTCTTAAATAGGTGCTGTGCATGTCCGGTAGGGAGTTATTTAGGTGGTTTTCAAAGTTAGGTTGGGTTAGGGTCCTGAAGTACATAGCACTCGCATAACTTGCGGACTTCTAACTCACGAATGATCTAACTCAAGTTGTCCATATCTAAGTCACGATTATCACCAGACTCACGGAAAATGCATTAATTCGCGTTTTTCCGCTAGAAAATGGTTTACTTCTGAGGAGATGTTTAACTCACGGTATTGTAGCTGCAACTCGTGACTAGAAGCCAGTCATATTTAAGCCACCCCATGCTAGTGCTGTTTTAAAACACTCACGAAATTCCGCGGTCAGTGCCAATGCCGTTTTAAAACGGTCTCGATTTCAAAAATTCATTGTGACCACAATTTTCATGATACGCGCGCAAAAATTGGTGTGCTTGTAGGGCAACCCTTCCTCTATCAGCCCTCAGGTGGCCTGGCCCAAACACCCACGCGCTCCCGCCTCACACTCACTCTGCCTCACTCTGCTTGTGTGTGTCATACAGTGCAGTGATGTCTTGCTGCGGTCTCTCTGACGAGGAGATTCAGGACCTCCTGAGGGTTCCCTACACTGGGGAAAGTGATGTGGATGATGATGACGTGCAGGATAAGGACTACATCCAGCCTGAGGAGGAAAGTAATAGTGATGACGAAATTCCCTCACCTAGAAAGTCTAGGTATGTGGGCTACAATAGGGCAACACATGGTAGGAGGCCACCTGCACATCGTCGTCTTGCACGTCATGACGATGAAGAGGAAAGGGAGGAGGAAGGTAGTCCAGCAGTTTACATGTGGTTAAGGAAAGAAAGGATTTTACCACGTGGGGATGAAAGTGTGAGGAGGAAGCGGGACAGATTTGGGACGCTCCATTGTTGGAGGAGAGTGACTCATCTCGCCCCCACTCTCCCATGCCCGCATATGACCCAACTCAGCCCAGCACCTCAGGACAAAGTCTTCCCACCTTCCCCAGACCCATCACCTCACGTGAAACTCTTCCCCCATTCCCCATGCTTCTCCACGGCCCGAGGATAACGGAGACGATAATGATGACGAGGAAACGACGTGGGAGTGGGAGGACGGTAGTGACTTTGTCCACCACATTCACCCATTCACCCACGAGAATGGGGCCGGGTGTATTGTCCCAGAACTCCACCATAGGTCAAGTAGGCTGGACTTTTTTAGGAACTATTTCCCAGTTGACTGTGTTTTGAAGATTGTGGCCTGACAAATGCCTTTGCTGCATTTGAGTGTGGGGGAACAACACAGACACCACACAGCTGACTATTCGAACTTGACAACCCTGAGTCAAATGTACGTGTTCCTAGCACTTGTGCTTTTGAGGGGGATATTGAAAAAAAACAGCTTCCCTTGAATTGGACTGTGAATCCAGTAATGGTGACACCATTTTTTGGCAAGGTGATGGGAAGAAATCAGTTTCAGTACATCTTGAGCTGCCTACATTTTTTTGACACCTTTGACCCTGCTAATGCTAACAACACAGACAGGATGAGGAGGATACGTCTGGTTTTTTATCACCTTCGAGAGAAATTCCGTACCTCCTTCTCTTCATACCAAGACCTCGCTATAGACGAGAGTCTCATGCTAGGGAGAGGTAATATCGCTTTCCATCAGTATATCCCCAGCAAAAGACAGAGGTTTGGCTTCAAAATCTTTGTGATGTGCAACTGTAAGACTGGGTATGTGCAGGACATAGTCCTGTACACAGGTGTTCAGACAGACATCACAGAAGAGAGACGCTTGAGACTCTCAGGGGCTGTGGTAAAAACAGTAATCGAGGAATACCTTCATCGTGGGCACGTCCTGTACCTCGATAATTGGTACACAAGCCCCCTTCTTGCCAGGTACCTTCACCTGCAGGAAACTGGTCTGTGCGGCACCGTAGAGAAGAACCGCCAGCACATGGTGAAGGTGGGGAGGAAGCTTCAGAAAAACGAGGTTGTTGTTTTACAAGGCTAACAATATCCTTGCAACAGCATGGCACCACAACTGCTAAGTATACCTCCTCTCATCTGTTCATCGGCCTCTTGTACACCGCACAGACAGCACAGGTTACAGGGCAGAAAGGCGGCGCCACGTCTGGAATCCAGAGCCTGTCTTGGCGTACAATGTGAACATGCAACAGGTGGATCAATCGGACGCCATAATTTCCAGCGTTGACTGTGCCAGGCCCACGATGAAGTGGTATAAGAAATTATCCTTCCACCTTCTCGACATCACTGTCCTCAATGTTCACTTTCTCCACGCACATACCACTGGCATCCAGGAGACAGAGGGCTGTATTTGTGAGCTGGTGTGGGAGATAGTGGGGGAATATGGGGAAGATAGAAGTGCTGCTTGCCACCACCACACCTCTCCGCCTCACCGCTAGAGACTTCCCCAGAATCGTCCCTCCAAGTGCAACACGTCAAAATTCCCAGCGGAGGTGTCGTGTGCAAACAGCACTGTAAGGCCACTTACTCAGCGGAAGGACTCAAGTACAGCAAGCTCGCCCCTAACGCGAGGGTTTAGTTCTAACTGTGGCGTGTTCGGCGCGAGACAGCGTAAGTTTTAACTCCTTATTTTGCTCCCTAGACCCCCTAAATGTGGTGTTTTGCCGTTATCTGCCATTGGTAATCAATATGAAGCACTTTTAGTGGTTAGAAGGTTTATTTAAATATATAACTTACAAATACAGTACTGTACAGAAAAACTTCAACACACAAATACATAAACACAAGGCAACATTCCAATGCCGATTGGTTTCGGGACAGTTCGTCGTCAAGTCAGTTCACCATCACAACAATAACATGACAATTCGCCGTCATTGATGAAGACAGCTGTGAGTGATGCTAGAATATAATTCAAAGGCGAAATAAGTACAGCATATTAATAGAATGACGGGGAATCGTTCAGGGTGTGAATTGTCCTGATGAGGAATCGTCCATGTTTTGACGGGGAATTGTCTGATGGTGAATTGATGACGGAGAATTGTCTCGGAACCCGCCGATCATTGGTAATCATATAAATCTGGTTAATTGGTTACAAGGCATTATTTATTGCTTTAACTTTATGTAAGTGCTTTAACTTACATACCAGAACAGTAAATATTTAACTTACAAGTACAGTACTGTGGAAAATCAGTGCAGCAAATCTTTAACGAACAAATAAAAAAGGCAATATTCCGACACCTATCAGGTAAACTGGTTATAAGACTTTATTTCTTGCTTAAACGTTATTTAATAGTACTTTAACTTGTACATAAACATACCAGAACAGTAACTATACTCTGTTCCATATAAAGTGGCGGAAGAAGTACGCTCAAGTCCTAGTCGAACACAGGTGCCCGTACAAAGGGATTATAGTGGCCTCACCTGACTCTTTCTCCAGCCCTACCCTTCTCCTTCCTCTCCTGAGAGAGAGAGAGAGAGAGATTTGAACTGTTTATTGTCTTATATTCAAATATAGCAATCATATTTTATTTTCTGACCTATTATTAATTATACCTACATCCAATCCAAATGTGAATTTGTGTAATTTGAAGGCATTATTACGAGTTCTATCCTGATTGGCAAACCTAAGAAAATCACCAATTCATCGCGAAATGGCGAACCCTTATAAGTATTAAAATATCAGTCATATGATTTTGCTGAAAATAGCTTCTATCAAGATAGAGTTTTATACAAAAAAATGATGAAATATTCATTACCCTCTCTCTCTCTCTCTCCCTTCTCATGTGTGTGTGTGTGTGTGTGTGTGTGTGTGTGTGTGATGAATAGGAAAAGGGAATGTTTCTCCCTTCCCTCCCTCTCTGTTCTTTCCTCCTTCCCTCCCTCCCTCCCTCCTCTCTCTCTCTCTCTCTCTCTCTCTCATGTATAATATGAAACATTGCATGTATATGGCTTATATTTACAGCTCTTATTTACAATAAGTATACACTAGACACCTCGCACAACACTTGTTTATTCATCTTCATCGCTGCTGGACTCGCTCGATATATTGATAAATTTTCTACCATGCGGTTTAAAACAGTCATTTCTCATAAATTCTTCTTTTATTATTTTTTTTTTTTTTTATGTGCCACACATTTCTGCAAGTTTTCTGCTGTTACTTTTTCTATCGCATTTCTCGTCAGCTCTTCGATCACTCGTAATTTTCGAGAAGAATTTGAGTTTCTCTTCCTCACATCATCCTTGACCTGAGCCCAAATCAGCTTTATGGGGTTGAGCTGGCAATGATAGGGAGGAAGCCGCAGCACCTGGTGACCAGGATTATGGACGATTTCACCAATTTCAAACTATTGCTTGTCTTTGTTTGTTTTTTTTTCACTTGGTGTAGCAGCTCAGCCTTAGTGTGCAGAGGGTTATGAGGGAGGTTGTTATCAAGAAGCCATTTTATAATTTCTTGTTTTCGTAAGCTTTGTGTTGGTGCTTTATGATTTTGCAGTGGTATGATGCGTTGTCCATTATTATAAGTGACCTGGGCGGGATGTTGGGAAGCATCATCAAGGGCATTCCAGGAAATGCTGCATGTGACCTCAGGGCAAATGCTCCACCCATCTTGACCTGAGGCCAAACGCACACCTGAACCAGTACGGGTCAGCAGGTGCTCCACTCATGCATTCCCTCCTTCCTCTTCTTTGTTACCATTCATCTCAAGCTGTACTCACCCAAGAGTCCCAGCATCTTCCACATATTTTAATAAGAAATGTCGATAGAGAATATACCTTATATGCGCTTGCGTGGGAGCATGTGTGTGTGTGTGTGTGTCTAAGATGAATGGGAAATTTTGAAACCTGTCTTAGATAGTTTTTAAAATATTAATATAACAATCATGTAAGTAGCTAAAAGTTACACATTAGAACATACTGCAAGAAGAGAGGATAACTGCAGTAGACCTTTTGGTCCATGCTAGGCAGCTTCAACAGGAATAAGACTAATTTATGAGATTAACATAAGGATAGCACAGAAAAAGGCTCTCCACAGATAATAAAGAGACACACATATGCACCTACACCTACACCTACACGCATGCACGCACGCACACGCACACACACACACTCTCTCTCTCTCTCTCTCTTTCTCAGGAGAGGAGGGAGAAGGGAAGGGCTTGAGGAAAGAGGGGGATAATCCTTCAAAGGTCACCTGCGTTCTACGTTTGACCCAGACTTGGGAAGCAAAAAACAGGTTTCTCTCCGCCAGTTTATATATAACAGACTATAATAGTAATCCCTCTAATTTCCCAACACCCACTATCCGAACATCCACAGTAACCGGACATAATTGTCCCGGGATCCAATATTCCCAAAATGGTCTGAAAACTGCAAAAAATTAGAAAAAAAACCCGATTTTTTCCTGCCCGTATTTTGAACTTGGCGCGCGGGGCGCAGGACAGCTTTGTTGTGGCGCGTCATTCCTCCGATGTCCGCTAGAGCGCCCCTGCATCCTCCCCACTTTCCACCTGTCTCTCATCACAAGTGAACACTCGTCGTCATGGCTGCCCACTTGCTCGCTTTTGTGGTGGTGCCTTACCTGCTGCAGGCACTCCTGCTGCTCTCATGCCTCTCCTTCGTGTGTGTGATGATGGCCCCGCCACCTGAGAAGAGGAAGAGAGTGATGTTGACTCTGGAGAAGAAGCGGGAGATATTGGAGAAAGTAGATGCAGGGTGGTCTTCTTCACGCATCCTCTGTGAGTTTAACCTGGCCCGATCTACTTTGTTTGATATTAAGAGATCCTGAGACAAACTCATGCAGTACACGGCTGACTTCTCATTGAGAAGCAAACGCAACGTGGAGAGGAAGGTGATGTTTACTCCCAAGTTTGCAGAAGTCGACCGCTCCACGTTGATTTGGTATCGACAGCAACGTGCTGCTGGTGTGATGGTACGTGGTACGGAGCAGAAGGCTGCTGCTGAGTTCGCCAGGCTTCACGACGCCCTAGACTTCAAGGCATCTGAGGGTTGGCTCTTCGCGTTTAAGGTACGGCATGGCCTTACCAACCGTAAGTCTCATGGCGAAGCTTTGGACGCTAACGAGGATGGAGTTGACGAGTTTCGACACAAGGTGAAGGGCTTGAGCGACAGGGAGGGCCTCACTCTCGGTCAAGTCTACAACGCTGACGAAGCTGGTTTATTCTGTCGCTCTTTGCCAACAAACACTCTAGCCGAGGAGACGGAGAAGCGTGTACCTGGCCGCAAGCTCTCCAAGCAACAGATATCTGCTTTGTGTTGTGCCAATGCTAACGGCATGCACCGGCTTAAGCTCGTTACTGTTGGCCATGCAAAGCAACCTCGGTGTCTTCGTGGGGTGATGGATGTTCTTCCTGTCTTCTAGTACCATTCTTTGAAGGCATGGTTCACAGCCCAGATCTTCAAAGACTGGTTCCACCACCATTTCATCAAGGAGGTCATACATTACCAGACGGAGAAACTGGGAATCCCTCGCGACCAGGTAAAGGCCCTCCTTCTCCTCGACAATGCACCTGCCCACCCGTGCGACAAGGACTTGATGGCTGAGAATGGCCGCATTAGGTGCATGTTTCTGCCACCTAATACTACTGCTCTCATCGAACCAATGGACCAAGGAGTGATCGTGGCAACGAAGCGCCTTTACCGCCGGAAGTTCTTGGACGAGGTGATGGTGGTTCTCGAGTACGAGGATGAGCGCAGGGAGGGACGGGACACGCGAGGCCAACGGATTTTGGAAAACCTTCGCCGCTACAGCATCAAGTCTGCAGTCTACAACTGGGCCAGTGCATGGAAGGAAGTCCCTGTCAAGACTCTAGAAATGGTTGGTGTCGTCTGCTTCTCAGAACGGATGCGGAGTACGATTTCCTAGGTTTCAATGTGGATGACTTCCGTGCACGTCTATGTACGCACGGTGACAATGTTGATGTGGACGATGTGCGTGAGTGGTTGGATGACGACGAGGGCGATCCTGGGTGTCAGACCCTGTCTGATATCGAGATCGCATCGTCAGTTGCAGGTGTCAGTACCCAGCTTGAAGATTCCGACGAGGACGGCGACAATGATGCGGACTCTTCTCAGCATGACACAACTCCAGCCATCTCCAAGCTGAGCGCACTCCGGGAACACCTAGAGTTCGTTCCGGACTACCTGGAACACCCTGACTGCGACAGGGAGATGGGGCCCTTGGGACTTGTGGAGGAAGTGCGTGCTTTCAGGCAGCGCATCATAAATCATCAGAATCATCGTTCCTTGCGTCAATCAACCATTGACAGCTTTTTCAGGCCCGTGACCCCCGCTGTGCCCAGCCCTGGCTCCACTCCGTTGCCTCCCCAAGACAGGCCCTCATGCTCCAAGCCACAGCCCAGCACATCAGCCACGGTGGAGTCACTGCTCGACGTGAGTTTGCGTCTGTCTTCAGAGTCGTCTGCAGTGGGTACGCCATCACCACAACCCAGCGACGCACCCCTAGGTCACCTCCCTGTGCTACTCTCAGACTCTGACAGTGATTAGACGCCAAGAACTTCTCCACTAGACCACACAGGAATTTGCAGTGTTGTGCAGTGAACAAAACAATGCTTTGTGTTAAGGATTTACAGTTGTGAGTAAAAAGACAAACAATTTTTGGAGTAAATTTAACGTAAATTAACGTGTGTTTTTGGTTTAGAAAATGGTTTTAAAAGTGGAAAGACTTAAAGTGCAGAGTGCAACACTTATTAAGTTACAATGGAGCATAAGTAAGACAAGAGTGCCCAGTGTGAAGAGAGTGGACTTCTGAGTGCGAATGACGAAGTTCAGTGCCAGACTTCGTGTGCAGAGTGCAACACTTATTAAGTTACAGTGGAGCATAAGTAAGACAAGAGTGCGCAGTGTGAAGAGAATGGACTTCTGAGTGTGAATGACGAAGTTCAGTGCAAGACTTCGTGATCAGTGCTTCAGGAAATCCTTCTTACTGTCAGAGTCTGAAAGGAGGCGGTTATTCATCGAGATGGCCATGGACTTGCTGTAAGTAGGCAGAATGTTTCATACTGTACTCTACTGTATTTTCCATACTATACTTACCTCAAACACCTCATTTCACTCTTTTATGTTCCTTATTGGTGTGAATATGCTGTGTCTTAGGTGCTGTGCATGTGCAGTAGGGAGGTGTTTTTCTGAATTAGGCTAGGTTAGGGTCCATAACTACCAGTCCAGGAGCCAGGGACTTCTAAGTACCCAGAATGTTTAATATTCTATGAACCTACCTCAAAAACCTCATTTTATGCTTCTTTTGCATTTATTTCAGTATTTTATGTCCCTTATTGGTGTGATTTGGGTCTAAAATAGGTGCTATGCATGTCCAGAGGGAGTTGTATAGGTGTTTTTCTGAGTTAGGGTCCATAAGTACAAGTCCAGAAGGCTGGGGCCCAATATCCAGACAGGACCACTATCCGGACATGCCTATGGCTCTATTACGTCAGATATTGGAGGAATTACTGTATTTAACGTACAAATACAGTACTGTGGAAAAGCAGTACAGCGAATCACACGATTACTTGATCAAAACAAATCGTGTGCGCTGCGCTGAGGTTCAAGGATTTGGCCTTTCAAAGGCCTCTTGCGTAAATTTTTAGTTTTCGTAATGGTTCTTTAATCTTATGTTGTCTTATACGTATCCCGGCACTAACCGTGTATAATTGCGAGTGCGTTCGGCGAGAATGTGTTCAGGATGAGCTTCCTGTATATGTGTCCAGAGTGTGATGTAGGACTGTGCATATATCCATGCTTTGAGGAGTACCTCACTCTCGCTAGCTATTGAGTAACGATAGTGTGGTAATCACGAACGATAAAAAGACGCTCAGAAGTGTAGTCAGTGCGGAAAAAGACGCTCAAATAGTGTTATAAGTAATGCATACAGTGAAGGCATGTTGTAAATATTTTCTCCGTAAGTGAAAGGACTGAACGTAGTGGAGTAAAGTTTTACGTGTTCTCGTAAATGTTAGATGATGTATTCACAGTGAGATGCTCAGAAATACTCTTGTAATGTCTGTGTATAATGAAGGCATGTTGTAAATAATTTATTGTAAGTGAAAGGGCTGTACATTGTGAAGTCAAGTTGTGCATATTTTCCCGTATCTGTAAGACAATGCATTCACAGTGATACGTATAGTGTTGCTGGAGTTAGTGATTTTTTTGCAAAAGGTGCTTTCTTTATGAACTAATAAGAAAAAAAAAAAAAATTTGTGAGTGTGAAGTTGACAGAAAAGTGTAAAGACCATTCCTATACCTTCCCTGAGTCACGTTGGTGAGAATACCTGAGTTTACCTTGCACGGGTTTTCTCTCACCTCCACTGGGGATTCCTCACACGCTCACACTTGCGGGCAGGTGGAGGGACTATGAAAAATGCACTTCTGGCCTCTGGTGATTTTATTTTATTGTCATATTTGTTTTTTTCACATCTAAATCTATCATTTTAGAAAAAAAAAAAAAAATGCCAGCACGGGGGTGACACATAGGGCTAGAAGTGGCCAGCACGCGGCGGGTTAAGCACACAGTCCTTGTGATTTTGCAGCCAATCAGAACAATGCTTTCTCCACCCACTCCACCTACACCTGGTGGCCAGTACTGCAACTGTGCTAGTGTGCTGAAGCCGCTTCCTGTTTCTCATTGACATGAGCATGGTCATCAGTAGGATTTAGGTAAATGCATTTCTGTATTTTTTTTTTATCATACAAGGATATGTAATGTCTTTCAATATTGTTTATTATCATTATAAGAAATGAAGTACATACTTCTGAGACAGGATGTTAGTGTTAAGTGGTGTTAAGAGGGGTTCCGTTAATGTTATACTAGGCTATGTGACACCATGGCAGAATCAAATATATTTTTCCCGGTAAGGTGTGTTTTTTTTAACACGTTTTTCCAGCTCACGGCATGAGTTCAGAAGGAAACTACAGTGAGTTAGGTGAGTGCAGTGTACCTGTCCAGGGGGCACTTTCCCAAGTCCCAGACATGCCTTTGGCTGTATTACGTCGGATCATGGAGGGATTACTGTAGTAATAATAATAATAATAGCGACGGGTATACTGGTGGGTGGCTGCCAATATTGTCTTGAGGGGGGAGCAGCATTTTTAAATTATTGAATTTTGAGCAAAATTATCACACCAGTGTAGATAAAGGCATTTGTTTTAAATAACCATTAGTAGGGCAAGGTAGGGCAGTGGATGTGGGGGTGGCCCTAATGAATGAGGGTGAGATTTGGAAGCTTCTGGTGTTGCTGTTTGCTGATGATACAGTATTGTTGAGTGAAGATGAATGGGAGTTGCAAGGTTTGGTGAATGAATTTGGGACAGTGTGTAGGAGGAGGAAGCTGAAAGTTAATGTGAACAAAAGTAAAGTTATGGTGTTTGAGAGGAATGAAGTCACAGAGTGTGCAGTGAGGTTGGATGGTGAGGATATGGAGAATGTGAGTGCATTCAAGTACTTGGGTAGTGTGATGAGTAAGGATGGAACTTTGGGGGATGAAGTACGTGAAAGGGTACAGCAGGGAAGAAAGGTTGTTGGTACACTGAAAGCAGTGATGAGAAATAGGGAGGTGAGTATGGAAGTTAAGAAGTCACTGCATGATGGTATTGCGATCCCTACCCTGACGTATGGAAGCGAGGCGTGGACCTTGCAAGAGGGGAACAAGTCAAGAGTGAGAGCAGTGGAAATGAGTTACTTGAGTGGAGCATGTGGAGTGACGTGGAGGGACAGATTGACGAATGAGTTACTTGAGAGGAGCATGTGGAGTGACGTGGAGGGACAGATTGACGAATGAAGAAGTGAAGGAACATTGTGGGGTAGATGTGGATGTGGTTGAAAAGATTAGGAGAAATACACTGAGGTGGTTTGGACGTGTGGAGAGAATGGAGGATGAAAGACTGACTAAGAGGGTGTATGTAAGTGAGGTGGAGGGAGGGAGAGGGAGGGGTAGACCGAGGATGAGGTGGAGGGATGGAGTTGAGAGGTATATGAGGGAGGGGGGGGTGAGCTGGGGGGAGGGGAGTCAAATGGTGGGTGACAGAGTGACTTGGAGGCGTTTTGTCTGCGGCCACCCTTTGCGGGATTAGGGCGTCGAGCTATAGATAGATACTAAATACATCACATGCATGTTACCGTTTATCGCATAACCCAAATTATTGCGTTGGGCAATAATTTTTACACATCTGGCAGTGCTGGATCACTGGGTGCTGGGTGCAGCACGTCATAGCCTCCTAATGTGAGCTCAAGTCTGTCTGAATACACACTTTTTTTAACAAATCAGCTCTAATAAGTGTTTGCCATAGTGTTTAACCCCTTAGCGCACCATGACTTAAAACGAGTCAAAACTGTTTTAGTCTGATGAGGAACCTGTGATGCACTTCCAGTGGTGGTCTGAAGGGATAATGATTAGGCAATTCTGGACAAAAATATTCACCAAAAATTGTTTTAGCATGAATTGTGTCAATATTTGGTGCATCATAAGGGAGGGTGCTTATTTACAGGCCAACACTCTCAAATAGTCGGCATTCTCTTGGTTTTTAGTTTGGGGGGGAGGAGGGCGTGCACACGATATTTGGCGATTTACTCGAAAACTATTGGTTGTATCAGAATCCCACCAATACCACGTGAAAGCTCATGAACTTCTTACATCATGTGAGCAAAGTTTTGTGCTGCAGTATAGGGCAGTTATTTTCATTGTTGAACAACAGTATTATCACCTCATTTCTGTACTTTCACAGTACAGTACTATACTCATTAATTTTGTGTGTTTTTATTATCTTATCGTATAGTATAAACATCAGGGAAGATGATGGTATACAATTTATACCATTATAGCCAATTTCTGGGGCAAATAAAATATTTGGGAATGTTTTCGTTTGTGCATGAGTCTAGCCTGCTCTCGTGGCATTTTCTCTGATCATGTCACACACACTTACAGAAAACTTGTGTTGCTTGAGGGACTTAACAGCCAGTAAGACTTACTGGTTATTCACTTACTGATTAAGTGAAAAACGTGATACTTCTGTGAATTTGTGGAGCATACTAGCCAGCTGGTTAGACAGGTTTAGGGGCCGGGTCAGGCCTGCTGGCAGTAAGTTCGAGGCCCCTGGCGTATGGGATTAAGGCGACTGGCAATAGATAGATAGACAGGAAAATGTGATAATTTTGTATATGATATTTGAGGTTTATAACATGAGTAGGTGAGAATGAGAGGGCAAAAGGAGGAGTGTGGATAGTTGTGAGTAAAAGATGGAAGAAGAGCATATGAGGGTATGGATCAGTAGGGTCAAGGATTGTGTGGGTAAGATTGAAAGTTGGAATACAAATGTGGGCTATTGTGTGCATGTATGTGCCAATGCCAGATTGTGCAAGCAGAGTGAGAGAAGAGTTCTGGACAAATGTGGAAGTGTGCATGGAAATGTTTGGAAGGAATGAGAGAGTGTTTTTGATCGGTGATATGAATGGTAAAGTTAGGAATGTGAAGGTGGATGGAATAGTTGGCGAGTGGGTTGTGCCTGCTGAGATAGATGAGAATGGCAGTGCGTTAGTGGACATTTGTGCTGGGAGGGAGTTGGTGATAGCCAATACCTCTTCAGGCAAAAAATGATTCACAGGTATACATGGCAAGTGATGAGAAGGGTGGGTGGTGAACTGAATGAAAGGAAGGCAACGATTGATTATGTGTGTATGGATGAAAGGAAGTGAAGATGTGTAATGGATGCAAGAGTTTATAGAGGTTGGGGGAGTGGACTTTGTGACCACTACTTGGTGGTGGCCAGAATCAATATCCAAATAAGATGGAGTAATAGAAGAAGGGAAGGATGGGAAGAAGGAGTATTTGCAAGGAGAGTGGAAAGGTTACAAGAGGATGAGAAAAAGGCAGAATATAAGAAAGAAGTGGAGGAACGATTGGGCAAATATGAATTGGAGCAGATGGGGGACGTGGAAGGTGTGTGCAGGATATTCAGGGAAGAAATATGTGCAGCATGTGATGTGGTGTGTGGGATGAAGAGAAGACAGAGGGGTGTGCACGGAACACCGTGGTGGAATGAAGAGGTGAGACAGGCTGTGGCACAAAAGAAGAAAACATACAATGAATGGATGAGAAATAGGGATGTGGAAGAAGTTGAGAGGCAGATGAGAGAGTTATATGTAGAAAGAAAGAGAGAGGTAAAAAGATTAGTAAGAGAGAGTAAGAAGAGAGTGGATGAGGAATTTGGAAGGAATTTGAGTGTAAAGTGGAGGGACTGTAAGAAAATGTTCTGGAAAGAGGTGAAGAGAGTAAGACAGGGTGGAAGTGAAGTTAGCAGGGGAGTGAAATATAAAAATGGTAGATTACTAGTGGAGAAGGGAGAAGTGCACAGATGGAGAGAACACTTTAAGGAATTTTTGAACATAGAGGATGGAAGTAATGCGAGAATAAGTGGCTGCGGAATGGCTGGGAGAAGGAGGGAGGTGAGAATACAGAAAGAATTCAGTAGGATAGAAGTTGTGGAAGCAATGAAGAAAGTTAAATTGGGGAAAGCCCCAGGAATTGATGGAGTGTGTGGTGAAATGGTGAAGCATGGGGGAGAGATAGTAGTAGAATGGATGTGGAAGATGTGCAGATTGGCCTGGGAGGAAGGTAGAGTTCCGGAGGATTGGAAGTCAGGTATAATTATTACCTTGTACAAAGGAAAAGGGGAAAAAGAAGTGTGTGGTAATCATAAGGGCATTTGTCTTCTTAGTGTAATAGGAAAAGTGTATGGTAGGATACTTATTGACAGAGTTAGGGAAATGACAGAGGAATTAGTTGGAGAAGAACAAGGAGGTTTTATGAAGGGAAGAGGTTGTGTAGATCAGATATTCATTCTTAGATCTTTAGTGGAAAAGTTTCTAGAGAAGGGAAAGAAATCGTATGCAGCTTTCATGGATTTGGAGAAAGCATATGACAGGGTGGATAGACAAGGATTGTGGAAAGTATTACGAATATATGGAGTAGGTGGGAAGTTGCTGAATGCTGTGAAGAGTATGTATGATGGTGCTAAGGCTGCGGTGCGTGTAGATGGTGAACTGGGTGACTTTTTCTCTTTGAAGGTTGGGTTGAAACAGGGATGTGTCATGTCTCCATGGTTGTTCAGTCTGTACATGGTGGGGTAATTAAAGAGGTACAAGGTAGGGTAGTGGATGTTGGTGTGGCCTTGATGAGAGAGGGTGGTGTTTGGAAACTCCCTGTACTGTTGTTTGCAGATGATACTGTGTTGTTGAGTGAAGACGAAGGGGAGCTGCAAGGCTTGGTGGATGAATTTGGGAGTGTGTGTAAGAAACGGAATCTAAAGGAGAATGTAGGGATGAGTAAAGTGATGGTCTTTGAGAGAGGTGAAGTCGGTGAATGTACAGCGAGGTTGGGTGATGAGGAATTGGAAATTGTGAGTACATTTAAGTACTTGGGTAGCGTGATGAGTATGGATGGAGGTTTGGAGGGTGAAGGGCTTGAAAGGGTACAACAAGGAAGAAAGGTTGCTGGTTCCTTGAAAGCAGTGCTAAGAAACAGGGGAGTGAGCACGGAGGTGAAAAAGCTACTACATGACAGTATTGTGATACTAATTCTAACGTATGAAAGTGAAGCATGGACGTTGTTGGAAGTCAAGAGTGAGAGCAGTGGAAATGAATTATTTAAGAGGAGCCTGTCGAGTCACATGGAGAGACAGGCAGACAAATGAGGATATAAAGGAGCGTTATGGTGTGGATGTGGATGTGATAGAAAGCGTTAGGAGGAACACACTGAGGTGGTTTGGCCATGTGGAGAGGATGAAGGGTGAGAGACTGACGAAGAGAGTGTATGTGAGTGAGGTGGAGGGATGTAGTGGAGAGGTATATGAGAGAGGGGGGTGTGAGGTGGGAGCAGGGCACTGAAATGGCGAGGGACAGGGCGACATGGAGGCGATTTGTTTGTGGCCACCCCGTACGGGATTGAGGCGTCTGGCAATAGATAGATTATTCATTCATTCCATTCATTGCCAGACGCCATGTATCCCAGACGGGGTGGCCAATGGCTTAGAGTTAATTGTTTTACAGGGAGGGGCACTAATCTTCCACCAACCCCACTTGACACGTATTATTATTATTGTTATTATTATTATTATTTTTACTAGGATTGAAGTGGTTTGGAAAGTTGATTTTTCCCTTAAATGTCCCCAGTTTAACCCCTTAACCGCGGGACGTCACTTTCGTGACGCTTGGGAGCAAGGGATCATACCGCGGGGCGACACTTTTGTGATTCTGTGTTATTTTTAATTTGCCCGGACTTTCAAGTGGTGGCTTGTATCATCTATCAGTACTGCCAATCTCTAACACTAGTCAGCACTCCTAATCTCATCTGTACTCCCATCCATTGTTGACAATTTAGCCATTTCTCCCTATTCTTGACTACCCTCCCTACCTCCCCTCCATTACCCTATCCTCTCGCCTGCCTGGCTGTGCTACGCTAAGTATATCTTCCCTGGAATTTTTCACTGGTTTCATCCATTGGAATAAGCCCTATGCCCTATTCTTATACCAAATAATATATACAAGAAAGAAATAAGGTAAGAGTGAAAGTGCCATACACCTAGAATTGGCTAATTATCACCTGACAATGCCTCACGTGCACTTGTTCACTAATTTTCGCTGTTTATTTCCCTTTGAAATATGCTGAATAATCTATTTTCGTAATAAAAATATATATAAGAAAGGAAGGGAGAAGCCTAAGTGATATTTACATTCACCTGGAACTACCTAATTATTGCAGGCCACCACACTGTATTCTACGCTAAGTAAATCATCCCTGGAATTTTCCACTGATTTCATCCATTGAAATAAGCCCTATGCCCTATTCTTATACCAAATAATATATGCAAAAAAGAAATAACGTAAGTGATAGTGCCATACACCTGGAATTGGCTAATTATCACCTGACAACACCTCACATGCACTCGTTCGCTAATTTTCGCTGTATATTTCCCCTTGAAATATGCCGTATAATCTATTCTCGTACTAAAAATATGTATAAGGAGGGAAGGGAGAAGCCTAAGTGATATTTACATTCACCTGGAACTACCTGATTTATAATGTATTGTCTAGATTTCCTGCCAGTCATTTCATTGCTATATATTAGCAGCTGTCAAGAGGCTGACGTTGGCAGTAATGCATTTCCCTAGGTAGGGCACCCCGGCCCACCCCTATCAGTTCACTGTCATCTTCCAATGTGAAGGTACGTCTGTTTGCTCCTGGTATCTTCAGCCACTTTTTACCCCTATGCGAAGGGCCCTGTGACCTTTACCCCCTACTAAACCTCGTTTGGAAAGAGGTAAAGGGATGACAATCAATAGAGAGTGACTATGATCTTTTTATTGAGTAAAACAGTGCAAGTGGAATTGTAAATAAAGTGTAAATAATGTGTAAAGAGCAAGAAAGCAATGAATGTAAATATAAGTGAACAGTGGAAAATAGTTATATAAAAAGTGACAGTGCATAACACAGTGTAAATAAAATAGAAATGTTAATAATGTAAATAAAGTAGAGAACGTAAATAGAAATGTAAATGAGTGGTATTATAAGAATACCAGTATATATACTAGGAGTAATGAAAGTGAAAGTTTCACTCAAGCATGTATGAATACTATGAGTTTTGAGAGTGAAGGTGAAAGTGACATTCACTCTCAATGCTAGTATACAGGACGAGAAAGTGAATGCTACGTATTTTTCTGAAAGAAATTGGATCCCTACAGTGACAATAAACTAGTATTACTGAAGGAAACTTATGGATAAAGACTGTAGAAGTGTTATATAGTAACAGAAATATAAACTGTGAGTGTTTTTATGAATAATAGACAACACTAGCAGCGAATGATCGGAAGAGGGATGGTCATACGCCCTCGTAATTTTCATTGCTTTCACAGTGTTTTTTTTCTTTGAGGAGTATGGATTCCAAACTATTTGAGAATCATAGATTAGTGTTTCTAGTGATAATATCAGGCTGTGGTATTCATATTACGAGTTGTCGGGAAGTGTAAAGTGGAGACTTCGTTACCCAACTTCAGAGGTCTCCACAAGTCCTACGGTACTCGACGAAGGCTCAACAAACATCCAAGGAGAAATGTGCTATAAGTATATGTGATTTTAATATTCTAGGACTAATAACTGATTTTTGGCAAATATTTTTAGAGTCTGTCGGAGCGTGAATATGCCCGTGGGAGCTGTAAGCCAAAGCAAAACAAGCCCGCGGTGTAAGAGTTAAGCAGACCAGCAATTTTTTTTTTTTTTTTTTTTTTTTTTTTTTTTTTTTTAAGCCAGTCTGACCAAACTCTTGGTGTATGTATGTTCATTGCATATTTTGTTTCTTGCATTAATATTGTTGGGTTTCTTTTACTTCTTCCTGGGATTACTTATATGCAGTGCAGTGTTGTTTGTTTTTAATGTCATAAGTTGTCAGTGAAAACTAAGATTATAATTTAAGAAGACAAAGAAGAAGCAAATCTCCTTCCTCATCCTTCTTTGTTGATTTTGGCCTGGATTTTTTATGTCAAACATTTAACCTGAGCTAGCTATGCCAATTATGCAAACCTAGTCTCAGGGGAGGGAATGAAAATTGAGATACTTTAGAAATGGAACAAGAGAAAAAAGTTCAGGAAGTAAGCAGAAACAGGCCTAACAAATACAATCATGCCTCAGTATATCTATCTATCTATAGCCCGATGCCCTAATCCCGCAAAGGGTGGCTGCAGACAAAACGCCTCCAAGTCACTCTGTCACCCACCATTTGACTCCCCTCCCCCCAACTCACCCCCCCCTCCCTCATATACCTCTCAACTCCATCCCTCCACCTCATCCTCAGTCTACCCCTCCCTCTCCCTCCCTCCACCTCACCTACATACACCCTCTTAGTCAGTCTTTCATTCTCCATTCTCTCCACATGTCCAAACCACCTCAGTGTATTTCTCCTAATCTTTTCAACCACATCCACATCTACCCCACAACGTTCCTTCACTTCTTCATTCGTCAGTATATGATGGAGTTTTATTAGGTGAAAACTCATCGCATGACGATTTATCATACATCCTACCAAGGTTGATATAACATGGGTTCAGTGGGGTTAGGGAAAGGGGCCAAGGACCATGTAACCTAAAATCTCAATAAATCCTTACCCATTTAGGCTTAGGCTTGGTAGCACCGATAGGGGTAGCATCCTTGACGGACATGATTTCTAAGTTACAAGTTCCAGTATTTCACTAAAAGCTATCACTGTACATAGTATCGAACAGTGCACTATTCGTTGCACTCTTGCACTTATTTGGTGATGGCATTGATGTTTCAGTGACCTTGCATGCATGAAATGGAATGAAAGGAAGATATTCATGGTGAATGTAAATAATGGGCAGCCATCTTGGCGCATACATTTTACTGTTTGCTTGCATAGGAGGCACTGTGTTCACACGGGATTGTTGTACAGAGTCACCACAGTTATTATGTTAGTGAAATTCATCTTGTTATTGTGAAACTGGGTATAATTTTCAGCTCATTTTATTGATTTATCACATACCAAACTGGCATATACCAAGACCTGACTGTAAAGTGACCATTTCATTGCTGAATTGGCCACCTTGCCCACACCTGGTCAATGGCTGTCCTATGTTTCTTAGACTGCTTGGACTGCTTTTGTGCACATACTTTTCCCCCGGATTAAAGGAAGTGTTTGTTGTGAAGGGCCAAATAATGGTAGCTTTATCCCTTTGCCTACAATATATATATTAGTAATAATTAATAGTGTGTTCTTGCTGTTCTGGTCATATAATTTTTTAAAGCTTAGGAAGGTTTTCGTGTATTGAAGAGGATGACTGATACAGGTCCCTCTGGTGATTGACCGTTATGAGATCCTCCACTTCTGGTGTCCAAACATTTTAGCACCCTCTTATTTTCCTTTTTTATGTTCATTGCAATTTTTGTCTGTACAGTCACTAGAATCCCTTACAAAGCTCCACTTTTGTGTGTGTGTGTGTGTGTAGGATTGCCTCCCCCCCCCCCCACCTGTTTGATGTGAGGTGATGTGTGGGGTGAAGAAATGAAGAAAGGGGGTGCAAGGAACAGCATGGTGGAATGAAGAGGTAAGAGAGGCTGTGGCACAAAACAGGGTTGTGGAAGTTGAGAGACAGAAGAGAGAGTTATACGTAGAGAGGAACAGAGAGGTGAAAAGATCAGTAAGAGAGAGTCAGAAGAGAGTGGATGAGGAATTTGGAAGAAACTTGAGTGTAAAGTGGAGGTAATGTAAGAAAATGTTCTGGAAAGAGGTCAAGAAAGTTAGACAGGGTGCCAAAAAAGTTAGCTGGGGAGTAAAAGATAAAAATGGTAGATTACTAGTGGAGAAGGGAGAAAAAGTGAGCAGATGGAGAGAACACTTAAAGGAATTGATGAACATAGAGAATGAAAGTAATGCAAGTATAAGTGGCTGGGAGAAGAAGGGATGTGAGAAGAGGAGAAAAAATCAGTAGGATGGAAGTTGTGGAAGCAATGAAGAAAGTTAAAATGGGGAAAGCCCCACGAATTGATGGAGTGTGTGGAGAAATGCTGAAGCATGGGGGAGAGATAGTAGTAGAATGGATGTGGAAGGTGTGCAGATTGGCCTGGGAGGAAGGTAGAGTCCCAGAGGATTGGAAGTCGGGTATAATTATTCCCCTGTATGGAGGAAAAGGGGAAAAAGAAGTGTGTGGTAATCACAGGGGCATTTGTCTTCTTAGTGTAATAGGAAAAGTATATGGTAGGATACTTATTAACAAAGTTAGGGAAATAAAACAGAGGAATTAGTTGGAGAAGAACAGGGAGGCTTTAGTAAGGGAAGAGGTTGTGTACAGTAGATCAGATATTCATTCGTAGATCTTTAGTGGAAAAGTTTCTAGAGAAGGGAAAGAAGTTGTATGTGGCCTTCATGAATTTGGAGAAAGCATATGACAGGGTGGATAGACAAGGATTGTGGAGAGTATTACGAATATATGGAGTAGATGGGAAGTTGCTGAATGCTGTGAAGAGTATATATGGGGGTGCTAAGGCTGCAGTGCATGTGGATAGTGAACTGCATGATTTTTTCTATTTGAAGGTTGGATTGAAACAATGATGTGTCATGTCTCCATGGTCTCCCTGATGTGGATGTGGATGTGATAGGAAGCGTTAGGAGAAATACACTGAGGTAGTTTGGACGTGGAGAGGATGGAGAGCGAGGGAGTGACGAGGAGAGTGTATGTGAGTAAGGTGGAGGGAGGGAGAGGGAGGGGGAGGCCAAGGATGAGATGGAGGGATGGAGTGGAGCGGTATATGAGAGAGGGGGGTGTGAGCTAGGAGCAGGGCAATGAAGTGGCGGGGGACAGAGTGACAAGAAGGCGAATTGTTTTTGTCCACCCCATACGGGATTAAGGCGTCTGGCAATAGATAAATAGACTTACAGAAATGACAGTGATTAGGTGGATATGTAGTGCGTCCCTGTGTCCAAGGTCTGGGGGGGCTGGGTTCACGATGGAAGAGTTGAGAGGTAGGATGGGACTGGAATGTATTGGTGTTGTGATGAGGAGAGGTAGATTGAGATGGTTTGGACATGTGGAGAGGATGGAGGATGATAATTGGGTGAGGAAGGTGAGAAGTGTTAATATTGAGGGTGGGGTTACGAGGGGTAGACCGAGAAAGACATGGGACGAGGTCATTAAGTGTGACCTCAGGGTAAAGGGACTGAACAGGGAGGCTGCAATGGATCGTGCAGCATGGAGAGCCGCCATTAGTTGACCAAGGCTGACGCATGCAAGCATGTTGGAGCCTTTAAAAAAAACGAAACGAAACGAAACTGTTTGATTGACGAATAATCGTTTTCCGATCAGTTTTCAGCGAACATAACCGGATGGTATGGCATGGCTGACCTGTACTTCAGCAACGAGTTTTCTCTATTTAGTCAGCAGTCTAATAAGCAGTAGTTTTCAGCAGTGTGCCTGTTAAATGTCCTGTACAAGTTACATTCATTCTTGCTGTGTGAAGGGGGTGACTGATGTTAAGCTCCCAGGATCAGTTTATTTAACACTTTGAATCCAGATAAGTTGTGGGGATATTCAGGCATACTCCAAATTATTTGATTCGGGTCAGAAGATACTTTTGGAACTGGTGGGGTTAGGTGAAGCCTTTACATAATTACCCACATCACTCACTGGGTGCTCCTTAAAGTTAAATAAAATAAGCTAAGTGTAACAGGCGAAAGAAAAGTTCCCTAGCTGAATAAGTTAATCCGTCTGACTAATTAGTGAATCAGTAGTATCTCACAGGTGTTACCCCATCCTTGGAAGAGAGACCATGGTGATGGTGGTGGTGGCTGCTAACTCTTACTTACCTATCTATCTATCTATTGCCAGATTAATTGGCTGGATGTGGCAGTGGTGGGCAGACCAGACAAGTGGATATACGGTGTATGTATATATATATATATATATATATCTTCCATCTTTCCTGTCACTTTTCATTACTCTTCTTTCTTTTTCAGGTGGCTTTACATTGAGTGACAAGCCTGATGGTTTCCTGTAAACCAGGAATCTATTTTCAGTGCTGGGTGGTAACCATATAACCAACCCATACATATTCCCTGCTTGTCAACAAGTGGCTTGGCTGAGGGTTAGTGCCCCTGCCCATACAACAGCTAACTCAAAGTCAAACAGCTACCCCATGTAGGAGTATGGTGCCTGGTTATAGATAGATAGATAATGGACTAGCTTGTTCATAATTTCTTATTAAGTGTGAGAGATATTCTTGCTATATATTTGTATGCATTCAATACAGTACAGTGGATATGTACAGTAGTAGTATTTGGCACATCAGTTTCAGCCATTTGCCTGCACGTTATAGGTACAAGTACTCTACCTTATTATTAGAATTGCAATGGGTATATTTATAAGGGAGTGAATGAATGAGTGGCCCATTTTAGTAGACGTACTGTTGATTCGTTTGCTCTTTAATGTGTGTTTTTCCCTTTCTAGACCCCATATCTGGTCCCCCCCCCCCTCTCTCTCTCTCTCTCTCAACAAATTATCTTTTGAACATTGCACCACAGATTTTCTAGAGAATGCTGATCACCTTTTTTGAAAATTTGTTGTGTATGCTTTCCATAAGTTTTTCCAGTTACTTTACACCCAGCTTATTGCCACAAAATTCCTTGTATTCATAATGCTGTTGCCTAGTTACTGTTGTTGCACAGAGAAACACCTTGTCACCATTTTTTTTTCCTTTACTCTTTTGGATTCAGTCTGATAACTTTAGAATATAAGCCTGTCAGAGTGACAGATTTATAATACCTATACTTTAACTCTTTAACCGCGGGTATTGTTTTGGTCTGACTGTCCTCTCCCGCGGGGGTTTCAGCCAAATGTAAACAAACCTTTAAACCTTAATAACTCTGCACAGAATAAAGCTAGAGAAAAAATTAAGGTACCATTAGAAAGTACTAACCTTCAGCTTTCCATTGATGTAGGTTTCATGACTTTGTTGACTTTCACAGGACGGGCAGTGCCGTTAGAAGTGAGGGGTGTAAAATCACTATTTTTCGCTCACACATCATTACCTTCGCTCATACACCATTACCAAATGCCAACCTCATTCTGATAATAATACTATAAACATATATGAACACTGCACATACGATAAACACCCACTCTGTGTTCACTGAGGCAGGTAAAAGGCACTGTAATTACCTGCACTTCACTGCCACATCAGCGGTGTTGTAATCACTATTTTTCGCTCACACACCATTACCAAATGCCAACCTCATTCTGATAATAATACTATAAACATATATGAACACTGCACATACGATAAACACCCACTCTGTGTTCACTGAGGCAGGTAAAAGGCACTGTAATTGCCTGCACTTCACTGCCACATCAGCGGTGTTGTAATCACTATTTTTCGCTCACACACCATTACCAAATGCCAATCACATTCTGATAATAATACTATAAACATATATGAACACTGCACATACGATAAACACCCACTCTGTGTTCACTGAGACAGGTAAAAGGCACTGTAATTGCCTGCACTTCACTGCCACATCAACATGTGTTGTCACTCACACAGCTGGACAGATACTGATGCGCGCTTGGTCAGGGGTGGGGTGGGGGGCCCAGGGGGTGGGAGGTGGGGCCCCAGGGGGGGGAAGAGGGAGGTGGGGGTCGGCTGGAGTGAAAGAACTTAATAGCTACTCTCCCTTGAAACAATTGGCGCACGGAAAAACGCGGGGTATTCAAAATATTCACAAACATTCGAGAATGACACCCGCGGTTTGGTCCAGTTTTTGCAACGTCATTCTGGAATGACACCCGCGGTTAAAGGGTTAACCCCAAACCACCGGGTGTTGGTCGGAACTGTCAAGAAATTGGTGGCCAGGCAATGCTGGGTGTCGGTAGGAACCGCACTTGTTTTCCCGGCACAGTTTGAAGTGCCTGCCACTTTATCTCGGTGCCAAAAGCTTGAGGGAGACTCCCACCAGCCCGCCCAACCATACCTCAGTCACTTCTGTGACTTGGCCAAGGTTTAGGATGATCTTTTCTTAGCCTTTCTCGTTCAGTTTTGTTCCCCCCTCATGTGGATTATTGCCTCATCCACCCCCTGCCAGACCATTTTCCAAGGATACTAGGAAAGGACTCAGTGCCATAGGGCATGCCTTGGACACCATTATGTGTAGTTTATCTAGTAATGGAAAAGTTATCATGTTGAGAGCAAAGCCATAGTTTGGGCCATGGGCAAACACATGAACATCCTGTTCTCGTGGTGAAAATTAGTCCTATTCCTCATGTCATTACTCATCGATGCAAGGACCAACAGACCTAGGGATACTTTCATCTGCAAGAAGAGTTGGTGAGTAATTTGGTCATTAATTCATTTCCGTAACTGCTGTAGTTTCTGAGATATGAAAATTAGAAGTAAGACTATTTTGTTTTTTCGTACTGAGGTGACGTGTGAGCAGATTTTAGCTCAAGGTTAGGGAGTTAAGGTGCTGTTTTGAAGGAGCCAGAGAGGGAAATTGTTTTTGTTTTTGTTTTTGAAGGCTCCAACATGCATGCATCAGCCTTGGTCACTTAATGGCAGCTCTCCATGCTGCTTGATCTCCGGTAGCATTGCTATTTAGTCCCTTAACCCTGAAGTCACACTCAGTGACCTTGTCCCAGGTCTTCTTCGCTCTGCCTCTCATTACGCTACCCCCAGCATTAACATTCGCACATTCTGCACCTGATTATCATCCTCCATCCTCTCCACATGTCCTGACCATCTCAGTCTACCTCTCCTCATCACAGCATCAGTACACTTCAGCCCCATCTTACCTCTCAACTCTTCCATCATAAACCTAGTCCCCCCAGGCCTTGCACTCAAGGACACCTGCATATCCACCTAATCATTGCCATTTCTGTACATTTGAGCCTGCGAATATCTTCCTTCACTGCCCACGTCTCTACCATACAGCTTTACACTCCTAACACATGCTGCATACAAAGATCCCTTAGCACGGTGGGAGAGCCTTCTCAGTGTCAGGAGAGGCAACAGCTCCCTGAACTTCTTCCCACCACTCCCCACTCTAGCCACAGAGCTAGCTCCTGCCCCACCTCCAGCACATAACACGTCTCCCAAATAACAAAACTCTTTCACACACTCAACAGACCCACCGGCAAGTTCAATCCTTTCATGCCTGGCAATGTCCACATGCTGTCCCTGATACACTTCACACATGAAACCAGCATTATCTCGCAGTCTGCCTCTAATACCACATCATTATTAATCCACCCACTTATCATAAACACTGCACAAGATGAAATTACTTCCCATGCCCTTGTGAAAAATCACACATGGCCACTCTCCCTCTTCTTTGACAGTACCACCCCCAGCCCTTTACCATAACTTTTGTTTTATTTGCATTTACTTTTAAGCCCTTGTGCCCCATACCATCTCTCCACTTCCTAAATCTTTCCTCCTCCTCCCTTTCATTCCCTAAAACCAACACCAAATCATCAGCATACAGCATCTCCCACGGGAGTCCATTTCTGAAGTCACTTTAAAGAGCTTTAAGCATCATGACAAACAACAAGGGGCTCAAGACTGACCCCTGTTGCACACCAACATTCATGGAAAACTCATCACTCAAATCTCCATTCACCCTTACCTAGTTGTGAGGACCCACATACATTGCCATAACAACTAACCAGCCATTCCTCGATCCCAAGCATTCTCATTGCCCACCTCACCACCTCTCTAGGGACTCAGGTAAAGGCCTTCTCCAAATCAACAAAAACAAAGTACACTTCCTTTTTTTTCCTATATATTTTTCCTGAAGCTGTTGAACAATGAATATGGCATCAGTGGTCCCTTTGCCTGGCATAGACCCAAGCTGCATCTCGTCAATATTCACTCTTTCTCTAATCTTAAAAAAAAAGTACACTTCCCTTTTTTTTACTATATATTTTTCCTAAAGCTGTCAAACAATGAATATGGCATCAATGATCCCATTGCCTGGCATAAACCCAAGCTGCATCTCATCAATATTCACTCTTTCTCTAATCATACCTTCTAGAACTCTCTCCATTATCTTCATTATCTGGTCTAAAAGCTTTATGCTTCTATAATTTCCTCTTTCCAGGGCATTGCTTTTCCCCTTGTACAGATTTACAGTTACACTTGTCAGCCTATCATCTGGGACAACACACACATACGTAATTGTGTTTATCAGGTCAGTGACTAACCTCACCCCTATATCTCCTGAGGCTTTCAACATTTCAGCAGTCAACCCAGACATACCTGGTGTCTTCCCCATCTGCATCCTGCCTATTGCCGCGCTCACAGTAGCAGCGCCATTCAAAGGACATGGGCCAAACACTGGATCTGCTGGATACAAACCTTCCCTGTCCCAGTCGAACTCCTCATTCAACAACCGGCTGTATGCTCACTCCATGCATCTTTAATATCTCCACTGCACACCACAACCCTTCCTTCATCATTCTTTACACATTGCTTACCTGTGGTATCCCTGTTTTCCCTCTTTCTAATTTTCCACATTAAAAATCATATTCTTTCCTTCTACACGGTTTCGGTTATCAAGTAAAAGTCTCTGTGACTCAGACTTCGCCCTTTAAAACTCTTTTCTAGCCAACACATGGCAGCCAAGTATTCCTCTTTGTTACCACCCATCTTCCATTCCAGGAAAAGCCTTCTTTTCTCCTTAACTGCAGCTTCTACACCCTCATCCTACCACCAAGTCATTTTATGTCTTGGTGGGACTCATGTCTGTCCACATACTGAATCAGTAACTCTCAGGATGTTGGTATTGAGGGCTTTGTACTGTTCATTAACACTTATGTCAACGTCTCCCTCTTCAGCCACCACTCGCCTCATCTGTCTATAGAAGGCATCCCTTACTGCTTGTTTTTTCAACTTCCATATTTTCCTCCTAGGTGCATAAGTTCCTCGTTTTCATCACACAATCTTTAAGCACCATGCCTCATATCAGTAATTTGTGTTGCTGCATACACTTATCGCTCTTTATAACTTCAGCATCCCTCACTAACCTCCGATCAGCCTCCAGACCAGGAAATAGTCCATCTGACTGCTATTTCCTCCAGACTCGTACATAATCAACCTACTCTCTCTTTTTCCTGGTATGTGTGTTGCACACAAACCTGTTCATTGCCTCCCCAAACTTGAGTATCCATTCCCCTTCTTCATTTCTTGTGCCATGTAGGGGGGGGAAGCTAGTCTCGTATTATCCTCATTGAGGTGTGGGAACCTGAGAGTGGAATACCAGTGTATTGGTAGGTTGCAACAAATCTATTCTCCCCTTTGGAGTGGATTTTCCACTTTCTTCTCAAGCTGTAGTAGCTGTTGTGGTCCCAGTCTTATCTGAAATGGGAACTCAGTGGCTTGCAGGCATGAAGCTGCCCATCTGCTGTAGTCTACCAACTTCTCTTCTGGGAGTAAAGAATTGCTTGAAGGACATTTGCATACCCAGAGAACTGAGCCAGACATATAACGTAAGATCTATCAGTTCATTTTAGGCCTCCTGTACTAGTAGTAGTTGCAACCCCTGACTCATCAGAACTTAACCCAGAGGACTGCAGGCCAAAATTTCTTTAGTTTACCATTCTCTTGTTGGGGGATAGGGATAGGATTGAGGGATGTGTATATGATCAGGCAGCTCCTCAGTCTGGCTGTATCAGTGCCACCACTAGAAGGCATCCCTCTCCAGCACCAGTACAGTAGGGGTTAATTGAGGTTTATATATAACTCCATACACAAAGGGTTAGTTTTTCAGCTATTTTTCAGGGGCCACTATTAATACTGGTGCAGTTGTTCCTGCTGCTGGTACTGCTGCATCTGGGGTTTATAGTGATGGTGCTGCTGCGAGGGTTGATGCCACTGCTGGGGTAGGTTCTGCTGCTTTACTGCTACTTCCAGGGTTGATGCTGCTGTCTTCATGGGCTGGCCAGGGGGGGCCCCTTTAAATCCCCTGGGGAATACCCTCTGACTGGTTTGAAGGATTTCACAAAACCACGCCATAACTGCCTTGCCCACCCCAGTTTTCAGTTCCTAGCTATGCCCTGCAACTACTGTACAACAACAGCTGAACCTACCACCCTTCTTAGATATGTCTATCTATCTATAGCCCGATGCCCTAATCCCGTAAAGAGTGGCCACAGACAAAATGCCTCCAAGTCGCTCTGTCACCCACCATTTGACTGTCTTTCCCCCAACTCACCCCCCCCCTCCCTCATATACCTCTCAACTCCATTCCTCCACCTCATCCTTAGCTACCCCTCCCTCTCCCTCCCTCCACCTTACCTAGATACACCCTCTTAGTCAGTCTTTCATTCTCCATTCTCTCCACATGTCCAAACCACCTCAGTGTATTTTTCTTAATTTTCTCAACCACATCCCCATCCACCCCACAACGTTCCTTCACTTCTTCATTCGTCAACCTGTCACTCCATATGCTCCTTTCAAGTAACTCATTTCCACTGCTCTCTTGACTTGTTCCCCTCTTGCAAGGTCCACGCCTCGCTTTCATACGTCAGGGTAGGGATCACAATACTATCATGCAGTGCCTTCTTAACTTCCATACTCACCTCCCTATTTCTCATCACTGCTTTCAGTGAACCAACAACCTTCCTACCCTGCTGTACCCTTTCACACACTTCATCCCCCAAAGTTCCATCCTTACTCATCACACTACCCAAGTACTTGAATGCACTCACATTCTCCATATCCTCACTATCCAACCTCACTGTACATTCTGTGACTTAGTTATGTGCTTTGAACATTTTTTTGGTTTGTTCACATAGACTTGGCTGAGGTTTTTGTTTTATGGCAGCCTAATCCTCATAGCTCAGTTGCAGAATGAGACAAGGATAGCATCCATTCCATATGACTTTCAAGCCAAGTTGATATGGACATTCTTTATATACAATTGCTCCCCTGCTTATGGAAATTTTTATTGAGAATTACTCATCCCATCCTTGGGTGGGAAAAGGAGGGTGGATAGATGATGATGATGATAATTGTGATGATCAGCTTCCAAACTTAGGCCATTGACCATGTGGCAGATTCCACCACTGTGGTATATAAGGCCACTTGCTTCACCTAGGCACTCATGATAGATTCTGATCAATGACAAACAATGGGGATGATGCAGTGGCAGGAGTAAATCCCTGGCACTATCTGGCTGGAATCTTTTTAGTAGCAATGTCCACAAGGCCTAACAAAATCTCAACCTGGTAAGTCTTCAGTAATCAATGTTCTTAAGCGGGAGAGCAATGTATTCCATCTAACACCAGATGATTTATTCAACTAAGAGTGATTCTTGGGGCCTAAGGATAATAATGATCTTTATTTTTAATATGTTTTAGTTTATGTTCAGTTGTCATAGTTCTTTCACCTTGACCACCCAGGTTTTTGCCCATTTACCAACTTTTTGCACAGTGGTAATACTTCATATCTGCATCCTTTCCATTGCCTTGCTTCATGACTAACATTACTCTGTTTACTAAACTATTATCAAGATGGTAATTGTAGGCCAAGTTAAAATAAGAAGAGCATAGTAAGCAAATTCCTCAGATATAGCAGTTCTACAACTTTTCCGTTGCACATCACGATTAGCATCAGTCTGTTTGCTAAAGTATTGTAATAACTCGGCATTATTTCTGGTTGATAAATAGATTGGTAGGTACACATGGATTGATAGATAGATAAGCACGTTATGTGGCTACATTGCGAGATAAATGGTTGATACGCGTCGAGTGGGGTGAGTTCGAGCAGGTAAGTATATTTTTGTTTCCCCCCCAAAATATAAGATATTTGTTTCATATTGCAGTATGAGTACCACCATATGACATGGATTTATCATACCAAGTGTCAGTGTTTCAGTCCAAACACATTTTGTACACTGTTAGTGAATTTACTTTTGGCCCACCCCTGACATGATGGGATGAGTTGGAACATACTACACTATTTTAACTTAATAGTTTTATTTAAAGTAAAAAGACTCTAATTTCATTGTATTAGCTGATGTATTATGTAGTATAAAAGTTAAATTTACTTCTATTACCTTATATAAAATGCATAATCAAAACAAGCATTTTTGCCCCAAAAAACATAAAAAGAAGCTTAGTTACCCAGCTTCAAGTAGCTATTCCATAGTGAAGAGTTCCAACAAGTTCCTGTAGCTATTTATGCCGAAAAATTTCGGTGAGAAATATACTTTTTATAATCAATAAAGGCTTTGTCCACCTCTTGTATAGTAAAAGGCACAGTTCCTGCTAGCTGGACAGGTGCACCAATGATATATTGCTGATCATCATCATCAATATCATCACGAACTGGCCAGTCGTATTTCTCGCTTCCTCTCCTCCAGAAATTTTATTGAAATTTTTTTTTTTTCCCCCTTACCTTTAACACTACCAATATATGCTTTTTTGCCATTATCTGCAACACAGTATTTGCCCTCTGCAGGCATAATTTTCATTTCATATTCTCTTGCTGAAAATGACACCACATTAGTCTTTCACTGTCTGTGTTGCTTTTTTCTTAGGTTTCACCATCTTGAGCTGTCACTTTCATTATTTCTTGCACGTCATCTACATTCAAGCTATCTTCAGACTCTTCATGAGCTACACTTTTCTTCTTACTTTTGACTGATGTAGCTTTTTTCCTCATGAGTGGGCCTTTTCTTTTCTTGTTCTTTATGCATAATTTCCTGTAGAAAGTCCAGCTGTTATGAACATATTTTTTGGATCTATTCTTCCCCACTTTGTACGTGTCCCCATTGAGGATCCTTCTGCAGATGTTCCTCTGCGATGGGGAATGAAAGCATCTGCTAAAATCTGTTCAAACGATGTGACAGGTGCAGCATCAGGTGACTCCATTTTGGATGAAGGATATGACAACTGTGTGGCGCAGCTACCACCTAAAGGTGTTGGAGAGACTTCTACCACCTTTTGAGGGGTTGCTGGAATCAGTGCAGTAGACGGTGTTCTGCCTACGGACTTCATTTCTTTGTAAACGTTCAGGAGATCAGGTTTGAATACAGACTGTGGGTAGACGGAACGGTTCACTGGATACAAACCGGTTTTCTCAAATGACTTGAGAATGTTGGCCTTCGTTAAAGCAGTAGGCCAAACCTTACCAACCAGGTCAACAAAGGCAGACTTTGATATCATCCGTGCCCGATGCTCAGTGTTCCAATGTGATGATGCATTCTCCCACTGTGTTTTCAGAGGCCTGAAGCAGCAACATACATCAGGTGGTTGAAGCCAATCTGTGGTGTGAGGTTGAAGTTTGATGATAGTAATGTTCTCACAAATTGCATTTTGTATCACTGAGGTTGTCAAATGTCTGCTGTGGTCATTTTATGGTATACTAGCAGAAGTGGTCGTTGTGTTTGGCCATCGCAAAAGTTGCAGAACCAGCTGTAAAATATTTCGGACACCATCCATCCATTTTCTGAAATGGCAAGTTGAGTCCCTGAGTTTGGATCTGCTTGCATCCATGTACTTTGCAAGTATTTTCGCTTGAAGATAAAGGTGGAAGGAAATCACCTGCTGTGGGATATGGCTGCCATAACTGTTGTACTCTCATTCCCTGAAGTGGTTTGAGTTCTTGATGCCTATTGACCTTTTAGGGGCATCTAAGTTGAGCATCTTTGGGTTTACAGAGTGAGGTTTTGTCGATATTCCAAATGCACCCCAGACGTCCTGTAAGTTTTAGTTGTTTCATCTCAGTCTCAGGCAAGTCATAATAACCATAGATTATATTCAGGTCTGAGGCAGCAGTTTTTCTGGCCTTCTCAAGAGCAGATGGAAGCTTAAGGGATAAGTTGTGTCGAGTCATAAAACCTGTCACCTGATCCGAACCAGGTCTGTGATTTTTGAACTTGCAGTATTTTCTCAAGTATTGTCCTACTTCATTGTCTTTATCAATATTAGCTTTTACATTCAACTCCACATGGTCTTTGATTTCCTCAACAGATTCACCAAAGCCCCACATAGCTTTTAGTTTATAGACACACAGCAAGCTCAATTTCACTTTCCCTTGAGAGTGATAGCTGTCCTCCTGAAGGCTTCATCTTTCTTTCTTTCATATGTATTGCCAGTGTAGTTTTCTTCACATTAGACGTCTGTTGCAGCTTCTCTTAATGGCACTTTCTTCTCTTTTATGTATTCAGTTGCAGTTTGAAGGCTATCTTTGTTGGATGGAGGCTTTTTCACAATGTATTTTTGTGGCATAATTAGTGGCCAAGCAGGTCACTTCCAGATCAGAAGTCAGAGAATATAGCAAGAAAATGCATGCATCAAGGGTTGACAAACAGGCATCAGTAGATGTAGCAGGGAATATCAGGGATGCAGACATCAATATTGAACAGCTAGGGCATGCATGCAACCTGAAAGTGAGAAATAACTACTCAATGACACCCAAAACCACCATAAATACAGCAAACTATATAATATATACATAATGCATGAAGTGTTTTTTTCCTTGCGAAAATCACAAATGAAATTGTTGTCCCAACTCACCTCGTTAAAAAAAAAAAGGGGGGGGGGGAGGTTAATCAGGACAGTTGTCTATCAGTCCTTTAGCACTGCTCTACTGTAAAAATATACTTTCTGGATAAATCACATAAAGCCATAACAATTGAAGATTTCACCCACCAAGAAGTAGACCATTAGCTCTAAAACTGAATGTGGGAGAGGAAATTGGGCAAAATATATGCATTTTCAAAAATGAAATTCTACTAAGGTCAAAATACCACCCTTTCATATTTGCACATTTTTCATGCATTGTTGGTGGTTCTGTAGAAAACTTGTATTAACAACATTTGTAGAGTAAGAGCAGGGCTATTGAATGGATGCCATAAAATGGTAATGTCTTGGAACTTAGCATTGCAGTTCCCACTGTCCCAACTCACCCCTTGACCCAAATTGTCCCAACTCACCCCTTGACCCAAACTGTCCCAACTCACCCCTTGACCCAAACTGTCCCAATTCACCCTATGCCCTAAACTGTTGCAACTCACCCTGCTCGATCTATCTATCTATCTATTGCCAGACGCCTCAATCCCATTCGGGGTGGCCACAAACAAATCACCGCCACTTCGCCCTGTCCCCCCACCATTTCACTGCCCCACTCCCAACTCACACCCCCCCCTCTCTCATATACCTCTCCATCCCATCCCTCCATCTCATCCCTCCATCTCATCCTCGGCCTCCCCCTCCCTCTTCCCCCCTGCACCTCAGTGTATTCCTCCTAACGCGTCCTATCACATCCACATCCACACGACAATGCCTCTTTATATCCTCATTTGTCAGCCTGTCTCTCCATGTGACTCCAAAGGCTCCTCTAAATAACTCATTTCCACTGCTCACACTCTTGACTTGTGTCCTTCCAACAACGTCCAAGCTTCACTTCCATACGTTAGAGTTGGTATCACAATACTCTCATGTAGTAACTTTTTCACTTCCATGCTCACTTCCCTGCTTCTTATCACTGCTTTCAAGGAACCAGCAACCTTTCTTCCTTGTTGTACCCTTTCAAGCACTTCACCCTCCAAACCTCCATCCTTATGCATCACACTACCCAAGTACTTAAACGTACTCACATTTTCCAATTCCTCACCATCCAATCTCGCTGTACATTCACTGACTTCACCTCTCTCAAAGACCATCACTTTACTCTTCCCTACATTCACCTTTAGATTCCGTTTCTTACACACACTCTCAAACTCATCCACCAAACCTTGCAGCTCTCCTTCGTCTTCATTCAACAACACAGTATCATCTGCAAACAACAGTACAGGGAGTTTCCAAACATTATCCTCTCTCACCAGGGCCACTCCAACATCCACTACCCTACCTTGTATCTTTTTTATTACCCCATCCATGTACAGATTGAACAACCATGGAGACATAACACAACCCTGTTTCAACCCAACCTTCAAAGAGAAAAATTCACTTAGTTCACCATCTACACGCACTGCATTGAACAACTTCCCATCTACTCCATATATTCATAATACTTTCCACAATTCTTGTCTATCCACCCTGTCATATGCTCTCTCCAAATCCATGAAAGCCGCATACAGCCTCCTTCCCTTCTCTAGAAACTTTTCCACTAAAGATCTAAGAATGAATATCTTTTCTACACAACCTCTTCCCTTCCTGCAGCCTCCCTGTTCTTCTCCAACTAATTCCTCTGTTCTTTCTCTAACTCTGTCAATAAGTATCCTACCATACACTTTTCCTATTATACTAAGAAGACAGATGCCCCTATGATTGCCACACACTTCTTTTTCCCCTTTTCCTTTGAACAAGGTAATAATTATACCTGACTTCCAATCCTCCGGGACTCTACCTTCCTCCCAGGCCAATCTGCGCATTTTCCACATCCATTCTACTACTGTCTCTCCCCCATGCTTCAGCATTTCGCCACACACACTGTCAATTCCTGGGGCTTTCCCCAATTTAACTTACTTCATTGCTTCCACAACTTCTATCCTACTGATTTCTTCCTGTCTTCTCACCTCCCTCCTTCTCCCAGCCATTCCCCAGCCACTTATACTTGCATTACTTCCATCCTCTATGTTCAACAATGGGGTGCTTTGTGGGGTGGAAGACAATTGACAATCGTCATGGTCGAGCCTGCCGCAGACGTCGTAGGACACGCGTGCTCATGAATCATATGCTGCATTTGTTTGTGTGAACTTGTGATAGGATCAATGTCATTCCTACTTACAAAACCACTTACACTCTCCAATGAATACACACAACAAGAGCTTATTCATTTGTATGAGTCATACAAAAAGGTAAAAATATTATAATCTGGTAAGTCTAGCAACTAGTCAGCTCATTCATCCCTTAAAATTTAATGTTTTCTATGTTAATTCTTTGGAAATGAGTAGATTTGTATCTCTTAATATATGGTTTCAATGAGGAAAGTCATATTTTCCTCCTCTGAGACGATTTACTAACTTAAATTTATTAATGCCTAAATTCGCCTTCAGTCAACGATTTCGACAAACCGTCCCAAATCCAGGAACGGTCAACAGTCATTTTTTGCCTGCCCTGAGAGAGGTCGGAAGGGTGGACTGAAGTCGAGAGGACGCACGCTGAGAATCTGAGATGTCAGGATCGTACTGTTGTGTTCCCCTGTGCATTAATAGGGGTGGCCATCAATTTCCTCAGATTATGAATGATGAAATTACAAAATAAACGATTTGGATAATATAGTGTCATACAGTATGTATATATTTCTCAAAGTGGCTAATCAATCCAAATAGAATATATTCTCTATAATAAGTATATATAGAAAACTATATGTATATATATAAAAATATGTGCTTTTCACTTTCACAAAGTACACACTGCTTCCTACCCAGATGACTTAACACTCCCACACACACTTCATGACTGGTGTACTACAAAAAGACTCAGAATGGCCTCTTTTATGGTAGAACACAGTCATAACTCACACCTCACTATCAACAACATCCCTCTTGTCCCACATCCACACAAAATCTTTGGTGAAATGAAAGCACAGTAACAGAAGAATTTGGTAATATCTTGCAGCATAGAGCAGTTAGTTAGAAGCTCTGTAAAAATATTTATCTAAGACAGCCTTTCTGAAATTATCTTGATGTCCTCAAATGTGAATATTACAAAATCTTGGGTGCCGCAATATTAGTAAACAAAAGCAGAGTCTATCTTGTCCTTGGGACTGTACCTTCAATGCGCATGCGCCACTTGGATATTTGGGATGTTACGAGCGTCGTACCGATTTTTTACTTATATTGGCTAGTAATCGACTTGAAGAGGGCAATTACAAAGTATTTCGTTCCAGCCAATAGTGAGTAATGTAACTCCACCTCTTACGGTACAATAAAAGACTACTAATGCAAAATAAATGAGGATCTTGGAGTTCATTTGATGCTAGTCTAGCTGGATAAATATTTTTTACGTATTACTATGAAAATAAGTAGTAGTTTGCCTTCATTTCTTCTCAATTATTTGAGAAAAAAATAATTCCTCTACACATTACAAACATTAATTTGAATCATAAGTCCACACAAAGATATATTATTAATGATTCATGAGAGTGCGACTGTTCACTGTCAGTGGCAGGCTCAACCACTTCAATGGCGGCTCCAAAGCACCCCATTCCTTAAAGTCTTCTCTCCATCTGCTCACTTTTTATCCCTTCTTTACCAGTAATCTACCATTTTTATCTTTCACTCCCCTGCTAACTTCGCTTCCACCCTGTCTTACCCTTTTCACCTCTTTTGAGAACATTTTCTTGCATTCCCTCCACTTTACACTCAAGTTCCTTCCAAATTCCTCATCCGCTCTCTTCTTACTCTCTCTTACTAATCTTTTCACCTCTTTCTACATATAACTCTCTTCCGCCTTTCAACTTCTTCCATGCACCTATTTCTCATCCATTCATTGTATGCTTTCTTCTTTGGTGCCATAGCTTGTCTCACCTCTCCATTCCACCACGCTGTTCCTTGCACACCCCTTTGTCTTCTCTTCATCCCACACAGCACATCACATACTGCACATATTTCTTCTCTGAATATCCTGCACACACCTTCCACGTTCCCCATCTGCTCCAATTCATATTTGCCCAGTTGTTCCTCCACTTCTCTCTCATACTCTGCCTTTTTCTCATCCTCATGTAACCTTTCCACTCTCCTTACAAATACTCCTTCTTCACTTCCTTCCCTTCCTCTATTTCTCCATCTTAATTGGATCTTGATTCTGGCCACCACCAAGTAGTGGTCAGAAAGTCCACTCCCCCAACCTCTATAAGCTCTTGCATCCATTACACATCTTCGCATCCTTTCATCCACACACACATAATCAATCATTGCCTTCGTTTCATTCAGTTCACCACCCACCCTTCTCATCACTCGCCATGTATACCTGTGGATCATTTTGTGCCTGAAGAGGGTATTGGCTATCACCAACTCCCTCCCTGCACAAATGTCCACTAATGCAATGCCATTCTCATCTATCTCAGCAGGCACACCCCACTCACCAACTATTCTATCCACCTTCACATTCCCTACTTTACCATTCATATCACCGATCAAAAAAACTCATTCCTTCCAAACTTTTCCATGCACAGTTCCACATTTGTCCAGATCTCTTCTCTCACTCTGCTTGCACGATCTTGCATTGGCGCATGCACACACACAATCGCCCACATTTGTATACCAACTTTCAATCTTACCCTCACAATCCTTGACCCTACTGATCCATACTCTCTAATGCTCTTCCATCTTATACTGACAACTATACATACTCCTTTTGCCCTCTCATTCTCACCTACTCCTGCACATATACCCCATCCATACCCCCATTCTCTCACACTCTCACCTCTCCATTTAGTTTCAGTTATTCCGCATACATCAACTTTCGCACCCTCAAGCACCTGGACAATATCTCTCTTACCTCATCATTCGCTCCCCTTACATTCCATGTTCCGATTACCATGTCCTTTGTCCATCCGGTCCTTGGTCGTCATCATTTGGTCAGTCCTTGTCTGAGGCTTATTGTTTGTCTTTTTAGTTAGTTGTTTTCCGGGGAGGGGCACTAACCCTCCGCCAACCCTTTTAGTCGCCTTTTACGACAAGCAGGGATACTGGGGGAGTATTCTTGAAAACCCCCCCTGGTGACCTCCCAGAAAAATCTGTGAACATGCGAACCCACTAATGTCGATCCTGCAAATATTGGTGAGACCTGTAATATGTAAACCATTAAAGTTTTATGCAGGAAGTTAGAACGCTAGTCTGCATGTAAACAATAAGCACTAAATCAGACAGATTAAAGTTTTACGCCGGCAGTAAATGAACGAAAACTTTGCAAATTAAACATAAATTTAAACAAAATTCTTGTTGAATAATTTGCATGGTGATAGGTGGGGGCACTCACCATCCACTCACTTAATGTAGTGCTGCTTTGGGTGTCTGCCCTTTCCCCTCTTCCTTCCTCCTGTGTCTTTCTTTCCTTCATTCTTTCCTCTTCTTCCTGTCTATAGGTGACTCTATACTGAGTGACAAGCCAAAAGGTTTCCTGTACACCAGGAAACCATTTACTATGCTGGGTGGTAACCATATAACCAAATTATGGCACCTGGTGGTTAGGTGGGTAAATAAGATACTCCAGTGAGATTGAGCCTGTGTAGATTTATATCCAAGTGGTGGTCACATAATGCTAGCGAGGGATGAGTGAGGCTGGTCCTTACATCTTGAATGTCAGGACCAACTTGCTTACCCCCGGGCTCTTACGCTCCTCATGGTGCGGCATAGGATTGGATGATGATGATGATGATAATAATTTGCTATAGTTCTGTTTGGTCTGTCCCTCCAGTAAACTGTGTAACGTGGCCTCAGGTACCTTTGACGCTGGTGGGGTTTTTGGGGATTGGGTGATGAGTGGGGGGGGGGAGGGTAAATCATTTTCACAGTACACATACCCCACCATTGTGTGCCATGATATATATCAGTTACAACAACATCAGTATGTGTAGAGCTCTTGAGTTCAAATTTTGACAAAGAGAAGGAAACATGCACACAGCTCTGGCTTGCGATAACCATGTTGTCTGAGTAGTGTGTGGGGACATCATGCTTTCTGAGGGGGTTGCTATCACGGTTCTTCTTTTCCTTTATATTTTATTTTTTTTACAACCCATTCAGTGCTTCAATGATGAGCTGATGTCTTTGATCTGACTGTTGCAAATTGGACCCTGCACACCACATTCACATCTATGAGATGCTGAACAACATTCACAGTCACCCATTCATTGACCAATTTTTTGTTTCCTCTTTTGTGTAGATGCCTGGGACTAAGCCACTCTCTGATGTAATGCCTTATGGGACCACATCCAGCAAGAGTGCCGTAACTTCTTACACCACCATGTGTGTGTCTAGTTTACTACCAAGTATTGTAAGTTATGTCTTGTGTAGCAAAAAGTCACTTGGCTTGTCATTCAGTGTAGTAACGAGATGCCCACTTTGCTTAAAATTCATAGTTATGAGGTAAAAACAAATCTCCTTGGTGAGTTGTCATATCAAACAACAAATTTCATTACCTTATGCTGTTAGTTGAGCTGAAAGGAGACATTTTTGCCAGATTCGAGTAAAATAGCTTAGGTTAGAGACAACTGGCTGGCTGTATGCTGCCATAAGCTATAAAATTTATACCAAGAGTCTGCCGTGAGCCTGAGCAAAGGTATTGTCCCTGCTGGCTGTAGCAGTGCAAGTTGTTCTTTGAAATATTTTGTGGTATGGACTGCACACCAAAGTTACCATTGTTTCATAGTCCACCAGCCTTCTTTAGGGGGACTGTAAAGGAAATGAAGGCTGTTAATGTAACTGACGCCATCAGAATCTGATCATTACCGTATGGTGTCTGTTTCAAGCATCGGTAAAAAGCTTACAAAGGGCAATGTTCCTCTCATGTCGTTTGGGGAAGAATGATTAATATGAAATGTTAGTGCTGGCAGAATATTGTTGGCATACTTTTGCACTTGCCTGTACATGACAGACCAGTGCAGTAAGTCCTGGTTATATGCCACATGCTAAAAAATACAGGGTGGTCCATATATAACATGTTGGATCTCATGTGTTTGTCCTTGCATTTTGGACCATACCTTACCCCATCTATAGGTGAGAAAAAGAGGTTGGGCAGAGGAGGATTGCAATGATGAGTATAATACTAATGACCGATGTTGATTATTATAATGATGATGCTGACCATAATGTTAATACATATAATAATGATGACGCCTGATGTGGTGAATGACTCAGGAGTGTCTACCCTGCATTTATTTGCTGTTTCTCATAGCCCTTTGTTACATTACAATGATTGCTTGTTTTGCATCCATTGTTTACATAATTTTTTTTTTAACGTAATCAGATAATATCTCCTCTTGCATTTTCATCCAGTAATTGCATAAATTCACTCATTTTCAGTAAGTAGAGATATTTGCCCCTCTCTCTCATTTTATCTGTCTGTTGCCAGACACCTCAGTCCCATAAGTGGTGACCTTAAACAAATTGCCTCTATATCACTCTGTCCTTTGCCATTTGACTGATCCACCTTCAACTCACACTCCCTCATTTCTCTCTCCACTCCAATCATCCACGTCAGGCTTGGTCTCTCTCTCTCCACCTCACTCGCATACATTCTTCTTGTCAGTTTCATTCTCTGTTCTGTCTACATGGCCAAACCATCTTAAAGTATTTCTCCTAATAGCACCACAGTGCATCTTTACTTCCACATTTGTATGTCTGTGTCCATAAAGCACCACATGCTCCTCACATGATTTCCACTGCTCTCACTCTTGTCTTTCCAACAGGATCCAAACTTTGTTTCCATGCTCACTTCCCTGTTCTTTATCATTGCTTTCAATAATCCAGCAACCTTTCTTCCCTCCTGTTCCCTTTCAAGAACTCCTTCCATGCTTACTTATCACACTAAAGTACTTGGATGTATTCTCACACTCCGTTTCCTCACCATTCAGCTGGGTTGGCATGATTTAAATCATCAATTTTTGACAATTTTCTTGTCATAAATGTCATAAATATAAATGTTATGCTGGGTGTTTTTAGTCCGTCCTCTCATCCTAAGAACACCAGCGACTGAGCGGGGTCCTCTTTCCTGACCGGAAGTAAAGCACCCACAAAGGAACAGGATATAAAAACCAGGCAGTACACCTTAACACATCTATTGTCTTAATTCTTACACCATGACAATATACACAGAGATATCAGACATGTGTAGAGACAAGAAACACAGAATTGGCCTTTAATACAAATGATTATAGTCACACTCACAATATGTCACTCTTCACTTATTCATGGATATTTGGTTCTAATATAATACCCGATACTTTTCCTAGGCAGAGATGGCGTTTTATATACTAAGTTTGTTACACTAGGAGAGGACATGACCAATTGGGGGAATGAATATTACCATAAGTGGGTAGGGTGCGGGTTGCGACACTCGCGGAAGTCACTTAGTCGCAGTAGCACTAGTTCACAAGTTTCTGATGAGTCCCGCACACCTCTGATTTCAACCCACGATTTCTATAAGTCCTCCCGTATATGGTTATTGATCTTTTCTGTTCTGCCAAGTACGGGGTCACTATGCACTTTAGTCACTTATGTATTACTTGGACCTTTACTCTGTCATTTGTCACTGTGCACTTCGGTCTTGACTGTTCACTGCACTAGTGTTATTAGTGTCACTATGTACCCGTATTTTCCCTGGGTATCACCTGCTGCGTGTCCGGGGCGTGAGAGAGGGGCCCTACGGGGAGCCCTCCTGCAGGGGGCAACGCACTGCCCGCAGGGGTGTCACTGCCCAGGTCGTAGTCGTCGTCGGGGTGCAGGGGGGCCCTCTGATCTGGGGGCCTCGACCTGAGAGGCGGCCCTTACCTTGGGGCCGCGTCGGTGGTGTGCACGGAGGCCCTTCAGTCTGGGGGCCCTGACCTGGGAGGTGGCCCTCAGGACTAGGGCCGAAGAGCTGCAGGAGGCGGGCCTGGCGCCTCTGACTCCGAGGAGAGAGAGAGCCCCGGTTGTCTGGGCCTGGGGGTTGCTGGCCAGACCTGGGAGTCCGGGGACTGCTGCCGCCTATAGGAGAAAGCGCCGTCAGGGGTGAACTGCGGTGTCGCCTCCGTCGGGTGTCCGTCAGGGACAGGGACCTCCCAGGGGTAGGTGGTAGGGCTTGGACTGGGCCATGCCACCACTATGACAGCACCTCCGGGGAACTGCTCCTGTTGGGAGACAAAGGGCGTCCCACGCAGCCGAGAGGAAAGGGGTCAGCCGCGCAAGGGACCTCCTGCTTCGGGAGGGCCTTCGGAATCATGAATGAGGGGCGTACGGTGGCCACTCCCTCCCCGTCACGTATGGTGGCCGTGAACGCGGTTTCGTGACTCCTAGGGCTCGCAGCTGAAGGGCGTACAGTGGCCACTCCTTCCCCCGCACGTACTAAGACAGTGCTGGCGGTGCTGCTCCCGAAGGAGGAAAAGGCAGGAGAGGGGTGCACAGGGGTTGCGCCCTCTCTGGTGTGTGCTGAGGCTGTAGCCGAGGGTCTACTTACCCTTGCACATGCTGCGGCCATAGCCGTGTGCCCGCCTACCTGCCGGGAAGTAACTGAAGGGCGTACGGTGGCCGCTCCTTCCTTGTCACGTACGGTGGCCATGAACGCGGTGTTACTCACGTAGGAGGAAAAGGCAGGAGAGGGGTGCACAATGGCAGCGCCCTCTCCGGTACATACAGAGGCCGCAGCCGAGGGTCTATTTACCCTGGTACGTACAAAGGCCGTAGCCGTGGGCCTGCCTGCCCTTTGAGAAGTAACTGAGGTGTTACTCCCGTAGTAGGAGGCAATAGTGGATGAGGGGTGTACGGTGGCCACTCCCTCCCCATCACGTATGGTGGCCGTGATCGCGGTTCCACTATTCCTCTCTCTGCCAGTCGGGGCGCGTTCAATAACTAACGCCCTGAGGCTGTCCCCAGAGGTGGCTGTGACTGAGGGGCGTACGGTGGCCACTCCCTCCCCCTTCACTTACGGTGGCCGTGATGGCAGTGTCACGGGGAAACAACTGAAGGGTGAACAGTGACCACTCCTTCCCCGGTACATACGGTGGCCATACCGCGGTGTTGCGTGGGACTGACTCTGGATCAGTCCCACCCCGAACCTGGTGAAGGCTGCCCCGCTCACAGGGTCATTGCCTCTTCCCGCTTACTTGGTGTTGGGACAGTTGCGGGGAAGAGGGATTCAGGACAGGGGTGTCCCGGTGACCCTCTTGTTCCGGGTCAATAGCCCCGCCGTGGTGTCCTCCTGGGGTGGCGGTGTGGTGGTGGCTTGGTGGCGGGGTGGATGGTCAGGTGGCGGCAGGTATTTTAAAAAATATTACATGCATAATTTCACATGGTTTTATTTACTCATTTTCTCCCAGAATAAATGCATTGCCTAACATATGTTTATTTCTTATTAAAATATTATATATATTTTTACTTATACAATAGGCCTAATAGGGTGAACATGAAAAGTTGTCAGTTGTATAATCCAGCTAAAAATATGTGTATTTACTAAAAACCATTCAATATACATAATACATAAACGTCACAAACCAGTTACAGCTGGTCATTGTAGTTATTAAGAGGAAAAATGTTCTTTAATAAAAATTAAGAAATATGTTACAGTACAGTACCCTAAATCTAAACTTTTATTCATTTTATTTAAAATCTTCAGGAATAATAATAAAATTTTAGCTTCAGAAAGAATAGAGAATTATACAATTTGTAATTTATGAAGAGAGGACAAAAAATATATAATTTTTTATCACTGTTCCATCAAATCAGAAATATTATTTAATTCTATCTTTTAAGGTAGGTGGTGGTGACCATCATCCACTCACTTGATGTAGTGCTGCCTACTTCTTCCTTTGCCTTTATCATTCTTTTTCTGTGCCTTCCCTCCTCTTCATATTTCTCCCATCTTTCCTGTCACTACTTAATGCTTTTCTTTGTTACAGGTGGCTTTACATTGAGTGACAAGCCAAATGGTTTCCTGTAAGCCAAGAAACCATTTACAACGCTGGGTGGTAACCATTTAAGCAAACCATATGTGCTCCCTACTTGTCAAGTGGGTTGGTGGAGGGTTAGTGCCCCTGTAAAACAAATAACTCTGAGACAAATGGCCACCCCGTACGGGATTGTGGCGTCTGGCAATAGATAGATAGATCTTTTAAGGAGCAGCCATTATAACTTATGCATGTATGATTGTGTGGTTTTGTTTCCTTTATGTCTGTCACAGTGTATTGAATTCTTGGCCAAGTAAAAGCAAACTAAAATACCTGACATGTGATATACTTATTCACTCTCATCTTAAATGTCAGGACCAACTGCCTAGCCTCAGGCTCCTACGCTCCTCATGGGGCAGTGTAGGATTGGATGATGGATGGATGGATTTGATATACTTATTTGTCCTTATCTGACATTTTGAATGTAGCTATGGTATTGTGGGACAGCATGAAATAGAGCTTTATATACTGGTAAATTTTCATAGTTCTTCAAATGTACACAATTTGATACATATTTTTGGATATTTGGGATGTTATATATTTATGACATTTATGACCGATTTAAATCACTGTCTTGTCATAACTTATTTATGACATGTTTTTTTCCAACCCTGCCATTCAGTCTCACTGTGTATGCTGTAACTTCCTTTCCCCCAAAGACCATAAGTTGACTCATGTGCATTCACTTTTAGATTCTATTTCCTACATACACCCCCAAAGTCATTCACCAAGTCATGCAGTTCATATTAATTCTCACTTAACAATACAGTATCATCATGTAACACTACAGGAGTTTCCACACCTCACCTTCACTCAGGCACTCCAGTATATTTACTTCCCTGCCTATTGTCTCCCTTATAGCTCCAACCATATACAAAACGAGCAACCACAGCGACATGACACAAGGTGACATGACATAAACTTGATACAAGGGGACATGACATTAAAACATGACACATGGGGACATGACATAAATACATGACTCAGAGATATGATACAGAGGCATGACACACTGAGATTTTTATACTAATGCATATACTGTATTATTTCCCATACGTGACTAGCAGTAAGATAGCACTATGGCTTAACATCCTTTCCATAGCACTTCATGACTAGCACCATATTACAGTATCGTTTCAACTATAATTTAGAAGGGGAAGATGGTAATATAATGCCCAGTTCAAGTAAACAGCATTTTGAATTGCTGTTTCTGAAAGTCGTCAAAATACGGTACCTGTGTCCCCTACTCCAGCATACTGAGCCATTTCCACAACACACAAGATAATATGAGCAGCCCTGTATCATGGTTCTGTAAACTGTGGGGTGCTGTTGTGATCTTGAATTCCATTGCAGCAGTGCTGTAACCAAACCACTTCTCTCAACCAATACATCATCAATTTCAGCATTTTTGCTGATGTAGTATTTGCTCCGTAAGTGAAACTGTGTCATTTGTTTGTGTAGCTTATTTGTGTGTGCTAATTTTAATCATCTGGCTTTTTGAATGAGATGTTGCTAAGTGAGTTGAGAAATTTTGCTATGGATATATGCATATACAGTAATTTTCCAAAGGAGACTGCTGGTAGTAAGATGCACACACGTCTGAAAAAGATTATTAGAGGGTAATCTGTATTGTGAGGATAATTTTGGAGTTTAACCCACCGTGTGCCAGTGCCGTTTTAAAACGGTCTGACATAATTCTGCAGCCAGTGCCGTTATAAAACAGTTTAAAACGAAATACTTCAGTGTGACCGCATTTTTCAAGATTCGGGGTTAAAAATTGGCAGGTATGTATGGTAACTGTTCCTCTACCATCCCCCAGGCTGTCAAGGCCATATACTCACTCCCCCCCTCACGCTCGCTTTGCCTCTCTCTGCGTGTGTGCCTCACCCAGTGCTGTACAATAGTGAAGGCATTTTGTAAATATTTTCACTAAAGTGTAAGTTGTAAATATTTTCTTGTAAGTGTAAAGACTATATAGTGAAGTCAAGTTGTAAATACCTTCTTGTAAGTGCCAGGACTGTACAAAATAAAGTCAGGTGGTACCTATCTTCAAGTAAATGTAAGATAATGCATTCACAATGAGAAAGACATGCAAATTGTGATAGATGTTGCAGTAATAAGTAATCAGAATAGTGTACTGAATATTGCTATACCTTCCCATCATAAATACCTGAGTATACCTTACATAGAAAACTGCTTTCTCACGTACATGTTGAGTGTGAGCCGGTATACCTGTATATGAGTATGCAGGACTCAATAAAACCCATTTCCGAGCTTCGGTGATCAGTTTAATGGCGAAATTTGTTTTCACATCAAAATCTATCATTTTAGCCCCCCCCCCCCCCCAAAAAAAAAAAAAAAAAAAAAAATTGAAAAATGGCCAGCACGTAGGTGGCCCATAGGGCTAAAAATAGCTGGCACGCGACGGGTTAAGCCAACATCCAAAGCTCGTATTGTCTCTTTTCTCATTAAATTTAAGAATTTAGTTTCTGTAGCATTGATTCATGGGAGTAGTTAAAATAAGCCTGGGACCCCCTTAGCAGCTGGTATTACCCAAAAGATCATAACTACATGCGGCATAAAAAAGGACTTGACTGATAAAATCCGTAGTGCTTTTTTACCAAATAATAAAAATAGGTGTTTTCAATTTATAATTTTACCTGAAGTATTGATTTTGGTTGTGTTACATTTTTATGCCTATTGTCTTCTAATGATATAATTTTTGCATTTCTGTTATTGTCATGTCCTAGTGATGTACTGCACAGTCTGCCATGGACAAAAATATGCTGAAAAAATATGTGGCTGTAGTCCTTGTCTGGAAGAATTTAACTGGCAACAGGTCAACTATGAATTTGCCTTCCCCAATCTGTATTTCGCTCTGTCAGTGATATCCAGTATTTTAAATGCAGTGTGTGCAGGAGTCTCAAAATGAACAGGTTTTGGTTTTATGTTGTATATTTTTTTTCTTGCAGCTTTCAGTTTTTTCTCTGCATAAAGTAAGAATACTGCCCTGAGTCGTACAGAGAAATTAAAAACTAACAAGCATCCTTAGTTAACGTCGATTTATATAAAAGATTAATGAATGTTGTAAGTTGTTTCCTTTCATTTATGTCCAAGAACAGCAATAATTCTGAGTTGATTCCCTTCAGTAAACATCCCCAGTTGATTCCCTTCATTTATGTCTGAGATTAATGACCATCCTGAGTTGTTTCCCTTCATTTGTAAAAACATGTGTCGTTTTTATGATTTACTTTATTTTTTTTTTTCCTGTGGCCGACTGTATGTTTAGATAGTAATGTGGCTGTGTTTTTTGGTGCCATTTTATTGCCACTGGTTTATACTACAGTCAGTTTCCTTTCACCTGATTGTTTTGTAACCTCTTTTAGCTTGGTTGATGGCCAAGTGCAGTTAGACTGGAGAGTTAATATGACTAGTAAAAGAAGATTCATCCATACATCACAAAAGCTTTTCTGTACACTCTGAACATAGTATTCCATTTAGAAAAGTTGCCTGTTTTTGTCAGATGAAAACGGACTGACTGTTGTTAAGTACTTGTTGAATTTTAATGTGTGTTATTTTTACCATCTGTGCTTGTAATATTGTGGGAAAATGTACCATTGTATTGATATCTACAGCTGTTTAAAGTCTGATATTTATAGGGGAAGACACCAATGTGCCTCAGTGGACAACTGTTTTGGTACACTGTTTCAGATCACCTAGTCATTTGCCATATTTCAGCATGTGCAAGAACTAATTTGCCTGTCAAGTCCCTACCTATCCTCTATTAATCCATAGAATATCAGAAATCTGCAGTATTATTTGTTGAGTACATTATTTTGTGCAGTATGCAGTATTACGTTAGGCAAACTGTCCAAAGTTGTCAGCTCTAACATCACAGCGAATTGTTTGTACATATTAGGGAATACATCATTTTGCTTGTGAGGAAGAGCAATATTCTTTACCAGGGCTGTTCACTGCATATGCCATTGATATTTCTCACACTTTTATTTCTTTTTCTTGGTTTGTGGATATTAATAGTTATTAATGGTGTTAGTGTCTGTCTAGGTAGGTTGTGATTTGTGTTTCTGTAAGGAATAGGAGAGACTCCCACCACCTTCCCCTTGAATTAGAAAATTAATTCTTACAATATATTTTATTCCTTTATCAATAGATGATATACCTATTACATCAAGATTATGCAACCTTGAAGAATATTTGCTATATCACTCCCTATCCCACACCCACATCATCACCCCCTGTCCAACACCCATATCACCCCTTATCCCACACCTACACCATCTTCCCATCCCACACCCACGTCACCCCTTATCCCACACCCACATCACCCCTTGTCCCACACCTACACCATCACCCAGTCCCACACCATCACCCAGTCCCACACCTACACCCTCACCCTGTGTCCCACACCCACACCATCACCCCCTATCCCACCCCTACACCCTGTCCTACACCTACACCCTCACCCCCCTGTCCCACACATACACCCTCACCCCCTGTCCCACACCCACACCCTCACCCCCTGTCCCACACCCACACCCTCACCCCCTGTCCCACACCCACACCATCACCCAGACGAAGCACATCATTAACAACCTCAAGCACTCATCTGCCTGTGGACCAGACAACATAAGCAACATTCACCTTAAACACCTAGGACCACAAGGCATACAAGCACTCACCAACATATCAAACTACAGCTGCTCACACAACATAATACCCAACATCTGGAAGCATGGCAATATCATCACTATCCCTAAACCCAACAAAGACCCCACGTTACCCTCCTCACATCACCCCGTCACACTCCTCTGAACCCCCTCTAAAGTCACTGAACGACTGATACTACAACTAGTCACACCTCACATTCCCCTAGCCCAGTCACAACATGGCTTTAGGCCACTACACTCCACAAACACCCTTCTTACAGACCTTACACAGAGAGTTTTCGATGGCATGAATTCAGCTAGGCCACCACACAGAACACTCCTAGTCACACTAGACATTAGCAAAGCTTTTGATGCCATCCCTTGCCACAACCTCACAAACAAAATACTCAACACAAACATGCACAATAACACAAAAAGATGACTGGCAAACTACTTAGCAGGCATATGTGCACACGTAACATTTGCAGGTCAGTCTTCTAACATCAGAAACTTCACAAACGGCATCCCCCAAGGATCTGTTTTGTCCCCTAAACTCTTTAATCTATACATGCACGACGTACCCACACCCCACACATACACATAGCATCCTATGCAGATGATAAAACACATGTATACACCAAATCGCAAACACAGCTGCACACATTATTCAACCTTACCTCAACACACTACACAAATGGTTCACCACAAATAGGCCCAAAATAGCCCCAGCCAAATCTATAGAGACTCCTCACAAACTGGACAGCAGAACACAGTCACATCCCACACCTCACCATAAACAACACACCCCTACCACACACACACACACACACACACACACACACACACACACACACACACAAAATCCTTGGTGTAACATACAATACATCAATGTCATTTAAACAACACATCACAAACATTAAAAATAAAATAACACCTAGAATCAATGCTTTGAGGTCACTTGCCCATACAACATTCGGACACAACAAAGAAACCACCACCAAAGTATACAAACAATACATACGTTCGGTGATGAATTATGCAAGCCCTGCCTGGGCTTCTAACCTGACCAAAACACACTACACTCTACAGACCATACAGAACAAGGGCCTAAAAATAATCACAGGCTGCACAGCTACTACACTCACAGACCACCTACATCAAGAAACCAAAGTCCTCTAAGTCAAGGATCACCTAGACAGAGGCACCCAGTTTCTTGCTGCAGCCTCCACAAACCCACAACATCCACTACAGTACATGGCAGCACATCCACCCACACCAAGGAACATCAAAACAACACCCAGCACACGATACCATACACAAATACTGTCATCTCTACCCCCTCAGACCAGCTTCCAGAAGTATATCCACACTCGGATCACTCACTGCTCCATTCAGTCACTTGAAGACAACACACAGCTGCATGCACGGCCTCCTGACATCCTTCTGAATCCTATCTTCCTCGTGAGGCTGACGTGGGCACCATCTAGCCCCTCATAAGCTACCAGAAGAGGCTGGATGATTCCGTCGGTGATGCCTGTCCAGGATGCAACACAGCACCCCATACTATTAAGCACATTATGGAAGACTGCATTGCACACAATCACCTACGCCAACAACACAACATACACTTTTTGAGAGCTCTGTGGGAAAGCACGGTCTCAGGCATGGCCTTCCTGAGGGACTCGGGGCTGTTCGGCCAGACCGCCTAGGGAACAACACCACCACCACCATCACCCCTTTTCCCACACCCACACCACACTCACTCTTATCCCACACTCTCTCCCACACTCAATACCTATCCCACACACACCCTCACCTATCCCACACACACCCTCACCTATCCCACACTCATTTCTTATCCCACACTCTCACCCCCTATCTCACATTTTCACCTCCTTTCCCACACCCACACCCCCTATTTTGCACCTACACCCTCAGCTCCTATCTCACACCCTCTATCCTATAGTCACCCCGTATCCCACACACACACACCCTCACCCTGTATCCCCCCCCACACACACACACCTTCACTCCCTATCCCACACCCTCACCCCCTATCCCACATCTTCACCCTATTATCACACACACATACACCTTCACCCCCTATCCCACAACCTTACCCAGCCCACACTCATTTCCTACCCCAAACCCTCACCCCCTATACCACACCCACACCCTGTATCCCAGTCACTCCCCATTCCACACCCTCACCCTCCTTTCCCACACCTAGACACTCATCCCCTATCCCTCACCTACACCCTCATCCTCACCCACACCTAGACACTCATCCCCTATCCCTCACCTATACCCTCATCCTCACCCACACCTATACCCTCACCCCTTGTCCCACATCCTCTCAACTTACTCCACACACACACACCCTATCCCACACCCTCACCCCCATCCCGGACACATACAATACACACCGTCCCCCCCCAACACACACACCTTCACCCCCTCTCCCATTGCCACACCCATCCCAAACCCTCACCCCCTAGCCCCCCCACACACACCTTATCCCCTATCCCACATCCACACTCATTCCCTCTCCCAAACTCCCTATCCTACACACTCCCTCATGCACTGTCCTACCCTGTCACCAGTACGCCCAGTCCCACACCCTCACCTGCACCCAGTATCCAACACACACACCTTCAGTCCCCCTCCCCCTGCCTCTCACACCTACCCTCAATCTTGCTTTCACCCTGATCTCACACCTCTCACCCTCACTCCTGTCCCACCCTCCAGCACTTTATCCCCTATCCCACATCCACACTCATTCCCTCTCCCAAACTCCCTATCCTACACACTCCCTCACGCACTGTCCTACCCCATCACCAGTACGCCCAGTCCCACACCCTCACCTGCACCCGGTATCCAACACACACACCTTCAGTCCCCCTCCCCCTGCCTCTCACACCTACCCTCAATCTTGCTTTCACCCTAATCTCACACCTCTCGCCCTCACTCCTGTCCCACCCTCCAGCACTATCCCAGATCCATAACCTCAGCCACTGTTCCCTACCCAAACCTCTACTATCCAACACTGTCACCCCCTATTTCACACCCTTGTCCTCATCCCCTATCCCAGTGATTCTCAAACTATGGGTTGCAGGAACATGCAATAGGCCTAGTGATTATTTTATTTACTGAATGGAAATTATCCTTATTACACTATTAGCATATAATAATTACGATAAGCTATATACCAGTTACTTTCTCTCTCTCTTTACCCTGTGGGTCGCAAAGCCTTCAAATATTCCAAATAGGGTCTCTCACAAAGTTTGAGAACTGCTGCCCTTAACCAATATCCCATGCCCTCACCCACTATTCCAAACCCTCACCCACTATCTCATGCCTCTCATCAACAATCCTATGCCCTCACCCACTGTTCCACACCCTCAACCCTCACCCACACTCAATAACTATCCTACACCCATCATGTACTATCCCAGATCATCACCCATGCCCTCACCAAACTGTTAACCACTATCATCCTCTGTCCAATACCCACCCCCTCACCTTTCACCCCATGTCCTACATCTACATCCTCATCCCCATATCCCATAGCATTGACCTTCTGTTTCACATTCTCAGTCCCCTATCCCACACCCTCTGCCCCTTGTCCCACATTTACACTCATCCCATCAGACCCACACCCTCTGTTCCACACTTTTATCTCATATACCACACTCTCATCCCACATGTACTTCCTCTGCCCTATCTCACACCCTCATCCCATAGCATTGACCTTCTGTTTCACATTCTCAGTCCCCTATCCCACACCCTCTGCCCCTTGTCCCACATTTACACTCATCCCATCAGACCCACACCCTCTGTTGCACACTTTTATCTCATATCCCACACTCTCATCCCACATGTACTTCCTCTGCCCCATCTCACACCCTCATCCCATAGCATTGACCTTCTGTTTCACATTCTCAGTCCCCTATCCCACACCCTCTGCCCCTTGTCCCACATTTTCACTCATCCCATCAGACCCACACATTCAGCCTGTTCCAGACCCACACCCTCTGTTCCACACTTTTATCTCATATCCCACACTCTCATCCCACATGTACTTCCTCTGCCCCATCTCAAATCCCACACCTACACCCATTCCCTTGCCCTATGCCACACCTAAACCTATTACCCTGCCCCATCCCTATCCCTCACCTACACCCATTCCTTTGCCCTGTCTCACACTCTTATCTCCAATCCCACACCCTGCATTACACCCTCAACCTGTCCTGCTGTCACTCTATCCCACACTTTCCCACATACCACCTGTCATCCACTCTCACCCACTATTCACCCCCCCCCCTCCCTCCAGACACACACTTATCACCCTCTGGTCCACAACTCTTGTATCCCCTGAATCACACCTTCTCTCTAACCAATTTTTCTACTCCCTCACCTTCACCCTCATCCCTACCCCCAACATCCTCACCCCCACCTCTTGTCCTGAACATTCATTCTCATCCCATCCCCCAGCCCCACTCCACCTCCACTCCCTGAACCACAACATGCACCTATCCTCAAAGAGGGGGTGAGGGTGTGGGTATGGGGTAGGGGGTGAGGAAGCGAGGGTGTGGGACGGGGTGAAGGTTGAGCGAGGCTCTTGCTAACTGCCGATTGTTGCGAGCCATTTGGCTCCTAAGGTTTCAGATATACGAACCAAATTTTTAGTTGCCAAACTGACTATAAGCCGAAATATTTTACAAGCAATAAATACATTTATTTATACGTCGTATATTTTTTTAACATTCACAATGGTGACAAGGAGACTTAATAATTGATCACAACTTGCCTTTTTTGTTCACTTATGCAAGATTTACTTATTTTGTAGTTGACTAAATTTTGAAGTGGATGTATTTTCTTACCAAGAGGCGACTTGCATGTAAAATTTGGCCACTGAAGGGAAAAATACTCGAATTTGCGAGCTGTGGTTCGCCAAACAAGAGACCTGTGGAGGGGTGGGATAGGAGGTGGTGTAGGTGCAAGATAGGGATGAGGGTGGAGGTGTAGGATAAGGGGTGTGTGGGATAGGGCGTGAGGGTGTGGGATAGGGCGTGAGGGTGTGGGATACGGGGTGAGGGTGTGGGATAGAGTGTGAGGGTGTGGGACAGGGAGTGAGGGTGTAGGATACGGGGTGAGGGTGTAGGATACGGGGTGAGGGTATGGGATAGGGCATGAGGGTGTGGGATAGGGCATGAGGGTGTGGGATAGGGCATGAGGGTGTGGGATAGGGCATGAGGGTGTGGGATAGGGGGTGAGGGTATGGGACAGGGAGTGAGGGTGTGGGATTGGGAGTGAGGATGCAGGAAAGGGGGTGAAGGTGTGGGATAAGGGGTGAGGATGCAGGAAAGGGGATGAGGGTGTGGGATAGGAAATGAATGTGGGATTGGAGTTGAGGGTGTGTGTGGGGTAGGAGGTGAGGGTGGTGTGATAGGTAGAGTGTGTGGGATAGGGGGTCAAGGTGTGGGTGAGGGATAGGGGATGAGGGTGTGAGACAGGGGGTGAAGGTGTGTGTGTGTGTGTGTGTGTGTGTGTGTGTGTGTGATAGGGGATGAGGGTGTGGGGTAAGGGGTGAATGGGTAGATGTGGGATAGGGGGTGAGGGTGTGGGCGTGGGATAAGGAGTGTGGAATAGGTGAGGGAATATGCAGGATAGCAGATGAGGGTGTGTGTGTGTGTGGGGGGGGGGGGTGGAGATAGCATGTGAAAGTGTAGACTTGGGACAGGAAGTGGGGGTTTGGGATAGTGAGTGTAGGTGAGGGATAGGGGGTGACAGTGTAAGTGTAGGACAGGAGGGGAAAGCATAGGTGTGGGACAGGGGATGAGGGTGTAGAAAAGTTTGTGAAATAGGGGGTGAGTGTGTATGTGCACACGTTTCTGTATGCGCATGTGTGTGTGTGGGATAAGGGGTGAGGGTGTAAGTCTCAGATAGGGGGTGTGGGACAGGTATTGAGTGTGGAATAGGAAGTGAGAGGGATAGGGGGTGAGGGCGTGTGTGCGATAAAGGGTGAGGGTGTAGATGTGGGATAGTGGGTGAGGGAGTGGGATAGGGGTGGTGTGGGATAGAGGGTGAGGTTGTGTGTGTGGGATTAGGGGTGGGATTGGAGGTGACGGTGTGGATGTGGGATAATGGGTGTAGGTGTGGGACATGGGCTGAGGGTGTATGTGGGATAGGGGGTAAGGGTGTAGGTGTGGGATGGGGGGTGAGGGTGTGTGTGGGATAGCAGGTGAAGATGTGGGATAGGGGGTGAGGGTGTGGGTGTGGAATAGGGAGTGAGGGTGTGGGTGTGGAATAGGGAGTGAGGGTGTGGGTGTGGAATAGGGAGTGAGGGTGTGGGATAGGGGGTGAGGGTGTGGGTGTGGGATTGGGGGTAAAGGTGTGGGATTGGGGATGAGGGTGTGGAATTGGGGGTGAAGGTGTGGAATTGGGGGTGAAGATGTGGGATTGGGGGTGAAGATGTGGGATTGGGGGTGAAGATGTGGGATTGGGGGTGAAGATGTGGGATTGGGGGTGAAGATGTGGGATTGGGGGTGAAGATGTGGGATAGGGGGTGAAGGTGTGGGGTAGGGGGTTAGGGTGTGGGATTGGGGATGTGGGTGTGCAACAGGGGGTGAGGGTGTGGGTGTGAGATAGGGGGTGAGTGTGGGTGTGGGACAGGGGATGAGGGTGTGGGAAAGGGGTTGGGGGTAAGACAGTACTATGTAGGTGTGGGACAGGGGTTGGGGGGTGAGGGTGTAGGTGTGGGACAGGGGTTGGGGGTGAGGGTGTAGGTGTGGGACAGGGGTTGGGGTAGAGAGTGTAGGGGTGGGATAGGGGTTGGGGTAGAGGGTGTAGGGGTGGGATAGGGGTTGGGGTAGAGGGTGTAGGGGTGGGATAGGGGTTGGGGTAGAGGGTGTAGGTGTGGAACAGTGGGTTAGGGTGTGGGACAGGGGGTTGAGGGTGTGGGACAGCAGGTGAGATTATGGGTGTGGAATAGGGGGTGGGATGTGGGTATGAGTGTGGGATAAGGGAGGAGGAGGTGGTGAAAAAGAAAGGGAGATAAGGAGGAGGAGGAAGAGAGAGAAGAAGCAGAAGAGGAAGTGCAGGGAGGAGGAGGGAGAATGAAAACGTAGAATGAAGTGATTGAGATAAAGATGGCAGAGACAAATGAGGAGATAGGAGAGGGAGAAATGAGGAAGGTGAGGTGAGGACGGTAGGAATGAGAGAGGGAGAAGGAGATAGGAATGTGGGAGGAGGAAATATGGAGATAGGAATGTGGGAGGAGGAAATAGTTAAAGAAGGGAAAAAGAGGAATAGGGAGGGAAGCAACTGGAATGGTGAGTGAATGTGGAGGAAGAAGGGATGATGTAGGAGGAACGAATGTGGAGAAATTAGGAAGGAAGGGTGGCTGGGAGAAGAAAGGAGGAAGAATGAAGGAGGACAAATCAGAAGCAGGAAGGAAGCAGGGGGGAATGGGAGATGGGAAGCTGAGGATTTATTACGGAGGAAGGATGATGAAGTATGGAGGGGAAATAAAGGTGGTGCAATGCAGGTAAGTGGAGGTAAGGAGTGTGGGAGGTACATAGATAAATAACAATTCATTTACAAAGTACTAACTCATAAGATAAGAGCAAACACTGTTCAGTCCGTCCAAAAAGTATATCAAAGATTGCCTACAATTTGGCATGTAAGTCATGAATTTTATTTAACAAATCAATTCAGAAACATTTGCTTTGATAAAAAAAAAAAAAAATGCACTGTAACAATACTGTGAGAAACTATTAAATCACCTGGCTGATGATACTTTTTTGAAAGTGTACATTAACCCCTACACCGCGGGCTTGTTTACCAATAACTTGCGTGTGCAGCGGGGTTATTTGGGCTCCGACAGACTCTCAAAAAATATTTGCCAAAAATCAGTTATTAGTCCTAGAATAATAAAATTACATATGCTTATGGCACATACCTTCAGCTTTCTTCTGGAATGATTGTTGAGCCTTCGTCGGTTACCGTAGGACTTGTGGAGACCTCTGAAGTTGGGTAACGAAGTCTCCACTTTACACTTCCCGACAACCCGTAATATGATTACCACAGCCAGATACAAACACTATAAACACTATTCTACAATTTCCAAGTAGTTTGGGATCCATACTAAAAAAAAAAACCCATTGTGAAAGCAATGGAAATTACGAGCGCGTCTGATCGTCGCACTGGCACTAGTTCGCTCATGGTAGTCTGTCATTTATTATTCATAAAACCCCTCACACTTTATATTTCTATTACTATATAACACTTATATATATCTACAGTCTTTATCCATAAGTTTCCTTCAGTAGTATTAGTTTATTGTCATTGTAGGGATTCAATTTCTTTCAGTAAAATACGTAGCATTCACTTTCTCATCTTGTATACTGGCATTGAGAGTGAATGTCACTTTCATCTTCACTCTCATAACTCATAGCATTCAGACATGCTAGAGTGAAACTTTCACTTTCATTACTCCTAGTATATACTCGTATTCTTATAATACTACTCATTTACATTTCTATTTACGTTCTCTATTTTATTTACGTTATTTACATTTCTATTTTATTTACACTGTGTTGTGCACTGTCACTTGAAATAACTTATAAAACTATTTTCCATTGTTCACGTATATTTACATTCATTACTTTCACTTGCTGTTTACACATTATTTACACATTATTTACAATTCCACTTGCACTGTTTTACTCAATAGAAAGATCGTAGTCACTCTTTTATCAATTGTCAGCCCTTTACCTCTTTCCACACGAGGTTTAGTAGGGGGTAAAGGTCACAGAACCATTTGCATGGGGGTGAAAAAAGGCCTTGAAGTCAGCAAGTTGAAACATACGTCCTCTCACTTCGGAAGATGAGACTACACTGATAACGGAGGGGCAGCCTAGAGGCCTGCTTTAGGGGTTATTCAGAGTTACCAATATTACTTCTTGAAACAGCTAAGTCTAGCACTGATATGATTGGCAGGAAATCTAGACAATACATTATAAATTTGGTAGTTCCAGGTGAATGTAAATATTCTCCCTTCCCTCCTTACATTTATATTTATTACGAAAATAGATTAGAGGCCTACTTAGGAGATATATAATCAGAGCTACCAATGTTAAATCTTGAAACAGCTTTGTGTAGCACTGATATGATTGGCAGGAAATCTAGACAATACATTATAAATTAGGTGGTTCCAGGTGAATGCAAATATCACTTAGGGTTCTCCCTTCTCTCCTTACATGTATATTTATTACGAAAATAGATTATACAGCATATTTCAAGGGGAAAAAAACAGCGAAAATTAGCGAACGAGTGCACGTGAGGTGTTGTCAGGTGATAATTAGCCAATTCCAGGTGTATGGCACTCTCACTTACCTGATTTCTTTCTTGTATATATTATTTGGTATAAGAATACGATATAGGGCTTATTTCAATGGATGAAATCAGTGAAAAATTCCAGGGAAGATTTACTTAGCGTAGCATGGCCGGGAAGGCGAGAGCATAGGGTAATGGAGGGGGGGTAGGGAGGGGAGTCAAGAACGGGGAGAAATGGCTAAATTGTCAACAATGGATGGGAGTACAGATGAGATTAGGAGTGCTGACTAGTGTTGGACATTGTCAGTACTGATAGATGATACAAGCCCCCACTTGAAAGCCCGGGTGAATTCAAAATAACACAGAATCACAAAAGCGACGCCCCGCGGTATGATCCCTTGCTCCCAAGCGTCACGAAAGTGACGCCCCGCGGTTAAGGGGTTAATGCAATTCGTCAAGTATGATATTACTCCACACACTAATTCAGAAACTCTTACTTAATGTTCCGAGGGTTTTGTTGACCTGCAAAAATCACAATACTAGGTTTGGAAAGACACTGCTTACTGTGCCATTACTTATCATAATGACCAGCACTGATGCAAATGTACATTGAAAAGCTGGTATTTTTAACAAATCTTACTAGCATGAAGCACCTTGATCCATTCATCCATCATCCAATCCTGTCACCCCATGAGGAATGCAGGAACCTGAGGCTAGGCAAGTTGGTCCTAATATTTAAGATGAGTGACCAGCCTCACTCATCCCTGAGTGGCATTACGTGAGCAATAAACCCCAACCATCCCTTGGATATACACCTGCACAAGCTTGATCCAATTGGAGTACCTTAATTACCCGCTAAACCACCAGGTGTCATAACGGTTATATGGTCACCACCCACCGTCATAAATGGTTTCCTGGTGTACAGGAAACCATTTGGCTTTTCACTCAGTGTAAAGTTACCCATAGGCAGAAGGAAGAAAGGATGAAGGAAATACAGACAGAAGAGGGAGTGTAAAGTCACCCGTAGGCAGAAGAAAGAGGAAAGAATGAAAGAAAGACAAGAGGAAGGATGGAAGAGAAGAAAAGGCAGACACCCAAAGCAGCACTACACTGAGTGAGTGCATGGTGAGCACCCCAACCCTATAAATTAAATAATCATGTTTTGCTATCATGGAAGATGTAAACCATAAGCTGATTTGAACCAGTGTGGTACCCATACCCCTTCCCACCTGCTGACTCACAAAATTACTGTAAATCCCTTCCACCACCTTGTTTGCATCCATTCTCCCAATATGACAGCATCATCTAATCACACACTCTTCAACCATATTACACACTTCCTTACTGCACATCTTTAATTCACAGCATTAATCATCCAAGGCATTCAATGCATGCAGCACATATCCCTCTAATGGCTAAGGAAGACAGGCAGGGTGGGGGTGAGGCAGGAAAGTAGGGAGGGGGGTGAATCAGGATGGTATGAGGGGATGAGAGAGGTTGCAGGGAGGTGAGGCAGGCAGCAAGGAGAAGGCTAGGCAGGTAGCAGGGAGAAGGTGAGGCAGGTAACAGGGAAGAAGTGAGGGAATAGGTGAGGCATGTAGGTAGTGTGCAGATGAGGCACATACACATGAGGCAGGGAGAGGGTGAGGCAGGATGACAGGGAGGGGATGAAGTAGGAGGACAAGGGGGGTTAGGCAAGGTGGCTGGGAGGGGATGAAGCAGGATGGCAAGGGGGGTTAGGCAAGGTGGCTGGGAGGGGATGAAGCAGGATGGAGGGGGGTGAGGCAGGTAGGGAGCGGGTGAGGCCAGTAGGAAAGGAGCGGGTGAGGCCAGTAGGAAAGGAGCGGGTGAAGCCGTAGGAACGGAGGGGGTGAGGCAGGATGGAAGGGAGGGGGTGGGGCATGATGGAAGGAAGAGGATGTGGCAGACAGGAAAGAAGGGGGGTGAGGCAGGTAGGCCGAGACTGGTAGAGAAGGAGGGGTAAAGAAAGAATACTTGAAAGCAGCAATTGAGGAAGGTGTTTGGCAAGAAGGGGGTGAGTCAGGCATGTAGGAAGGGAGGAAGGAATGGAGAGGTGGCAGGCATCTGGGATGGAACAGGTGTGGCATGAAGGTAAGAAGTGAGAAAGGCAGCTCGACTGGGAGTGATGCAGCCAGAAAAGGTTGAAGGGGGGAGTGGGTTGGGCAAAGAGGAAGTGAGGAACAACAGTATGCAAGGAGAGGGTGAGGCAGGAAAGGGGTGGGGGAAGGCAAAAGGTGAGGACGATACTAGCAACACTACCACCACCAAAAACATAATACTAATCATCATCATGAACCTGTCTCCGACCTAACAACTGCATAGTGGAATATAAAAGAAAGGTAACACAAAACATGACTGAGCTAATTAACCATATCCCTCGTGAAATGGTTCATACTATCATTCAACCACCATTCACGTCCCTGGAATCAAGCACCATTCATGTCCCTGGAATCAAGCAACATTCATGTCCCTGGAATCAAGCATCATTCTTGTCCCTGGAATCAAGCATCATTCATGTCCCTGGAATCAAGCATCATTCATGTCCCTGGAATCAAGCATCATTCATGTCCCTGGAATCCTGACTACAACACAGGCCCAACCAATTGCATATTTCTTTTTGCACAGATATGATTTATATTACTATTGAGACAAATCCAATGCCTATCGGGGGGATGAGGAGTCCAAACCCTTGCCACATGGTCTCCCATACACAATTCATCTACTGACCTCTAACCCCTATCAGTTCCCTAGAATCACTTTTCTTGACTAGCTTTATTATAAAATACACAGACTGACCCCATACATCAGTCTTCTTTGCATACCATGCCTCCTCCCATCTTCAATTCATGCCACATTTTGTATGGCTCACCAGTCATAGTTTTATACCTACATCAGGCATTTATCATTAATATTATTAAAAAGAAACCCAACTGTGTAGCCAGATATAAGGCATCAAAAAACTTCCATACCTTGGCAAGATGGCTGCCATGAAGGTGTTATCCGGTATATCATGAACTAAGTCCTTCTTAGTTCCAAAGAATAGTTCTAAGAGTATTGCCGTTGAAATACCGACCCTAAACTGAGCTCTTACACTGCATATTTATGCTGTTAACTGTTGATTTTCTTTGCAATTACCTTCTCCATCCATCCATCCAATCCTACGTTGCCCCGGGAGGAGCATAGGAGCCCGGGGCTAGGCAGTTGGGCCTGACATTTAAGATGAGAGTAACCAACCTCACTCATCCCTGAGGGGCATTACGTGAGCAATAAACCCCAACCACCCCTTGGATATAAACCTTCACCAGCTCAAACAGATTGGAGCACAATAATTACCCACTAAACCACCAGGTGCCAAATTTGGTTATATGGTTACCACCCAGCATAGTAGTTTCCTGGTGTACAGGAAACCATTTGGCTTGTCACTCAGTGTAGAGTCACCCACAGGTAGAAGGAAGAGGAAAGAATGAAGGAATGAAAGACAGAAGAGAGAGTGTAAAGTCACCCGTAGGCAGAAAGACGAGGAAAGAATGAAGGAAAGATAGAGGATGATGGAAGGAAAGAAGGGTGGCGGAGAGGACAAGGCAGACACCCGAGAGCAGCACTACATTGAGTGTGAACGCCCCCACCTACCACATATATTTACCTTCTCTGCAGGGAAACTAAACTGATACTACTGAAAATGATGATGGTACTATCAAATTAATATCCTCTAATTAACCACTGACAGCATCCCAAAGCATTGCAGGATATTTACAAATCTCAACAATACAGCTTTACTTTGCTCCATGCCACCAATGGATTCTGACACTAACATACCCATTACCAGTTCGTACCTCGGACTTCTCAATTCCCCTCAAATTGCATACCGAGATAAAGACAGAATGACTGTAGATATGTTCATATTCTTACCTTTATATAATTTAAAAAGTAATGCAAACAATGCTGAAAAAAAAGACCCTTGATTTAACATACGTTGATAAACCAGATATATATTGGATTTAATGAACACTATAAAGCTACCAAACTTTTTGGATATGAAGAACAATGTCCATTAAATGGAGCGCAATGGGTCACAATATACTCCTTCGTGTTTCCCATCCTTTTTACCCCAACAAGATTGTGAAATAAACTGCAACAGGGCAAAATTATGGGCCATAACATGGGTGTAGTTCTCATTCTTAGTACTAGAATATTCTAATGAGCTCATCTTCAAACATGTGCTTGAAATCCCACCTCAACGGGGTACAATCAGATACAAATAATTATCGGCTTTATCGAATCGGACGTCCCCCAGTTTGTTACTGGGAAGGTCTATGTTTAAAAGTAGGTGAAATGAGTAATTTGTTCTAATTTGCTTTCTGAAGCTGAACTGGAAATACTGTCAAGGAGTAACTTGTATCAGCATTTTTACCTCAGTGACTGAACTGATTTATAAATATTCCGAAGTTGCTTTCAAAGTAGTAATATTAATATGACATCAATTCAGTTAACCCTATTCGGTGCAACCCGTATCATTTTTTATACGCCCTAACTAATTTTTACCAATAAACTCTAGTTTGTAAGCAATGCATGGTCTCACGATTGTGTTCTTATTAAATTACTGGAAACACAACAAATGGTGATTCTGAACGAAAAAACTGGGTTGAAACGAGCGTTTTCTCTAAAATTAACGATTTTTCCCCGTGGAAAGCGCTAAAACAAAAAGAAAACGCTCGAAGATGAGTGGAATATCTGGGACCTTAGCATACGCAAGCCTAACGGGCATCAACACAGCTTCCAGACGTACGATACGTTTCCTATTTTCATTAAATCTACTTTATTTTCTATGTATTATTCATTGTTCATACTTTATGACTCCTCATACTTAGTGAAATAGTTATTTCATTCACTAATTTTATTATCTATGTATTATTCATTGTTTTTTCTCTGTGACTTCTCATACACAATGAAATGGTTGTTCATACACATACACACAGATACACACATGTGCATTGTATTGTGCACACAGATACACACACGTGTATTGTAATGTGCACACACACACAAACACACACACACACAAACCTCGCGGCTCTCGTGTAGGCGTGCCGGATGACGGTTAGTTAGCAATTAATTTGGGGAAGAGGTGGATGTGCCGACGGACGTAGTCATGGCTTTTACTTTCGACTATGTTGACGACCCAGTCGAAGATTACTTGGAAGAGGTAGTTGGCGATGATGATGATGACCTTGCCTTGGATAGAGTAGCTGAGGGCGACGATGAAGATGAGGATCAGAATGATGACAAAATGAAGAAGAGTGGGTACCACTCGGAAACAGAAAGCCACTGGTGAAAAATAGATTAATCAGTACTTTGGACCAATGCTTGAACAAACAAAATTATGACGAATTTGTCCTGCCACACGAGCTCAGGGAATATACCTGCATTTTAGAGAAACCTCAGAGAAAATTAAATATCGGTAAGTCAATAACATGGACCAATCATACAGATGGTAGGCCTGTTGAGAAGGTATTGCCTAGTGAAGGATGTTTGTTAGGAGAGGCAAGGTCAGCTTATACAGAAATTATGGCATGGGTGTTGTTTATAACATCTAATATGATTGATGGTATTGTAACCCATGCTAACACAAGGCATAATTACCGAAATTTCTAATACTGACAGTGCTGAAATACCAACACACGTCAAGATGACTGATGCCATTGAATTGAAAAGCATTTTTGGCCTGCTCTATCCAAGAGGCTTGTTGGGACAATATAAATATTGCTATAATCGTCTCTTCATGGAAGGGTTTGGTCACCCAATATTTGGAGCCGTCATCTCTGTAAAACGATTTGGTTTCTTACATGCCAACATATCTTTTAACAACATTGATACCAGACACCAGAGATGGGTACACGATCAACCTTGATACCAGACACCAGAGATGGGTACACGAACGGTTTGCAGCAATCAGGGAGCTTTTTGAACAGTTCAGTAATTGTTGTTGCTCAGTGTTAGAGCCAGGTGACTTCTTGACCACTGATGAAACGTTGTATGAGTGTAGAACACAAATAGGGTTCAGACTACAATAAGAGCAAATCCGTACTATACGGCCTCCAATATAAATCTGTTAATGATGTTAGATATCCATTTACCTTTAGGACAGCTGTATATTCAGGTAAACCTGGAGATCCAGGACCACACTACATACGCGGTACAGTCCCAACAGTGAAAGCTCTGGTAAGTCGGTTACTAGCCTCAGTCGACCTTAGAGGTAGGATTATTAGCCTGGATAGATTGTACACCAGTATAGAGTTACTGGAGTGGCTTCAAACACAAGGTATCTCAGCCTTAGGTACTATAGATTCTACTAAAAAAAAAAAAAAAAAAAAAAAATAGGAAAGGCATACCACCAGAGATAAAGACAGTCACAGAAAGGGAAGATAGGTCATACCAAATTTACTGGAAGAAACACGGGGAGGAAATGACACTGAATCCTATGTAACACCCACCAAAAGCAAAGGTAAGAAAAATGTGTTACTTCTGAGCAGTTTCCCCTATATTAGGCATTACCAAGGATGATTTATTAAAAAAAAAAAAAAAAAAAAAAAAAAAAGGCTATATTTAAATTGTATGATTTTACTAAAGGAGGCACTGACATTATGGATCAGAGAATAAGTTTTCATACAGTACACACTAAATCTAGAAGATGGACAGTGAATGCCTTTGGCTACATTGTCGACACTGCCAGAGTAAAATCACAGAATTTTTATTCGTTATATAATAATCAGGACCCAAGAAAAATTGCTTCAATCTCCTATGGCTGGCAGTAAGTGAAGGCATTGTGTAATCCGCAAATTGAAAGAAGAAAATTTCAGGCTTGTGGGCTGACCAGGAATACAGTAGCTAAGATGAATCTGATGCTCGGACAGGGAGATGTAGAGGAGGCCGTCCCAGAAGTAACACATGAGAATAGGTCAGGCAAGCGGCACAAGCGTCATTCATGCCTGGAGTCTCTTTATGGTCCAGGATACACTCAGAATCGCCCTAAAGTAAAATCGTCCACGAAACAATGTCAAGTATGTCACAAGCACACCTGTGATCAGCATTGAAATAAAGTATATATGAAATGCTATAGTAACATGCCCAATCAGTGAAAGTCTTGTTTTGGAAATTAAGAATGAATATGCATGTCTGCGAATATGTATAGATTATGACTGAGTTTACGTTATATACGGATTATATTTTTGTTTAAAAATTTCCTTATATGATAGATGTAAACAGAGATACGGAAGGTGAGGATCTTGCAGCATAAGAATCCTCCAGCTTACTTATATTAGTTGTAAGTGTAGAGTAAAAAGGATGTTCGAGTGCGTAGGTTCAAATACCTTCGTAAAATACATAGATTAGAAGCTGCAAGGCTTGGTGGATGAGTTTGGGAGTGTGTGTAAGAAACGGAATCTGAAGGTGAATGTAGGGAAGAGTAAAGTGATGGTCTTTGAGAGAGGTGAAGTCAGTGAATGTACAGCGAGGTTGGATGGTGAGGAATTGGAAAATGTGAGTACGTTTAAGTACTTGGGTAGTGTGATGAGTAAGGATGGAGGTTTTGAGGGTGAAGTGCTTGAAAGGGTACAGCAGGGAAGAAAGGTTGCCGGTTCTTTGAAAGCAGTGATAAGAAACAGGGAAGTGAGCATGGAAGTGAAAAAGTTACTACATGACAGTATTGTGATACCAACTCTAACGTACGGAAGTGAAGCTTGGACGTTGTTGGAATGACACAAGTCAAGAGTGAGAGCAGTGGAAATGAGTTATTTAAGAGGAGCCTGTGGAGTCACATGGAGAGGTAGGCTGACGAATGAGGATATAAAGGAACGTTGTGGTGTTGAGGTGGATGTGAGAGGGAGCGTTATGAGGAACACACTGAGGTGGTTTGACCATGTGGAGAGGATGGAGGGTGAAAGACTGACGATGAGAGTGTATGTGAGTGAGGTGGAGGGGGGAAGAAGGAGGGAGAGGCCGAGGATGAGATGGAGGGATGGGGTGGAGAGGTATATGAGAGAGGGGGTGTGAGTTGGGAGCAGGGTAGTGAAATGGCGGGGGACAGGGCGACTTGGAGGCGATTTGTTTGTGGCCACCCCAAACGGGATTGAGGCGTCTGGCAATAGATAGAAGCATAGGCATGGATAGCCCCGAGTTAACGGTTACTACTCTTTCAACCTGTGACGGGCTGTGGGTCACTGAGCCCTGTTAGTTAATTGGCACCCGTCGGGATCTTTTTAACTTACCAGGGGTCGATGCTGCTGGGGGTGAATCAGCTGAAATGAAGCATGGTCTCGCAGTGGAGGAGCTGGGGCCTGATTGATTGCTGTCTCCATGGAAAGAGCCAGGCAAGGCTCTGGACCTAACCCCTCATATCCACACTGTGCCTGTGCATTAACCAGGGAACAGCTTGTTCTCCGGTTAATAGAGATATAGGGTTTAACCAGGAAGCTACAGGCTGCTCTAAGCGATTCAGTAATCCAAAGACTGGCACGTTTCCTGGTTAACAGTCTACTCGTAAGAATTTAATGGTGACCCCGCATGTACGGAGCTTTGGCTGGCAGCTGCATTTTCTCGTGGTGACTACTAACAAAGGATCAAGGGACTGACTTCTGGAGAGACTGACTGGCTGACCGACAAAGGTCTCAGTGATAGGCTAGTGATTGACCAGTGGGAAATTACTAATAAACTGACATCAGAAGGACAGTCTACTGACTAATTTGTCGGTATTTTGGGATTGACTGCCCCACTGAATAACTATTGATGTATACTGTATATTGATGATGTTTTGGGTATAACTCTTCATAACTGAATATTTGTTATTGCATTGCTCTGAATACTCCTTGGGGCGTAGCATGAGCAGATAGAGCTACCGTGCCCTTTGAATAATTGGTTATAACTAAATATTTCTCTGTGCCCTTCAATTTTAATTTCCAGTACTCAGATTTAGAAATACCTATATAATATATTGATGACAACAGATTCAGCCTTCTCAAGGACCTCCTTCAGCTGTAAGGAGTGAGAAGCAGGTAGACCTTTATTATACAACAGAGGGGCAGGCAGAATAGGAGGTAGGTAAGGCACAAGGCTGTTGATGTGGAATTTTGCAATTATTATGCAATATGTATGCCTTTTCAAGCATTTATCTCCCGTACATCTACCGCCTTCTGCCTTATCTACCTCCTGTTCTCCCCGGCCCTTTCTCACTCGCCATCCATTTGTATGATAAAGGTCTACCTGTTTCTCACTCCTTAGTTATACGTGAAGTGGGTCCATGAGAAGGTCGAGTCTGTTTTGTTCTCACGAATAGATTATATTTCACACACCAACACAATCCTCACAAACCACCACTGACCTCACACACGAGCACACTCCTCACACACCACCACAGTCCTCACTCACCAACACAGTCCTCACACACCAACGCAATCGTCACACACCACCAGTTCTCACACACCAACACAGTCCTCACACACCACCACTGTCCTCACTCAACACAATCCTTGCACACCACTACAGTCCTCACGCACCAACACAGTCCTCACACCACACGTGTAAAATTAATTAATAAGAATGATCTTTTACTTCTTTAAATTCATTATTATATAGTGGTAATGACATTTGAAAAATAAATAACTACTTTCTAAAGGGAGGAGGTTGGGGAAAGTGGTTGGTGGGATACATGGCGAGTTGGGTCCTCGTCCCGTATCCTGGTTACACACTTTTTTTGTGTGTGGCTGAAACTCGCTTAGCTAAATATTATATTCAGTCATTAGAAAGAAATATATGGTAGTACTCTCATCATCATCATTATGTACTTTCCATTTTTAGTCCACAGCAGGACTGGACTCTTCACTTAGGGAGGTTTTAGTCAGGAAGCCCTAACCCACGGCCCTGCACAGTTGTTGACTTTATACACGGGTTTTATTCGCTCCTGTGTAGAGCACAGCTGTCATGTGTGGGGAGGCTCCCCACACAGTTCTTCTCAACATGATGGAGTCGGAGACTTTTCGTCTCATTAACTTTCCTCTTACTGGCTCCCTTCAACCTCTGTCTCTTCGCAGCACTGTTGCATCATTCTCTCTTTTCTACCGCCACTTCAATGGTCACTGCTCCTCTGAACTGTCTGCTTGCATCCCTCCGCCACCACAGCAGGCACGCAGCACCCGTCTTAGCAACAAACTCAGCCCTTTTCTGTCCAACTCTCTAATGGAAGAGTTAACCGTTGCTCCAGTCATTCATGTATGCAACAGGTCAACACTGGAATTGTCTCCATCTCTGTTTTTCTTATTGCCTACGGTCTTTTATACACAAGTGTGTCCAGGCATCTCGAAATGAACTGATCTTGAATTTGGCACAGCTGTCGTTTTTTTCTTGGAGGGAGCAATTTGTAGGTCCTGCCCTTTGGTTCCTTCTTTCTTGCATAAAAAAAAATACTTGCATGTATAACCAGAAATTATTTACATGCTTACATTATTAGATTTCCTTGACTAATAGCTACCTCTCCATCAACTAGTCTACCTAGTAGTAAATCCACTGAAAGTGGGTTTAGGAGTTATGATGGTAAGGAAGAAAGGGAGAGTATTAGTGGTGGCGAGTGAGTGAGAGAGATGGTGGCGAGAAAAAAAGCGGTGGTAGTGAGACAGGGAGAATACGGTAGAAGGGAATATAGTGGTGAGTGTGAGGGTGATGGAGGGAGAGAAGATGGTGGTGAGGAAGATGAGAGGTGGTGAGTGTGAGGGAGGAAGGGTGGTGATGTTGATGAGGAGGAAGATGTGTAAGCTATCAACTTCCATGTTATGGACGGTGTGTGTGTGAGAGACAACAGTAAACGGTTTATTGATACTGCAGCCCTCAGACTGAAATTATAGCCTACAGCTTTGATATATGGTAAACATGATAAGCGTTGGTGAATGGTAAAATATATGGTCATTTGATATTTACATTAATTTTAAATTTGATAATAGTTAAACGTGTGTGTGTGTGTGTGTGTGTGTTTCAGTGCGCGCGGGTGCGGTACGATATGTTTGGCGGCGCTTGCCTTGCAACGGCGCCAACGTGTCCGAATGCGTTCCTTTCACTTCGTCAAACCAATAATATTACTCAAGATTCTTTTCACGATACTAGGGTCGTAAGTGTGGGAAATCGCCAAGGGCTGCACCAAATAGGGTTAAGGGACAATGTTGTACGATGGCTATTTAATGAGTATTAAATATGTCCACGGTGGTAGCCCCCAGACCTAGGATCATGGAGGGAAGCATTGTTTGACAGAAACATGGCATCACTTCGTTTTGTTAGAAACTTTATGACACTGAATGATTCCAGCAGCAGATGTCAAACCGCCTTTGAGGAGTGTTCGACATCGAGGGTATCATATGAAATTGTTTGAAACTGTATGATTTTGGATGAAATTGTATGACCATGATGTGACAGTACAAAACATGGTATCAATCATATTTACCCTTTTCACCACCCTATGTAAACACATTCTCTCCATATATACACACATCCTTCAATCTTACTGTCAACAAACTTCTTTCATATCTTTCACAAACACTATTTCTTATCCTATCCACTATACACACTCCACACACACATTCTTCTCTAACCCCATTTCCATATCTCTCATTCTGACTTTTTCTCATGTCAAACTAAACAACAATACTATATCATCATCATCCAGACTTTTTTCTCAATTAATGATTGGTTAACCCTTTAACCGCGGGTGTCATCCCAGAATGACATTGCAAAAACTGGACCAAACCACGGGTGTCATTCTCGAATGTTTGTGAATATTTTGAATACTGCGCATTTTTTCCGTGCGCCAGTTGTTTCAAGGGAGAGTAGCTATTAAGTTTTTTCATTCCAGCCGACCCCCACCTCCCACCCCCCCGGGCCCCCCACCCCACCCCTGACCAAACACGCATCAGTATCTGTCCAGTCGTGTGACAACACCGGTGATGTGGCAGTGAAGTGCGGGCAATTACAGTGCCTTTTACCTGCCTCAGTGAACACAGAGTGGGTGTTTATCGTATGTGCAGTGTTCATATATGTTTATAGTATTATTATCGGAATGAGGTTGGCATTTGGTAATGGTGCGCGAGCGAAAAATAGTGATTTTAGATCGCTCACTTCTAATGGCACTGCCCATCCAGTGATAGTCAACGAAATCATGAAACCTACATCATTGCAAAGCCGAAAGTTAGTACTTTCTAATGGTACCTTATTTTTCACTCTAGATTTATTCTGTGCAGAGTTATAAAGGTTTAAAGTTTGTTTACATTTTGGCTGGAACCCCCGCGGGAGAGGCCAGTCAGGGCAAAACAATGCCCGCAGTTAAAGGGTTAATCTATGGTTCAGAATCAGGTACAAATGTGTAAACAATGACTGCAAATAATTTGATGGAGGGAGAAGGTGAGGTAGGCCAAGGGAAGGATATGGTGGATGAGTGTGTGACAAAGGGAGGTTCGGAAGTCGATGAGGCTAGGAGTCTGATACGAGATCGAGCTGGCTGGATGAATATTGTGAGAAGCACGTGATAAGAGATTTGGCACCCCTTTTTAACGTAACAACATCTGGACTGACTATCGGATATGTTTATGTGAAGCTACAGAATGTGGTGAATGTTTTTGGCATATCAGATAAAGCCAGGATCCCAGGGGCTTGAATGGTGAGTGAATGGAAGTGTGGCCCATTAGATTGGGCAAATTTGGGCTGTGGGGACGTTGCTACTCCTCACCCTGCCCTACGGTGGGAAAGGAGGTCCGGATGATGATGATGGTGATAATTATGAGGGGAGGAGGTATGTGACCTGAAATGGCAGCCAGAGAAGATTAATAAAAGGGGTATTTAAATCTCAGAACACTAAGTAATGTAGTTTACAATTTCCCTTATTTTTTCACTGTTGTACAGTCAACCAAAAAACTATCGCACACCTGGGGATCAATGGTTGTGCAAATGAGCGAGTTTTGAAGAAGTACATGAACCTTACCATTGCCAAAAAAATATGCCATCCAACATGTGATGATTGATGCGAGTTCAAATTGCAGTAATTACCAAGGTCAATACTTGCACTTAAAATTACAGGGTGCCTCATATATCTGAATGATTCATCCGTGTTTGAGAATTATATGCACGGTAAGAGGACTGATACTTTTTCTTGGTTGATTGCACTTACAAATGTACACTATCAACTTGAGACAGAAGAACACTAATGTCCTTCGTTTGGTAGATCAGGTGCTCACTCCATAGTTCCTTTGCTTTTCAAGCCATCGTCGTCTTCTCTATTAACTTCAGCTTGCAGCTCCAAACCCGCCACCTACATCTGAAGTTTAGCCTGCTGGGGAGGGCAAGAAGTTTTGAAAACTTACCAGCACAAATGCTTAAAATTGCATGAAAATTATTTCATTCATTCATTCATTGCCAGACGCCATGTATCCCAAACGGGGTGGCCAATGGCTCAGAGTTAATTGTTTTACAGGGAGGGGCACTAATCCTCCACCAACCCCACTTGACACGTAGGGATGCCAACAGCATCTGGTGTTCCCAGGCGGTCACCCATCCAAGTACTAACCAGACCCAACGTTGCTTAACTTCCCTGATCGGATGGGAAGCGGTGTACTCAACGTGGTTAAACACCAAATAAATCTTAAAAGCATCCATTTTCAGCATCTAAACCACATTACTAAGTTTTGTTCCACCTAATCTAGACGTATTCAGGGATTAGATGTCTGGCAAAACATACGTTCATATTTATGGTAGCAAGGAAGCTTTGTAAACCTTGACAATATCTTATATCAATTCATAATGCACCTCTCTCTCTCTCTCTCTCTCTCTCTATATATATATACCCTCCATTATACGACGTAACAGAGCCAAAGGCACGTCCGGAAAGTGGGTTTGTCCGGATATTGGGAAAATGTCTCCTGGACATGTACTTAAGGACCCTAACCCAGCCTAACTCAGAAAACCACCTACAGAACTCCCCACTGGACATGCATAGCACCTATTTAAGACCCTATTCACACAAATAAGGGACAGAAAGCATGAAATAAATGAAAAGGATCGGAGAATGAGGATTTACAGGCGAGTATGGAAAATATTAGCAGTATCCAGGGTACTTACAACACGTCCATGGCTGTCGCGATGCATAACCAGCCTCCTCTCAGAATCTGACAGTAAGAAGATGCACCTGAAGCACCTACAGTAATCCTGTGTTGCACAGAACTTAATAATTTGCACTCTGAATTCTAATTTCTTTACATTGCACAGTCTTTTCTTAGTTGTGCTGTACTTGAAATTCACCAGTGTTGCACTCTGCACTTAACCATTTGCACTCTGAATTCTAAAAACCACTTACAGAACTCCCTACTGGACATGCATAGCCCCTATTCACACAAATAAGGGACAGAAAGCATAAATGAAAAGGAACCGGAGAATGAGGATTTAGAGATGAGTATGGAAAATATTAGCAGTATCCAGGGTACTTACCACACGTCCATGGCTGTCGCGATGCATAACCAGCCTCCTCTCAGAATCTGAGTAAGGTGCACCTGAAGCACCTACAGTAATCCAGTGTTGCACTGAACTTAATAATTTGCACTCTGAATTCTAATTTCTTTACACTGCACATTCTTTTCTTAGTTGTGCTGTACTTGAAATTCACCAGTGTTGCACTCTGCACTTAACCATTTGCACTCTGAATTCTAATTTCTTACCACTGCACATTCATTTCTTATTTGCCCTTGCACTTGAAACTCTCCACTGTACAGTGGCACTCTGCACTTAATCCTTCGCACTTTGAATTCTAATTTCTTAACACTGCACAACACTGTAAATTCCCGTGTGGTCTTGTGACGAGTTTTTGCTGTTTATTCACTGTCAGAGTCCGAAAGTAGGTGTTGCAGGTGGCCAAGGAGCACATCACCGGGAAGTGGTGATGGACTACCCACTGAAGACGACTCTGAAGATAGCTGCAAACTCACATCCAGTGGTGACTCCACTGTGGTCAATGTGCTGGGCTGTGGCTTGGAGCTGGAAGACCTGTCTTGGGGAGGCAGTGCTGGGCACGGCAGGGGTCACAGGCCTGAAGAAACTGTCAATGGTTCATTAACATAAGGAACAGCGATTTTGGTGAGTGATGATGCGCTACCTAAAAGTGCGCACTTCTTCCACAAGTCCCAGGGGCCCCACCTCCCTGTCACAGTCCGGGTGTTCTAGGTAGTCAACAATGTACTTGATGTGCTCCCAGAGTGCACTCAGCTTAGGGATGGCTGGAGTATTGGCACACTGAGAGGAGTCCTCATCATCCTCGCTGTTTTTGTTGGAACCTTCAAGCTGGGTACTTCTACTGGGAACTGAAGATGTGATCTTGACATCAGACATGATCTGATGCCCAGGATCGCCCTTGTCATCACCCAACCACTCTCGCACTTTGTCCACATCAACATCGTTCACCAGCCGCATGAAGACGTGCATGGCAGTCATCCACATCAAAACCAAGAACGTCGTGCACCACACTGGCTCCGAGAAGCATAAGAGACCAACCACTTTCCAGTCTTAAAGACTTCCTTCCCTGCACTGGCCTAGTTGTAGCTGGTTGACGATGCTGTAGCGGCGAAGGTTTTCCACAGTCCACTGGCCTCATGTGTCCCATCCCTCCCTGCACTCGTCCTTGTCCTCGAGAACAAACCACCTCATCCAGGAACTTCTGATGGTACAGCCTCTTGGTTGCCACAATCACTCCTTGGTCCATTGGTTGGATGAGAGCAGTCGTATTAGGTGACAAAAACAAGCACCTAATGCGGCCATTCTCAGCCACCAACTCCTTGTTAGACGGATGTGCAGATGCATTGTCCAAGAGAAGGAGGGCTTTTACCTGGTCATGCGGAAGTCCCAGTGTGTTTGTCTAGTAATGGATGATCTTCACGAAGTGCTGATGAAACCAGTCTTTGAAGATCTTGGCTGTGAACTAAGCCTTCACAGAATGGTACCACACAACAGGAACGACATCCATCACCACACGAAGGCACTCAGGCTGCTTTGCACAGTCAACAATAACAGGCTTGAGCCGGTGCATACCGTTAGCATTGGCACAACACAAAGCTGATATCCATTGCTTCGAGAGCTTGGGGCCAGGTACACATTTCTCCATCTCCTCTGCTAGAGTGTCCGTTGGCAGCAAGCAATAGAAAAGACCAGTTTTGTCAGCACTGTAGATTTGACTGAGAGTGAGGCCCTCCCTGTCGATCAAGCCCTTCACCTTCTGCCGAAACTCCTCTTATCCCTCCTCATTGGTGTCCAGAACTTCGCCATGGGCCTTAAGGTTGGCAAGTACATGGTGTACCTTGAAAGCGAAGAGCCAACCCTCGGATGCCTTGAAGTCTGGGGTGTTATGCAGCCTGGCGAACTTTTCGGCGGCAGCCTTCAACTTTGTACCACACACCAGCAGCACGCTATCAATACCAAATCAACATGGAGAGGTCGATTTCTGCAAATCTGGGAGTGTACATAACCTTCCTTTCCACGTTGCATTTGGCGAAGTCAGCTGTGTACTGGGCGAGTTTGTCCCGGGATTTCTTGATATCAAACAAGGTAGAGCAGGCCAGGTTGAACTCTCGGCGGATGCGAGACGTCGACCATCCCGCATCCACCTTCTCCAATATCTCCCTTTTCTTCTCCAGAGTCAGAACCAATCGTTTCCTCTTCTTGGGCGGTGGGGCAATTGTCACACACACAAGTAAGAGGCAGCAGAGGAACAACAGGGCCTACAGGAGGTAAGGCACCACCACAAAAGCGAGCAAGTGGGCAGCCATGGTGCGTGCACTCACGATGATGGCTAAGCAGGAAATGGGAAGGAGGCAGCATCGCCCTGGCGGACGTTGGCAGAAGTACACGCAAAACGCAGCTGGTCGGTGCCGTGCACCAAGTTCAAATTACGAGTGAAAAAAAAAAAAAAAAAAAATGGCTTTTTTACATTTTTTTGGCCATTTTTGGGTTGTGAAGGTCTGAGCCCAAAATGTCCAGACACTGGGATGTCAAGTTTTGGGGATTCCGGATAATAAAGGGAATACGTACATACACACACACACACACACATATAAATGTGTATATATATATATATATATATATTTTTGCGCTGTGTATGCTAGCAGATTAATCAAAGAGAGCAGACAGTCCACTGTCTCCATTCTCTATATCTTCATACATGTGAAAAATTTGGTAATGGATCATGCTGATTCACTACCAAACGAACTTTCCAATACCAAATTGGCCTAAATTTGGTAATGAAAAATACCAAATGGCAACCCTGACTGTGGAGGGGGGAGGAAGGAAGGGGTGAAGGGGCCGTGGTGTAAACAGCTGTTTGGTGCCGTGCGGCAATTTCAAATTACGGGTGGGAGAAAATTCGGATATTGGGGGATTTTTTTTTCTTTTTTTGGCCATTTTTGGGTTCCAAAGGTCCAGGCTCACAATGTCCGGAAAGTGGGCATCCGGATAGAACAGGGATTACTTGTGTGTGTATATATATATATATATATTACCAAATTTTTCACATGTATGAAGATATAGAGAATGGAGACAGTGGACTGTCTGCTCTCTTTGATTAATCTGCTAGCATACACAGCGCAAAAATAAACATGCTGCTGATTATAGGAAGAGTGATTACAGTAATCCCTCTACTTTCCGAACATCCCCACTAACCAGACATAATTGTCCCGGGATCCAATGTTCCCAAAATGGTCCGAAAACCGCAAAAAATTGAAAAAAAAAAAAAAATCCCGCCCATAATTTGAACTTGGCGCGCGCGGCGTGGGGCAGCTTTGTTGTGGCGCATCATTCCTCCGACGTCCGCTAGAGTGCCCCTGCATCCTCCCCACTTTCCGCCTGTCTCTTGTCGCAAGTGAACGCTTGTTGTCATGGCTGCCCACATGCTCACTATTGTGGTGGTGCCTTACCTGCTGCAGGCACTCCTGCTGCTCTTGTGCCTCTCCTTCGTGTGTGTGATGATGGCCCCGCCGCCTGAGAAGAGAAAGAGTGGTATTGACTCTGGAGAAGAAGTGGGAGATATTGGAGAAAGATGTGGGATGGTCTTCTTCACGCATCCTCCGTGAGTTTAACCTGGCCCGATCTCATTTTTTTTATATTAAGAGATCCCGAGACAAACTCATGCAGTACACGGCTGACTTCTCGTCGAAAAGCAAACACAACGTGGAGAGGAATATGATGTTTACTCCCAAGTTTGCTGAAGTCGACCGCTCCACGTTGATTTGGTATCAACAGCAACATGCTGCTGGTGTGATGGTACATGGTACGGAGCTGAAGGCTGCTGCTGAGAAGTTCGCAAGGCTTCACGACACCCTAGACTTCAAGGCATCCGAGGGTTGCTCTTCGCGTTTAAGTTACGGCACGGCCTTACTGTCCGTAAGTCTCATGGCGAAGCTTTGGACGCTAACGAGGATGGAGTAGAGGAGTTTCGGCACAAGGTGAAGGGCTTCATCGACAGGGAGGGCCTCACTCTCGGTCAAGTCTACAACACTCACAAAACTGATTTATTCTATCGCTCTTTGCCTACGAACACTCTAGCCAAGGAGATGGAGAAACGTGTACCTGGCCGCAAGCTCTCCAGGCAACGGATATCTGCTTTGTGTTGTGCCAATGCTAACGGCATGCACCGGCTTAGGCCCGTTATTGTTGGCCGTGCAAAGCGGCCTCGGTGTCTTCGTGGGGTGATGGATGTCCTTCCTGTCGCCTGGTACCATTCTTTGAAGGCATGGTTCACAGCCCAGATCTTCAAAGACTGGTTCCATCGCCATTTCGTCAAGGAGGTCATACATTACCAGACGGAGAAACTGGGAATCCCACGCGACCAGGTAAAGGCCCTCCTTCTCCTCAACAATGCACCTGCCCACCCGTGCGACAAGGACTTGGTGGCTGAGAATGGCCGCATTAGATGCATGTTTCTGCCACCTAATACTACTGCTCTCATCCAACCAATGGACCAAGGAGTGATCGTGGCAATGAAGCGCCTATACCGACGGAAGTTCTGGACGAGGTGATGGTTGTTCTCGAGGACGAGGACGAGCGCAGGGAGGGACGAGACACACGAGGCCAGCGGACTTTGGAAAACCTTCGCTGCTACATCAAGTCTGCCACTTACAACTGGGCCAGTGCATGGAAGGAAATCCCTGTCAAGACTCTAGAAAATGGTTGATCTCGTCTGCTTCTCGAAACGGATGCGGAGTACAATTTCCTAGGTTTCAACATGGATGACTTCCATGCACATCTATGTGTGCACGGCGACAATGTTGATGTGGACGAAGTGTGTGAGTGGTTGGATGACGACAAGAGCGATCCTGGGTATCAGACCCTGTCTGATATCGAGATCGCATCTTCAGTTGCAGGTGTCAGTACCCAGCTTGAAGATTCTGACGAGGACGACAACGATGATATGGACTCCTCTCAGCATGACACAATTCCAACCATCCCCAGGCTGAGCACACTCCAGGAACACCTAGAGTTTGTTCTGGACTACCTGGATCACCCGGACTGCGACAGGGAGATGGGGCCCTTGGGACTTGTGGAGGAAGTGCGTACTCTCAGGCAGCGCATCATCAATCGTCAGAATTGTCATTCCTTCAACGATTGACAGCTTTTTCAGGCCCATGACCCCCGCTGTGCCAAGCCCTGGCTCCACTCCGTTGCCTCCCCAAGACAGGCCCTCAGGCTCCGAGCCACAGCCCAGCACATCAGCCACAGTGGAGTCACCGCTCGACGTGAGTTTGCGTCTATCTTCCGAGTCGTCTGCAGTGGGTATGCCATCACCACGACCCAGTGACGCACCCCTAGGTCACCTGCCAGCGATACTCTCAGACTCTGACAGTGATTAAACGGCAAGAACTTCTCCACTAGACCACACGGGAATTTAGTGTTGTACAGTGAAAGAAAAACAGTGCATACAGTATTGTAAAGTAGAAATTTGAGTGAACAGACAAAATTTTTGGACTAAATTTAACAAATACACTTGTGATTTGTTTTGAAATTGGTTTTATGAGTGGAAAGACTTAAAGTGCAGAGTGCAACACTTAAGTTACAATGGAGCATAAGACAAAGTGCGCAGTGTGAAGAGAATGGACTTCTGAGTGCGAAAGACTAAGTTCAGTGCAAGACTTCATGAACAGGGTACTGCAAGTGCTTCAGGAAATCCTCCTTACTGTCAGAGTCTGAGAGGAGGCAGTTATTCGAGATGGCCATGGACTTGCTGTAAGTAGGCACAATGTTTCATACTGTACTCTACTGTATTTTCCATAATATACTTACCTTAAACACCTCATTTCACTCTTTTCTGTCCCTTATTGATGTGAATATGTTGTGTCTTAGGTGCTATGCATGTGCAGTAGGGAGGTGTTTTTCTGAGTTAGGCTAGATTAGGGTCCATAACTACCAGTCCAGGAGCCAGGGACTTGTAAGTACCCAGAATGTTTAATATTGTATGAACCTACCTCAAAAACCATTTTGCTTCTTTTGCTTTTATTTCAGTCTTTAATTCCCTTATTGGTGTGATTTGGGTCTTAAATAGGTGCTACGCATGTCCAGAGGGAGTTGTATAGGTGTTGTTCTTAGTTAGGGTCCATAAGTACAAGTCCAGGAGGCTGGTGCCCACTATCCGGACATGCTATGGCTCTATTATGTCGGATAGTGGAGGGATTACTATATTCCATTTGTACATATAATTAGTGAAGAATAAAAGCTTCCTTCAAGAATTTGGTAATGAGAAGTTAAATCTGGTAATGAAAATTGAGGAGTTTCGCATTGTGGCCGAGCTTAGATCTGGCAACCCTGTCCCCAGTTACTGCCTAATCTTCGTCCAGGGAAGATATTCATCGCAATGGATGCCGCACTTGCTCATTTTTGTGAATAAACAGTGAATATAATACAATACCTCGTCACTAGACCACATGGGAATTTACAGTGTTGTGCAGTGTTAAGAAATTAGAATTTAGAGCGTAAAGGCTTAAGTGTGGAGTACAAACTGGCTTGGTGCAATTAAGAACAGAATGTGAAGGGTTAAACAATTATAACTCACAGTGCAAAGAAATAAGTGTAGCACAACACTGGATTACTGTACGTGCTTCAAGAGCATTTCACAACTACCAGAGCCTTAGAGGTGGCTGCCACAGACGAGCTGTAAGTATCCTGTACACTGCTAAGCATTTTCCATACTTCTAATTCCTCATCTTCTGGTTCCTTTTCATTTATTTCATGCTTTATGTCCATTATTGGTTTGCATAGGGTCTTCAATAGGTTTAAATAAGTCCTATGCATGTCCTGTAGGGAGTTATTTAGGTGGCTTTCAAAGTTAGGCTGGGTTAGGGTCATAAGTACCAGTCCAGCAGGCAGAGGCCCACTTTCCGGATAGGACCACTTTCCAGATGGGACCACTTTCCGGACATGCCTTTGGCTCTATTACATCCGATAGTGAAGGGATTACTGTATATGTATAAAAGGCCTTCAACAAATTCCTTTGGTCTAATACTGTACACTTCAACATTGCTATCACCAGATTATTTTACTCAACCTCGGGCAGACCTCTAGCAGTGATGAGGCCAATGGACACTGTAACTCCAGCTTTGAAAGTCGCCTATAAGGTGAATAAGACTGTTTAGCAGCAGCATGAACGAAGTACAATATACATCACCTGAGTGAAAAGTTTAGGCTTACATGATGGTAGCTGACAGTCCAATGTGCTCCCCTCAAGTTAGAAGAGTCACCCTACTACCCTTGAAAGAGCCACCTAAGGCTAGTATTTTTGAGTGGCATTGAAGGCTTCATGACACCTTGAATTTGGTGAATTTTTTCTGCATATTATACCTGTACATTGTGTTATTTATATCAATTTAATACTGACATGTTGCAGGTGAGCTATGCCTTTCATCTTCATATGGTGGCAGTGATATGATCACGTGGCTCCAGTGCCTGGTTATACAAGTATCCCTTTCTGGCTCTTTGCCTTGCTTTCTTTGGTTTGATTTGAGTTCCCAAAACAAAGTTTCCAGGAAGAATCCTTTACTCTCATAATGCTCTGCCTTGCATCCATATAGCTTCCAAAAACTAAATTTTAGAGAAGAATCGATTCATCTCAGCTATTTGGCTTACGATGCAATTTATTTATCTTGCTCTTTCCTGTCTAATCCTTCTACTCAATTCATTCACTTACCTTTTTTGTAATGACCATGCAAAGTTATCTTAGTGCATCAGCACTACTATAAGACTTTGGAAGGCCTAAGATGTTCCCTGTAGATATTAATGGGACATGTTAAAGACACTTCTATCAACCCTATCATCATAGCATAATATACATAGAACAGAAGGCATAAGGTTGAAAATGGCAGGCCATCGAGATGGATTCTGGTCACCCTTCCTTTACCTTGGGATGGCCTGGTACCTGTTCATCCATTATTCCCTGCCAAGTCTTTAACCCATTTGTGCCCAGTGGTTTTAACCCATGGATTGCAAGCCGCAGCTCAAGCTGCACTGTGAGCTACAGCTCATGCTGTGCTAACCTTCTAGTGGCCGTGCATAACCGCTACCTACTCCATCCCTATGCAAACTTAAGCATGGCACTAGGCAAAGACAGAAAGAGATTTTTTTTTTTTACAAGATGATGCACTGGATGTTTAACTTCAAGCTTACAATAAACTAAAAAAAAAAAAAAAAAAAAAATTCCACTACTCCCTATGCAAAGTTATGCATGGTGCTTTGCGAGGACGGATTTTTTTTTTTTTTTTTTTACCAGATGATGCCCTGGATGTTTATCTTTCAGTTTATAATAAAACTTTTTTTTTTTTTTTTCCATTTTTTGCACACCACAGGGTGGGAAAAAAAAAGGTAATTGCGCAATCCATGGGTTAATATGGAACGTAGTTGGGCATTTTCAAATCTAATAAAGAAGGGAACCCCGGGGTAGTGACCTGTGAGCTTGGCGACTATGAGCCGATAGGTGGAGAGTGGTACACTTAGTACCCTTCCAACCAAATCCCTCACCCAGGAACCGTGGGAGCTAATGGGTTAAACATTGACAAATCTATCAGTCTTTAACCCATATGCACTCAGTGTCCTCAATATAGGACGTAGTTGGGCATTTTCAAAATTTAGTAAAGAAGGGAACCCCAAGGGAGGGTCCTATGAGTTTCACGACTATGAGCTGATACACGGAGGGCAGTACGCTTAATACCTTTCAAGCCAAATCCCTCGCCTAAGAAATCTGGAAGCTAATGGGTTAAGTACCCCTTTATGTTCAGAGACAAAGGGAGACTCGAGCAATACAAGAGTACAAAAAATTGGTCAAGCAATAGATGATGAACAGGGCTTAATACCAAACCTGCATTATACAAACACCACCAATGCGTATTAAAAAACTTACTTCAATTTTAACTTTCAACCAAAAATGACTGCCATACATAAAACCATCATTGGATGGAACTTATTTTATGAAATATTTCAGAGTTAAATTTAGTTATTACAGTATTTGTCTCGTAATGCAGTCATATCTACAGTAGTTACAAATTTAAACTCCTAAATTTTATACTCTGAACTTATAACCCTCCACCTCTTATAACTTTCTTAAATCTGCATGCTAATTACTTCAGGTTAAATGATGGCTACGTTGTTACGGTACATAAATAAGCTTTCCAGATTACCATTAGTATGTAAAAAATCTGGAAACTTGTAATTCACCTTCCATACAATTCCTTCTTCCAATCACCACATTTTACTAATGACTTCCTAGCAATAGTTAAATAGGATTACCTGTGAAAACTCATGACAGCAATTTTAATGTCTAGCAAAGGCTTCAACTATATAATATTCACATGGGGCAAGAAAGTATTTTTGTGCAAACTGATGAAACTGATTAAGATTCATATGCTTGACATCAAATGAAACATTACTTTCTATTTTAAAGTTTCAATGATTTGTGTTCCACATGTCACACCACCAGAAAACATTAACTTGGTAAAGTTGTTTTGCATTAAATGTATCAAATCTAGAACTTAAGCACAGGCCAAACTCAAAAATCAGGGATTACTTCCACATACAATACCTCCTATTTACAAATCTTTAATTAAATATTGGGATCTTATATCCCTCGTCCTCACGCAGTGCACTATAATACACTGTTTGACCTCTGATAAGTTACTGTTTAACCACTAAAGTGCAGCATTATGAAGATTTTAACATGAAATTATGTAGTGGGCATCCGTGCCAATTTTTAGGTTTATATGCAATAGTACACAAAAGTAAAATTTGATTTTCAAAGAGGACTGCACCAATAATTACATTAGGTGGAGAGGGGAAGAGGAAGAGCTCTCAGGTAGTGTGTGACCAATAAAAACCAATTCCACCACATTTAAGTACTATAGTCACTGACACAAGAGCAAAGAACTGAAGACTGACTATGTCACAGTTCCCACGTTAATAGTACCGTACAATACAATGTCACATTCCCTTAGTTATACATTTCAAAACAATGTTCCGTTAATCCAATAGATCCACGCACTTCGGAGATTATTGTATGAAGTCACTTATCGAGGGTTTACCAATGTATGTTTGGATGCCTTTGTGTGAAAATACCTTCCCACATGCAATTAAATTTATAGTAAAACTGAGAAGTTGAAGATGGACAAACATTAAATTTAACCTGCTGTGTCCCAGCAGATTTTTCACCAATGACCTCCCCCAATCCTGGCTTTTTATGAGAAACATTGAGTGTTCAGAGGGAAAGTGCTCATCTGAGCTTAGAAATGCCTGGTACAGGTGACCCTACCCTCAGCTGGTACCGTCTTCTATCAAGTCCGGCTCCAGAGAAGTAGTTTTCTACGGAGGGGTAACGATTTCAAACCACTCCGAAGAGGTAGATATTTATTTACTTGGTACGAATTTATGTGCAGTACAAGAGTATATTGGTTTTCAAGCAGTAATATAGGTGATATAAGTGTTGTTTCAATCACCAAACACATCAACATACCTCACCTTCCTTGGTGATGATACCTGCTCATTACTTCTGCATGTTACTTCCTTTAATGCCAAGTAAACTGTGTCCTCCACATTGTCATCAACTGGGGAATCACTCTCTCCTTGAATTTCGTACCGAGGTGAGACATGTCTTTACTGGCCAGGTCACTGGTAACAGGTGAGTTGCTGAGACAATGGCATGCAGTGGGGGAGGGTCACACGGGGTAAGGCATTGTCCCTGCCTGGCCTCGAGTAGAGGAATGTGTCCTGCGTGTACGTACCAAAAATCACGTGCGAAATTTGAAAAATGTGCAAATGACGGACCTTACAATTGCTGCCCGTTTATGAATGTCAACGGGAATCAGTGAGAAAACATTCGGGCGCATATGTATGTCAATGGGACACAGTGGATTAATATAATCTGAGTCAGAAGCCAGATATGATGTACTGTATTACCTTTGTCTCATCTGACAAGCATGTAGCAATATCAAAAAACCATCTTCATTCCCTCAGTTCTATTAATGCAGCCATTAACAGGTTAAATGAACTACATTTCTTGCCTTATGACTTTCCATTAACCCCTTAACCGCGGGTGTCATTCCAGAATGACGGCGACAAAACTGGACCAAACCGCGGGTGGCATTCTGGAATGATCGTGAATATTTTGAACACCGCGCGTTTTCCCGGCGCGCAAATATTCTCACGCAAGAGTAGCTGTCGAGTTCTTTCACGCCAGCCATCCCACACCTCCCTCCTCCAACCCCGAGGGGACCCCCCCCCCCCCCGCCCCGGACCCCGGCAGTCAGTATCTGTCCAGCTCTGTGCGTGATAATGGCGCTCCGTCCCGACTCATCGTCGCTCGCTTCCTCCTCTACAATGTTTAGTGCTAGTGTTCCCTCTACCTCTACACCGGTAAAGGAACTGCCGACGGCGAGGCAGAAGGGGTTGAGCACTCCTGAAATTAGAACTGAGCTGGACAAAACAGTAAGTACTACTCTTGATTGTGGCAGTGAAAGTGACACACTCACAGCAAGCAGTGATGATTTGGCAGTGATTGGTGGTGAACCATTTTCCATTGATAGTGACAGTGATGAAAGTGATCGTGTTGATTCCCCCCCCCCACCCCCAACATACTCTGGGAAAGGAAAGGCTCCAAATGGCAAATATGGGATTGCACGTGGGGAGGGAGTGAAGCGCCGGCACACGTCTCCCACACCAGGCCCTAGTACGCATTTCCCATCAATTTCCCGTTCCCCTAGCCCAATTGCCCTCACATCATCATCATCATCATCTGTCGTGCCCTCTCCTCAGTCTACATCATCTGAGGAGTACGAATTACCAAAGCCTGCAAAGCGAGGGAAGGCAGGCCGTGCAGGCAGGCCTAGAACAAAGGGGATGCGTGGCAGTTGGAGGGCAAAGCTGGGCGATAAGCGAGGTGATAAGCGGGGTAGAAAGGGTCAAGTTTCACCACGCACCAGGTCAGAAACCCCCCCCGCCTGCCCCCCCGCTCAGTTCCCTCACCCGCGCCACCCCCCCACTCACCGCCCCCGCACTCACCCCCCTCCCCGTTGCCTCCCGCCTCACCGCCCTCCCGCGTGCCTCCGCCCACACCTCCTGCCTCACCCATTGCCTCTACATCAGCTCCTTCTCACGGGAAACGAGTGAAATGCAACCTGCCCCTGCCACTGAACCACGCACAGGGCAAGTTGATGCATTTGTTTGGACTGACAGTGGAGATTTCCAGCCACACAATCCACCGTTTGATATGACAAATGCTGGAATACAGCCTGCCTTCCCATGCAACGCAGGTGATGAGTTTGTTGATTACTTCCTGGCCTTCCTTGATGATGAAATTGTGCAGCATGTCAGCGATGAGACCAATAGGTATGCAACTCAGTGTGCAGCACAAGGGCTGGGACCTATTGGCTCGCCAAAGCAAGTGTCGTGGTTGCCTGTCGGGATCAGAGAGCTGTATGTTTTTTTTGCACTCATGTTTTTGATGGCCCATATAAAGAGACATGAGTTGGAGGAGTACTGGCTCGTGGATGACATAACTACTATCCCCATATTCGGGAAGTATATGTCACGGGATCGGTTCCGACAGCTGCTTGGATACCTGCACTTCGCTGATAATGACAACCTGTCCCAAACTGACCCTTTGTGGAAAGTGAGGGATTTCCTCAACAAGATTAGGGATCGATTTATGCGATTTTTCAGGCCTATGCAGAAAGTCGTCATAGACGAGTCCCTGGTATTGTTCAGAGGACGTCTCAAATTCAGGCAGTACATCCCCAGCAAACGCCACCGCTTTGGGATAAAGTTCTTTGTGCTGTGTGACTGTGAGACGGGGTATATAATGGATTTTGTCATTTACTCGGCTAGCACAATGGATGTGAACAGGAAAGACCCCCTTGGCTTCTCTGGCTCCGTTGTAAAAGTGCTGATGGAGAGGTATTTTGGTGGTAATCATGTGCTGTACACAGACAATTATTACACAGCACCGAAACTCTCCAAATACCTTGCTGAACACGGCATTGGCACTGTTGGCACTGTACGGAGCTATAGGAAAGAGTGGCCTCGTTTCCCCGAAGCATCATCATCATCCAGGGGAGAGGTTCACCTGAAGAAGTCAGAAAAGCTTCTTGCGATCAGGTGGCATGACAAGAAGGTTGTCAATATGATCAGCACCATCCACAAGGGGGAAATGAAGAGAACTGGGAAGGTCAGCTACAGGACGGGAGAGCCAATCATGAAGCCTGATGCCGTCATTGATTATAATGTAAATATGAGACTCGTTGATAAGTCTGATATGATGATTGGCGAAATAGACTGTCTCAGGAGAAACACCCGATGGTACAGGAAGGCTTGCCTGCACATGCTCGATATGTGCATGCTCAATGCCTTCATTCTTTACAAGACACAAGTCGGGGGCATAAGGCAACCATCACTGAGACAGTTTTCCAAGACTGTCGTTCAGCAGCTACTTGAACGATTTGGTCAGGTGACGGCATTGATCCCGAGGCGACACTCTGACACACAACCTGACCGTCTTGAGTGCCGCAATTACATGAGCCGGCACCAGCTTGTGAAATTGCCTCCTAAAGCAGGCGGCAGGTTGTCACAGGGCCGCTGCAGAGTATGTTCAACCACCACACGAAGGCCTACGACGAGAAAAATGAGCACACACCAGTGCCTTGAATGCCAAGTCGCTCTATGTGTAACTCCGTGCTTTGCCGAGTACCACTCTCTGAGTAAATACTGAAAGTGACAGTGATATATAGTGATGCGACAGTGACGTGCTTTGCCAATAATTGTATAATGGATAATGTAGTAATAAGGGATATTTTGCCTAGAAAATAAAGGAAATATTGGCCAGTATAATAAGTGATATTGTAATAAGAGAATCTGCGGCACTTGTGGAATTCTGCGGCACTTATGTAATTCTGTGATGCGCCAGTGACGCAATATAGTAATAAGTGCATTGTAAATATAATGTACATTGCCCATATTATATGTAAAATAATATTAGAAGTTAGAAATAATGAAAAGATCGCAGGAAACGTCAGTGAGCGGGTGCCGCCGCAGTGAAGTGAGGCGCAGCCGCAGTGAAGAGCGGGCGCAGCCGCAGGGAAGTGCCTTTTACCTACCTCAGTGAACACAGAGTGGGTGTTTATCGTATGTACAGTGTTCATATATGTTTATATTACTATTATGAGAGAGTGGTTGGCATTTGGTACTGGTGTGTGGGGCGTAAAATAGTTATTTCACACCCCTCACTTCTAACGGCTCTCCCCGTCCTGTGAAAGTCAACGAAGTCATGAAACCTACATCAATGGAAAGCTGAAGGTTTGTACTTTCTAATGGTACCTTATTTTTTTCTCTAGCTTTATTCTGTGCAGAGTTATTAAGGTTTAAAGGTTTGTTTACATTTGGCTGAAACCCCCGCGGGAGAGGACAGTCAGACCAAAACAATACCCGCGGTTAAGGGGTTAAACACCTCTCAAGTCTTCAGAAACTTTGACAGCTCTTAAGTACACCCTTCTACTATATAATTTCCTTTAATTGACTTATTTATTCAATTTAAGCATTTTTAACATGTGTTAACTACCCAACGACATTTAGTAAAACATTTAATGGGATTGAGACTGACTGCATTAATTATCACTTTCTAATTATAGTAATATATTTTAAGATTACTAGATAAAAAATGTCCTCAAAATAATTTTATTCCACAATGCAGCTGTATTTAAACAACTACTGTGCAGGTTAATATTATTTTCGGAAATTCTGGTGGTTATGGTGCCTGGTGGTTTTGTGGGTAATTACAGCGCTCCAATCGGATTGAGCCTGTGAAGGTTTATATCCAAGGGATGGTTGGGGTTGTTGCTCACGTAATGCCACTCACGGATGAGTGAGGCTGGTCACCCTCATCTTAAATGTCAGGACCAAACTGTCCAGCCCCGGGCTCCCATGCTCCTCATAGGGCAACGTAGGACTGGGTGATAGATGAAACTCTTCTATGACTGGCTTTCAAAATCAAGCCAATTCTTTCACAACATGGCATCTTATAATTCATGACCAAGGCAGAGGCATGTAAGCATGTTGAGGTCTTTATAAAAGATGCGAGATTAGTCCTCACATCAGTTACAAATCGGTCAAATTTAACAGATCCGTTAAAATGCAAGATTTTACCAAAGGTAAGAACTGCCTTTCCAAAACTCAAGCAATACTTCATGAAACAGTCTATGGTGAAGAATATAGAGCTACTTGTATCTCAATATAAGCAATGGATTATTCAAATACATTTGTATAATCAAAGTATTTACTGGAAAATGCAATATTAAAGGCCCAGCATAAGCAGAAAATATTTCATATACAACCGGTCTTTGTATCTTTAAAAGCTATAGTCCTACATCCTTACAGACTTTCAAGACCAACATCAGTTCTTTGCATTATAATCAAAAATAGTTAAGATCTGGCTATTTTATGTCAACAAACTGAAAAAACCCATGTGTACCATCACCAATAACTTGTTTTCACCTACCCACTCGAACAAAACTTGACATGCTAACTCACCAACTAAAAAAAAGTCTATGGAAAGGAGGGCTACAGCAAACAACCGGTAGAGAGGTGGCGTGCGGTCCTAACGGGCCCAGGTTCAAATCCCGGCTGGGGCAGGGAACAGTTTAAGGATTTGAATTTCAGACTATACTGATCTACCAGAAGACCCGCCGACATGTCGTAAAAATACCCCCGCTAATACCAATACACCAGTCCTGTATGAGACAGCCCTAGCATGTATTCAATATGGACGGTGGGTGTTAGCGCCGAAGTGGTGACATGTAGAGGTGTATGGTATGTAGGAGGACTGCTGGGCCTTGATAGCAGGCTGTGAAGCCTATGCCCAGAGTTGGACACATAAAAAAAAAAAAAAAAAAAAAAAAAAAAAAAAAAAAAAAACAGAAATCCTATAAGTAGGAAGGTTGCAGACTTTGAAAAGTCTGTGGAAGGAGGGTTACAGCAATTAAACAGTAATATCTTTGGATGGGAGAAGAGTACAATAGAAACCTTATGCTTTGGGGTTGGACAATCACAGTTCAAATATGAACCCCTTTGATTCCTGAGCAGTTTATTCTTGCTGCCTCCATATTTATTAAGTTAAAAAAATTACATATCTGCATGGTTTTCTATGTACAGTAACTTTAAAACTACCTCATGAAGTCAAGGGGGTACTGGATGGTGACAGAACCCCAAAACCCCTCCAACAGGATTAAACCCTGTATGAAACCCTATATTGGTACTAGAAAAAAAATACTGTAAGAAGCATAATCTTTTAAAGCTGCCAGGAAGTTTAGGCAAATGTTCAGGAAATTGTTTAGGCAAATGTTGATTATTAACTTCCCAAGGAAAATTCAACCATTGGCTGTAACCTAACGACATATGCTGGAATTTGTGGCGACTGATAGTCAAGAATTTCTGCTAGTCCAGCAAATAAAACTGAAGGTAGCAAGAATGAACACTGGTCTGAACTGGTTAACTTCATTACAACAGAAAACAAGCAATGACTTTCAGAACCCAGTTATGCATTATGAATTATACTTGGAGGTGCAGTTGGTAGAGCACTCCAGTCAGAATACCATGGCCTATGCACTACGGTTATGACCAAGAGGTTACAGAAGGCTATGTCAACAGTAAGAGGATTGTTCATCTCTACCCTTGCGAGTCACAGCTTAGGCTGGGTAGCGCCATGTTGCGAGCCACAGCTCAGGGTGTGTTGGCCGTGCATCACTTAACTACTCCACCCCTATGCAAACTTACACATCGTACTATGCAAAGACGGAGAGAGAGACATTGTTTTTCACCAGATGATGCCCTGGATGTTTAAGTTTATAATAAACTTTTTTTTTTTTTTTTTCACTACTCACCTACGTGAACTTATGCATGGCCCTACACAAAGGTGGTGAGAGATAATATGTATATTTTTTTCCACTGGATGATGCCCTGGATATTTATCATCAAGTTTATAGTGTGGTAGGTGGGGGCGCTCACCATCCACTCACTTGACATAGTGCTGATCTCGGGTGTCTGCCCTTTCCTCTCCTCTCCATCCTGCTTTCCATCCATCCTCTTCTGTCTTTCTTTCCTTCATTCTTCTGCCTGTGGGTGACTTTACACTACCTCTTGTGTCTTTCTTTCCTTCATTCTTTCCTCTTCCTTCTGCCCGTGGGTTACTCTACACTGAGTGACAAGCCAAATGGTTTCCTGTACACCAGGAAACCATTTACTAAGCTGAGTGGTAACCATATAAACAAATTTTGGTTCCTGGTGGTTTAGTGGGTAATAAAGGTGCTCCAATCGGATTGAGCCGGTGAAGGTTTATGTCCAAGGGGTGGTTGGGGTTTACTGCTCATGTAATGCCACTCAGGGATGAGTGACGCTGGTCACTCCTCTTAAATGCCAGGACCAACTTTCCTAGCCCCGGGCTCCTACGCTCCTCATGAGGCAACGTCGGATTAGATGATGGATGGATGGATGTTTATAATAAACAAAAATAAAATAAAATCATTTTTTGCGCACCACAGGGTGGGATAAAAATAGGTAACTGCACAATCCACGGGTTAATGCTGTTATTGCCTCTGGCCCTTTTGCTCTGAAGGGGGACAAACAGGATTTGGCTGTTACCGCAATTATGAACAGTCTATAATTTCAGAGATGGCTATAGAAGTGCAATTTTCAAACAGGACAACGAAAACATTTTTAGAACTGCTTTACATCTATATCCATACCATCCTGCAAGGTGTGACCACAAATAAAGCTGCAGAAACGAAAATCTCCACCTGAACTACTCCCAGTTTAGCTTTCATAGCTAGATCATTACACTCTACCCTAAAAACAGCTCCATTTTAACACCACAGACACTGCTAATATCACCTCTACGACAAAATGACACCTTTTACTAGGTCAAAATTACACGCCATGGGAAGGAGCTAGGGCTATCAATTTTGCTACTTTGGTAAATTTGTCTTTCACAGTTTAAGCCACTGACTACCTCAGTTTAATTTTAACAATCCATCCCCCCCTCATAAATTAATCATGTGGTTTGCTTCCCTTAAAGGCAAGTGGGTGGACCTAACAGGGAGGCAAGATTCAAGAGAAAACCTTAATTAAAAGTGTGCTTGCTCACCTTCTTAGCAGCCATCGACTGCCTCCCTGGAACAATGACAGCAGCTATGGTAGTTGTGGCCGTGGGAAGCTGAAAATAGTAAATCATTGTTGGCCACATTTATACTATCAAATATACAAAATTTTGTTTCAAAACCATTACTAACCTTACTCTAAATGTTAAACACTAGCACTTTTGGCCTGACTTGTAAATGTTTCTAATTCGAACTGCTTCTATATTACTAAAATGTTATGCCTATTTCCTCCTTCCCCTTTATTATTCTGTCTGTCTGCCCTCCTTTCTTCCTACTCCTCCCTTTATTCTTCCTGTCATTACTCTTTTTATTTCAGGTGGTGTAGAAGCCAAATAGTTTTCTTTAATCCAGGAAACCACTGACAATGCTGGATAGTAGCCACATAACCAAATTATGAGGTTACATGAAGCCTGGTATGGTGCACCTGTTAAACTGGGTAGAGACAATGTGGCATCCATCCAGACGCCAAACCACACTTTTCCCGGTAGCTGTCACAAGGTACTGTCAACCAAAAAGGAGCATAAGTTCACTACATGGGATGAACTTGCAGGGTTGGTAACTTGCCTGCAGTTGATAGGTCTGCTCTGCCACAGACTGGTAAATCAGCAAAATCTAGATATCCTAATACAGGCTGATAAATAAGCGTATTACTTTCAAAGATATCAAGAACACCATGTTTCCTCTTATGGATTCCCTACACTGCATGAAATGGGACAGCTGTTTTCTATGGACTGGAGGTAAAACATGTGCCAAAACTTGAAAAGTACTTCACCACTTGTTACAACTTAGAAAAACCCTAGACATATAAGATTTTTAACTTTGACAGTCAATGTAAATATATTGTAACAATGTAACTTTCCTATTCAAAGGTGCAAACTACTATGAACACATTGATGTACTGTTTAGAGTGTCTAACTCCTTTAATCCCATGACAATTTCATTCTTAGGTTCCTATTCTGGTCTAGTAAGGAAGCTCCCTAACACCTTTTCCTCAGCAATTTTTTTTTATATGGCAGGTTAATATTATTTGTATACTTATGCAGAGTTTGGCTATTGGATTTATATAACAAGAGGAGAGTAAGAACAAAAAAAAAATACTTAAGAAAAAGTGTTAGGAAGTTACCATAACATGCAAGAATACAAGCCTTGCTACTATCAAGATTTATACAGCTATTTCTTGTAGTGTAGGTTTTAAAACTAACCTATCCAGTTTGACATCTGAGTAAAATACATTAGTCTAAAGGCAGGAATAAATTTTCATGGGCAAAGCACTCAAATTAATGCTACCATATGCCCTGCATATTTCTTTTAATTACAGATGAACATCCATCCATCCATTCAGGTAAAAAAGCACAGCACAGCAGTATCTGAAAAACAATAACGACTTCTCTTTTTTTAAAACTAGAGTCCAAGATCAAATATTCTGCACATGGGCAAAATTCCAGAATGTGACCCCACTGGCCCACAGGCTGGCTTCCCTTCACTATCCTCCTTTTAAGGGATAGGGAGCACAACTAATTAAAAGTACAGGTACTGGTATACCCCAGGTTAATGATGCAATAGGTTTGGCAAAAACCCATCATTAGGTGGGGTATCATATCAGTAGTTTTAACATGTAAAGTAATGGGATGAGTTTTTCAGTCTTGGGTTTCCCCCCCTACCCAAGTCCAATACCCACCCAAATGAGCCCCAAAACAAGTATAAAGCCAATCTAAATGGCCTAACAACTGTAAAAGAAGCTAACCTAAGCCTAACACCTGTAAATAACTCACTAAAACCAATAAATAAAATCTGAAAATCATCAAATATGTCTGGAAAAATCAAATTTGGTAAACTGTACCCCAAAATGTCAATGTTCACCCCACCTATGGCTAAATCACATTAATCTAGATCTAAAACTTTTTTATAAATAAAAAACACAATTTTAGTCTAAATCATCATCATCATCGGTAAAAAAATCAAAACCAATCATTAAACCAGGGTTTGGTCATCGTTAGGATGGGCATGGTGGTATTTCTACCCCCATCGTTAAGCTAGGGTTTCACATCTAGGAGTATCGTATATCGGGGTATTACTGTATTCCCTCACTAATATCTCCTATCTATACTATCCATTATTTAAATGAAAGACCATATAAAAAATTAACTCAATGCACCTGCCACAATTTATTTTTTTAAACTTTAAGACTCATGGCTGCAGGAAAAGAGCCTGAAATGGTAAAAGTCTCCTTGCTTCCTACTGTAATTCTTCCATCTTCATCTATTACCTTCAATACCAAATCATGGTACAGTATCATGAAATCTGAGTTTTAACAGGCAGGAATGAGTCTCCTTGGTTCCTAGCCAAAACCCTTGTCTCCAAATAACTGCTACAGGACGTAGATCTACTGCAGGGTCTCCCTGCTTGCTAGTCAAGACCCTCCAGTCTCCAAATAATGGTTTCAGGATATATGATTTACGAGTCTCCTTGGTTGCTAGTCAAAAAACCAGTCTCCAAACACTGCAGTCAACCAAGCAAAAAAATAAAAATAATAATATTTAAGGTACCTGAAAGGCCTTCATCACTGAATCCAAACACTATCTTCGTTGCCTGAATCCAAACATCCATCTTCTTGGTCGCTTGAATCCAAACACCATTTTGGTTACTTGAACCCAAACACCCATCTTCTTGGTTGCCTTAATTCAAACACCCGTATACCGTAACTTCAATCCAAACACCTGTCTTCTTGGCAGACAAAATTCTATGCACTGAAAAGCAAGGAGAAAAATGTTACGATCAATACATAAGACCATTAGAACTGTCTTATTAACTGGTTAACCCTGTAAAGCACTATGAAAACCCCTGCATATTAATGCTGAAAATCTAACCTAATATGGAAATATTTTTAATGGTAAACCCAATGCCACGTCCACTTTATGCTTTCTACCACCAGACCACTAAAAAAAAAAAAAAAAAATCGTGACGCTCAACTCCAAATTATCCCAGCTTTACTAATTAGACGGGAAATATCAAATTAAATTAAAGGCAATTTCAATTGCAATCTATGCTTCATTTGTTGCCTGATGCTACTACCATCACCATCTTGAATGTCCACCTATAACACTGAATTAACACTAAATATGCTGCTGGTCATGAAAAGGTATTATGGAAAGTAAGAAGGACCAAATAATGTCTTAATCTGGCACTGAAATACGGAAAACATATGTTGTAAAAGGAGAAAAATCAAGTGAAATTACCATATGGGATAAAGGCCTTTCAAAAACCCGAACGACGCCGCTCGTTAATTACGATTTAAAAAAAAAAAAAAATTAACAAACTTACAAATTCACAGAAAGTCAGTGTTCAACAGTATCAAAGTATGCCAAACTGAAGATTATAAGCTAAACAGGCGAAACACGAAGCTATGCTAACCCAAAGCAGTAGCATCCCTCTCGCCAACTCGGCCCAACTCAAAGTGAGCCACTGAGCCGGCTTGAGGTGTGTGCAACTGTGCATGTGGGGCTGAAGGAAATTGACTAGTTGGCAATTTTTACCCAGGCCTGCCCTGGCCACGCCCCCTTAACATAGCCTATCTGTACACGCAGAGATATATAATTACCAGTACCTTCCTGGGGAAAAAACTGGCATAAAACTGATACTGCACTTATTAGCAAAAACAATACCCAGTTTGGGAACCTGTAGTAACCTAGTAAGCTTGAAAACAAAACCAACCGAAACTAAGGGGAGAAAAACGTCCTAACTATAATATAATCCTCACTCCGTCATTCCCAGTGGTCATGCCTTAATGCAATAAATATGAAGTGTAATCTGAAAGACTTATAAAACTTTGCGATAAGGAAGGCATACGCTAAGGCGTTACTGATAAGAACCTTGATTTTATATGAATTTAAACGACAGAACCAAATGCTGTTAATAACACAGAAGCAAATCCGTGTTACTATACAGGGTGTCCAGTGAGTTTGTCATTAGCAACTGGTCATGAGCATTCAAGACTTTCAAAGACAAAAAATCCATTAATTTTTTTTTTTATTTGCAATATACACAATTGTTCGGTATTGTTATTCATAGAAAACTGTCTATCGTGTAAACAAAGAAAACTTAAATATAATGGAAAACTAGTGCAATATTCCGTATATACTCGTAGGCTACATTATTTCATACATAATGTTAATAACAAAACTTGCCAAACAACTTGCATATTCAGTAGCCCATTCTGTGCAATGAAAACAATAATCTAGTCTGATGAAAATACTGTACTTCCACAGCAATGACAACAAAATCTAGAGAACTATCAAGTAATGCTGAAACTGACAGAAGTATTATCATAGCGTCACTTAATGGATAATTGAAAAGGTACCGAAAGCTTAAATCTTTTATTTCCAATAAAAATCTAATGTTCTGAAAGCAAAATGTCGGCGTTGGTAAATCACTCTATGTGATCCTCATACGAAACAGGATTGCGAATATTGTTTCCTAGTCTTGGTAGATTTAAGGCAGGACACGAGCTGTGCTTCAAAGAGAGCTTGACATTGTCACATGACAGGTGAAAGTTAAAACACTTGGAAGGACATGCGCAGCATTGAGCAAATGAAATGCCATGGTTTTACTTGCTTGACGTGCGATAGATCTTTTCTTTTGCAGCCATCTATAGCCACTTTCGTGTTCGTTTCAGGGAAATACATGAAAAAATACAAACTTCCTTCTCTTTCTCGAATTAACTTTGCACGTAGCAACAGCACACCACAAAACTGCTACAAATATACACCGTAAGCACAAACAATCCGCCTTCCCGTGATGTGGAAAGGGGGCGGAGCTAGTGACGTCATACTAGCTAGCCAATCAGGACACAGTTGGGACTGCCACGTACTTCTATATAAAGAATTCTTGTTATTATTTATTTGGTGTAAATAAAAGTATCAAGAATAAAACAAAAATTCCCCTTAATTTATTTTAACGAAGTGCTTAGTCTACCATTAAGTCTTAACTGGCAGGGTGAGTTGGACTTCCTTTATTACAGTGTGCGTGTGTTCTTACCTAATAGTATCTTTACAGGAATGAGTCAAGCTCGTACTGTCCCGTGTCTTAAACCATATTTATCGTATATATCCTTAAATTTGTGAATTGTTTTGGCACGCACTATTTCATTCGGTAGTGCATTCCATTGATCAATTGCTCTGTTTGGGAAACTGAATTTCCTTACGTCTTTATCACCTCTCTTCTTACGCAGTTTTTTGCAGTGTCCTCTTGCTGATGCTTCTCCATATGTTAAGTAATCATTTTTGTCTATGTTCTCCTTTCCTGATATGCATTTATATAGCATTATCATGTCACCTCTTTTCCTTCTCTCCTGTAGTGTTGGTAGATTCAGTTTATTTAGTCTTTCTTCGTAGCTTAGGTCCCTTAAGCTTGGTATCTATCTTGTAGCGGCCCTTTGAACTTTTTCAATCTTGTCTATGAGCTTTTTTAGATGAGGACTCCAGACTACTGATGCATATTCCAGGGTTGGTCTAATGAATGATGTTATTATCCTTCTTAGCATGTCTTCATTTATGTATGTGAATGCTATTCTCATATTTGCAAGCAGTGTATACATGTTCCGTACCTTCTCGCTGATGTGGTCAGCCGGAGATAGTCTGTTATTGATAATCACACCTAGGTCTTTCTCTCTTTCTGATGTGTATAGGGTTTTATTTCCTAACTTATAATCCCAATCAGGTCTTTTTCCACTTTTACCAAACTTGATTACATGACACTTGTCCACATTGAATTCCATTTGCCATGTACTACTCCATTCATGAAGTTTATTTAATTCTTCTTGTAGCTCTTTACAAGAGTCTGTGTTAGTAATTCTCCTTTGTATTTTTGCATCATCTGCAAACATATTCAGATAGCTCTCATTTCCAGTGTTACTGTTTATATCACTTATATACACTAAAAACATGATTGGTGCCAGCACTGAACCCTTTGGTACTCCACTAGTCACTTCTTTCCATGATGAGTAGTTTCCTCTTAGTACTGTCCTCATTTCTCTTTTTGAGAAAGTCTTGCATCCAACAAAACAGTTTGCCTCGAATTCCTCCTTGATGGTACAGTTTCCATAAAAGTCTTTGGTGTGGTACTGTGTCAAAAGCTTTCTTGAAATCTAAATAGATACTGTCCACCCATCCTTCCCTTTCCTGTATTGTGTTTGTTACTCTGTCATAGTAGCTCAACAGATTAAGGCCCGTCCAGACGATCGAGCAATGCCCGCGGGCACAAGCGAGCAGTTTGCCTGTTGACGGGCTCACCGCTTGTGCCCGCGGGCAAATGCGTAAATTGCCACGGGCAATTTACGCATTTGCCCGCGGGCACAAGCGGTGAGCCCGTCAACAGGCAAACTGCTCGCTTGTGCCCGCGGGCATTGCTCGATCGTCTGGACGGGACTTTAGTAACACATGATTTTCCTTTTCTGAAACCAAACTGTCTTTCTGTTATCATACTGTGTTCTTCTAGATGATTTACCCAAGCTTTTCTTATAAGTTTTTCTAATACCTTGCTTACAACACTGGTCAGTGATACGGTCGGTAGTTGAGTGGATTTTGTCTATTTCCTTTCTTGAATAAGGGGACAATAATTGCTTTTTTCCAAATATCAGGTAGTTTACCTTGACTCAAGGATTTCTTGAAAATTAAAAATAATGGTTTACATAACTCCTTTGCACATTCTCGTAATACCCAACATGAAATTTCATCAGGACCACTTGCTTTTCCTCTGTCTAATCTACTTAACTCCTCCTGTATTACTTTTTCTGCTATTTGTATATCTGGTAGTATGTGTGGACATGCGTGTGTGTGTGTGTGTGTGTGTGTGTGTGTGTGTGTGTGTGTGAGAGAGAGAGAGAGAGAGAGAGAGAGAGAGAGAGAGAGAGAGAGAGAGAGAGAGAGAGAACAAAATAACCCAAGTTTTTAGCCAATTACAAAAAAGAAAAAAAAAGTAGCGGCGAAGAATAGCTAAAGGAATGACCTACCATTTAAGAACAACGGGTCAAAGGTCAAGGTCTCATGGTAGCATCAACTTCAACAACTTTTTCATCGAATTTACACCGCACTTAGAGGGAGGGGTCAAAGTAGGCACGATTAAATGGATATAATCTCGACAACAATCAAAGGTCAAGGTTAAAGAGAAATGTCAATCTAGGTCACAGGAGGTCAGTAAATATCAATCTAGGTCACAGGTCAGCTCAAACAGATTTTCACCTGATTTGCGTTAAAGGTTATACAAAAATGAAGTAATCTGATTTTAGGGGTAACTTGTCGAAGGTCATGAGTTACAGGATAAGGTCAAATTTCGATCCTTAGACCAACCTGTGGACGCGGCTGCTGCACGCGCTAATTGCTCCTCCAAGTTGTATTCCTGTTATCACCACACGATTTTGTTCTGAATAGAGAGATTTTTTACTTACGACCCTACTGAGAGGCGAGTATATGTTGGGGGGGGGGGCAGCGAAATGGCAGGGGACAAGGTGACACGGAGGTGATTTCTTTGTGGACGCCCCTTACGGGATTAAGGTGTCCGGCTATAGATAGATAAATAGATGGATAGGCAGACAGATACAGAATGAAATAGACAGACCCTACCGAAATGCTATCTGAAGTTCCAGGCGTCTTCAACTGGCAAGATAAGTTGGCTATGCATTATGAAGCTTTACAATGTTCTCTCCTTCATTATCAGACATCTCTCCTAACAGAATAAAACTGACTTGTAAGTAGGGGTAAATTCGAGCAGGAAAAAAAAAATAATAATACTGCTTTCCACAAGACGCAACGGCATGCCATAAAACCACTGCCGTTAATATCATCACGTCAGTCCTTAGTGAAACAGTTATAGCATGTATTCAATATAGCCGGTAGGCAGGGCCGAAGTGGTGACATGTGAGGGTGTGTGCCAAGCTGGAGGACTGCTAGGTCTCAGGGAACGGATTGTCAAATACATGATGATTATAGTAACTTAAAATGGTCTTATTAATTTCTCTGTTCAATTAGGTACAGAAGTGATACCGAAAAACGAGAAACCATTAGTCATTAGCAAAGGGAAAAAAGGGATGATGATGATGATGATGAAGACTAAGATAATAAAGATGATGATGATCATGATGATGATGATGAAAACTAAGATGATGATGAAAATAATGAAGACAAAAACTAAGGCGATGAAGACAAAGATTAAGATGTGACTGATAATGATGATGATGATGATTTTAATAAAGCTATCCCCCCCACAAACTGAAGGCCTAAACAAAAACCCTTTGTGTAATCAGGTACTGTAGTGAGGCTCCAAGACAAAGAACCCCCAGTGATAGGCGGGATATCCAAACGACAGACCCACAAACCAGACCCAACATGATCGAGTCCTTTATCTTCTCCGACTTGATGCCCAACCCTCACTAAACACAAAATATAAAAAACCATGACCTCTTTGGCTACGCAGTCACTTCTGGATATTACCTGAAGAGGGGCCAGCTCCTCTACGCGGCAGGGGCTCCAAGGGGCAAGGACTCCCTCTGTAAGGGAAGGTTCAAACCCCCTTCAACACAATGACATGCAGTGGAGTCAAAAGTTGTGTTAGATAAAGGTACGGTCGGTACTGTTGTTGCTCTGCCCTGGTCCGTCTGGCTGAGCACACCTACCAACCATAAGCAAGCAGCAGCCTTCCTGTGGCAGACAGCAGCTCGCCAAGGTCAGAACAGCGTCCTTTCACTTGGTGAGGTGCAGGAAAAATGAAAGAGGCATTGCCACCGAGAGGATGAATTGTGTACAGGAGATATGTATGAGGAGTAGTCTCAGACTGGAAATGACTACTTGGTAAATGTGGTAGAGTTCCCTACCTGGGTGTGCTGAAATTGGAATTTTTTATACGGGGGAAACCCCGAGCTTGACCTTGGTAGACCATATAGCCCGGCTAGGTGACGGGAGAGTGCTACTCCTCCCAGCAGGGTTGCTACTCCTTCCAGCAAGGTAGCTACCAGGGCGGGGCGCGAACTCACGACCCTTTGGTCTCGAGTCAGGCACTCTACCACTGAGCCACCCTGCACCCACCTGGGAATGCTGTGCAAGGCCAGCTATCAGGCCCTGGGCCCACGTCACTCTCATCGTAGTACCTTCCAGGATGATGGTAACCATCCACCTACAACCTTTTGGTGGGCTAACAGGTGCTACACCTTGTCCACGGGTGACCCGGGACTATGCAGGGCAGGGGTGTCCATCTTCCCTGAGCCGGACACATATTTCTGGCTGCATACCCCAACAGATAGGATCGACTGATGTGTCAGATGGAAATCAGGTCGGTGTAAGGTGTGTCATAAGTCAGTGGTGACGAAGGTACTTCATTTCCACCACCACTGACACTAACCTAACTACTGACACCAAATGTACTTCTTCCAACACTCTCCGACACAATTTTTGACCCCAACTGTAGTTACTATTCTACAGTACTTTGGCCAACACCAGATGGTTTTATGCAGCTTCGAAACGATCCGGTCATGGTCAAGGGGTTGGAAACAATTCATTAACCCATTTAGTACAAGAACTCCCCCCCCCCTCTCTCTCTCTAGTAGTTCAGATCCCACTTCTGTACCAATGTTTGAGATTTGGCTGAATATGGATGAGACGTTTTGATGGCGAAGGGAGTTGAGTATGGAAGACAAGCAAAGTAACTGGTGGTGGAGGTGGCTGAGGATGATGAGATAGCTGATGATGATGATGATGATGATGATGAGGAGGAGGAGGAGGAGGAGGAGGAGGAGGATTGTTGATGATGACTGACCAAGGTGATGATGATGATGATGATGATGATGATGATGATGAGGAGGAGGAGGAGGAGGAGGAGGAGAAGGAGGAGGAGGAGGAGGAGGAGGATTGTTGATGATGGTTGAAGATGATGATGATGATGATTGGCGGTGACAACGATGATAAGGATGAGGATGGGGAAAAGGAAGAGAATGAGGAGGTGAGGTGGCATTACTATATTGATGATGAGCTTTATAAGCATTAGTTCTTTCACCTTAAACTGGTCCACATTTTCGTCCTTTTGCTGCTTATTTCATGTAGTTCAATGGAAGTAGAAGACGACTACGAATCTACTTTCCTTCCATTGTACTTCTTCGTGACTAGCAACATATAATAGTGTTAATCCACTGTTACAGCTTACAATAGAATGACAATATTAAGCTTCAACCTCCCTTCCACAGCACTTTTCGTGACTATCACTATATTCTAGTGTTATCCACCGTTACGGCTCAGTATTCAAAATGGATAGGAGACAATTTTTGGCCAAGTTATAGTACGAAGAGGGGTGTCCTACCATAGCAGTAATAGAGTGGCGTCCTAGGCTTAGAGAGTTTTGGGACACTAGCAAAAGGCGGAGACTGAAATAAATGCAGGTGATGCCTCATGGCAGAGTTATTAGTCGGTGGTTTGGCGCAGGCATTAGTAAATTTTCCTGCACTGATCCAGAGCAGCTGGCTGACCGCGAGTACAAAGGACTGCAAAGTGGTAGTTGGTGGCGACCATCATCCATTCATTTGATGTACTGCTGCTTCTTATTCTTTCACCTTTATCATGCTGTTTCTGTGTCTGCCCTCCTCTCTTCCCACTTCTCCCTTTCCTTCCTGTCACTTATTATAATTATACTCTTCTTTCCAATTCAAGTGGGTCTACACTGTGACATGTCTAATGGCTTCCTGTAACCCAGGAAACCATTTATAACACTCGGTGGTAACCAAGTACCCTAACCAGATAACAAGGCGACATGAAGCGTACTATAGTACCCCTATTAATTGGGTGGAGACGCAAATGCGGCATCCATCCAGGAACCAAACCACTACAATTTTCCCTGCTTCTCGCTGTGGAGAGACACTGTCAACCACGAGAGAACACCGGTTCCTTGCATGGGACAGCCATGCAGGGAAGGCTGCTTGCCTGTGGTTGATGGGTATGCTTGGCCAGGCAGAGCAAGGTTGATTAATAACAACTGACTACATAGGAAATGCATTATAACAGGAGGCCTATACGAGATTCTTTGTTGAATACCGGTAATAATAATAATCATAACAACAACAACAACAGTAATAATAATAATAATATTTTACTACTACTACTACTAATAATAAATATATACTACTACTACCACTACTATTACTACTTCTACTAGTAAATTAAAGCAACGTGTGCAAGACACGGACAGAAAAGAGGACGGCTCTCCCCCACTCACCACACCATCAGGAGGAGGACTGTCTGCTTATTCCATTGCAATTTTGTCAAGACCATCTTTCGGGGAAAGGGAGGAGGCGTACCATTATGTTCCCTAGTAATACTGTACTAAAATTTCCCTCACGTCCCGTGGTCTGTTTATTGACTTTAATTTCTGGAGCACAGGCGTACTTTGAAATTTTGCATTGTACCACATCAGTTTTTCACCACCATTATGATTTGTTTGCGACACTAATTCTTGACGAGTTTGTATTTCCCACTGCCTACGACTTTCGGTCTTTTAAACGCTGTGTCCAGGCTTCTCGAAAAGAACAGATCTTGAATTTGGCTCCCTTTTATTTTGTTTTTTTTTCTTCTTGGAGGGAAAAATCCTGCAAACTTCTAGTCTTTGGTTCCTTCTTTCTTGTATAAAAAAAAAGAAAAAAAAGTGGTCAAATCCCGGTTTTAGAAACGGATTCTTTTCTCATCAAGCTAAGGATGAAGCTGACAATGGTATCTTAATGGATTTCTGGAGCCCATTATTAACTTGCCTCACACTGACCTCTACTGTGTGTTTCCCCATTATATTCTAGGTGTTCATCTTCTTCCCCGGCCACGATGATGAGTCCCTGGTGGCGCTGCAGGAATAACAAGGTCAGCAGGTGGGAGCAAACTTCGGTGCTGCCCTCACGTCAGTTGACCTCAATGGGGACGGCCTCAGTGACCTGGTGGTGGCAGCACCGATGTTCTCACTTGGGGACATGTCTGACGTGGGCGCTGTCACGGTCTTCGTCAGCTCAGTACGTTGTTTATTTCAGTAGCACTGTACACGTTACACAATATAATTAACCAGTCCACTGCAATAGGTTTTCCTCTAATAGTTGCATTTACGTTTATTTTTACACACGATGACATCTTTAGTTGTTCTCGCCACCGCCGGATGATTTTATTTAGCCTGGGGAACACTTCTCACAGGAAGAGGTTGGAGAAAACAGCTTCCCCCTCCCCACAGTCTTTCCCAAGGTGAATAAACTCGTCTGAAACTACCAAGCATGAAATAAGACACCGTAATAAGTCAACTTCAACCCGGTTATTTTTTCATCTTCTTACCTCCAGACGATATATTTAGCTTTGGGGATATCTCATGTATTGACCTAGTAAACAAAGGCTACACCTAACCTCTTCAGTTCCAAAAGCAGTGTCTGGAGATACGGGTAACATGAATAAACAAGAAAAGCGAAAGGTGTACAATACAAGAGCTACCCCTAAAAGACTTCTGTAACGCTCCCGGTTGCTAGGCAGTGGTAACACTTAGAACTGCTTCCACTTCCTCCTCTACTACGGTACTACTACTACTACCACCACCACCACCACCACCACTACAACAACTACTACTACCACTACAGTTGCTATTACTACTATTACTACTGGAGAAAAGGTGTGCATTGACCATCCCTCGAGCAAGCTTCACACTGTAAAAAATATGCTAAGAAAGAGGTGCTAGGGAGCTTCCTTAACCGACGGGAATACGGTCTTGAAACTGAACACTGAAATAATTTCTTGCTAACTGGGTATCAATAAAAAATAATGTTCATCTTGCCCCGACTGAACACCCCTATCCTTGAACATTTCTACTACTGAACACTTTACTAAACACCGAACACCAAAGCCAAACACTTCACTGAACACCAACTGAACTAGCACGTGAACATATCCTCAAACTGAACACATTCCTCTGAACACCATCAACTGAACACACCCCTTTGAACACCATCTGAACACATCCCTCTGAACACCATCAACTGAACACATCCCTCTGAACACCAACTGAACACATCCCTCTGAACACCAACTGAACACATCCCTCTGAACACCAACTGAACACATCCCTCTGAACACCAACTGAACACATCCCTCTGACCACCACCAACTGAACACATCCCTCTGACCACCACCAACTGAACACATCCCTCTGAATACCATCAACAAAACACTCCCTGAAACTGAACAAAACCCTTTCAACACACGCAAATGAACCTTCCGCAAATTGAACATAGCCTACCACTGAACACCTTGCTCATACTGAACATCCCATTAAACACCTCCATATGAACACACGCCACTGAGCACTCCTAGAAACTGAATATCCCCATAAAATGAACATCCTGAACACACCTCTCAATCCCCCTAAAATTGAACACCCCACTGAATGCCGCCAGGGATCAAAGGGAACGTGACAGTGGACCCCCATGGATCACGTGTTCAACTGAGGAACACACTGAACACCTCACTTTACTTCCACCTCACCCTTGAACACGAACTTCAGGTCTGCATGAACTTCACTGTTGATATCACTGCCAAGGTATGTTCAGAGAGAGAGAGAGATATATATATGATGTGCTGCTAGCCTCACTTATTTTCCTTTCACACAAATACTAACCATTTCCATTCATCTTCTTGGCCTTCCATGCATCCTCCCATCTTCACAGACACACACAGACACACACAGACACACACACACACACACACACACACACACACACACACACACACACACACAGAATCCATTTAACCACTCCTTCTTTCCGTATTTTCATGGTAAGCACAGTTTCTTCTCCCTTACTACATAAACCGTCTTTCGTGAGTCACACTGTTCCTTATCCTATCCACCTTGTGCACTCCACATAATAATCCTCAGCATTCCCAGCTCTAATAATAATAATAATAATAATAATAATAATGACGATGATAAGGACGACAACGATGACGATAATTATGATGATAATAATAATCTATGTACAGCCAGACGTCATAATCCCATAAATGGCGGCCGTTTGTCTTTGGGTAACAGTAGTCGTCTTACGGGAAGGGGCACTAACTCTCCACCAACCCACTTGCTGACACGAAGGGAATACGTTTGGGTTGGTTATATGGTTACCACCCGGCGCTGTAAATGTTTTTTTGGCTAATATGAAACATTAGGCTTGTCACTCAATGTAAGGCCATCTGAAAAGGACAGAAGAGTAACAAAAAGGGACAGGAATGATGAAATAGGATGAATGGAAGACAGACACAGAAAGACAATGACAAAGGTGACGGAAGAAGTAGGAAGCACTACATCAAGTGAGTGGATGATGGTCGCCACCACCTACCACCTCAATAATAATAAAAATCATAATTAGGCCTATAATAACAACAACAATAACAATACAGCTAACAACAACCATTTTTCTTCCCTCAGGACATCACCAGAACCCAACGAGATTCCATTTTAATGAGGATGGATTACGAGTTGGTGGAGGAGGAGGATAAACCTCTTGTCCGTGTGTGTGTGTGTGTGTGTGTGTGTGTGTGTGTGTGTGTTCTTACCTAATTGTATCTTTACAGGAATGAGTCAAGCTCGTATTGTCCCGTGTCTTAGACCATATTTATCGTACATATCCTTAAATTTGTGAATTGTTTTGGCACACACTATTTCATTCGGTAGTGCATTCCATTGATCAATTGCTCTGTTTGGGAAACTGAATTTCCTTACGTCTTTATCACCTCTCTTCTTATGCAGTTTTTTGCAGTGTCCTCTTGCTGATGCTTCTCCATATGTTAAGTAATCATTTATGTCTATTTTCTCCTTTCCTGATATGCACTTATATAGCATTATCATGTCACCTCTTTTCCTTCTCTCCTGTAGTGTTAGTAGATTCAGCTTATTTAGCCTTTCTTCGTAGCTTAGGTCCCTTAAGCTTGGTATCCATCTTGTAGCGGCCCTTTGAACTTTTTCAATCTTGTCTATATGCTTTTTGAGATGAGGACTCCAGACTATTGATGCATATTCCAGGGTTGGTCTAATGAATGATGTTATTATCCTTCTTAGCATGTCTTCATTTATGTATGTGAATGCTATTCTCATATTTGCAAGCAGTGTATACATGTTCCGTACCTTCTCGCTGATGTGGTCAGCCGGAGATAGTCTGTTATTGATAATCACACCTAGGTCTTTCTCTCTTTCTGATGTGTATAGGGTTTTATTTCCTAACTTATAATCCCAATCAGGTCTTTTTCCACTTTTACCAAACTTGATTACATGACACTTGTCCACATTGAATTCTATTTGCCATGTACTACTCCATTCACGAAGTTTATTTAATTCTTCTTGTAGCTCCCTACAAGTCTGTGCTAGTAATTCTCCTTTGTATTTTTGCATCATCTGCAAACATATTCAGATAGCTCTCATTTCCAGTGTTACTGTTTATATCATTTATGTACACTAGAAACATGATTGGTGCCAGCACCGAACCCTGTGGTACTCCACTAGTCACTTCTTTCCATGATGAGTAGTTTCCTCTTAGTACTGTCCTCATTTCTCTTTTTATGAGAAAGTCTTGTGTGTGTGTGTGTGTGTGTGTGTGTGTGTGTGTGTGTGTGTGTGTGTGTGTGTGTGTGTGTGTGTGTGTGTGTGTGTGTGTGTGTGTGTGTGTGTGTGTGTGTGTGTGTGTGTGTGTGTGTGTGTGTGTGTGTGTGTGTGTGTGTGTGTGTGTGTGTGTGTGTGTGTGTGTGTGTGTGTGTGTGTGTGTGTGTGTGTGTGTGTGTGTGTGTGTGTGTGTGTGTGTGTGTGTGTGTGTGTGTGTGTGTGTGTGTGTGTGTGTGTGTGTGTGTGTGTGTGTGTGTGTGTGTGTGTGTGTGTGTGTGTGTGTGTGTGTGTGTGTGTGTGTGTGTGTGTGTGTGTGTGTGTGTGTGTGTGTGTGTGTGTGTGTGTGTGTGTGTGTGTGTGTGTGTGTGTGTGTGTGTGTGTGTGTGTGTGTGTGTGTGTGTGTGTGTGTGTGTGTGTGTGTGTGTGTGTGTGTGTGTGTGTGTGTGTGTGTGTGTGTGTGTGTGTGTGTGTGTGTGTGTGTGTGTGTGTGTGTGTGTGTGTGTGTGTGTGTGTGTGTGTGTGTGTGTGTGTGTATATATATATATATATATACAACTTTCTGTATATCACACATATACATATCAACCCATAATGGACCCTTTGGCAGTCTCCTGGGTAACATCTTCTGTAAGCATTGTGACGGGGTGTGAAGGTGATGGGGATGACACCTGCCTCACTGACCTCAGGGTAGACGCACACTTCCTTAACTATGGGTGAGTTGAAAGAAATATTCTCTCTCTCTCTCTCTCTCTCTCTCTCTCTCTCCTTCTACCAAATGCAAGACTGGTGATCGGAAAAGGACGAGAAACCAAGGGATTCCTATCGATCTAACCTAAATGGACGCTCTCTCTCTCTCTCTCTCTCTGTAGACAACAAGACTGGTGATTGGAAAGGATGACAGCCATAACCTCAAAACGAATGTCTTGAGAATATAAGATCCTTCGTTCCAAAAAAATTACTTCCCTCTCCTTTATCAGCTCAAAACGAATCTTTCCTCTATTTTTCTCCAATAGACAAGATAAAAAACTGGTGACTGGAGAAGATAAGCCGAAACTCCAATGGCTGTCTTTAACGTGGGAAAGCCTTCGTTTCAACCTATGATGAGGGTTAAAGTGCAGCCTCCTCTCTCACTGGTCATGCCTTCGTCTAATAAATGCTACTTTCCTGGGATAGGACAGACAGCACTCCTCACCTGCATGCTGTCTAACCCCATCCCTACCAACGGAAAGGTAAGGCATGGATGGACAGAAAAAGCTGAGAGAGAGAGAGAGAGAGAGAGAGATACCACGGTTAAAACGTGCGTCATGCCATCCACCCCACCTTTACCATCTCAATTACTAGTGAGGAATACGGTGAAGACAATGAATTTTTCTATAAAGCCAAGAAATTCAGGGGATGGATGATGAGTGGATGGATGCATATAACTCCCTTACTTTAAAGCACTTCTTTCCCAGCTTTTGACTCCTCCCATCCAGTTTGTAATATGACATACTTTAATGATGATGAGATAGCCTGGATGGATGGATGATTTTTTTTTTTTTTTCCTGGCGGTGCCCACTTTCCTCTGAACTGATGCAGTGCCAAGCCAGGTGGTTTCGTGTAACCAACGAAACAAAGCACTACGCTAGGTGGTAACCATATAAGCAAAGGCCTGGTTGTTTAGGAGCTGGTGGAGGTAGAGTACAAAGGAGTACAGGGGAAAGCAAACAGCAACAGACCTTATGGTCCTTTCGAGGCTGTTTGTTACAGAGTAGACTATGACTACGAGATCTAACGCTACATGCTGAAAGATAAGGATAGTAAAGCAAGAAGGCTCCCCCCTCCCCCCGCCTCGAAACCCTCCAGATAAAACTGGCAAGAAAAACTGAGAAAAAACACCACGCAGCATGGAAAACCTGACATGGAAATTTCATAGGAATGACTGAAAAGGAAGAGCTACATTCTATAGTACATTATCTATAAGCTACCAGTATGAATAACCTGAAAGTAGTAAAGTAAAATGAATAATCGAATAAATAATGCATGACACCATGTACGGGTACGTTGAGTTAACGGGGCGTCTGCGAACAGCGTGAAACTGCACAGTGCACAGTGTGGAGAGGGAAGGAGCTGCCTAAGTCTAGAACAGCAAAAATAAGTGATGTCTACAGGCTAAGGGAATTTTATTTATTTACGAATTTATTTACGGTATTTATTCCTCTAGGACACGGTGGAGATTGAAGTAGATCTCAGTGACGTGACGGATTTGTGGAGCGAGGTGGGTGTTGATGTGGAGGTGGAGGGGAAGGGAATGGAGACCCACCCTGAAGACAACAAAGCCTATCCTATACTTCAAACAAGGTCGAGCTGATCTGATGATAGCTGGGCAAGTTGCAATGTACAGAAAGATGAATCAATGAAAGAATGGAGGGAGGGAGAGGCAAAATGTACACACACACACACACACATATATATATATATATATATATATATATATATATATATATATATATATATATATATATATATAGACACACACACACACACAAATATATATATATATATATATATATATATATATATATATATATATATATATATACAGAAGCCTCAGTGGTAGGGTGTGCGTTTTGTACTCTGGTGAACCAGGGATCGCGCCCCGCCAGGGTAATAAACTTTGGGAGTGTTCACCCTGCCACGTACTGCATTGGCGGACACAAGGGGTGCTCTGGTTGAACCAGTGTCGCTTACTATAAAGTATACTTGCACCCAGTCGGCTTGCGCGGGCCGATTACACTTGGTTCACGGACTACACACACATCCAAAGCCACTACAACATTACAATTACACTTACAAGCACTTCTCACCCTACATACAATCTCTACCAGACAGCCTAAGCCACTTGGTAGAGATACATTGGCTGTATCGTCCCCACTTCGGTCAGCATGGCCGGTCTGCAGTGGATACTCAAACAGCTGATGATATATATATATATATATATATATATATATATATATATATATATATATATATATATATATATATATATATACATAATTATATATACTGTATATTTATATATATATATATATATATATATATATACATAATTATATATATATATACTGTATATATAATATAAATATATAATACATATACATACAGTATATAGAGTCTCTCTCTCTCTCTCTCTCTCTCTCTCTCTCTCTCTCTCCCTATATATATATATATATATATATATATATATACTGTATATATAATATAAATATATAATACATATACATACAGTATATAGAGTCTCTCTCTCTCTCTCTCTCTCTCTCTCTCTCTCTCTATATATATATATATATATATATATATATATATATATATATATATATATATATATATATATATATATATATATATATATATATAAAGTATACCGTAGAGAGAGAGAGAGAGAGAGAGAGAGAGAGAGAGAGAGAAATAGTAGCGACAGGTTGACGTGTTAATGTTATACCTAGATATCCTACAAATACACAGTTAATTTTCCCACAGTTATTCCCAGGAGGAGAAGATAAGTTACAATGTAGACGAGGATGGCAACATGGTGACAACACACACGCCTACTGTCTTGGCTTTGGTTCCTTCTTCCTCACATAAAAAAAAAAAAAAAGGTCATTACGGTACGTCCACGCCTTGCGACAGGCTATGAGGCACTAGGTTGTTTCATCTGACAAAACCACACCAATTCCTTACCTTCCATTATTAAAGCATGGTTGCATGGAATTCAATGAGCCTTAGCTATATTGTAAAAATGAGTCTCCTTGGTCACTAGTCAGATTTACCTTTTATTCTGACTAACCTACTTTGCTATCAACTGACCTACAAGGGGTCAACACCAATAAAGTTTATGCTTTATATACTTCTACGATTCCTCTTTCATATCAGACGAATACTTTACGGTCTCACATACTCAATTCAACGTCTTAGTCTACCCATTTACACAATCCCACAGAGCGCATACCTCCGAAATCCCCAATAATTTATTTTGTAATTAATTCCTACATCCGGATCAGTATCCACTTTAATATCAACTCAACTCTTCCTTCACCCACTGTCCACTTATCCACCAGATTTCGTTAAAATCTGATGACTATGATTTTATATATATATATATATATATATATATATATATATATATATATATATATATATATATATATACCGGTATATATCGTACCTAAACAGACATGGGTGTATGCATAATCTACAAGCATGCCCAACTTCGTTGGATGAGAGCAACAACAACAATAACAACTGTTAATGTTCTTATCACCAGCTGATGAAGGAAGGACCAGCCCCACTGGAAAGTGTGTCACTCGCCCTCGGCATCCCTCTTAAGTTCAAAGGCAGCCAAGCCTTCGTCAGAATCTCCACGGAGTGTACAGTAAGTACTGTATAGTCCTTTTTGTGGGCCGTATTGTGAGACGCATAAGGGCGTCGCAGCGCTTCTTCATTAGTGTTTTATTTTGCATATGACTTATTAACATTTTCTTGTATGCTGCTTACAGTATATCGCTAAAACATTGACACAGCTTGCATAAGTAACATACAAGAGGATACTGAGGTATATTGTGTAAAATCGCTAAGGAAGAGGCGTTACGAAACATTCAAAGCCACTTACAATAGAATACGACCTTAAATCCTACGCTGAATACGCTCTCGAACACCTTCCCCAGCCTCTCTCTCTCTCTCTCTCTCTCTAGTAAACTTTCCTCAACCTCTTTACCACGCTAGAGACGCAAAGGTTCTGTAAAAAACGCAAATGTTGTCCTTGTTTATACTTGGTTAAGGTCCAAGCTTGGCGCCAACTTTTTTTCTCCTCACAATACATACGGTACATTAATAATTGCATATAATTTTTCTCTTATATTTTACATTTATGCCGGTAAGTGGATTTAATTTTCTAATATGCCGTATTTAAATTTTTACATGCATGCTGAACAGGTATTCTTTAATGAGAGAGAGAGAGAGAGAGAGAGAGAGAGAGAGAGAGAATGTAGCCTGTCGATACCTACAAGTGTAGTCAATTACTTACGAAGACGAAAATTATATTCATACACTGAAGGTATTATATCTTCTGAACACAACTAAAATTTCTGACCATAATTTTTTACATAAATAAACATATTCAACTTTTTTTTTTTCCAGTCCAACTTCCAGGGCCAACCAATACCGTGCAAGGTGTTCAAGCCGCTGACCTGCGTGGCGGGTCTAATAACAGGAGCCCATTCCCGCCTCTACCGTGAGTATACACACCCAATACAAAGCACATGATTATACTATCAATATACCTATGTCTATGTATGTTTCTATCTAGGCCCTATCTGTAGCCAGCACATACTATCCACGATCAATACAGCACACACTATTTATCTGCATAACCTGTCTCTTTATGTATATCTGTAACCATCGCACACATACTGTCTGTATATCTATCTGTCTGGATGTATCGATCAATCTGTAGCAAAAGATTTTAATGTCGGAAGGGGTGGCGACGACCAAATAGCCTCCATGTCACTCTGTCTTCCTATATCAGGCCACCCTTCCTCCAGCTTACACTCCCCCAACTTTAATCTATATACCTCTGTATCCCATCCTTCAACCTCATCCTCGGTCTCCCCCTTCCTCTTCACATATGCATAAAATACAGAAAACGCGGTACAAGCGAAACAAAATGACTGACAAGTGTATCAATGTGCACATTATATGGATCTGTTCGTATGGCATCAATCTGCCAGAGCAGAGCATATGGGACTAAACCATCAAACAACAAAAGACCACTAAATTGAATAAAATCGTCTGGTGGGAGGGACAATACAATAGTTAAGATTACTGAATTGTCGTCTTTAGCTACAGGATTACATATTAAGTTATATAAATAGAACAAGAGACATTCGTGAAAAAGTACAATCTACTGTATTTTTGAGAGGCGGGAGAATACTATTTAGAAAGTATAGTTACCGGTGTATGGAGAACAGATGTAGTGTGACAAAAAGGGGTAACTATATAGAACAGAGGGTAAGAGATGTGGTCCTGGAAGGGAAAAGATGGCTAGATATGGCAACTGAGAGAGAGAGAGAGAGAGAGAGAGAGAGAGAGAGAGAGACAGAGAGAGATTAAGGAAGCAAAACGGTTGGCTGACAAGATATGGATGGATGAAGTATTTATGAAAGGAAAAAATGACAATGGTTGTGCCCACACTGTGACTTAGTTGTCGACAGAATATTTCAGTTCCACTGGCGTTAACTTTAACAGGGGTATCTAAATAAATATATGAAGTCGACATTCTCTAAGGTGGTGATCAGGTAATAAAAAGTAACTCATTTCACTGGGCAATCTGCTAAGAACGGTGCTATGCCCGATTGTGTGTGTGTGTGTGTGTGTGTGTGTGTGTGTGTGTGTGTGTGTGTGTGTCCAATCTTTACCACAATCTACTTTAAACTTATGCTGATCTCCTACCCTTATATGGTTTCGTATCTCTACCCACAGAGACATGGCGGGTGGAGAGGGTGTTGTGGATATGACGTGTTCTGGGGGGAGGTGGAGTGCGCCCAGATCCAATGTCTGCTGGAGGATTGGCAAGAGGGTATTGTCACAGCCGAGGTTTCTTTCAAGCTCGATATTAACCTAGTTGCTCTGGGTTAGTATGAGGATCTTTCAATGAAAAGTAGCTAGTATGTCCCGCCCGTTTCTGGTACACAGCCATATTGTTACCTACCCCTTCAGTAAGATTTTTTTTTTTTTTTTTTTTTTTAAGGATTCTATACATTTAGTTTATTTAGCTCGATATAAATGTTAATTAATATGGAGTAGTCTACTTAGGATATTTTGCAGGTAATTATCTTCCGTTTGCCTTGAGTCAAAGCAAAGACGCTGGCAGTAAACACTGATTAAAGACTAGATGGCTCAGCGATGCTAAATCACATGTATGGTTATGGGAAACAGCTTCGGTAAACAGCAATGATTGCCCAAACCGTTAAACAAGCCCTAACCTTTTCTTAATAGACTCAATATTAGGGTAGGCTTTTGGCTACCTATTAAACGAAACATAGCCTGCATACTGGTAGATCAGTGTTGTGTGAGAAAGCACAGACACTTCGTCGGCGTTTTCACAAACTGGCGAATCTGTAGTTTTCCCTTTTCTAGAAAACTGCTTGTAAAAATTTCCATTTTTTTCAGATCAGCTCTCTGCTTTATTTTTTACAATACTCAGTAAATATTTCGTGTTTTGAAATTTCAGATAATGATATGTATTTGGGCTTTGCCATTCCTTAGTTTAGTCTTTCTAACATGGAGAAAATGCAACTGAAATATATTTGTCGGTTTGTGGAAACATGCAACATGAATAAGGTAAAGATTCGACACTAATTTGTCAGTTTGTGGAAACATATTTATTCAACTCAGACAAAATTCGCCACTTCAGTGTACAAATTACATAGTAATAGGTCTAAATAAATGCATAAAATAAAACTATACAATTACTATATGCAGCAAATACTAGTATATATAACAATCAAAATGAAATCACATGCTTTACATTAGTGTGATTTTTTTATTTTTATTCACTATGGTAAAAACTAGGTACTTCATTTCATATGAAAATTGTCTGATGAAATAACATACAAAACATACAGCAGTTTATAATCTCTTATTTTCTCAGTTCAGCATGGCATTATTGCTACTAGTGTGGAAGATTCTGATAAAAAGAAACATGATTTTCATTGCAAATCACTGGAGCTGGGCCATTGCATAAGCTAATAAGATCTTTATGTTTAGAATTTGATAACTTTGGAAGCGTGCCACAGGTCCTGGACTGGTTGGAAGGCTCACAGTAGAGTTGCATCTGGCGCCATGGAGAGACATAGTTAGAAAATTTTCTTCACAATGAGAGGTTTTGTAGAACAGTTTCTGGCCTTTGCTTTTGTCTGTATGAAGTTGCATGACCTTAGTCCAGTCTACTGATGCACTCTCATCGGATTCTCGGATACGAAGGATTCTAAGCTCTTGCGAATACTGCTTCCAGTCTTTTATCATTGATGATTGTACTTCAATAACCTTATACGGAACTTTTCTAGCAAGACGGATTATCATAACCAACTGAGTTGGGACGAAAACGTCTCCTGCTCTTTTTACGGCCCTTTCAATGGTACTGTGTATCGAGTCCCCTTCACTCTGTCCATGATTTGTTTCATAAAAGCATAAGGTGATCCGCTGGATGGAAACTGAGCATTTTAGAAAATAAATAAACATGGCTGGAAGGATGGAATTTTTATTTTGACCTCCACAGCCGTCACAAAAAAATGTAACTTCAACTATACTTTTTTTTTCAGCATCCACCAAAAAATCATACACACATGATGCTATCTCATTTGCCCCACGACTGGCAACTGCTTCATGCCAAAAGTAACAAGAACCGTCACCATTTCCTAGATTGTAGACAGTGAAATTATAGCATGACAGCTTTCGCCTATAAAACAGTTCACATCGTTTAGATATAGGCAAATAATGCACTTGTTGCAAATCAAATGTTGCTGCAAGAAATTTCTCATCCACTTTTGCTCTCTCATTTTACTTTAATTTCTCTGACCGTCTCCTTCTCAAGAACATGTTTTTCAAAACGTCCTTTTACTGCTTCTTGATCATCTTTATTCCCATTCCAAAAAGTGTCACAGATTCCACAAAGGTCCTTTTTGGGAATATGGAATTTTAGATTAAGTCCACTGAATATTTTCCTGTAAAATGAGAAGCTAACTTGATCCTCAGAATGTTCATTATTATACAGTTTGTGCACTGTACTTATTGTTAGGCCAGGGAATAAGTACTCCTTAGAAGTGCTTTGCCGACAGTAATGAGACTCCATTCGAGGAAATCGATTAATATGGCCTGTCACTTTTTTTTCCTCAACCTTTCATCCCTCTCCTTTAGTTTTGGTCATCTTCCTCCTCGACCTTCTTTTTGTAATGATCCAATTGATGATAATTTTTCCATTGTGGTCCTGATTTGCCTATCATTAATGTTAAGAGTGTTGACAAACATTATTCTGCACACTTTGACTTTTCTACAATCAGCAATTGGCAGGAAATATGCAAAGGTTCTACTTTTTCTGCTTTCTTTTCCCAGGCATGCGTATTTTGGGTCCATCACTTCAATGGTCCTACTTATCCACTCCCTTTGACTCTCAACATTTCCCATGTCATAAAAGCTGTTCAGAATTATTTTTCTCTGTTCTTCAGTTACTTTATCACAAAACAGTCCTCTACTACTGCACTTGTTTTTAGGGCAACGATTTTTCAATATTCGCCTTGCAGGCATCTCCTTACCACTTTGTATACTGATGTACGCTTCCCCACTGTTGCGATTTCTCTTGCAAATTTTCCTGATTTTCTCTTTTTCTGACACCTTTCTAATTTTATCTGGAGATTGTTTAGGCAATCCTTCAACAACAAAGTGTTCTGGTTGTGTCACATATTTTGCGAATGGGTTACACATCTTTTCATTGTGAGTATCTGGTGCGATATTTTCTGCAGGATTACATGCTGTTAAACTGTGATTTTCACAAGAATCCTCTCAGAAGTGATTATAGCACAAAAGACGTTGACATTCTTGTTTGGTGCAAGCTGCAAATATCTCCGACTTACAGATTGTATGTCCACAAACAGTAGCTCTTACAAGTTCATCATCAATAATTAAGTCATCATCAGGCATATACAAACGGTCATTGACAGAATCGCACTCAGACATTGTTGAGTCATCGGAAGTGCTTAGGTGAGAAATGTCACTGCTTTGCTCTTTTCTTAGGGAAGATACTGATCCATGTCCATCCTCTCCACTTTTAATATTCTTTTCATTCATGTTACTCGGGTCGCTTTTATTCAGGAATTCTGTTAATGGAATGTCATCATCACTATCATCACTTCCCTCATAGGTACGTTTTACTTCAAACTGTATGACGACTCCACTCCACCACTTGCCGTGGGGTTGCCACAACATTTTAACTTTTCTGCCATTTCTCAACTTTTTCCCAGGAGGTAGTCTCAAGTCACGCAATGGAACAACATTCTCGGTGTTGTCTTCATCCCATAGAACCAGGACATCGACGTTTTTAACCATCTGAAAGAGAAAATTAACTGGATATGTGACCTCTAATTGTTGTTGGACTTGTATAGGCTATTGTGAAAGACACCAGGTTCCAGGCCTGGCAACTCTCCAACGAGGACCCCAGGGCTGGAGACAGCGTGTCAGTGCAGCTATGCACCAAAGCAGCGTGAACCTCCATTGAATGAATGCTATAGTAACGATATGCAAAGCAATAATGATGCAGATTTGTAATGTTTAATACTGCTTTATCAATCAGCTCACCTTCTGGAATGAGAGTTTGTGGTTGGAAAACACTGCAGTAGCCGTCCTAACAGCTGATGTGGTGGTGGTAAACACCAGTCTAGTGAAGGTTCTAAGCGTGACTCCTGACGACTCTCGCATTTATAAACATTTCAAAATCTTATAAAGCAATGGTTCATTGGCACGAAAGATGGTAGAAGGTTCGAAAGCTTTATTCTAATGGGTGAACAAGGAAGTGAACTTTCATGTCTTGCCTTCCGTGTGTAGACTTTGAATGTTAACATGATTATTCTACTGTTTGTGAAAACAGAAATCATGAGTGTAAACACAGCTTTGTTTTTGCAAACCGACAAATCCAATATTCGTCGATTTGTGAAAACAGCAATGTTACATAAGAGTAATATTCGACACTACCACATGTCTCAATCCCGGAAAGTGTTTCACTTACGTAGTTCAAACTTAAACTGGTAAAACACTTGGTTGTCGTTAATGTCCAGGTGGTATTATCTCAATCAGACCAAATTTTCATATTCGCCGGTTTGTGAAAACACCGACGACTTACCTGGCTATTTCTCTCTCAAATACTTCAAACATGGGACCAGCATAAGACTTTGCAAAACTTGACGATAAAACTTAACCACACGGACACGGCGATTGCGTCATCTTACAATGTCATGATCTTAAGGAAAGTTATTTTTGTACAGTAGGCAATTATAGACTATAAAACGGGTAGAGGAAAATTAATATCGACCAATTTGGGGGTATTCATGAAGATAGTTTTCCCATGGCAGCATGGTTACCGGCCAGATGCGTTATTACCGGTGATCTAGCCGACCTGATGCGTATATGCATCGTTCAAATCTATACGAAATCTAACAAGCCAGCCTAACTCCCCAGACCCCCCTGATTATAACCACCTAGTATGACACAACCTAACTAAGAAATCCCATGAACACATCAGGCCAAATGGCAGTCTGTCCTAAATTACTAAACCTAATCTACTCTACCCTAAGCTGACCTATTCTAACCTGCTCTATCCTAACCTAACCTAACCTATCATAATCTAACCTAACCTACCTTTACTCAACAGACATTATCCAAACCTAACATACCAGTAAATTTTAAATTATTTGCTCTTGGTGGTAACTTCGTCGGAGTGATATATGTGATATACAAGACTTAACGTATTCCATTGGCCAAAAAAAAAAAAAACTGTAGAATCTATGGTAACCTATGAAGAGTAACAAATATCCTGTAAATGGTCCATTTCAACAGGGTACTTGAAAGACCAGCACCCGTGGCAAAATTAAAACAAAATCATATATAAAAACAAACTGGAGCTGAAAGTAACTTGAGCAGTACCTTACATACCAAAGCATATTAAAAATTAGTCGTTAGTACTGCGAGGTGAGCTAGATTTTCAAAGGCTTGAATGATGAATGAACATTTGGGCCTATTCTAATGATAGCACTTTTTGGTCTCTCTTGTTCATGTTTCTACTACCTGGATAAATATCCAGGGCACTTAATATAAAGCTAGACGTAAACAAGAATTATTTCTTTGCGGGATGACGTTGTCTGCCTTTGCGCGGTTTTTCCATATTTTCTACTGAAATAAGTCTTTCACAGGTTACTTGTCATTTTTCCAGGATTACCATAGCTACTGGGCATTCTTATAAACTTATCTCTGGAAACTATTGAGGATTCAGAAAGCGTAAATATCCCCCCCGACGTCTACCAGTAGACCATGGAACTTTGTGTTCAGCATTGTACAAACTGCCAAAAACACTACAAAAGGAATTAATGGAGATCACTCACCACAGATGAGGACACAGTAGAAGTTCCTACACGCGTCTGCAGCATCAAGAAGTCCAGGTAGTCCAAGAAGACGGAGATAAACGCCCAAAACCGAGCATGTACACCACGCCACCACCACTACACGACGCGCCATATTGAAATGAAGTCTGAAGATTGGAATGCGCATGCATGCGCCATGCAGCGTAACTATAGGCGGTTATTGTACTCCGCGACGTTGCAAAACGTGGGGAAAATGATATGGTGATATTCACACAATATTACTGGTTTCAATACGGTTAGCTCATAGTTACATCTCTTCATGTTCTGGGTACTGATATCTTCGCATGTTGGAGATCCAAGGACGTAGCACCAGTCCACGGATTCCTAAAATGTCATAATGTAGCTACGCAAACCCAGTTAAATGAACCTAACCTAACCGTGAAGAGATTCAGTTCTGGCTTAACTATTGAAACTATGTTCAGATCAACATATATAACCACATCACGTATTTAAAAGATTCGTGGTTGCCCCCGACACAGTATTTTAATCTCTCATGGCAAGCCCGTCTACGTAGACTTTCAAATAGGTTGTGCCGTCTAGCAACCAACATCTTCGATCTTTGGCCATACGGAACGTTTCCATTACGTCGTTTTCATTTTATTATCGCAACCTTCAGACGGTTATCTTAAGGCTTAGGAGCTGAAGAAGATACGTGGCCTATCATTTTAGCGGTCAAGATTTACTGCTCAGATGATGTTTAATTCTAAGCGCAACATGACATTCCTTAAATGTCTGAATGGAGTAGCCTAGCCCGGACCCTTACGCTCTTGATGGGACGGTAAAGGATTGGATTGGATAGATGGATGTGGACTGTTGAATGGAAATTTGGATGGACGGACAGAAGCATGGGTGATGTATGGATGGACTTTTGGATGGAAGTCAGGATAGGTGGATGGACAGCTGAACTGAAGCATGGATGGACTGATGAATATGCATACAATGATGGATGGAAGTATGAAATGATGAATGGAAGGAGGGTTATCTATCTTTTGCCAAACGCCTTAATCCCGTAAGGGGTGGCCACAAACAAATCGCCTTCATGTCACCCGGTTTCCCGCCATTTCACTGCCCTGCTCACAGCTCACAATTTCCTCTCTCATATACCTCTCCACTCAGTCCCTCTATGCCTCTGTCTCATCCTTGGCCTTCCCCTCCCTCTCCCCCCCTCCACCTCACGTACTCTCTCCTCGTTATTCTCTCGCTCTCCATACTCTCCACATGGCCAAACCACCTCCCTGCATTTCTCCTAACGCTTTCTGTCACACCCACATCCATATTTATTAATTATATTTTGACCTACCAGCCACCCACATGGTCGGACAGAAAAAGGGGATACTGAGGACCACAGCTACTGCCTCCATCCTGCCCATCAACCCATATCTTCCCTTCATAGGACAAAAGTATGTTTCTCTCTCTCCACCAGAGAAGAATCGATTTAACCTCTTAACCCACTAACTATACTCATTTTACTTTAATTTGACCTACAAATGTCATCTCTTCATTTTGAATGCCGAGTAATAACAGATTAACCCTACAATTTGATGCTAGTCATGAAGAAGTGTTATGGAAATGATGTACAGCTGCAGTATTGTCTTTTTCTGCCACTGAGCTACGTGAAAAATAAGCTGCATGAGGATGAAAATCTGTGCCTTAAAGTACATAGGGTACGGTAGGATTTCTCGACTGAAGACAATCGTCTAGTATTATCCTAAGAGAGAGAGTCATACAATGTATTTTTTGAAGCTTATGAGACTTGCATTTTTCACAGATGAACATGATAGACCATCCTAATGTTAGCCTGTACAAATACCTAAGTACGCCAACTGCAGTAAAGGGTTAATATGCTAATCTTCTATCTCCTCGGTAGGTAACAAGTATTTCTCACCGAAGCTTTAGTTGTGTCCAAGACTCTGTATACCGGTATACATTTACTGTACTGTACTTCAAACTGCCACAACCTATTTCACAATCAAATGTGAATATTAAGATGAAAAAATATGGCAAACAAAATAACCTGTGATAAAGAGTAACTGTTCTGGTGACTTATCATTAAAATTAAGTTCCCTGATAAATATAGCCCTGAATAACACCCTGCCTCTCTTCTCATTAACATACCTCTTATCACAACGCCAACGCTCCATATCCCTCCTAGTGTCGACTCAAATCCAACCAGACAACTTGGTAGGCGAGGCAGTGTCAGGGTGGGCCATATTCCTGGCTGTGTTGAGTGGACTTCTATTGCTGTCTCTACTCACCTATGCACTCCACAAGGTACAGGTGGGGAACTTTATTCTCTGACATTCTGCCGAAGTCCAGGTTCCATGCTTACTTATTTGTTGCTCTTGTTAGTCTTTTTAGGGGATAAGCTGCATCCTTAGGTTTAATTTGGTTCGGCCTTCACTAGACTGTAGATCTGCCTTCTGCAATACCCATCTTCAAAAGAAGCCTACAGTTGCAGACTGATTCATTACGATGAATGGCAAGAATAAGCAGTGACTTTTAAAACCTAGTGATGCACACTTCAGAGCCCAACAAACTATTCCAAATGCTCTGCATTTCATATACACTCACTAAAAAATGGATCTGGATTAATGTTTGTAGATGTGGGCTTTGCCAAAAATGTTCCCCAATAAATGTTGTCAATGGAACAAAAACCTTTTTGCTTCTGTCGGAAGAAAATTTGCAACTGATGAAACAAAATAAAAATCTTATCTCTACTAATGAATGTCTCAATTGCTTTGACCTTGCTGGTATATACTCATGAAACACAGGAATATACTTGTTTTTCCCACTGTACATTAAACATCTTCCAATATACAGTAATACATTAGACAAAACCAAAATTTACCTTCAGGTTAAGGAAATTATGTTGTGCTGAGTCGTAGAAGATCCATCTATTATCGCAGAATTACAGCAATAAGAAATGCACCACACAACCATACATATTATTCATACCAAGAGGAAAAAGCCACACGGATAATTCAGAAATCAACTGTCCACAAAAGCAACTTACTCATACAACCAGCAACCATATGAAGCTATGTTTGCCAGTTCTTGTACAAGATGAAAAACAATCTGCACAATGCTTTCACGGTGATTATATGACTTGGAGTATTTTATTTGGTTAACTCCTGCAGATTTTATTCAGGGGAGAGAGAGAGAAACTAAACTACCAAATTCTATTCTTGTCAGCTTGGGGGAGTTTCTAATGAGCCTTCCTTAATAGTTTATTACACATACAGTATGGAACCACACTTCAGTATTCTTTCGTATCGGTGATATATTTTCTTTCAGTATACAAATAATTTATAAAATAACATAAACTGTGAGTTATCTTTAAAAACTGTGTAATACAGAGGCGTTGGGAACCTCCTTAGCCAGCAAGAATATGAGGCCACGACATTTGTTTCCTTTCCTCAGGTTGGATTTTTTCACCATAAAGAACACAAGTACATGAAGGCAATGCAAGCAACCGTGGACACCAGCCCTCATCCATACGATGTGGCCAGTATGGTCTGGTGGGCTCGAGTCAGACTTAGCTATCCCCAACCAAGAGAACCAAGACTCACCAACACTTAACAGACCTGTATTGTCTTCCATACTGACACTGATCAAAGACTATGACTGATTCCATCTCACTGTATTCAATACTATGGCAGTGTTTAATGCTGTTATTCTTACTTTTGCTCTTACTCCTTGCTATAATTCTTATATTTCTATAACTGATTATGTATAATGGTTCTGTTTAGGTAGAGTACACCTTATAATCAAAAATTTAAATACATCTACCTACCCTAAAGTGACTGAAACATTAAGTGGTCACCAATAAACAGTGGACTGTACAGAAACAGTGAAAACTGAGTAGCATTATGTTAAAGGATTCATTTGACCTAACCTTTAGCATAGCTCTCTTAACTGAAATTGGCTCTAACCCTGGTGGCTGCCAAAGTTACAATTGTAAGTGGAGACCTGTCATCTAAAGGGATCTTGTGCTGCATAGTATTGTACACAACCAAAAAGCTAAGAGGACCAATGGAGGTTTCATTCACTATGTGGAAGTCAAGGTGAGCTTATAATTGACACATACTGAAACCTGGAACTGAGCAAACATTACAGTTTGACTGCAGTAACTCTTAAACTCAATGCAAACTGGAAAACACATCATATGGTTTTGTTGACAGAGATTGCAAGTATGAATAATGAAATGTTTAAATAATATTTGATATTAATGAATCATTACTGTGATTACTTCTTTAGCATAACATAAGTATATTTTAAATGCAAATGGATTGGCATCTGTAGCTGAAGGTGGCATAACACACAAACCTGTTGTTTGGCAGAACTTGAGTTCAATTATTTAAAATATACATTTATTTGAGGTTAACTTGGTTCTTCTTATTTGAAGGCTGGTTTATGAAATGTCAGTACTGATTATGAGGCACCTGACTGTAAGGTCACACTGATTATTAAAAAAAAAAAAAAAAAAAAAAAAAAAAAAAAGTGCTGATATACTGAAAATTGTTTAATACCCTGTACATCTTTAAGACTGCTTGTTATTATGAAAAACAGATGACTTTACACTCCCTCTTCTGTCTTTCTTTCCTTCATTCTTTCCTCTTCCTTCTGCCTATGGGTAACTCTACACTGAGTGACAAGCCAAATGGTTTCCTGTACACCAGGAAACTATTTACTATGCTGGGAGGTAACCATATAACCAAATTATGGCACTTGGTGGTTAGTGGGTAATTAAAGTGCTCCACTCGGATTGAGCCTGTGTAGGTTTATATCCAAGGGGTGGTTGGGGTTTATTGCTCACATAATGCCACTCAGGGATGTGTGAGGCTGGTCACTCATCTTAAATGTCAGGACCAACTTGCCTTGCCCAGGGTTCCTACACTCCTCATGGGGCAACATAGGATTGGATGATGGATGCATGGATTAAATTAACAAATGAGGAAGTGGAGGAGCACTGTGGTGTCGGGATGTGCTAGAATGCATTACAAGAAATACTCCGAGATAGTTTGGTCATGTGGAGAGGATGGAGGATGGGAGAACAGGACAGTGTATGTGAAGTGGAAGGGGTTAAGATGAAAGGATGGGATGGAGAGATGTACAGGAGAGGGTGTGTGTGAGTTGGAGGAGAGGCAGCCAAATGACATGGAACAGGGTGACTGGGAGGCAGGCACACACACCGGACAAAGCCACGTGCTACTGAGTAATACTCCCCTCAAGTGTCCTCAACTGCCCCAGACCTATTTTCTAGACATACTCTTTACTTCTGTGAATGGGTATCATGTGACCTGAAAGCAGATCATTATCCCATATAGGTATGAATATCATCATCCAGCCTTTTTTCCCACCTGCAGGTGGGGAGAGGTAGGGTATAGAAAGTCAAGGAAAAGAAAGAATATGATAGTGGGGAACTAAGCAGCAGCATGCCCAATGATATGGGCCATACATGCATTCTTTCACCACTCAGACTACAGAATCCTGACTCCAACTTACAGCTACACTTTTCCACATGAGGCTTTATATTTACTTACCTGAATGAGTCAGTCTAATGAGTGTCAAGTTAAGGAAGGGTGCCAAACCCCAATCATACACTCTTCCATATCAAATTCATCCAGCCAGCTTGATCCCTAGTCAGTTCCCTAGCCTCATCAGGTTTGAATGTATAATAAATACCAAAGAGACAATTCTTATTACAGAGAACATACGTGTTACCAGTAAACCGTCAATACAAAATAAATGGCAGTATTACTGCAAAGCCGTTCAGCTTTGGACATGTTTTTGTTAGCTCTACTTACACCCATTGTGTGCTTAATACATCATAAGGCAACAATAATTCTTCACCTTAACTTGACCCAAATTTTATGTTCTTATGTAGCTTTTCACATAGCTCAATGGCAGAAAAAGACGATGGTATAGCTCTACATCCTTCTTCTTCATGACTAGCATCATATTCTAATGCCAATGTACAGCTACACCTCAACAGTCAAGTTGGCAATATGGCAACTTTAGACAAGTCAGAGTGTGCTGGTCAAAGAACAATGTGAAGAGTGAAAAAAAAAAAACAGTTTCCCTCAAAGATCCATCATCCTGTCAAGTGAACTTAATATCTATGATGCATTTCCCATCCCTTGTGGGTGTGCTTACCACATCAAGAATACAGCCCATCAAGGATAGTTTTGTCAAAGACGACTGGGTTTACAGACTGTGATACTTCTGTTTACTCAGTTATCTAGAATGTTAAGGATGTCAGAGCAAAAATTTTTCTGATATCTCTAGAAAGTAGTACTGTAAACTTGTACAGACATTCCTGCACCTACATTTTCCATTATTTACAACTATTTTAATGGCTACAGCCTTTGAGAGAAATGTAGTCACTGAATACACAGTGAGGTTGGATGATGAGGAAATGGAAAATGTGAGTGCATTTGAGTACTTGGGTAGTGTGACAAGTAAGGATGGAAGTCTGAAGGATGAAATACTTGAAAGAGTACAACAGGGAAGCAAGGCTGCTGGTTTTCTGAAAGCAGTGATAAGAAATAGAAGTGAGCATGGAAGTGAAAAAGTCACTGCATAACAGCACTGTGATACCAACTCTAACATATGGAAGTGAAGCTTGGACCTTGTTGGGAGGACACAAGTCAAGAGTGAGAGCAGTGGAAATGAGTTATCTGAAAGGAGCATGTGGAGTTACATGGAAAGAGAGACTGACAAATGCAGAAGTGAAGGAGCATTGTGGTGTGGATGCGACAGAAAGTGTCTGGAGAAATACATTGTGGTGGTTTGAACATGTGGAGAGGATGAAGAGCACGAGACTAACAAGAATATATGTGAGTGAGGTGTAGGGGGATGCCGAGGATGAGATAGAGGGGTGGTGTGGAAAGCTATATGAGAGAGGGGTGTGTGAGCTGAGGGGTGGGCAGCGAAATGGCAGAGGACAGGGCGACATGGAAGCGATTTGTTTGTATCCGTTCTCTACGGGATTAGGGTATCTGGCAATAGATAGACAGACAGATTATTGGCTACAGTTACTGTGAGGCATCTAACATTACATTTCAAATAATATATCGCAGTCTTTGGACATTACTAGTTTATAGAGTTAATGAACTTCCCCACTGTAACTCATCAACCCTTTTGTGGGACAGGTTTTCCATCAGCTACATAAAAGTACTGCACCAAAATAAAATACCTAAGTGATGTACTCTTACAAAATATTACATGGGACAGCTGAGGGGGACTTGCATAAAATACTGCCTTGCCCTACAAAATTAAGTGCATAGAATGGGATGATACCACAATGTTCATTTCATTTCAATCTAGTCTATAACTGCCTACTTTCCATCTTGAATGCTAAGCTGTAGCAACAGATAACACCAGAGTATGATGGAAGGTATACTGTACAAAAGTGCAATGGAAGAGATACAGATCCATAGCACAGTACTATTCTCCCCAATGAGCCATGTAAAACAGGCTGCAAAAGGATGAAAATCTGGGCCAAGATTATCAGACTAGTGGTATCTGACATTCCATCATCATTCATTATCCAACCCAGTATTACCCCATAAGGAGGACAAGGGTGCAAGGCTAGGTTATTCAGTCCAGACATTCAAAGCAAGAGTGACCATTTGCTTGTCACTCAGCAGCATTATGTGAGCAATATTACCCCAGTTGCCCTTCAGAATGAGACCCTTTTGGGCCATAACCAGATGCAGCACCTTAACTCATTAGACCAAAAGTCACCTAAAACACTGTATGAGAGCAACAAGGCTAATGCACTATATCAGTACACAACACAACCGCCCACCCTTGACATCCCGACATGCAATGGAGAACTGTCCCATGATAAGGTAAATACTGTACTCAAGAGCGACAAGGAGGGCCCATTACTTCATCTTACTAATTACAGAATCCAACCTTCCACTGGCACCACTGGGATAAAAACTAATTCCCATTATATCTGTGGTACACAGTTTGGTTGGTGCTAATTAGTGTGACAAGGTTGGCAACAAATCTAAAATAAAACCAGTAAAATTTACGGCACAGACATATGCAAAAACCTAGATTTAAGTTGGATACTGACTCGTGTCACCAGAAATCACTTCATGCAATGGAGAAGCTAGAGCTAAGCTAAATATAAGCTGAAGTAAAAAAAAAAAAAAAAAAAAAAAAAAAAAAAAAACTATGCAAATGAGGAAATCATCACCCCCCCCCCCCAATCCTTATTCCCACCTAAAGACTGGGTGGGGTAGGATCCAGAAACAAGGAAACAGCGTACAAGTAGGCAAACTACTGACAACATGACCAGTGATATGAGTCACACAATCATTCAAACATCATTCAAGCCCTTGAAATCTTAGCAACATCTCTCATAAACAATCATCTGTAAATACTCTGTACTGTATTATTTTGTAAAGTACTTCATGATGCACTTCATACACAACAGTCAGACAGCCATTCCACTAACTACTGTACAGTACTTAGTTAAAAAGGGATGCTAACCTCCTGTCATGAGCCTCTGTATATACTTCATCCAATGGAACTGAACTGATAAAGAGGACCTCACATATATGTTACTATCTTCCACTGCAAGCATCACCTGAGGGTGAAATAAATAGCTGTGGTTAATAATTGGTAAATTTTATACCACATATAGCACTTTTACAAATACAGGGATGTTGGTGTACAGAACAATAGTCCATAATGGCCTAAAACATAATGTTTAAGGCAAAAATGATTCAATAAAGGCTCTCACTTTATAATAAACTGAAATTTCAAAGCTATATATTTTAAATTATCATTCAAACATTACAAAGCTGATCAAGAAGCAAATACTGAGAAGGTTTTGAGCATCAAATAAAATTATTCTTTCTAACGAACGAAAAGGAATTTACAGGTATTGATTTTTCAGTTTAAACTTCAATGCACCATAGGTAAATGCAACACAAATATAAAAACCTTAATCTACATAAATAAAATTACTTAGATGGGAGATATGACTTCTTAAAGCATCTCTTAATACCTAAAATACAAGACAATGACTTTTATACATAACATCTCAAAAGTAAAATTATCTGAGAAACGTCACAGAGAGGGAGAACGAAGTAGAGGTGATGAATATAGTACTATTAGTGGTTATTAACAAGTCTAAATTACATTTCACTATTAACTTGTGAGTAGCAGCCATGAAGGTCAGTTCCCAAAGCAAGATTGCCTATGTGGTGATCACGACCTTACCAGCCCAGTATCCTCAGTCATCACCAGGCGCCATTATACATACAGTACAGTAATTCCTTGTTTAACACAGTTGTTTAATACATGTTCGTTTAACACACGTTTGATTAAAAAGTTTTTCCACTATAAAGCTGGTAATCTTTTTGCTATTATACATACAGTAATTCCTCATTCAACACATGTTTGCTTACACCACGTTCATTTAACACTAAGATGTGTTCACATCACATATATGAACTACAAAGCTGCTAATCCTTCTGCTGTCATGAATGCAATTGGGCATTTCAATCAGTCTATATCCAGACCATTTTATTCAGCTGAGGAGATTTCTAACAGTCCACGAGCTCTTAATACAAGCAACTTTTATTGCGTACAGTCACTCATCATTAAATTGTCAGTATGTCCAGTGAAAGGTCAAACTAGTACGAGTATTCATCTTAATTTACCTCTTCTTTCTTGATACTGCTTATGGACTACAACATCTAATACATACATGTACACCTAATCATATCTGGTATATTTTGCTACTTATTGGCAGCCTTGAAAATAACTATATTTTCTAGCTGGAGCATAACCCTCATTCAAAGCTCTTAACATCGCAGCTGTTACAAACATAACTTCAGCATTAAGTGAGGAATTACTGTACCAATTTCAGATACATACACTATAATACTCTCAACATTATATAGTACAGAGCTAACTATGGACATGGGTTCTTCATCTGCTCTGGCATCGTTGACTATAACAATTTAACCCCCAAACACAACTTCATGCATCACATACCACAAACCATTTCTGCTGAAGGATGTCATATGTCTATCTTATTCTTGCTATTTCCAGACAATTCTGTTCCATTTAGAAGAGACTTTTTGGGACCTGAGGGGTTAGACGTGGCCTTCATTAACCCCCTCACTACTACGGTGCTCTTTGAAACTGAATAAAATAATCTCACAGCAGCAAGAATAATATCTTTAAATGATTTTACTAGATTAAGAGACACATCCAACATGAGGGATTAGATACAGCCAACAGTAGTCCCTTCAATACGAGAGACCTTTCCTAAATAAAATATAATACTCTGGCAGAAGCAAGAAAAAGATACAAAATGACAAGATACAAAATTATGTCCTCAGGGGTTAAAGGCTGATAGCATGACCAACACTTCGAAATGGCATCTACTGTACTTCACCTGAAGGCAATCTCAATCCTCATCATGGTATTCTGCTACACCGATTAGCACCCTTCCTTCCACAGCTGGCTATGTCTCCACATTTTTTTCTTTTTTTTTGTTAAAGGTATGGTTATTTATACAGTAAGAGTAAATATATACTGTATTCCCATATATTACTCTAAGGGCTCTATTTTCGTTGATTTTGGAGATAAGACTTCTTCATCAGTTATTTATTTCCACCTTTTATGCCATAATACCCTATGTTTTTAATGCAAATTATATTGATGTTTAAAAGCTTTAAGTAATATGCACGAAAACATTAAACCCTTTACTACATGGACACATTTGCTTAGTTTCTTCCTAATACGCTCCAGTTTATTTTATTTATGACAAACCAATAATAATGATGGGGGTTAGTGAAAGCTACAACTAACCCCTCCAGTCTGAAAAGCCTTTCCCTGGCTGGGAAAAACTGAAGGTAGCAAGGAAAAATTCAAATTTACACTTCAGCTGAGGGAGTTAAGATGTAATAGTAGGAGTTCAACAGAGCACTGATGAACATGCCAAAATCAAAACAGAAATAATGGAGCATACTTATGAATTCTGGACACAAGGCACCTTTGGAGTTCCTCCATGAAGCACCTCGTATTATTTTTATGACAGTGCTCTGTGGAAGAGGTTCGAAGGTGAAAAAACCCACTGTGTAACTTTCATTTTCTTAGGTTAAGAATTATGGCATTTTCAGCATTACTCCAAGAATAGCCTGAAGTGCAAATTACAATGCTGGAGAAAAAGTTTTACAGGATCCCCAAATTCAACCAGAATACAGCTCTGTGTAAATGTCCAGTAATATGGGACAAAGTAGCACACCTCTAGCTAGCACACCTTGCAGTGTTCAGTTCACTGTGGCAAAATTCCCTAAAGCTAAGATACTTTGCATGGATCGAGCAGAACACACTGCTATAACACAGTATTAATTCAAACAAGTTTCTTTATCTATACATGATTCTGTATTATATCTTTTGGCTCATACCTGTACTACTGAGGTCAAATTTACAAACAAATTTATGACCCATTTCCTGTCATAATTATGACTAATTTTGAGGGAAGAACATGACACATGGGCAGGTTGTACCATACACTTTCCTTTCCTTGCCCTTCCTATGAAAACAAATCCAATTTATACAATATTCCTACTCTCATAGATAAGATTTTTTTGACAGGTAGAATAAGAGACAGGAAAGTCCCACAATATCCTTTCCTTGCTCTTCCTACAAAACCAAGAAAGGTACAACAGGGGATTGATCATAAGTCTGTCTGTGAATCAGGACCCTGGATACTAACCTTTGGAAAGACAGATCTCTGAGAAGACTATCATTACACAAAGAGGAGTATACCCTCTTCTCTGTCTGTATATTCATCAGGCACCTGTACATCAGAACATAACAACTTTTATAATTAGCTATAAAATTCATACAGAAAATAATCCAATTCGGGCAACTTGTTCATGACTGGGGACACGCAGCTGTAAATCATTCATTAATAATTTTTGTATCCCATTCACTAAAGCCAGAACAGGAACTAAAGCACAGTCATGAGTCACAGAGTCATATTCTAAATGGATTTGGAAATTTCTTAACACCTCTTCCTCAGCAATTTATTTCACCCACTGTACCTTAGTATCATCCTGCATGTCACTGACTTGATACATTCCATGTCAAAATTGAAATCGACAAATACCAGAGACTACTAAGATGCACGTAAAATACATCATTTACCAGGGAACATTAAGATGTAATAAGCAAAGTGAATCACTAGGGAAAAGGTGCTACAAAGCTTCCTACATCACGGAAATACAACTCGTAGTTTCTGTTTACCCTCTCTTCCTATCTCCAGCTGGCAGCAAGTTACAGCCAAGGTTCCACATTGAACACAGACCTGTTGTTCAATATTAAGGCAGTGGTTCAAATCCTTGCTAAATTACATGAGAAACTGTATCATTATGAACTGCTTCTCACGTCATCTAACAAAACTTCATATTCCACCATACTGCTGTGGTGGATGCTGTGGCCCCAGGTTTGCCTAGAAAGGAACCCAGTGGACTGCCAGAAACCAAGCACTTCAGGTAAGCATCCCATAGATCTTTTGTTGAGGTGATTTTACAGGACTGTCTGTACTGTGACACTGAGGTGCACAAGGTATGCTGTGAGTGAGGTGCATGTGTTATGTGTGCTGTGTGAGTTAGGTGCACGAAGTGAGTAAATATGTTGTCTCAGTGAGGTGCATGATGTAAGTGTGCTATGGTGTGAGAGGCTCCATGACATAAACCATCACCTAAACACTGAATGACAGGTCTCTTCTTGCTGTGAAATCCTACCTATGAACCCCGCCCACCAGCGATGAGGACTAAAGATGGGAATTATGGCTCATGATTGTACTTTACTGTCAAATACTTCTAGCTTCCAGTCTGTGGGGGTAGTGGAGGGAGGCTAGACTGCTCAACCCTATCACTCCAATGACATATTCTTCATTTCGTCTTGCTACCACCAGACAATATTCAGCTAACGGGTGACTTCTGGTTGCAATGGGGTTTACTGGAGTATAATTATAATCCCCTCACTACCAGACAGCTCTCCAAAGGTCAAGAAAATCATGTAGTGGTTGCAAAATACTAATACGTCATTGGATCAAAAGGGTTAATTGTCGGACGAAGTGTCAAAGAGTCCAAGAGTCCTATCACATTTGAAGTTTCTGATGAGAGTTAACACTTGCATATCCTAGTTTATACAAACCTCTGATTTACAGCAGCAGATCTGAAAAAATATTAAAGGGATTAGTTCAGTGATTATTTTGCAATATAAGGAATTTTACTGTATGTTTTGCTGATAACCTTGAAATGAGAGGACTGTCAATTACCTGAGTGATTACCTCCTTGAAATAAGAGGGGTATTAATTACCTGACAATCTTGAAATAAAAGGAACATTATTAACTTATATTTTTTCTATCACCAAGTGATTTTATTCAACTTAAGACTGGCATCTCAGATGCAAGGGGCAGAAGCAATATCGTATGATCCCATCATGTTGTGAGGCCTCCCTTAACTCCTTGTCGATGATGATGTATTTCTCATTTTATTCTTAAAATTTCCAGATGATTTTGCTTAGATTTGGATTCCCCCCCCTCCCACTGGAGATTCTAATTACTGTACAGCCATCACCTACTCCTACAATTCAAGGGCTGTCTCCTAAGTTGAATAAATGCTAAAAGTTGCATGAATAAACTTTTAAAATGCACCACCAGATTCAAAGGGTTAAACTAAATAAAATTACCTGGTGGTAGCTATAATAGAATTAGTCATCATTGTACTGATTTTAGGCTTAGTTATTTATACCACCATCTTGTCTCCATAAACCTATGAAAGATAATAATCACGGAAGGAAGTCCTATCATAATCACAGAAGGAAGCCCTATCATTTTTTTCTACCATTACCAGGTGATGTCCTTTTTAGTCTACTCTTGCTGCTGTCACACAGTTTTATTCAACTCAGAGAAGGCCCCTTGTACTAATGAAATTTATTAAGGCTACATCTAACCCTTTCAGTTGGAAAAGTCTATCCTACACTGAATCATCAGGAGATGACAAGAATACAATGCAATTCAAATCCTTAGGCTCCACAAGCTAACAGTAAAGTGGATCTCATCAATAATGGTAACACTGGAAGTGGATCCACTTAACAAGCTCTTTACTATATGGAGCCGTGCTTGTGTTCACTTCCTTCTGGTGACTTTATGAAAATGATATATAATGAGAGGACTTGATAAAAGTGATATGATGAGGCGACTTATAATGAAATGTCTTGAAAAGATGACTTACAGAGGTGATTTATACTGAGGCAGCATACTGAAGTGACTTGAAAAGAATTATAACAATGTGACTCACACTCAGGTGAATGATAAGGGTGATTGAAAATAATGACTTATTTTATGATTTTCTAATTACCTGGGACTGTACTTGTGTTCTCTTGGTTCTGCTTCTTGTTCAGGTTCTGCTCAAATGCTATAAATGGAGAAGGGGGATTGCTATTAACCGCATCTTCGTTACTGAGCTTAGTCTGACCCAAGTCAATAATCTGTTCAAAATTTGATGCAGCAGGTGTAGTGGTGTGGGTGGAGTTCAGAGGCTCTAGTGATCCTAGCAGGTTTTCTGTCCTGTTTCAGGGGCAAAAATGATTCAAATTAAAATATGTGAAAAATGGAAAAAAAACATCATACCTCCTAT